>NC_088388.1:54547500-55296875 GCF_037993035.2 Macaca fascicularis
AGAGAGAGAGGGCGAGAGAGAGAGAGAGAGGGCGAGAGAGAGAGAGAGAGCGAGAGAGAGAGAGAGAGAGAGAGGGCGAGAGAGAGAGAGAGGGCGAGAGAGAGAGAGAGAGAGGGGGCGAGAGAGAGAGAGAGAGAGGGGGGCGAGAGAGAGAGAGAGAGGGCGAGGGCGAGAGAGAGGGCGAGGGCGAGAGAGAGGGCGAGGGCGAGAGAGAGGGCGAGGGCGAGAGAGAGGGCGAGGGCGAGAGAGAGGGCGAGGGCGAGAGAGAGGGCGAGGGCGAGAGAGAGGGCGAGGGCGAGAGAGAGGGCGAGGGCGAGAGAGAGGGCGAGGGCGAGAGAGAGGGCGAGGGCGAGAGAGAGGGCGAGGGCGAGAGAGAGGGCGAGGGCGAGAGAGAGGGCGAGGGCGAGAGAGAGGGCGAGGGCGAGAGAGAGGGCGAGGGCGAGAGAGAGGGCGAGGGCGAGAGAGAGGGCGAGGGCGAGAGAGAGGGCGAGGGCGAGAGAGAGGGCGAGGGCGAGAGAGAGGGCGAGGGCGAGAGAGAGAGAGGGCGAGACAGAGAGAGAGAGGACGAGACAGAGAGAGAGGGCGAGACAGAGAGAGAGGGCGAGACAGAGAGAGAGAGAGGGCGAGACAGAGAGAGAGAGAGGGCGAGACAGAGAGAGAGAGAGGGCGAGACAGAGAGAGAGAGAGGGAGAGACAGAGAGAGAGAGAGGGTGAGAGAGAGGGCGAGACAGAGAGAGAGAGAGACAGAGAGAGAGAGGGCGAGACAGAGAGAGAGAGAGGGCGAGACAGAGAGAGAGAGGGTGAGACAGAGAGAGAGAGGGCGAGACAGAGAGAGAGAGGGCGAGACAGAGAGAGAGAGGGCGAGACAGAGAGAGGGCGAGACAGAGAGAGAGAGGGCGAGACAGAGAGAGAGAGAGGGCGAGACAGAGAGAGAGAGAGAGGGCGAGACAGAGAGAGGGCGAGACAGAGAGAGGGCGAGACAGAGAGAGGGCGAGACAGAGAGAGACAGAGACAGAGAGAGGGAGAGACAGAGAGAGGGAGAGACAGAGAGAGGGAGAGACAGAGAGAGAGAGACAGAGACAGAGAGAGGGAGAGAGAGATCCTTTACAGCAAAGTACAGAGGATTGTAAGACATGGCAGACAGGGCCATTAATTGAGCTCCTGCTCTGTGCCAGGGACTGTGCCATGTACTTCGCTCTGAGAACCAAGGTAGGCATTATCATCTCCATGTACAGATGAGGAACTGAGCGTCTTGGGGGTGTAGACACCCGCCCAAGGTCACACAGCATGTTCAATTTTGGAGGTGAGATGGAAACCCATTATTTCCTCTTTTCTCATGTCCCTGACCTGCTTCGCCAGGGACCCATGACCAGTCACTGGAACAGTGTTGGAACTCGATTTTTTGATCTTGAATCAAAGTATTTCAACTGTATCCACCTGACCTGGCTGGGTTCATGACAAATAGGGTGTCACTTATTTGAAATGCATTAGCTGTTTACTTGCCCTGCATCCAGCTGTATGCTGGATACTATGCACAGGGTAGACCAAGCAGTTTTACCTCTCAGGGACCTCGCAGTCTCATAACAGGATGTAACAAGCACTATCCCTAAGCCAGTGAATGAAGGGCTACCAGTGGGTGGGGCTATGGGTGGGCGGGGCTCCAGCTCCACCCCACCCCTCCGGGTTAGCTATCCATCATCTCTCCCCATACACTGAGTGAGGTTCCATGTAGGACTCCCTTTGAACAAAAAGTTCCTTTGCTAACTAAGTTTGAAAAACTTCCACACTAAGGGATGAACAAAGCAGGAAGAACAAAGTGCTGATGCCATCGCCATCTGAAAAACAGGCTTTTTCAAGAAATCATGTTCTCTCAGAAGTCCACAGAGAACAATTCCTAAATACATTCCTGGAGCGTTTTTCATCTCAGAGGACAATTAACCTTTGCAATTAGCTTCATCAACAGGAACTTAATAGCAAATATTTCGTTGCTTAGCAACAAGGAAGCAGCCACCAGTGGGACTGCAGTATCTTTGGGACTCAAGTCTCCTGGGGTTGCAGGCTGAGGAAACGCTGAGCTGGATTTCCAGATTCTGTAAAGCTCTTTGCCCAAATGTCCTCTCCCCTGAAGGCCCTGCTGTCAGTGACCTAAGGGAGCGAATGACCCTGACCAGTGGGGACCCAGCCCTCAGCAGTGACTAGAAGGAGAGTGCCAGCATCTGAGCACCCTCATAAGCCTCAGAACAGCCTGAGGATGCCCAGGCCAGGAGGTGACACTTGCTTCACCCTCTAGAGATGTGTGGCCTGGGAAAGCCAGGGCCTGCAGAATCCCTACTGCCGGGTGACTTTTCTTTTCTCTCTCATTTCCACAGGGCCCTGCTTATCCCCATTTTAAACGGGAAAAAGCCTCTGATTAAACAAACCACTTGCCCAAGTCTCCCGGCAGTAAGTGGTGGAGCAGGATTTCATCCCAGCCTCACGCTCTTTCCACATCCCCACAATGGCCCCGGGCTGTGCTACTTCCCTGGACCTGAGCTTCACTATTGGACCAGATGAGCCTCTCAGATCCATCCCAGCCTGGCACGTCTAGATCCTGCCTCCCAACGCAAGCTTCTGAGATGTTCACTTGAATCTCTCACCATGGACATTACCCAAACATTACCTAATGTTTTCCAGAATAATCCTATTTCTTTCTGTGTTTTAGATTCCAAACCAAAAAGGGACATGATTGTGTGGTGAAAATAACAAGGGACTTCAAATCAGAAAACCCAGGCTCGGATCCTGGCTCTAATATTTACCAGTCATGTCATTTTAGGGTTACAACATTTCTAAACACCTTTCCCTAATCTGTAAAGTGGAGATCATAATAACTACCTCAGCAGGATGCTATGAGGACCAAGTGAGAAGCCTGGCATCTGGCAGGTACTCAAACAAAAATGCAAAACCACTGAACAAAAACCACCACAAGACACTACATGCCTCTGTCCTCCTAGTTTCTATGCAGAGGTATAAGACTTTTGTCTCTACCTCATTTCATTTACAAGGACTTCCCACTAAAAAGTGAACCAGAGATGTTCTAGACAAAGTTAATTGCCAGAGACCTCTCAGTATATGTAATGCTAAACCCAAACAAATAACTTGAAGAAAATGTTCTCTTTTTCAATTAAATTAAAGTAATTCCCATTCAGACTGATCTGGTTTGAATTGTGACTATCGCATAGCATCTGAGACTTCGGCAAACACTCTGTAGCCACCATGACACCCTCGGCTTTAACACACGGAGGAAAGCGGTATTTCCCTAATAAGGGACTGGTGAGAATTAAATTTAAAAACTTATATGATAGAGCCCATTCCAGTGCCTGGCTCTAGATCACAAATTACTCAGGCCATATTTGTTATGTCTGAATCCGTTTGATGAACACTTCCCTTACCAGTTTGTTGTGACTGTCCTTTGAAATTCCTGTCAGTTTATTTTTTACCAAATTACTCATATCTATACTGTTTCAGTATCAGCTTTAGGAAAGAGCACATCCGCTTCTATTTTCAAACAAATACACACAAAAATGTAATTGCAGCCCCAATTTCTTTGGCACGCTGAAAGTGCTGCATATGTGTAAAATTGCAGCTTAAATTCCCAAAAAGCTCTTTGGAACTTTAAGGCTGTCTTCCATCCCCAGAGCTCCTGCACAAAAACCTCTTCATCCTGCCCAAGCATCAGCCTGCCCTCTTTGAAACCTATGCCACAAAAGTCTGCAGAACAAACTTCATCGAGTTACCATATTACTCAGTAATTCCAGTCCTGTATATACTGTATAGACACTCCTGTATATACCCAAGAGAATGGAAAATATATCTGCACAAAAACTTGTACATAAATGTTCATAGCAGCATTCTTCGCAATAGCCAAATAATGGAAGCAATCCAAATGTCCATCAGTGGATGAATGGATAAACAATGTGGAATGTCCATATTACTCATTCCCTGTTAACACTGTAGCAAATTACCAGAAACGTAGTGGCCTGAAACAACACACCTTTACTCTCTTACAGTTCTGAAGGTCAGAAGTCCTTCATTGGTTTCACTGGCTCCAGTCAAGGTGTCAGCAGGGCTTGTTCCTTCTGCAGGCTCAGAGGGGAGATTCTGTTTCTTTGCCGTTTTCAGCTTCTAGTGACTGTCTGCATTTCTTGGCTGGTGCCTCTTCCTTCATCTTTGAAGCACCATCAGTCCAATTTTGTTTCTATCATCGCATTGCCTTCTCCTCTTCTGTAGTCAAATCATCTTCTGCCTTTTTCTTATACTTGTGATTACATTAGGACCCACCTGAATACTCCAGGCACATCTTCCCGTCTCAAAATTCTTACTTGATCACATATGCAAGATTAGGTTCCTTTTGCCCTATAAGGTAACATCACAGGTTCCAGGGATAAGGATATGGATATCTTTGGGGGCTGTTAGTCAGCCTATAGTGTACAGTGGGATATTGCTCAGTCATGAAAAGGAATGACATACTGATACATGCTATGACTTGGATAAACCCTGAAACATCATGCAGAGTGAAAGAAGTGACACAAAAGACCACACAATGAATTATTCCGTTTATATGAAATGTCCAGAATAAGCAAATCCATACAGACAGAAAGTAGATTGGTGATTGCCAGGGAGTAGGGAAGGGAAGAAGAGGGAATGACTGTTAATGTGTACAGGCTTCTTTTGGGGGTGATGAAATGATCTAAAATTATATAACAGTGATAGTTGCACAGCTTTATGAATAAACTAAAAACCACTGAGTTGTACATTTTAAAAAGGATGAATTTATGATATGTAAATTGTAGCTCAGTAGAAAACAAATTAGAAAAAGCTCATGTGTCAACATTACATATAAAGTGGAAATATTCCTTTTTAATCAAATCATGATTTGAAGCCATTTAATCTAAACAAAGTGCTTTCAGCTAAACTGTTCAACCACACTGTGTACCTTGTGGTGGCTGGGCCTAGGAATCAGGAGGCCTGAGTTCAAGTGCTGGCTCTACGCCTTACTGTGTCACTGTTACCATTTCTGAGCCTCAGTTTTCTCACCTACAAAATGGGCAAAATAAAAGTACTGACCCCTCAGAGTTGTGAAGATTCAGCAAAATAGTCACAGAAAGCTTGTCATGGAGTAAGTGCTTGATCAGTGCAGGCTGTTGCTTTGATTTTCTCATCCCCTGATGCTGATCAACCTTAAAGGGACCCCATCCATTCTAAGGGTGACTCACTATTCTAATTTAAGTTTCAGATTGTCTGAGGGGAACTAGAAGGAAAGTTATCAGGAAGTGTAGTAAATGTACCAGGCACTGTGTGGAAGGATGTAGACTCCAGAGTGAAGAAGTGAGAGGGGAGGAAAGGTAAAAAGGTACAGACAGGGGCAAGGAAGGACTTCATAGAGGAAGTCTAGATCTCATGCCAGGCACACTTGTGTGTGGACTGTGTGTGTGTGTACATGTGCATGTTTGTGGGACAGGCAGTAGGTGACAAACAGGAGAGAAGACAGGATAGTAGGCATGAACAGAAAGCATTTGAGGCATGAGTAAAGGCTCAGAGACATCATACAGCCTGGATCTTTCAGGAAGCATGAGTAGTTCCTACAGATAGAAGTTGTGCTAAAACAGGCAACCAAAGTACTTTAAACTGCGAGACAGAGAGTAATCTATTAGATTTGCCTTTTAAAAAAATCTCTCTGGCTCTAATAGTATCGCTTTAAAAAAAGGCATGGGTGCAGATGTGAAGGAATGCTAGGTGTGGCTGATTAATGCCAATGGAGACCATTACAAGGCCCAGCTGGCTTGAGGTGGAGAATGCTATGACTTTCTTGATATCATTTTGTGTTAGAGCAGAGATTGCTGTAAAAAAGGTGATAGTAGCCCCTAAACATAATATAAAGGTTTGAATTGATAGGTTATTTTCTATTAAAGGGTAGGTGCAGCAGAGAAAAACTGTAGTTAAAAAAAAAAAAAAAGGCTGGAAGGGACAGTTAGGAGACTGTGGCAATGGTCCAGTCATTGGGTGACCAGGACCTTAATCAGGGTAGAGACAAGAGAGAGTACATTCCTGTTCCCACTGGACACCAAATGAACATCTATGTGTAGAGACACACAGGCAAACACACACCCCTTTGAAGGCACTGGCATTCTGCAACCACAGGACTGGACCTAGCCGGGGGTGTGATGGTTAGTTCTGTCAGTTTGGCTAGGTTGTATCACCCAGTCATTTCATCAAACATTAAATTAGATGTTGCTGTGAAGGAGTTTTGTGGATATGGTTAGCATCTAAAATCAGTTGGCTTTGAGTAAAGGGGCCTTTGACAACATGGGTGGGCCTCATCTAATCAGTTGGAGACCTTATGAGCAAAAACAGGTTTACTGGAGAAGAAATTTGGTTCTGTTTCTGATAAATCTTCTTGATACAGAAGGTGTGACCCATTCCTTCTTCACAAGGTCTCCTATGAGCCAGGAAGCCACATACTATCAAGAGTCCTGCTTTGAAGTCAGCTGTGGCTTGTGATAGACCCAGGCAAGAAATTATTGTCATTCAAAGATTCCTCTTTGAGGGAAAGAGGCATGAGACACAGGGCTATTTCCTCAGCACCATCTGCCTCACTACCACCACTCCCTTCGGCTCAGCCCACCAAAAGGAGGTACACTGGCCATCCCAAGTCAGGAGGAGAAGGCACAACTCAGCATCGCTAGGCTTGCACCTGGTCCTCCTGACCTTCTGCCACTTCTTCTTTACCCAGTTTCTCCCCTGTCCCTTGTGCCGTGTGCCTGTGCAGAGGGTAAGCAATTGGTTCCAAGGATGGAGTCTTTCCTGGCTCCCATGCTGGAGTTGCTGCTTTCCTTCCCTGTCCAGTATTCCAGAGGTGCTGGAACTACTGTCCAGTATTATTTTTCCTCAACCTCCCCTTTTCCAGCCCCCAACAGCCATGCCCTGGTTGCCAGAGTCTGTGACTGGGGTCCTGCTGCCTCCTCCCAGGCACCACTAACCCTGGACACCCCACCTATCTACAGCCCACCGCATTACTAGTCACTTGGCTTGCTTGTGAGTTCATCTACTCTCAGACCCTGGCCTTCCACCCCTTAGCCTGGCCTGTGCCATCCTGACTGAGACCTGGGCTGGGACCTTTGAAGGCATAGCTGCTGCCAGCCCCAGCTGCGGTGAGCAGTCAGCACAGAAGAGACTCGCTGGTGGTCCCAGGAGCCCCACACATCGGGTTGGGGGCAGGAAGCCCAGGCACTCTTGATTTGAGAGAGCAGCAGCCCCAGGATAGTGGGGTGGTAAAGTCATTCTCCAAGTCCAGCTCCATCACTGGCCGTCTGTCTGCAGCCGCACATGCGAGGGGGTTGCAGACCAAGCGGAAGGGGCTGCAGCAGCTGCAGGGTGGAGCTGGAGTGACTACTGCTGTGGCCATGGTCACCTGATTACCTGTCTCCTCTACAGCATGGCATTTCAGGGCCAAAGGAAGCCTCCACACCTTTGAATGTAGAGGTGTGGGCAAAATCAGCCTGTATTAGTCCGTTCTCATGCTGCTAATAAAGACATACCTAAAACTGGGTAATTTATAAAGGAAAGAGGTTTAATTGACTTACAGTTCAGCATGCCTGGGGAGGTCTCAGTAAACTTACAATCATGGTGGAAGGGGAAGCAAACACATCCTTCTTCACATGGCAGCAGCAAACAGACGTGCAGAGCAAAAGGGGGAGACGCCTTTTATAAAACCATCAGCTCTCATGAGACGTCACCCTCTATCACGAGAACAGCAGCATGGGGGTAACCGCCCCCACGAGCCAATTACCTCTCACCAGGTGCCTCCCATGACACATGGGGATTTATGGGAACTGCAATTCAAGATGAGATTTGGGTGGGGAGATGGCCAAACCATAACACAGGCCATCAGCAGTCCTTGGTCAATAATTAAAATGGAAAAGACTTAAAGCTGTTTTAACCAATGTCTAGTCCCAAACCCTGCCTACCATTCCCCTTCCCTAGGTTCTAATGAATTGCTCTGAGATGGACCCTGAGAATAAGTATCTTCGTTAAAGTGCTTTTTAACAAAAATCACTTCTCAGGTGATTATAATGTGTAGCCTGGGCTGAGAACTTCTGCTTTGGAACTTTGCAATTGAGCCAACAACATTGATATCCCCTGAGAGCTTGTTAGAAATGCAGAATCTCTGGCCCCATCCCAGACCTATTGACTGAATCAACTGCATACGATCCCCAGGTGATTCACATGCATGTTTAAGTTTGGAAAGCACCATGGGAAATAAAGGCAACAACCCCTTCACTCAAGGGGAGTTACTTTCATTCTCCTTTTGGTTCTCACTCCATGACTGCAGTTCTGCATTATGTGACAGTACCCAGACCGAGGGGTCAAAATGACCAGATATTATGAGCACTGTGCCCTAGATCTGAGTCAGGCCTTAGATCCACCAAGGGTCACGAATAATTATTCTTCAGACTAGAACTTCTAATGATACCCAGCTGGAAGCATTCCTAATGCTCTTTCCATATACGGTCTTTTTGATGGGTTGACCTTGCACTATTAGTGACGCCTCTTCACTGAGCATTTGCCAAATGACAAGTACTTTATAAACACTGATCAGTTTAATCATCCCATAACCCCCTAAAAGTTAGATTTTATCAGCCCCACTTTACAAATGTAGAAACTGAGGCTCAGAGAGGTTAAAGAGCCCAAGGTCACATAGCTAGTTCGTGGCAGAGCCGTGATGGGAACTCTGGGTGTCTGATTCCAAAACTCAATATTGTTCCTTGTTTTATTTATGAAGCAAGTACGCCTTGCTTCATAAATAAAAGCTGTGATAGAACTTCAAAAACCAGACTCAGAGATCCCAATGTTCTCAGGAAAAAAAAAAAAAGAAAGAAAATACATTGCCCATTGCCGTTTCCTGAGACCAGTAACCAGAGGGAAGGATTTTTACATAAGCAAAAAGTGCCTTTGGGAATTCAAGTCCGACTCATTAATATAATGATTATTCCTCCCGCCTGGGCTCTAACTATATTTTTATTAGGATGCTTTACATATTCTTTAGCTTAGCTCTTTTAAAATGCTAAACTGTCTCTGCGTCCTCAAATGTGCCAAAACTCTAGGCAGTATATTTACAGGAAGTAAACACCCGCCTCCTACCCTCTAACCAAATAACTCCCAGAGGCCTGAATTAGTGGTATGCCTTTTAAGGAGGTGAAAATCCAACTCTCTCTCAGGAACATAACTGACATAAAATTCAAATCAAACTAAATTTATGAAGGGAACTCAGGCTGGCTTGAAGGCTCGTCTTGTGGCTGAATAGTTATGATCACACACAGTTTTAGATATGTTCCAGGCTCCTCTGAGGCTGAAGTGGTTGGTTCCTGGGGCTCTGTCTCTGGAGAGTTTGGTGGTTCTGTCTGTGGCCAGGGTCAGAGGTCAGCTAGTGATGAGGTCAGGGTCCATGGTTGGGATTTGAATCCAGTTGGTGACAGAATCTCTAAGCTATGTATGAGATAAGGTTTAGTAAGTTACTTTCTCTCCAAAGGCATCGACTTGCAGGGTCACAAGGTCTCCCATTTAGGGTGTCTTGTCATGATGTCCTTTTTTATTTTCAAATATTTCAGCATAGAGAAGAACTCAATTTTAGGGACAGTTGCCCTAATCAAGAATCCTCAGTCCGAGGGCCACAAGCTTTTGTGCACGCTCAGGAGGAAGCCCACACAAGCAATAGTTGTAAGTATTTCACTGTTATTTGTCTTTCAATTAACAGCTAAGGCCACAAGCTAGTGTAAGGCATGTCAAAAATGGGCTTTTTTGGTGAAAATACTGGCCCCATTGAGTAGGGAGATTGACACTGATGTCTTAGTTTGTTTGGGCTACCATAACAAAATACCATAACTAGGGTAGCTTACAAACAACAGAAATTTATTTCTTACACCCTGGAGGCTGGGAAGTCCAAGACCAAGGCGCCAGCAGGTTCAGTGCTTGGTGAGGTCCAGCTTCTGGTTCTGAGATGGTCTTCTCCTCGCTGTGACCTCACATGACAGAAGGGGAAGGGAGCTCTCTGAGGTCTTCTTTATGAGGGTGCTAGTGCCACTGATGGAAGCGCTTCCCTCATGACCTAATCACCTCCCAAAGGCCCCACTTCCCATAATATGATCACCTTGGGGATTAGGATTTCAACACATGAATTTGGTGGAGACACAAACATTCAGACCCCAGCAAGCTTTCATTGGTGAAATAAAAGGCGCTCAGGATTTGGGGACCAGCTGAAAATACTTCAGAGACATTTGCATGAGTAGGACCGAAGAACTCAGGGAAGCCTGTACCTGTGACCATGATGCAGGGCTCTGGCTCTGGCCACTGGTTTAGGAGGCTTTCTGCTTGTCTGATGTTGACACGAACACAGAAATCTCATGTCTGGAATTTTGTTATGTCTACCTCAAGTGATCCTCACACAGGGTGAGGTTGGATGTAAAAGGACAGACAGCCGGGACCTCCCTGGACTCACAGAACAGGTTGTAGGAACTGCTGGGTTGCCTGCTTTGCCAGGGTGTAAATGTCTGTGTGTGGAGAAACTGGCTCTGAGACTCGCTTTCATGCAACCTAGGAGTGAGACTGTGGGGGAGCAGCTGACCCCACCCCCTCAGACTTCTTCGAATGACCTGTCACCCACCCCCGGCTTCCAAGCTTCTCTGCAGGAGGAAAAGCCCCCAGGTATCGTTGCCCTTTATCAAATTCATCATTCTTTCATCTCATTTGTTTTTCATTTTTTTGCTTCGGAGTCAGAGCTGTATGCATCAGACATGGAAAGGATTTCAGAACAGCTCCTGGCGAGGACTAATCTGATGAGAAGTGATTATGCTCTCACTGGAGAAGCAATTTATTGCCAACCAAATTCTTGTTGCCAGATGAATAAAGTTGGTGTTAATTCTGCCCACTCAGGGTCCTAAATGACTCCTCAGAGCCACCTGTGGGAATCAACAGGCATTGACGACAAGGGCTGGGCTTACAGTCTGGCCCACTGAGACCATAGCAATGATGTGTACAGCCTCTTAGATACCTCGGGCCCTTCCATCTCTGGAACCCTGGGAAAGTCAGAGCTGAAGGAGCCCTCGGAGTTGTCCAATCCAACCGTCTTCATCAGGAGGAGACTGTGACTCACAGAGATCCCTGTACTTACCCACAGCCACACAGTGGAGCTGGAAGGAGGGCTCTGGCCACCTCCCAGACTGCTCCTGAATTCCATTCAACAAACACGTGTCCAGGGCTTGCCCAAGGAAAGGCCCTGCCTCGTTCTGGGAATAAGCAAGTTCCCTGTGCTGGGTGAGCTCTCCGGACAGAGAGGGAGTGATAATGCAGCAAATATAAAAGAGAAAGGACGCAACACAACACACAGTGCTGTGAGTCCTGCTGCAGGCTGAGCTTTCTTTGGTCTTGGAAATGAATGTGAAGGAGGGTTGAGAAGAGCAAACTGGGCTAGAGGAAGGGCCCTAGGGCAGCATCTGGAAACCTCAGGGGTGAGGATAGCAGGCCTGAGCCCAGCTCAGCATAGGAGCTCCTGTGACTGATTTCAGTGCAACGTCCCGAGGCCCCAAGACGGCTCGGAAGTGGGCACATCAACCCCATCTCTGCATCTGAATAGACCCCTGAAATGGGTCGAATGCCAGCCTCTCCTCTCCTCCCTGTAGTCCTTCTGTCCTGCCTCCTTCATCTCCTCTCTAGCTTCAGTGGCTCTCCAAGGATCCTGGAGTCTCTGGGGCACCAGCTGGGTGTTCCTCGGAAAAGCCAATCTCTCTGCCTCCTCTCCTCTCCCAGTAGAAAACTAAATAACCACAACGAACATGTGTCCAGAGCCCTCCAGCCTACAAGGCACTCTTCCCTCACACTATCTCATTTACTCTTCACCACAACTCATTCTTCTTCACCCCTCCTCCAGTGTATAGGTGAAAACAAATCCAGGGTCCAAGTAACTGGCCCAGGTCATCGAGCTGGATCTGGGTGGACCCATTCCTGGACCTCTTCCTAGAACCACAGTTATCAGCACAGACTTTTGAGCTGATTCCCTGGCTCTGAATCCCAGCTGCAGCACTCACCAGCTCTGAGACTTGGGAAAATAACTTACCCTCTCTCTGCCTCTGTTTCCTCATCTGGAAAATGGTACTACTACTGATAAAATTAATCACACTGGATTGTCATGAGGATTAACTTAATTAATACAGGCAAAGAACTTAGAAGAGTGCACCCTAAGTATTAGCTCTTACAAGCATTAACTCTAACCTAGGGTTCCAGCAGATTCCTCCTGTTAGGCCATTCAGCATCCCTGGGTACCTTCAGAGAAGTTGCCGTCGACAAGGCTGGCCCTCAGGACAATTAGAATCCTTCCTGAGTTTGCCTCCTCCTTCTCCCATCCTCAGCTCCCTCTATTTCCCCTTTGATTCTTAGCAATTCTTCCCCACTAATCCTCCTCCCCACACCCACACCTAGCCAGACAGGCTATTCCAAGATTCTATAAGATGAAACTACTCGACCTTTGTGTTCAAAATTTATCCTTTACAATGTTAGTTTCTAAATGTTCAGTACATACAAAAAGAGTTAGTTGTTCCTTTAAGAGTCCAGTTTTAAATTAAAAAGAAAGCTCTCTAGTAAGAAGCAGCTTTGCCTCTGCCTCCCAGCAGCAGCAAGGGGATTATCAGCAAAAAACCATATTGCATACTTAATTGCAATACCATCCCCAAAGCCAAAGTCTGGTCTAGGCTGAGTGGCTGATCTGAGCCCTCATAGTTACTACTTCCAAGTTCTGCAGAAGCCATCGAGGGTTCCATAGAAAAGATCTTTGCAGGAGCATGGTTCTCCGACACTGGGAATAACAGAGGTGACCTGGCACACTAGTGCTTGTTTTGACCTGTGGCTTCTTGGAACCACAGGCTTTGGATGCCAAAGAAGATTTACCTTAGGGAAATGGAGGAAGCAGACCCAGGAAGGGGGTGGTCCCTGGAGCTCCTGAGCGGCTTTGGCCGCTGACTCTGCCCAGGTGCACAGAGTGCTTTGCCCAGTGGAAATAGAATAGGGATATTGGATTTGCCTAGACCACGTCCATGTATGAGCTGATGATGTGCTTTGTGATGTGTGGAAGCAGCAGAGGAAACCTCTGGCATTTCCTGCAGCTTCATTTGTCCTCCCTAGTGCCTGGTGCATAGTAGGGACCTAGTGTATGTTTGATGAATGAATTTCCCGAAGGTTGATGATCCACTCATTTCGAATCACGAAATTAACATTCAAGGACCCTCTCAGGGTTGCTGAGGGAGTGTGATTGGTTGCGAGCCTAAGCCACTTACATGCTCTCCTCTCCAGCAGTGGAAAACTTTATCTTATGCCTTTCAAGTAGAGATAGTCAAAGCTTAAATGGCTCAGCAGCTCCCGCCGATGTGTATCAGTGAATTGAAGCTTTTCAGAATCCCAGTGGAGCATCGAAGTCAAGGAATGAAGGGCGATATCTTGCAAGGGCAGGCTTCCTGGGAGTGTTCAGGAACTTCCTAAATACAATAGGAAATGAACTGCATAAAATAGCTGGCTCCTACCCCACATTGTTACATAAAGTATCAAGTTTAAGAAAGTTTTACAGAAACTCAACTAGACCACACACATCATCTCAAGACCATGGCCTTCCAAGCATCTGGGTTCAGTGGTCCCTAAAAGGAAAAGACTGTTCCAGCATGGACCCCACCCCCAGCTGCCTCACTGTTGCCAGCCTCCTTCCAGATTAACTGTCTCTGGTCCCTCATCCAGTCATCTCCTGTGCTGTCAATAGAAGTATGCACCTACCTCATAGATCTGGTCAGGCCAGTCTCCTTAATACCCCAATGACTCCCCATTGTCTTCGAGATGGAATAAAACTTTCTCAACTTGGCGTGCAAAGCCCTTTAAAACCTGGTCTTCATTCAGGCTTGATGTGCAGCCAGTACTCACCAATAAAGCCATACCAGCTGTTAAAATATTGAAATACTTCTGTGCTCGTTCAATGACCCCAGACATGCGCCAGCCAACCTCCTTGCTCACATGTCTCCTGGCCAGATCCCTGAGGGGAAACAGTGCCCTGATGGCACTTGGCACTGACTCCCCCACACGCATATGCTGGGCTGGGCTAAGGTCCCTGGCGCAGGCCAGCATCCCCCAGAGGCACCCTCACATGGAAATGTTCGGGAACTACAACTTCTGTTGTAGACCACACTGGTTGTAAAATGCAGTATTTTGAATATTACTCCCACCTCAGTCAACGTACTGGATTTATTACCATTTCCTTGTTCACGTATTCGATGAATTAAGAATGCCTGAATGAATAAAGGGATGAGTGATATGTGAGCTAGTACTTGCTGTCTTCCCCAGCCCTATCATGAAGGAAGGGGGTTCACAGGGACATATTGGTGATTAGAAGACACAAATAAGGTACCAACCACAGTGGCCACAGAGATGTCACTCAGTGCCAGAAATGGTCACTTGGGAAGGGACTTTCATAGATGGGTTATACGCCAACCAAGTTCTCAAGAAGGGTCTTTCATGGGTGGGTTATACCCCAGCCAGGTTCTCAGCCATCCAAGTGTAGAAAGTGAACTTCTGCAGTGCACCCCAAAGTCATTTTTCAGGGGCAAACTCACACAACCAGGCTCAAAAGTCACATTGTATTGTGGGAACACCAGCCTAATGATTGGGAAAGGTGACTGGAGTGCTCTGTCTCTTGTCCAGGCATTTCAGTTGTGACTTTTTCAGTTGCCAGAGACAGGAATTCTAATTCAAAATGACGTAAGTGCAAAAGAAATTTATCAGCTTTCAAAACTGAAAGTTCCAGGGAATAAATCTAGTTTCAGGTACAGCTGGATTCAGGCATCAAATGGTATCATCAGGACTCAATTTTTTCCTTCTCTGGGTGCTACCTTGTTGATTTAGGCTCCATATGGTGGACAGATGGCTTCCTGCCTCCAGGATCCCATCTTTCCAGCTTCAAGTCTAGCTGGCAAGAGTGGAAGAGTCTCCCCTGGAAGCCTCAGCATGCATCTCATTGCATCTCCTTGGTCCTAATGAGGTCACATAGCCAACTCTGAGCCAAGCCTTGCAACCAGCAGAGGAGTGTTACATTCTGATTGCCTGAGGCCTAGATCACATGCTCCACCCCAAGCCAAGAGTTGGTGCCTCCCAAGCACAAGGGCTGAGTGTAGGGGAAAGAGGGAAGTTGGATATGGGTACCACAATGCAGGGGTGGATGCTGGGCAGCAAACCCAACCAATGCCCACTGTACCAGGACACCCTATATAGTACTGAGCAGGCCAAAACATTCTTCAGGGGCTTGCTTGGTATGTCAGAATAAGGCAAGAGGGCTATTAGGAAGTGAGATTATTTTCACCAAGATCCAGAAATTGTCCTCATGCCAAAGCAGAACACCCATCTCTCAGGCAAAGCTGGGAACAGGCTAACAACCCTCCTCTCTGAAGCCCAGTTTCTCCCTAGGCCCCATTCCTTCTGCAGGCAGACTGTGCCTTGATTCAGATGGGTTGATATCACCGATGCTACCCCAAGGCTGTAGGTGAGTAATTGGACCCAGTTGTGCCCACGCTACCTAGGTTTTCTTCACTCTGACTCATTTACATTGATTCATAAATAAAATGCATTCCCATGGTTCCTTCTACTTGTTCTAATGCTGTACTGCACAACCCGGTTCAGCAGCCTAATGAGATGGAGCAGGCCAGAGACTTCTCCGCATATCTTACAGGTGGTGTGATGAAAGGAAAGAGAGGACAAATGATGTGCCCAGGTTCACACAACAGAATAAAGGCTTCTCCACCCCCTGCTGATGACTCCCGGACTCAGCACTTACTACATCAATGAAGTTACCTACTGAGGTTTGTCAGTAACAGTCCAGTTTCTTCAACTCATCACTGAGATGTACCAGGAGACTGACCCTTAGAATGGAGGTGAAAAGACTTTTTTCTTAGCCACTCCCAGGCAATTTCCACTCACTTTCTCCTATTCTTGGCCCCTGAGCCACTCACAGAGGCACTGCCCTTGTCATTCTTAGGCTGGAGGGATAATTCCTCTCGGCTGTGGAGTGGAACCCTGCACAGCAATCTGTCCCTGAGGACTGACATAGCTCCCATCTAGATGCAGTCAGTGCTCAGATAAGACAAGATGGATGGCAAACAACGTTTGGACCAACAGGTGCCATTTGTTAACAAGCTCTAGATCAATGGCTTCCAAAATTAAAACATTCTGTATCTGTCAGATGTCCCCACCAGACCCTCTAGCAGGGCAGAGGTACCAGCTGCAGACTGGTGTGAGGTTGGGGGCCATGGAAGGGAGGGGAGATTTCAGTTGGTGGTGGGGAGGATATAGCATTTCCTACCAGAGCCAAAAGCAAGCTCCCTCCCACTGCAGAGGTTCCCCAAATAAGTCAGATGATGGGGGACAGGCAAGTCCAGATGCTGACATTTCATAGTTAAAGGATGGAGGGACACATTTCCTGAGTTTCCTAAAACATCGAGCATTGTCTTGGGCATGGCATATACCTGAAACATGGAGGCTTCCCTCCCTTGCATGGAGAAAATGAGCCCACAGTGGTAAAAGTGTCTCCTGTTTTCTGCTGTCATTCAGGATTCATGAGTGTAGCAGATGCTGTGGAGCCTCCATCCCATATCCAGCCCACCTGAATTTACCTGCAGCTGTGAGGACATCTCAGCTCACCCCAGTGCATGTCCCTCCTCTCTGCCTGGCTGGCATCCTGCCTGAGAGCCTGCTGTCAGTGGCCAGTCACAACCATGACATGCAGGGGAGTTAATGCCCGGGGTGGGGATGGCAGGGAGTGAATAAGTACCCCAGGCTCCCTGCCCTCCAGTGGCACGATTTTGAGGCAAGGGCCACATGGTTTTCAGAAAGCTGCCAAGGATCAACCCTAGTTGCCCATGACAGTAACCCATTCATCAGAGCATTCACGTTATTGTTTCTTTGTCTTCTATGTCTAACCTTGCTTACTTCATCACTGTGCTTCAGGGGATCACCTCCCAAATAAACATTCGTGTCCTTGTTTCTCAAGAATGCTCCTCTCTGTGCTGACTCTGTGCAGCCCTTTCTTCCCCTGGGCCTCCTATAGGATCATAGTGCTATGTGAGTGGAGGGTACAGAAAGGGGTGCTGGCTCCACCCTGACTTTTCTACAAATCCCAGAGCATTGCGCCTCTCACCCTATCCCCACCACTTTTGCCCTGGGCTCACCAGTCAGCTCTTGATCTTCCAGGATTGGTCCAGCCCAAAGGTCTGTATCAACACAAGCCACATGGCACAGTAGAGAGAACGTGGAGGAGGGCACTTGGCTTCCAGCTCTCTGATGACCTATGTGGGGAAGACATATGACCTCTCTGAACCTCAGAATTAGGAAATCTCTAAAATTAAGGAAGTACCAAACCTCTCTCATGGGGTTGTGGCTATGATCAAACAGGGAAATATATGTGAAGCTCTATGTAAACTCTAACTTTTTCCACAGCTGATATTCAGCAAGTACCTACCAGAACAGCTCTGTGGTTTATGCCTGTTGCTTGTTCTGACTGGCCAGAGCCTGTGCTTTCCCTGTTATTAAATATGTCAAATATCACTTCTGAATAGCATCACTGTTATCTGGACATCTTGTATCCCTTGCTTGGAGGCAGCCAGCCAACCTCTCTGAATAGTAGAATCACAGCTCATCTATAAGGAGAGGGCCATGTTGCTGTGCCAAAGAAGAATGTCCTAATACAAGACATGCGAGGCATCCTCCAGATAGATCAATCCCGTTTCAAATGGGCAAACACAGAGCACCTTGTGCAAATATGCCACAAGACTTGCTTCCAGGCCCAGCCCGTTGCTAAGGAGTTCAGTGTTTCAACCAGCTTAATTAAGCATGTTTAAAGGGATACATTCTCTCCCCCATCCATCCACAAAAAGGCCCTTGGCAGAACTTGGTTAATTAATCAGAGGGCTGTATGAGTGGGTGCTCTCTCGCTGGTAAAGAAAAGCTGACGTGGGTTTAGATCTAAGGGATTCGAGCTCTGAATAATCTTGGAAGATTGGGGAAGGCAACCTGGGGACAGGCCAGCAGGCACTCAGGGTTGGGCATGGGAGAGAGATACTCACACTCCACAATGTGGCATAATACAACGAGGTTGGGAGATGAGCAAAGGTCTTCATTAGAATCTGTTTGCATATTCATTGTCAACTGTGACTAGCTTAAACTAAACTCACCCATCACAGAAATCCATAGTGACTGTCAATGATAAGACTTCTTAGTTCTCAATTTTGCTTTAAAGTAGAAACGACTGAAAATATGCACTGTGTGATGCTCATAATCAAAGATCAACTCCAACTAAAACTAACCAATGATTAAACTTCACCCTCACTCCAACTGTTCACTCAATAACTGTGTTAACCATCATCCTTCCTGCCAGTCATTGCAACTGTGGCTTTAAGGTTGGCACATGGGGCACTGCATTGGCCTGTTCATAGGAGGATAAGGGGATGTTCGGAGTATTTGATTTCTGCGCTATCATGGGATCAAAAGGCCAGCTTTGACTTAGCAGTGGCTTGGTGTGCAAGAGAGGAAGCTAGGACAAAGAGTGCTGGTCCATGAGAAGAAACTAGGAGACAGAATTAAGACACTGAGCACTTCCTGCCTGCAGCCCTTTAGTTATGCCTGTAAATTCTGAAAAGTTCTGCAGGTGCTGTATTATAAGAGTAGACACTTCACACAGAATCTGTCTTGGATGGCTGATGAGGTGCCACTTCTCTCTCTTTCCAGAAATGCCTTGATCTCTTCACCCTGCTGTGAATTATCAGGGTCCTGGGCCATAGACTTCTAGTTCTATCTTATTTCTTACTTCTTACCAGGAGTGGGAGGCAAATCTTTTCCTCTTAAGCATAACTCTGTGATATTAACACATTACAATATTAGCACATTGTGGACCCTGCCTCTTTTTTCTGCAGTAACAAAGACACTTACTCCATAGGGTGGATGGGAAAAAGAGAAAGGAAAGGAAGGGGCAAGAAACCCCTGTGCCATCCCTCGTGCCCTGGGCCTTGTGCACATATGCACCACCCTTGAGAAAAGCATCATCATCCAAACCCATTTTACAACTGAGGAAACCAAGGCTCAGAAATGGGAATGAGCGTTAGAGCCAAGAACCAAGATTAGTCTGACGCTAAAGCATATGCCCTTGCCCTGAGCCACTGCCTGTGTCCTGACTTGGCCAATCAGAGTCCAGTGTTTCGTTATTCTGTGTTTAATGGGGTACCATCAACGCGAATTAATTCTGACATTCAGGGTAGAATTTGGTCAACAAATAGGGAAGGTATTGCTGGAGGAACTCAGATGTGAGAGAGATTTGGAGCTAAATAAGGTTAGCCAGGCTCACAGGCTGGAGCAAGAAATCAGCAAAGGGCCAGAGCCCCTAGAACCTGTGAATGGGACCTCATTTGTAGGGGGAAAAAGGCCTTTACAGATGTAAATAGTTAAGGAGCTTCCTATGGTTTGAATATTTAGTCCCACCCAAAATGTATTTTGAAACTTAATCCCCATTGCAACAGTATTAAGAAATGTGGCCTTTAGGAGGTGATTGGAGTCATAAGACCTCTGCCCCCGTGAATGAGATTAGGTGCCCTCATAAAAGAGCTTGAAGGAGGGAGTCTGCCCTTTTTTGCCCTTTCACTCTGCCATGTGAGGACACAGTGCTCATCGCCTCTAGAGAATGCAGCAACGTGGTGCCATCTTGGAAGCAGAGACAGCAGATCTCATAGACGCTGAATCTGCTGGCTCCTTGATCCTGTACTTCTTTCAGAACTGTGAGAAATAAATTGCTATTATTTATAAATTACCCAGTCTGTGGTCTTTTGTTACAGCAACACAAAGACAGATCTCAAGATTAGATCATCCTGGATTACCTGGGTGGGCCCTAAATTCAATGAACCGTGTACTTAGAAGAGAAGAGAAGGGGAGATGAGACACGTAGAGGAGAAGGTGATGTGATGACAGTCACAGAGGTTGGAATGACACATCTACAAACCAAGGAGCACCCTGGATTGCTGCAGCTGCCAGAAACTAGAGAAGAAACATCTCCTTCAGAGCCTTCAGAAGGAACCAACCCTACAAACCGTACCAACACTTTGGGTTTGAACTTCTGGCCTCCATAATCGAAAGAAAAAATTTCAATTGTTTTAAGCCACCCAGTTTGTGGTAATCTATTGTGGAAACCCTGGAAAACCAATACAGGCTCTATTGCTGGTAAGAATTAAGGTCAAACCAGGAAACACCAGCCATCCAGTGGCTTTGGGCTGAGGTTGGTCCTAGGTCAGTGATTAAGAGCCCGAGTGTCTCCTTCGGAACTGCATACTGATGATAGAAGCTCAAAACCCTCCTTCTTCAACTTGGAGAATTGGCTGAAGTTTCAAATGCCCTCTGGTGAGAGAGGATCCAGGTCCTGATGGTGAAGAGCTTTGGTGTCTGCTGCTGAGAAGGGCTGGGGCAGGCAGGAGCAGGCCCAAGCTGTGTGAGGTTCCTGTCATGGGGGTGTGGTCTAACAGACAGGGCAGGAAGGGGGAGATTGTGCCTCTGTTTTTTTCTTCATTGATCATCTGTACCTTTGGAAGGATGGACATGAAGACCAGCTAGCTATTGACCCACTGTCCACGGGTTGCATTCAGCTTCTCTGACACAGAGCTGTGGGGTTTCTTTCACTTTTCCTCTCCATGCCACCCCTGCTAAGCACCCCTGCACATGAGACAAGGGAACCCGACATTGGCCTTGCAGAGGCCCTGGCTGAGGGCCCAGGGCTGAGCCCAGACAGGAATTGCCACCTGCAGCATCTTGGAGCATGAAAAGCTGAAAAACAGATGCCCATCAGACTTCCAGAGAAAGCTTAGATCCTGAAACCCAAAGCACACATGGCAAGTCCAAAGTCTCAAAATGCTGAATCAAAATCAGAATGTGGAGTCAAGAATTCAGAATGGGGCAAAAGTGGGGTCTGGAGTGGAAGCAGGCTGAGAATGAACAAGGGGAGTCCACGTTGCCTGCCCTGGACTGACATCCTGGGGGCTGTGGCTCCCCTTCAAGGGATGGCAGGTCCTCGTGAACAACTGGATGAAGAAAGGCTTAAAGGTCTGAGGCAGCACTGACACCACGCAGGGGGCCCCATGGTCAGCAAGACAGGCCCATGATCAAGCCATTGCACTGCTGTCAGTTTACAGTGGGCAAAACAAACCCCGCATCCCTAAGGTCCAACTGGTAGTGACCCAACTGGTAGTGACGTCTGTATTCATGCTCAGGCCTCGGGAAGAGCGGGGGCAGAGAGGACAGAAAGGGTGGCAGTAAATGCTCCAGAAGCTTCTTTTAGAGCCCAAACCCCTGTTCAGAGTTGGAGGCCTGCTCCAGCAATGACACTCAAAGGCACCCACAACAGGCACCTGCAGGACAAAGCAATGTAGTTGGTCAGAGACTGGGAAAAATTTTCTCTAAGAACTTGGACTATGGTTTGACCATCAGGCTCTCCCTGGCCTGAATCACCTCCGCAGAAACTCCTAACTTAGATCTGGGCCCTGGATCCCACCCCCAACAAAACTCCTGGGCAGGCCGTGCACAGTGGCTCATGCCTGTAATCCCAGCACTTTAGGAGGCCAAGGCAGGCGGAGCACAAGGTCAGAAGTTCAGGACCAGCCAGTCCAACATAGTGAAACCCCATCTCTACAAAAAATACAAAAATTAGTCGGGCATGGTGGTGCATGCCCGTAGTCCCAGCTAGTTGGTAGGTTGAGGCAGGAGAATTGCTTGAACCCAGGAGATGGAAGTTGCAGTGAGCTGAGATCACGCCACCATGCTCCAACTTGGGCAATAGAGACTTTGTCTCAAAAAAAAAAAAAAAAAAAAAAAAAAAAAAAAAAAGCCAGGCATGGTAGTTCATGCCTGTAATCCCAGCACTTTGGGAGGCCGAGGCAGGTGGATCACGAAGTCAGGAGATTAAGACTATCCTGGCTGACACGGTGAAACCCCGTCTCTACTAAAAATACAAAAAAATTAGCCAGGCATGGTGGCTGGCGCCTGTAGTCCCAGCTATTCGGGAGGCTGAGGCAGGAGAATGGCGTGAACCTGGGAAGCAGAGCTTGCATTGAGCCAAGATCGCACCACTGCAGTCCAGCCTGGGCGACAAAACAAGACTCCGTCTCAAAAACATAAATATATAAAATAAATAAATAAAAACTCCTGGGCAAAGCAACGAGCTGAACCCTTCTAACCTAAGTCCACTGTCTTTGAGTGAGAAAAAGAAAAAGGACTAGCAGACCTTGCCCAGAGCAAGAGAAGTTAGAGGTCAAGAATTGGGCTGGGGCTGGGCATGGTGGCTCATGCCTGTAATCCCAGCACTTTGGGAGGCTAAGGCAGGCAGATCACGAGGTCAGGAGTTCGAAACCAGCCTGGCCAATATGGTGAAACCCCGTCTCTGTTAAAAATACAAAAATTAGCCAGGCGTGGTGGCGGGCACCTGTAATCCCTGCTACTTTGGGAGGCTGAGGCAGGAGAATCACTTGAAACAGGAAGGTGGTGGTTGCAGTGAGCCGAGATCGTGCCACTGCACTGCAGCCTGGGCAAAAGAGCGAAACTCTGTCTCAAAGGAAAAAAAAAAAAAAAAAATTGGGCTGGAGCCAACATTTAGCAGCACAGGCAGCAGAAGACAAAGAGTGGACTGCCAGAGTCTATTCTGACTCCACATGACCCTCTCAGGACATCCTTATGAACCACAAGTAGAAGCAACTGAATCCTTTTCCCCCAGGGAGCCAGCTTACCTTTGTTAGGCTCATTAGTGTTTCAAACACAAATTTGGTAGAACAGCAAAAACATATATATTAGTAACATAATCATATTAATATGTAGAAAAGGTCTAATGCAAATTGGAAAGTGGCATTTGGAAACTGTGATAAATGGCCATGCAGAATTTAAGATTCCATCTGGAAGCTTGTTGCGAAAAAGGTGATGCCTGGGGTTTCCGAAGAGGGCTCCACCTTCCCAGGCTCTAACCACACTCAGCTCAAAACAGCTTTCCAAATTGTATCAACGTGCAGGCGTGACTTGTACCTGTCAAATGGGACAATTCTTTTCCCCTGTATATTATATTATCCAAAGCTAGTCAGGATAAGAGGAAACAGGCTCTCACTTCATGCTGCAGGAGGGAGGGTGAGCCCTTCTTTCTGTACAGCCATTCAGCAGATTGCCTTGCAATTCATCATATTTCCTCATCTAGACTTTCACTTCTAAGAACTAAGTCCAAAATATGGTTCAGAGGTTGTTCATGCCACCACACACACCAATTTAAAGAATAGTCACTAGCCTGTAATCCCAGCACTTTGGGAGGGCGAGACAGGCGGATCACGAGGTCAGGAGATCAAGACCATCCTGGCTAACATGGTGAAACCCCGTCTCTACTAAAAAATACAAAAAACTAGCCGGGCGAGGTGGCGGACGCCTGTAGTCCCAGCTACCCGGGAGGCTGAGGCAGGAGAATGGCGTAAACCCGGGAGGCAGAGCTTGCAGTGAGCTGAGATCCAGCCACTGCACTCCAGCCTGGGCGACAGAGCGAGACTCCATGTCAAAAAAATAATAATAAAAAATAAAATAAAATAAAGAATAGTCACTAAAGGCTTTCTTATTTCATAGGAAAGAAAAAATTATAAAATAAAATAAAACAAAATAAAATAAAAACTCCACTACTTCTGCCTTCCAGAAGGATGGCAAATTCTTCTCTATAGTAGATGTCTATTTCATTCAGAAAATCCCTGGCCTTTTGGCTATGATAGGGAAGGCCGTGGGCTAGTCTATATATGAGATATTGAGACAAAAAGAAAACTAAATTACTTAGCACAACAAAGTAATAGGATCTCTAGAGTGGTCCTGTTATTGGAAAGGGGTCCTGATCCAGACCCCAAGAGAAGGTTCATTGGATCTTGCACAAGAAAGAATGAGGCAAATTCATACAGTAAAGTGAAAGCAAGTTTATTAGGAAAGTAAAGGAATGAAAGAATGGCTACTCCATAGACAGAGCCCATTTTTATGGTTATTTCTTGATTATAAGCTAAACAAGGAATGGATTATCAGTTTTTCCCCTTTTTAAGCCATACAAAGTAACTTCCTGACATTGCCATGGCATTTGTAAACTGTCATGGTGCTGGTGGGAGTGTAGCAGTGAGGATGACCAGAGGTCACTCTTGTCACCATGTTGGTTTTGGTGGGTTTTAGCCAGCTTTTTTACTGGAGCCTGTTTTAGCAGCCAGGTCTTTATGACCTGTACCTTGTGCCAATGTTCTATC
Source organism: Macaca fascicularis (assembly GCF_037993035.2). Taxonomy (NCBI): domain Eukaryota; kingdom Metazoa; phylum Chordata; class Mammalia; order Primates; family Cercopithecidae; genus Macaca; species Macaca fascicularis. The sequence continues at coordinate 54,571,881 of NC_088388.1, forward strand.
TCATCCTGTGACTTAGAATGCTTTAGCCTCTTGGAAGTGTAGCCAAGCAGGTCTCAAGCCTTATTTTACCCAGGGCCTATTCAAGATGGAGCTGCTCTGGTTCAAACGCCTCTCACGATCCCTTGGGCACCCAAGAGAAAGGTGTTCTGGGGAACATGGGACAACCAAGAAGAGAGGAGATGGGAGGAGAGTCTGGGGAGAGGGGGCAGGGCCAAGAAATCTGGTAGCAGGACCTTGGGCTTAGCAGAGAGTGACAGGAATAATAGTGTCTAATCTTCCATTTTTCAGCTGAAATCCCATTTTACCCAAACCCTTTAATACAGGTCATTATACAATAGACTTGTATTAACTTGCCTCTGGGAAATGAAGGAGGTGGGGCTTGTTCATGGTTGAAATGGAGTGAATCAGAAAAGGCTGGAAGAGCCAGCAGGAGCCACGGGAAGATGTGAGAGGGAATTACAAATGGAGATGGGAGCAAGCGTTTAGAAACAACAGTTGCAGGAGAATGTGAGCACAAGACCCCACCCCCACCCCACCCTCCCCACGTTATCTGCAGATACATTAGTAGATGTATCTGCTAATACATACAGATACATGCGGGTGGAGTGGCCGCGGGGCCAGGGTCAGGGCCAGACCTAAAGAGGAAATCAACACGTTATCTGGGTGATGGGATTACATTTTTGTTTTATTTCTTTCATCTTTGCATATATGTTTTCAAATTGTTTTTTTCCCAAGTATGTGTTACTTGTGAAATTTTTAAAAGTCAAACTAAAAAAATAAACAAGTGTGCCAACAGGGCTGTGGAAGGACTTGAACACTCAGTGGCAGCATGCAAGCCTTGCCCTCACACCGTTTTTCTCTTCAGACAGAGAAAACAAAACAGCCATCAGCACTGGCTCCTCTCCTAAACCTGCACAGGACATGGACTTGAGACACTCGTGAGGCAGAACCCCTTGTTTTCAGGCTCTGCCAATAAGGCTTCCAGAAACTCCAGGAACTTGCCTCCCAGGAGATGGGCCAAGCAAGGCAGAGCTGTCATTAGCAGGCGTTCTCTGTCCCCACCATCCTCTATACTCTCATAGTTTCTAGATGCAATGTTTAAGTGTCTTAAAGAAGGTTCACATTGAGAAAGTGGACCTCTCTAAAAAAGAAAACGGCATGCCTTCCACCAGGTTCCTGCTTTTATCCTTTCAGAAAATTCAAGAAACCAAAGTTTTTGAGTTCCAGCAGTGGCTGCTCTCATTCCTGCCAGAATCCCATTCCGTTCTCTGTGCTCTCTCTGGCCTTATGAATCTTGGCAGAAGGCTGCTCTCCTATGGTGATGACTCCCATATTAATTTCAGTCTTTTCAAGACATACTTGCTAATTAAAATGTGAAACAGTTTTTATCCCTTTAATTAAGACACAAGATGGGAAGCACAATTTAATTTGGTCCATTGAAACTATCAGTATTATTAGCTCCATAACTTGCTTCCATTAAAGACGCCTATGTTAAACAATATTTTTTTTTTTTACTCCCACACTCACTGGAGTTTTGGCATGTGCCCTCGGTCCTGAAACCAGCGTGGCAGTTTGTGAACTGTGGTCCCATTAAAAAGACACCGAATGGAAGCTGGAGCCATCAAGAACATTGGCTGTAGGACCCTGTTGTAGGTTGGGCTCCCCTCCCCGCAAGAAGTAGACCCTAAGGATCTGAGTACAAGTAGTTGGTACACAAGTTCATCTAGGGGAGTGAGGAAATAAGACAGGGACAAGTAGAGAGTCAACTCCGGGTGAGCAAACGAGCAAGCTGCTCGTAAGAAACTGAGGGGACGCTCACTGGGGACGCCTGATAATGCAGAACACACTTCACAGCTGCCCCACCAGAGGAATAGAAAGCCGGGTGTTCATCCTCCAGTGACCATCCATCACTGGCTGATGGCTGCTCCCAGGGGTGTCAGCTCCCCAGTACTTCCAGCCTCCCCCTTGGGCAGAGAGTTGCCAATATTGCAGAGGAAGCCATGGTATGGAGGCATGAGGGGTGAGAGGAGACTGTTACCAAATGCATCTGTAACACACCACAGCCCGCTGCTGCCACTGCACCAGGCTGGGCAGAAAGGGACGGGGAGACATGTAGGGAGAGTGTCAATCATCGGCTTACTGCTAGTTCTTTCCATGACCCAAGAGACAAAACCGTGGACCAGCAGCAGCCAGGGCCATATTTGGAAGTCTCTCAACAAGGATAACAGTAGGATGTGTCAAAGTCTCTGGTCCAAAGTCACAGGGGAAATAAAATACATGCAGAAATAGATGTGGGGAAATAGAAAAGGCATTGCCAAGGGTCCAGAAAAGGGAATAAGCAGATATTTCTAATATCAGTTCAGCTAGTTCAGTCCAAAGGGAACTTGCTCACCCCGCACTGGGGCCCTGACTCAGCAGCTATCTCGTTACCCCACGGGTTTTCTCTTCAGACAAGGAAAAACAAACAGCCATTGATAGCTGACTCGTCTCCTAAACCCGCACAGGACACAGACTTGAGACACTTGCCAAGTCAACCCCTGGGTAAGTACCAGCTTCCTCCAGCTGGAGATGGAGAGGACAGTTGTGAATATGACCCTGTACTAAGTGGAGAACTGGTAGCTGGAAAGTGGAAAGTGAACAGAATGTCTAAGACAGAGTCAGAGAAATTACCAGTTCATCAGAAACGGTGCGGGACAGGGAGTTAGCTAAAGGGGAAATTCTGAGGACAACACTCTGGATACTGAACTGAGTTGAAAACTAAGGGTGACAGGAAGCCAAGAAGGAAGAGAGAACATGAGAAATCTTGCTTGCGCTGTAAGCAAGTCAGCCAGATAAACACAAGTGCGGCTGGAGCCAAGACTGCAGGAGGTCAGACACAGACCAGGTGCACAGTTGTGGACGAGCTCTGTCAGAGGCAGCATGGGAGGCAGCATGGGGAGACAGCAAGAGGCTACCACTGGGAGCCAGGATTTGAACTGTTCACTTAAGTCAACAGTTTAAATCCTGGCTCCACCACTTACTAGCTGAGTGACACTAGGCAAGTAGCTTCACCTCTCTGAAGCCTTGCCCTGCAGAGAATTCTGTGAAAGATAAATAAGGGTAAAATACCACAGCATAGTGTCTGCCCCACAGTAAGAGCCCATAACAGCTGCCCCTTCTCGATCTTAGATTTTAACTTGTATTGTACTCTGGAGCCCGACTTGTTAAGGGAGCCCAATGGTGACAGCTTCTGACTGTGTGTGTGTGGTGCAGGGAAGCAAGAGGGTATGTGTAGACAGGAAGTAGATCCACCTGCCTTACCCCACGTTTGTTGAACGTACTTGTCCAAACAAAACAAAACACACACACACACACACACACACACACACACACACACACACACACACACAAACTAGCTATGGATAACAACTCCTTTGGCATCTCCCAGAAAGGTAAGGCACACCGAGCCTAAGGGACATGCCTCTGGTCCCTGCTGGTGATTATCAGAGCAGGCCACTGAACGCTCTTAACCACTGTGATGGTTAACACTGAGTGTCAACCGTATTGTTCCTTCAAGTATTGAGGGTGTGCATGCCTGTGAGAGTGTTGCCAAAGGATATCAACATTTGAGTCGATGGACTGGGAGAGGCAGACCCACCCTCAATCTGGGTGAGCACAATCTAATCAGCTGCCAGCACTGCTAAGATAAAGCAGGCAGAAAAACGTGGAAGGACGAGACTGGCTGAGTCTTCTGGCGGTCATCTTTCTCCTGTGCTGGATTCTTCCTGCCCTCAAACATTGGACTCTAAGCTCTTCAGCTTTGGGACTCTTAGACTAACACCAGTGGTTTGCTAGGGGCTCTTAGGCCTTCGGCCACAGAGAGAAGGCCGCACTCTTGGCTTCCCTATGGCTTTTGAGGTTTTGGGATTTGGACTGGCTTCCTTGCTCCTCCGCTTGCAGACGGCCTATTGTGGGACTTCACCTTGTGATCGTGTGAGTCAATACTCCTTAATTAACTCCCCTTCATATATACATCTATCTATTAGTCTTGTCCCTTTACAGAACCCTGACTAATACAACCACCCTCTATCCTGCCTTCCACCTGGTCTAGCCCCCAGAGCCCATCCTGGCTAGGCCAATAGACAGTTCTAGCCCATTGCATCCTCTGTGGGATATGTGGGTGCCTGTGTCTTTAAGGTTCGTGGTGGGATGAGTAGAAGGTGGGGTGAGTGAAGGCATGCACACCCTCAATACTTGAAGGAACAATACGGTTGACACTCAGTGTTAACCATCACAGTGGTTAAGAGCATTCAGTGGTCTGCTCTGACAATCACCAGCAGGGACCAGAGGCATGTCCCTTAGGCTCGGTGTGCCTTACCTGTGTGGGAGATGCCAAAGGAGTTGTTATCCATAGCTAGTTGTGTGTGTGTGTGTGGTGTTTTTTTGTTTTTTGGGGTTTTTTTTTTTGTTTTTTTTTTTTGTTTTTTTTTTAAGGACAGGTACATTCAACAAATCTTAGCAAAGTCTCTTCCTAACTGAAGTAGTTTTTCCTCTCAAGCAGCAATCTGTTCCAAGAAGTGGTAGGCGATGTGTCTGAAGTTGAACAAAAAATACTGATTCAGACTGATGAACACACATCTGAAATTCCATTAAGGAATCTATGCTCCACATACAGAGGCAGGGGCTGGAAATCACACCTCCCAGGGCTGGCCTTAGTGGTCCCCCTTGTGGGAAAGTTGAATGAAGGATGAGGGCACAGGCTTCCACTTCACACGCCCAGGCCTCCCTCCTGCCACCTCGGCTTTGGACACCCAGAAGATGGCAGCATCTTGAATCTTACAGAGGCAGGGCCATCGGGATTTGGTGCAAATGTCCCTTGGGTCCCCCACTCCCCTACTGCCAGCCTTTTCTGGGCCCCCAACTCCTAGCACAGAAGCCCCCAGCCCTCGCTGCCTGGGTCTTCCTGTGGAGAGTGAAATGAAACCCATGAAGAGAGGTACAGAAGCTTCTCTCCTGCCACACTTTACCCACAGTGCGTTTTGAAACGATACATGGGAAAAGCCACCTGCGGCCCTCAGACCCATGTTGAAGGACTCATTCTTTCCCCAGTTCAGAAATCCTGCCATGCTGAACTCCTCACTGACAGAAGAAACCTCCCGCAGCAGTTGACATCAGGCCACTCCTAGCCCCTCCACCCAGGAGGCCTGCGACACAGTGGCCCCATTTTTCAGGCTGCCTGAGCTCCTTTGCATTGCTGTTGCAATGCTGACACTGGTCACCTGAGCTCTGTTTGCCATCTTTTTATCTTTCGGCTCTGACTATGCTGTAGCCACTCAGAATAGGGATGGGCCAGGGCAGCAAGAGGCAGGGCAGGTGGGTGATAGCAGTGGCAACGGCGGCAGGGTGGCCTGGCAAACACACAGTTCAAGAAATGGACCAGCGGAAGCGAAGGCTTTCGTGCGCCGTGCGCCAGGCCTTACAACCTCCCCACTGGCAGCTGCTGACCTCACAAGACATCATCAGAGCCTGACGTATTTCCCAATGGCTGTCATCTGCCCATGGATAACCCAAGCCTGTGTCTCCATTCTGCCCTGTCCTCAACTCCAGATCCATTTATCCTGCTACTTCCTCCCAGAGGTCCTCTAAGACTCAGCAAACTCACACACTCAAATCTACACTCTCTGCATTGCCCTAGGTCTGATCCTCCCCACTCTGGTTTCCCATCACTGTGCAAGTGTCATGCAAGTTGGAAACATAAGTCCATCCTTGACTCTGCCTGGGCCACATCTCACATTCCATCAATTATCCAGCCCAGTCAATTCCATCTCCTAAAAGTATTTCCAATCCGTCCTCCTCTCTCCACTCCTGCCGCCATCATTCCAGTTCACACTTCCTCCCAGCATCTCACATCCAGATTGCTTCCACACTCCCTACTGGTCTTTTTGTGCTGATCTTCCCCCAGCCTCTAATCCATCTGCCTGGAACACCCTTTTCCTCTTGTCCCTCTGGTAAACTCTCCTCCTCCTAAGCCTTCCTCCTTTGTGAAGCCTTTAATGATTTCCCACATAATATGAGGCACTTCACCCCCATCTCACCCCGTGGGCCCTAGGTGCTGGCACCCATACCCTCATCAGAGCCCTGGCCATATGACATGGCACTGACTATTGGCACACCCTTCTCCCACAGGGCTCCCCGAGAGCAGGGGCTCCCAGTGCCCTACTCAATTCTTGGCAAACAGTTAACGTTTCATAAGTGTTTAGTTGAACTAATGAATTCTACAATAAAGAGGCCAGGGGTCTTTATCAAAATCCCTTTCCTCCCAGATCTGAAAGACTGGAAATTGGATTTTATGTTGAGTCTTTTAATTACAGATCCAAAATACCTAAATCCTTTAGCTACCAACTCTGTCCAGCCCAAGCATGTCCCTCTCTCAATAGCCAGGAAACACTTTGTAAATAAATTCCTTGTCTCAAGTCCCATTTTATTGTTCAATTGTTTAGAATTGGAGTGAGATCTCCACTCTCGGTGCCTCAATACCTAGCATTCTACGTGGATGAGTGAAGTGCAGTTACAGTGCTGTGTTTGGTTCTTCGGGAAGATGGGTTGCTTCTCTCAGCTCAAGGCTCCATTCATGGGAGGAGAAAGGCCTTCCACTCAGCCCAGAGCTCCCACTTACAAACACTCAGTGTTTCAGAAAGATATTAATAAAGAAATTAATCAACCATTGTTACCTGTGCCCACAGGTGTAACTTGCTTCTATGGAAATCACAGAATTCTCTCTCAGTGATGCTTAGACACAAGGAGTTCTCCAGGGCACTTAGCGGCGCTGGAGGAGAATATTTGTGCCTTGGGTAGCAAAATGCACAATTCGTTTCTGTGGTTTAGACGTTTACTCACTCTCTCTGCTGCAATGTTTTTCTTGCAGCCTGATTCCTTTCTTACTTTCTGTCCCCTGAGTCTTGGCAGGGGGAGACTGACTTCCTTTTCTCTTTTTCCTCTGTGATTCCTATGATTTCTCCAAAGCCCAGAGCTCTCCAGGGGAGAAAAACAAGCTTGCTTTTCTATTTTATATTTCAACTTCCTTTTGTTTTATCACAACAGCAACTGCAACCTCCCCACTGCAGACAAAACTGTTGTCCTTAACTGTACTCCAGCATTTAAATCTATGTGGGGCACATTTTCTCTACCATATCTACATAGTCACTAACTAATCCTTTCTCCCTCCCTTCTTCCCTCCCTCCTGCCTTCCTTCCCTTCCTTCCTTCCTTTATTCCTTCTTTTCCTCCTTTCTTCCATCCGTTCATCTACTCATCCAACCACCCATCCATCCACTAATCCATTCATTTATTGAGCAGATACTGAGCTGGGCACAGGGAATGCTGAAATGAATAAACACAGGCCCAGCACTAAAGGAGCTCATAATCTGGAGAGGGAAATGGAAATTTTTATAATTGTTTACAAAGAGTATAAAGAGAGAGGTGTGACAATCCAAGGGAGAGGATGATTAATTTTAGGAAGTATAAGAAGAATAAATCAAAGAGCTGACATTTGAACTGAGTATCGAATATGAAGAAGAAGGGGAAAATGCCACTCAGAAAAAAATAGCCAATGCAATGACTTAGAGACTTAAAATAACAGGGTATGAAATAGAAAAAAAAATGTCAAGAAGCTCAGTATGATTGGAGGAAAGGAGGCACATATGAGAGGAATTTCAAATCAGGCTAAAGGAACACCGGCCAGATTTGGAGAATCCCAAATGTCAGAGTAAGGTCTCTGGACTTTTTTCTAGAAACCATAGGAAGCCATTGGCAGCAGGTCAGCAGTTGGAAAAATGACTCTGGCTGCAGAGAATCAACATGAAAGGGGCTAGATAGGAGGTGGCAGGCCAGTTAAGAGGTTGGCACAATGGGCCAAATGAGAGATGAGGCCTAGAGAAAAGGCATGGCGAGGGTGGGATGACAAGGGGACTGTGGAGGGGAGGGTGTCTCTTTGCATGTCAAAAGTAAGATGCCTGTCTCAAAGGAGCCAGATAAATAAATCCTCCTTGTGCTATAGCCAGAGAGCTTGGTAAGGCCTGCTCATGGCCCAGCTGTCTGCAAAATGCTCCAAGTCTCGCCTGGCTCTCAGGAGACACAAGCCCTCTGCCAGCCTTAAATTAATGACTCTTCTAGGGAAATGCACTGCTGTCTGCACCAGTGGCCGTGCCCATGTCCATGTCAGGGTCCATTAGCAAGGCTGTCCCACTGGGCGAAAGCAAACGACAAGGTAACAGTCAAAAGATGGCTCTCGGTCCCTCTGTATGAAGTGACCTGGTTTCTGTATCTACAAGCCCTATTGGAAAACAGAGCCCAGGGTGTGATAAGTCACACATTCTCTTTTTCTCAGTCTCACCCTTGGAATTCAACATTATTTTTTCATCAACAGGCAATTCACTTATTAATTCTGTTTCCTTCTGTTGATATTGAAAGGTTCTTGTTGTTGAAATATAAAGGACCACTCCAGAGTGACAAACAGCTACAGAGAAAACTTGGGTTTTCATTCTGAGGAGAAAAAGGAATCAAGAGCTCTTCAAAATAGTAATGAAAAAAGGGGATAAAATTTCTCCCACACCGAGTTTAGAACAGTGATCTTTTTTATGCATTATCTCATTCTATCTTCTCAATAGCTCGTGAAGTGAGTTATGATTACCATTTAACAGATGCAGAAACTGAGGCACAAAGAATTTAGGCCACTTGGCCAATGTCACTCCACTGCTGGTTTGAAGAGCTAGAGTTTAAATCCAAATCTGCCTCATTTTGAATGTCTTGTTGGTTTCACTGTATTATGTCACCTCAGAGTGGTAGTGTGGACGGTAATGAGAACATGGGTGGGAGGTGAGAGCCTGAGAATCACCCGAACTTAGACTTGCAAGACTTAAATCCTGGACCCCCTTAATAGCCTGTGACCTCAGACAAATCACATGGCTTAAGTGAGCATCTGTTTCACCTCTAAAGTGAGGGGTAGATTGGATGATCCAGGTCCACAGTTCTATGTTTCTAATTCAAGTAAGAGAGTGAACTCACTGTTAAATGAATAAAGATTTACAGATAGCATTTTTACTTTAGTGTTGGAATATCTCTTAGAATGTGTTATAAAAATAAAACAGGGCCTGGATTGTGAGCTTGAAATTGAGCTCGTTACTTCACTGATTTGGGTTTTAATTGTCTCCTCTGATTCAACTAATCAAACCAATGTTTGTTCAGAGTTTACCCTGTGCCTGGCAGCATGCCACATGGATGAAATAACTTGCCCAGCTGGTACAACTCCAAATTTAGTTGTTCTGCATCTTCAAACTAAATGAATTGCTGACTTTTCCCAAACTGTCTTTTGAGGAACACTAGCTTAAGATGTTGAGAAATGTTACAGAACCAAAAGCATTCAGTGCTCAAATGAGTCTGGGAAACACTGCATTAAACAGAGATAAGCAAGTTCCTTTACTGTGGGACTCCTCCAAGACTTTGATAAGCTGATACCATTAGGAATCTCCAAGAGGGGGAAGAACAACCAGTGTTTCCCAAATTTAATGGATGAAAGAATTTTCAAGGAGCACCTAACAAAATGAGTATTCTAGTGACTATGCTTTAAGGACCACCAGACCATGGGCTTAAAAATCTTTATTAAGAAGAGTCTAAGAGGCCACTATCTGACACAGAATCAGTGGTGTTCATTAAACGTTAACAAAAAGGAGAGCCTATCTATGTTCAGAATGAGCACTGTCTCTGGCTAGCAGGTGACCCCATGGGATCTCAGCACTTCGTCTTGGCTGGGGAAGGAGCAGGTTGGGTCAGATACCTCTGACATTCTGGGAGTGCATTTTCTGAAAGGGCATTCACAGTTTTTAGCTAAATGTCCCTTTGCTTCACTTGTGACATTTTGGGAAGATGAATCATTTGGCAAGGATGGGTTCTCACCCCTCTTCTAAGTATACAGGCTTGTCAACAGGAGGTTTATTCAATGAGTCCTTTGAGAATTCATCCTTGTCCAGAATGACTGGCTGGTGTGTTTTATCCTGAACATGCAGGCACCCGCAGTGTGGGAGTTCTGCCAACAGCCTCTTGCAGTATTTTCATGAGCTGATATTTTTAAAAGTTGAAGGGTGCTGCATTTCTTCCCTAATTGTACAACAAGGGCAGGAATAGCCCCACAATGAGAATCATGTTTGTAAAAACGGTGAGTTTACTTTGTTATCGCCAAAATTTTATTTTACAAAAATAAAAAGCATCTTGAAATGCCAACCAAGTAGCACATACAATTATTACAGAAGGGTCTGCTTACCTTTCAAAAAGTAATTTACTTGGAAAAGAAAAATCTATCCTTTTTTTCCTTTTCTTTTTCTATCCTTTAACCCTTCACTTTTTTCTTGGTATAAAATAATAAATTCTTCCCATAAAATTTTTGGAAAATGTAAAAAGTCATAAAGAAAATATTAAAATAGTAAGTAATTCCATCACGTGGGAAAAACCCAATATCACTTATTTATGTATTTTTATATGTACTTCATATGTAATTTTTTTCATTTTTTGTATTTCTCATACTAAAAGGAAATATATTTATACTTATACATATTCATAAAAATATGTATCTATGTTAGAGTAGGAGGAAATACATATACAAAAAAATATTTTTCACTAAATTGGAAAGGCACCACATACAGTTTTCAAGCCTACTTTTTTCACTTAGCACTGTATCATGAACAGTTTCCCAGGATTGATGTTTCCCATTCCAAATAACCTGGGGTGTTGTTGGCTCATAGGACTGAAGAATTTACAAGCTGCTGTCAAACATGGCTAGTGATGGCTGTGGCATTAATATCAATGATTCTTCTTGAAAGCAATTAAACTTGGCATTGCTATAGCTACTTAATGTGTTTATATCAGCTCCTGTAATTGTTTTCTGAAGCCATAAATTTCTCAAGTTAATTATAAACAACTTGCTCTGCTTAATTAATGGGCATCACTAACAGGTATTATCTAATATGAATGTGAATGAACCTTATGACAGCCACACAGGGCCTGGATTAATGATGTCAGGATGGAGGCCCTGGAAGAGAAGTCAATCGCCCAGAACCTGGGTCTGGAGTAGGCTCCAGGAAACCCCAGTACCAGAATCTGCTGGAGTACATCGTGCCAGGGCTATTCCTGCCCATGCTGGGTCTTTGGAGTCGAAGTCACCTTGGATCCTCCCAGTTACACGTTATGTGGGTGACTGAGCACCACCTCAGTTTATTAGTAAAGCATCTCTCCCCTGCACTGTTTTCTCGTCTATATCACCCATGTTGTTCTTCCCACACAGACCCTGCACTGTGGCTGGTGTAGCATGGTGGTAATTAGGCTGGATGCAGGGTTCAGTCTCCCATGGTTCAAATCTCAGCCTGCCAGCTACTAGATGTGGGAATATTAGCAAGTTACTATTGAATAGCATAGCTCCTCACTTTGGCCGTTTTTAGAAAGGAGATAATCATTGTACCTACCTCATAGCCTCATGAGGACCAAATCAGTTAATTTGGGTAAAGCAAACATAATAATGTTAATAACCTTAATTATTATTAGGTATTATTATCTTCCCACATTATAGACAAGGAAGCTAAGATTCTATGACCCAGGACCAGGACCAGGGTTAAGCAAGTGAGACATTTAGGGTGCCAAATTTAAGGAGGCACTCTCTTCTCAGGGTCAGCACCTCATGCTAGCCTGGCTAGTGTGACCTCTCCACATCTGCTCAGCTTGGATCCAGATCTGAATGACTCCTGAGCCCTTCTGCTCTCATGGGGACACCCCTGCTGCTTAGCAATCCTTCCTGGCTTTGACAACCTTGTTCTGAAAAAGGACCCCCCAGGATTGAGATGCTTCTTTAGGCCAACATATGTTTGATGGCTGGATTTTCTCTGCAGAAACAGTGCCCTGGGAGCCTCATTTCCAGTCACTTCTGCTGGACACAGGTGAGCAGTGCCAAGGACACAGCATTCTTACTAAATTCTCACTTTCTAAAGCACTATCTTGACCTTTGGAAGACAAAGATGGCAGAACAGGCTTTATACTGAAATGGGAGCCAAGGGGTCTCATCTCCTTGTTTTTAATATTTATCCAGGTGACACTCTTCATTGCTTATTAATTGCTCAGCAGGGCAGTTCCTTGCAGCTGTTGGTAGCCACAGGCTACCTTGGGAGATGAGGCAGGAACCCCAGAATCACTGCTGGAGAAACAATGGGGCTGTTGGTGAGATTCAACGTTGCCAACATTCCATTCAAGTGGAATCAGTGCCCTTGTGGAGCCTCATCTTTGGTGGTCAAAGCCAAGGGCCTCATGTTAAAGAGAAGCTTCTCTCCTTCAACTACTACCATTTTCAATTTTTTTTTTTATTGGGCAGGAAAGAAACTGGCCTTTATTAAGCACCTATCACAGGTGCCTTCTTCATAGGTATTATTATCCTCACTCAGCAACTGAGCAAACTAAGGCTCATGGAGGTCACACTAGTCATGCAGCACAGGAGGGGCAGAGCGAGGATTTGGAGCAAGACCTGCTGTATTCTGTGTGCCCTGTGCACTTCCCTGAATCACAACACTCTGGGATATAAATTTAGGCCTCACTGAAGCTGAAGTTTCAGTAATCTTTGGGCCTTGGACCTCTCAACTCATTCTCCTTGTGGGAAGGCAGATGTCAGGGACTAAGTGCATATACAAATGGCCATGGGCATGTTCTAAACCATCTTGTTGGAATTCAATAGTTGTCTTAAGAGGCTCCAATCCAATGAGCCAAGGAGTTGCTCAGGGCTGAAATGGGAAGCAGGTCCTTGAATCAGGGGGGACTTCAGCAATAAACCCATCATGGTCAACCCCCAAGAGGTAACATTGCCCCCCACCAGTGGACAAGGCTACTCTGATCCCTGAGTCTCCTCTAGTGAATTACCTGGCACCTTTCCCAAGGATATTAAAAATGAATTTTAATGTAGGGGAAATTACTTTAAAATGAATAACATGTTGTGAAGGATGTATTAATATATATGTATGCATATATACATATCTGTGGGGAATAGACAAGTGGTTTATTCATTGGTCCATTTGTTCATGTATATTTATTTCTCCACTTTTGAATTCATGTATTCACTTGTGTTTTTATTTGCTCATTTAATCATGCATTTGTTTTTTAATTTACCCTGTCATCCATTCAGCTATCCATCTAACTATTTATTAACCATCTAACTAACCATTTTCCTGTACCTACTATGTGTTAAATGTTAGGGATATAGAATTGAATGAAACAAAATTCTACCCTTAAGGAACTCACAGTCTAATGGATTAGAGAACCACTTATATCCTAAGTGCATTTCAGTGTTTTAGGTTCCACAGTAGAGATCTATACAATGTATTTTGGGGGCCCAGAGTTGATTATCCCTGCATAGATGTGAGGGAGAATCTTGACAGAAGAACCACTTGAGTAAGAATTCATCAAGCAAAGGAGGTAGGTGCATGGTAAGGACGGGGGAAAGCAGTAAGTTCAACCATGTGGGAATGAGTCCATAGCTCCATAATTTCTCATTCATTCTTTTATCAGATAGTCATAAGTACTCTGGGAAGAATTTATCTGGCAAAAAAGAAGACAAAACATTCTTCAATTTATCTGGCTATTTCTACCTGCCACCAAAAGATGGAGGTGATGGTTTTTAGTTTTTCAGGAACTAATCTGAGGTGCAGAAGTTATGGACCCTGGAGTATTTAAATGTGGCCTGCAGGGGACCACCCAACTCTCTCTCGGGTTAGCGTCTAGTCCTGGTAACTGTCACCCTCCAGTGTCTCTGGCCATCCTTAGCTGCCATAGGCATAAATTGCTGGAATATAGAAAGAGATTCACTCCAAATAGTAAAAAGGGTATTTATTTGCAGGAAGCAAATACTGTTTACCACTTAGTTGTGGAAATTTCCCAGCTTTTCTCTAAGGGACCCATAAGATTTATTCTCAATTTATGTAGTATCTTTCCTCCAAATAGCTTTATAAATTTTTTATCAAGATTGTATTTTGGGAACTGAAAACTACTTGATTTCTACCAGACTGTCACATTTGAAAGGAATTTTATGAAACCCAAATGGGATTTTTTTTAATGCCTATATTTCTTTTTCTTAAGTGGGTTTCCAACCAAGGCTTTCAGATTTTCTCTCTCTTTTTTTTTTTTTTTTTTTTAAAAAAGGGGACCTTTTATGTACAATGTCACATCCAGAAATATGACATTCAGTAAGTGACATTCTATTTTAATTCACTTTGACAAAATAATGAACTCTATTTGTAGGAGCAATAGAGCCTTGTCTGACAAGGAGATGTCCCTGGAGTTTTGCTATAAATGAAAAAAAAAAAAACCCCACAAACTATTCCTTTTTAAAACATGTTTTTGAAAGAATGGCAAGTTTGAGATTTTGGAAAAACTTTTTGGAAATGATGATAAATGTCTAAGAATTGGTAGGAAACACCCCACAGTAATCACATGTCCTGCTATTCAGCAGTCATTCTTGGATTTCTGGTTTGAACCAGCACATGTCACTGTCCATCCTCTGGACTCAGATTTCCCATCCCTGTGAGCCACCTTCAGCACCTGGTGGAAAGGAAAGCCTCTTGGCTTCGGGCACCCTCTGCTTCCTGCCAAAGGCGGGTAAACAAAACATTCCAGTCCCTCCTCTCACAGTGACATACATGGATGCTGGCCCAGTGAAAGTCAACAGGGCCCTGGGGTCAGCAAACCCAGCACAGGAACCCTGGCCACAAATCCAGCTCAGAAGCCACCAAATCAGGGCTTCCTAGGGAGGTAGGAGAGTGGAGGCATCTGCCTTGCCTCCCTGTTTTCAACCACTTATGTTTAATGCATCTCATTTGTCAATTTAAAAAAAATAAAAGCCTGAGGAAGGAAGGAGAGGCTTTCATGCTGAGCCTAGGAATATTACTGTCCAAAAAGTTCCTTTTGTTTTAAAGTCCAGTTATAGACACCATAACAGGTTTTTGTTTGTTTGTTTTTAAAAAAAGAACACTCAAATCCTGGTAGATTTTCTGAAGGTCATTTTATCTGTCTGGGCTGAGGGGAATAACGAGGTTGGTTCCTTGGGTCCCCACATGGAGCTGCTTTTTTGTTATCCTTAAATATAATCTATTACAATAGTATTATCGGCAACAGTCAAATTAACATTAATTATATTTTGAGTCATTAAAATATAGTTTTCTCTGTGAATGTTTAAAGGTTTTTATTTTTATTATGCAATATTTTAATCACACATAATTATATGGTAAATAACATAAACACCCATGAACTTACTACCCAATTTAAGAAATAAATTATTACCAATACCATTGAAGCTCTCTTTCCTCTACTGCATTTTCTTGCCTTCCACAACCTCCTGCATCCAGGAATAACCATTACACTAAACGTTATGTATATCTTTTTCTTGGTTTTTGTTTTGTTTTTTTTTTTTTAAATAGTTATTCTACCCTCTGGACATTAAAATCACTGGGGAAATCTTTTAAATACCAGATAGTTTGCTTCTATTTGGGACTTTTCCCTTTGGAAACCATGTAGAGCAACAAGGAAAATGAATAAAAGAAAAAGGAAAAACACAAACATGATTTTACATGGGACTAGGAAACAGAGAAAACCCACAAACTCCAAGTTACATTTAAGTAATGCCCAAAGCAGGTGAGACTTGAAGAGCCTCAAAAGAGGCAGACATGAGAAAAGTCAGGAGAACAAGGGTCTAACTAGCAGAACTCAGAAATCATCAACAAAAAATGCATTCCCAGAAGCAGAGAATAACCACCCAAAGTGGGACGTCTGTGAGTAGGGTAAGAAGCAACAGAGAGAAGTTGTCAAAATTGCCCCAACAGATCCAGGAATGGCATACCTCAGAAAGCACAAACAGACATTTGAAGGCAAGGGCTGCTCCTATTTGTGGTGGCATCCAATAAAGAAACAAACAGAGAAAATCAGAAGCCCTTCTGAGCCAGGTTAGATGCACAGAGACAGCAGGTATGGTTACACTGGGTGCCATATTTGAAGGAAATGGCTCATTACTTAAGTAACAGAGGAGGAAATACTGACTTGCAAAGCCCAGAGATTTTCCATATCCTCTTCCCCCAACTTATCTCACAACCCTCCCCAATATATGCACAAAATAACTTCCTGCAGATGGTTGATCCAGAAATCCACCTAATACAATTGACTAACAAATATTCATGGGCTTAGGATCTATTCAACTACACAGACTAGAAAACTCTTGTGCTAATGAAGAACACTCAAGATTGAAAAACATCATAACCAAATACTCCATCATAAAGTTTAAAAATTTGTTACATGCAATGACCAAAAAAAGACAAAAAATTCAGAAATACAAGAATTCAGGGAAGTGAGATGAAAACTGGCAAAATTCAGGAATAAAATAGATCAATTTTTTTTCAGAAATAATGTATGAAAAGGAACACAAGAAAGAAAAGACCCTATAGACGATACACACAAGATGCCTGTAAATGATACAAAAGATAGGAATGAGAAGTGATCAGATGAAACAGAAACAGAGAAAGCGATAAAAAGAATTAGGGAGAAAATTAGAATGAAAGAAGATAGGCAGAAAATCAAACACATGCATAACTGTTGTCTCCAAAGACTAAAACCAAAACTATGAAACAGAATAAATGCTTAATGTATAATTCAAAAACACTTTCCTGAAGTAAAAGACTTGAATTTACATACTGAAAGAGCAAATCATGTACTAGGGAAAACCGATCTCAAATGGTCCAAACTGAGACATATCCTAATAAAATTGTTAGATGTTAAAGGATTCTTTGAGCAGCCAAACAAAAAGATCAAATCACTTATAAAAGGAAGAAAATCAGGCTAACATCAAACTTTCCCATGGCATCATTTAACACCAACATAGTGAAGTGAAATTCTTATCAGATATTCAAGGAAAATAAATTAGCGATAAAGATTCGATATCCAGCCAAGCTGTCCTTCAAGCCTAATGGCTAAAAAATAGTTTAAAATATGCAATAACTCTGGAAATATTGTTCTCATGGGCCGTCCTTGAGGAAACTAACAGAAAATGAATTCTAGTCAGACAAAAGGTAATTGAGGAAAATCTGGCAAAAAGACTGTCAAAGCAGTCAATATATTTAACTGTATACCTAAAATAAAAAGCAAGCATGGAGGTAAAAGTGATATAATGCAATGTAAATAGCACACACTGTGACAATGTGAAAAATGAGAGGAGAAGGGCAAAAGATGATGGAATTAGAAATAAGTCAATTGCTTCATCCCTATCAGCTGGGAGTCAATAGTCACCACCTAAAATTAATAGAAAGGGGTAGCTCCTCAGTCTGGCAGTTGAAAATTAGACAGTAAAGGCTTTCAGATGAACAAAGTTGTAGAACAAAGACTGGATGTGGGTTAATTCTCAGCTGCTGTGTGACTTTAAACAATTGTATTTCCCTAAACCATGGAGATGTCAGTGCCTACTGGAAGATAGACAGAAAAATCCAACACATACATAATTGGTGCTTCCAAAAGCTAATTATTAGGAATATTACTACATGAAATTTCAAATGTGAAAGCACTCAGGCCACTCTCTGTAACATAGTAAGTGCTCAGCGCTCTGTCATCCAGGCTGGAGTGCAGTGGCGCAATCTTGGCTCATTGTAACCTCCACCTCCCATATTCAAGGAATTCTCGTGCCTCAGCCTCTCAAGCAGTTGGGACTAGAGGCATGCACCACCATGTCCAGCTTTTTTGTAGTTTTTTATAGTTTTTTTTTTTTATTTTTAGTAGAGACAGGGTTTTGCCATGTTGGCGAGGCTGGTCTTGAACTCCTGGTCTGAAGTGATCTGCCCACCTCACCCTCCCAAAGTGCTGGGATTACAGGCATGAGCCACTGTGCGCAGCCAGTGCTCAGTGCTTTTACTGGAAAGTTGCCCAAGGGCAGGCTTGGGCAACCCTGAGACCCTAGCCGTTGACGTTAAGAAGTCACGCCTCCTCTCATTCCAGGCAAGCGCCAACAACTCTACTGGTTTTCCATAGTGCTAGTTTCTGTGTAGAAGGTGAATCTACTGTAAGACGCCATCTTTCCCCTTTAGTTTCCTACTTTAGAGGATTTGACTAACCTCTAAAGCTGGAGCTTGGGAAGCTGGAGCTACCCCAAGACATTTTTTTTTTTATTTCTTCTAGCTGGTTCCTGCCACACCAATGTCATTATTATTTTTAAATGTCTATTATAAATATTTAAACATGTTATTTTTCCAATCTTATTATTCTTGTGACTTATTTATTTTCACTTTTACAGTTTTAATTTTAAATTTTAGTTCTTAACCCTAAAATCCCGTCTATGTCTAGATTTTTGCTCACTTTTTACTTTTACGGCTTCATCCTTTTAATCTTTCATCTCATTTACTTTTATATTTGTAACCTTTAATTTTGCTGGTGTATAGACTTTTACATTTTCTTCTGAATTTCATCCATTTTATTTAATTGTTGTTTTTAAGCTCCTAACCTTTTGCTTTTATTGTAATTTATACTTCTTATAAATGTATACTGCTTTTTTATGGTTATTTTAATATCCTTTTAATCTCCTATACCCTCTCTCATGACTGAAATAATTTCATTCACTTTTGCCTTTCTTCCTATGAAAATTATGACAAATTTTTCATTTCTTTGTACAATGGCCAGCCAGAATGTGTTGCTACAGATGTGGTTGCAAAGAAAAGCTCACCCTATAAGGAGCAGAGGTGGAGCCCTTCTTGTTTGCATTTGTCCTAAAAGCCAAACCCTGTTTCTGACAGAACCTATCCCTTTAAGGGTTTCTACTCTACCCCACTCCCTGAAAATCCAGTAGACTTACAAGTTCACACTGTTCAGAATTCTAATTCTTTTGCACAGATGACATACTTGATTAAGGAATTGAGGGAATGGTATTGCTTCTAAACATTTCACACCCTCTAATATCATAGAAGAGATTCCCTGGTTTTAGATTCATCATCTCTAAGTCAGTTTGATCCTGCTGGACCAATTTCTATCCAGGGGGCTATTAATTTTATTTTAATTGCCTCAAAGGTGATGTTTTCCCTCTTCCTACAAAGCACAATGCTGATTATTTAAATACATTTTAACCTTGCTCTGTATCCTAGGATTCACAGTGTGCACTCACCTCATTTGTGGTTAAACAATAACCTCGGGGGTCACGCCCAAGATGGCCAAATAGGAGCAGCTCCAGCCTCCAGCTCCCAGCATGAGCGACACAGAAGACAGGTGATTTCTGCATTTTCAACTGAGGTACCAGGTGCATCTCACTGGGGCTTGTCGGACAGCTGGTGCTGGTCCGGGGGTGCAGCCCGACCAGTGATAGCTGAAGCAGGGTGAGGCATCGCCTCACCTGGGAAGCACAAGGGGGAAGGGAATTTCTTTTCCTAGCCAAAGGAAATTGAGACACACAACACCTGGAAAATCAGGTAACTCCCACCCTAATACTGTGCTTTACCAAGGGTCTTAGCAAATGGCACACCAGGAGATTACGTCCCACATCTGACCCGGAGAGTCCCACGCTCACGGAGCCTCCCTCATTGCTAGCACAGCAGTCTGAGATCTAACTGCAAGGTGGCAGCGAGGCTGGGGGAGGGGCGCCTGCCATTGCTGAGGCTGAAGTAGGTAAACAAAGCCATCAGGAAGCTCGAATTGGGTGAAGCCCACCACAGCTCAAGGAGGTCTGCCTGCCTCTGTAGGCTCCACCTCTGGGGGCACGGCATAGCTAAACAAAAGGCAGCAGAAACCTCGGCAGAGGTAAATGTCCTTGTCTGACAGCTTTGAAGAGAGCAGTGGATCTCCCAGCACGGAGGTTGAGATCTGAGAATTGACAGACTGCCTGCTCAAGGGGGTCCCTGACCCCTGAGTAGCCTAACTGGGAGACATCCCCCTCTAGGTGCAGACTGACACCTCACACCTCACATGGCTGGGTACATCCCTGAGACGAAGCTTCCACCACAAGAATCAGACAGCAATACTCGCTGTTCAGCAATATTCTATCTTCTGCAGCCTCTGCTGCTGATACCCAGGCAAACAGGGTCCGGAGTGGACCTCAAGCAAACTCCAACAGACCTGCAGCTGAGGGTCCTGACTGTTAGAAGGAAAACTAACAAACAGAAAGGATACCCATAACAAAACTCCATCAGTATGCCAACATCATCAAAGACCAAAGGCAGATAAAACCACAAAGATGGGGAAAAAGCAGTGCAGAAAAGCTGGAAATTCAAAAAATCAGAGTGCATCTCCCACTCCAAAGGAACGCAGCTCATTGCCAGCAACAGAACAAAGCTGGATGGAGAATGACTTTGACAAGTTGACAGAAGAAGGCTTCAGTCGATCGAACTTCTCAGAGCTAAAGGAGGAAATATGTAACCAGCACAAAGAAACTAAAAACCTTGAAAAAAGATTTGATGAATGGCTAACTAGAATAACCAATATAGAGAAGTCCTTAAAAGAACTGATAGAGATGAAAACCATAACACGAGAACTATGGGAAAAAGGCACAAGCTTCAGTAACTGACTCAATCAACTGGAAGAAAGAGTATCAATGATTGAAGATCAAATGAATGAAATGAAGCAAGAAGAGAAATGTAGAGAAAAAAGAGTAAAAAGAAATGAGCAAAGCCTCCAAGAAATATGGGATTATGTGAAAAGACCAAATCTACATCTGATTGGTGTGCCTGAAAGTGACGGGGAAAATGAAACCAAGTTGGAAAACACTCTTCAGGATATCATCCAGGAGAACTTCCCCAACCTAGTAAAGCAGGCCAACATTCAAACTCAGGAAATACAGAGAATGCCACAAAGATACTCCTCGAGAGAAGCAACTCCAAGACACATAATTGTCAGATTCACCAAAGTTGAAATGAAGGAAAAAATGTTAAGCATAGCCAGAGAGAAGGATTGGGTTACACACAAAGGGAAGCCCATCAGACTAACAGCACATCTCTCGGCAGAAACTCTCCAAGCCAGAAGAGTGGGGGCCAATATTCAACATTCTTAAAGAACAGAATTTTCAACCCAGAATTTCATATCCAGCCAAACTAAGTTTCATAAGTGAAGGAGAAATAAAATCCTTTACAGACAAGCAAATGCTTAGAGATTTTGTCACCACCAGGCCTGCCCTACAAGAGATCCTGAAGGAAGCACTAAACATGGAAAGGAACAACAGGTACCAGCCATTGCAAAAACATGCCAAAATGTAAAGTCCACTGATGCTAGGAAGAAACTGCATCAACTAGTGAGCAAAATAACCAGCTAATATCATGACAGGAACAAGTTCACACATAACAATATTAACCTTAAATGTAAACGGACTAAATGGTCCAATTAAAAGACACAGACTGGCAAGTTGGTTAAAGAGTCAAGACCCATCAGTTTGCTGTATTCAGGAGACCCATTTCACATGCAGAGACACACATAGGCTCAAAATAAAGGGATGGAGGAAGACCTACCAAGCAAATGGAAAACAAAAAAAAAGCAGGGGTTGCAATACTAGTCTCTGATAAAACAGACTTTAAATCATCAAAGATCAAAAGAGACAAAGAAGGCCATTACATGATGGTAAAGGGATCAATTCATCAGGAAGAGCTAACTATCCTAAATATATATGCACCCAATACAGGAGCACCCAGATTCATAAAGCATGTCCTTAGAGACGTACAAAGAGACTTAGATGCCTATACAATAATAATGGGAAACTTTAACACCCTACTGTCAACATTAGACAGATCAACGAGACAGAAAGTTAACAAGGATATCCAGGAATTGAACTCAACTCTGCACCAAGTGGACCTAATAGACATCTACAGAACTCTCCACCCCAAAGCAACAGAATATACATTCTTCTCAGCACCACATCACACTTATTCCAAAGTTGACCACATAATAATAGAACTCAGGACTAAGAAACTCAATCAAAACCGGTCAACTACATGGAAACTGAACAACCTGCTCCTGAATGACTACTGGGTACATAACAAAATGAAGGCAGAAATTAAGATGTTCTTTGAAACCAATGAGAACAAAGATACAACATACCAGAATATCCGGGACACATTTAAAGCAATGTGTAGAGGGAAATTTATAGCACTAAATGCCCACAAGAGAAAACAGGAAAGATCTAAAATTGACACCCTAACATCACAATTAAAAGAAATAGAGAGGCAAGAGCAAACACATTCAAAAGCTAGCAGAGGGCAAGAAATAACTAAGATCAGAGCAGAACTGAAGGAGATAGAGACACAAAAAACCCTCCAAAATATCAATGAATCCAGGAGCTAGTGTTTTGAAAAGATCAACAAAATTGACAGACCACTAGCAAGACTAATAAAGAAGAAAAGAGAGAAGAATCAAATAGACGCAATAAAAAGTGATAAAGGGGATATCACCACCAACCTCACAGAAATACAAACTACCATCAGAGAATACTATAAACACCTCCATGCAAATAAACTAGAAAACCTAGAAGAAATGGATAATTTCCTGGACACTTACACTCTCCCAATTCTAAACCAGGAAGAAGTTGAATCCCTGAATACACCAATAGCAGGCTCTGAAATTGGGGCAATAATAATTAATAACCTGCCAACCAAAAAAAGTCCAGGACCAGACGGATTCACAGCCAAATTCTACCAGAGGTACAAGGAAGAGTTGGTACCATTCCTTCAGAAACTATTCCAATCAATAGAAAAAGAAGGAATGCTCCCTAACTCATTTTATGAGGCCAACATCATCCTGATACCAAAGCCTGGCAGAGATACAACAGAAAAAGAGAATTTTAGACCAATATCCCTGATGAACATCGATGCAAAAATCCTCAATAAAATACTGGCAAACCGAATCCAGCAGCACATCAAAAAGCTTATCCACCATGATCAAGTAGGCTTCATCCCTGGAATGCAAGGCTGGTTCAACATATGCAAATCAATAAACGTAATCCAGCATATAAACAGAACCAAACACAAAAACCACATGATTATCTCAATAGATGCAGAAAAGGCCTTTGACAAAATTCAACAGCCCTTCATGCTAAAAACTCTCAATAAATTCGGTATTGATGCAACGTATCTCAAAATAATAAGAGCTATTTATGACAAACCCACAGCCAATATCATACTGAATGGGCAAAAACTGGAAGCATCCCCTTTGAAAACTGGCACAAGACAGGGATGCCCTCTCTCACCACTCCTATTCAACATAGTGTTAGAAGTTCTGGCTAGGGCAATCAGGCAAGAGAAAGAAATCAAGGGTATTCAGTTAGGAAAAGAAGAAGTCAAATTGTCCCTGTTTGCAGATGACATGATTGTATATTTAGAAAACCCCATTGTCTCAGCCCAAAATCTCCTTAAGCTGATAAGCAACTTCAGCAAAGTCTCAGGATACAATATCAATGTGCGAAAATCACAAACATTCTTATACACCAGTAACAGACAAACAGAGAGCCAAATCAGGAATGAACTCCCATTCACAATAGCTTCAAAGAGAATAAAATACCTAGGAGTCCAACTTACAAGGGATGTAAAGGACCTCTTCAAGGAGAACCACAAACCACTGCTCAGTGAAATAAAAGAGGACACAAACAAATGGAAGAACATACCATGCTCATGGATAGGAAGAATCAATATTGTGAAAATGGCCATACTGCCCAAGGTAATTTAGAGATTCAATGCCATCCCCATCAAGCTACCAATGACTTTCTTCACAGAATTGGAAAAAACTGCTTTAAAGTTCATATGGAACCAAAAAAGAGCCTGCATTGCCAAGACAATCCTAAGTCAAAAGAACAAAGCTTGAGGCATCACGCTACCTGATTCAAACTATACCAGAAGGCTACAGTAACTGAAACAGCATGGTATTGGTACCAAAACAGAGATATAGACCAATGGAACAGAACAGAGCCCTCAGAAATAATGCCACACATCTACAGCCATCTGATCTTTGACAAACCTGAGAAAAACAAGAAATGGGGAAAGGATTCCCTATTTAATAAATGGTGCTGGGAAAATTGGCTAGTCATAAGGAGAAAGCTGAAACTGGATCCTTTCCTTACTCCTTACATGAAAATTAATTCAAGATGGATTAGAGACTTAAATGTTTGACCTAAAACCATAAAAACCCTAGAAGAAAACCTAGGTAATACCATTCAGGACATAGGCATGGGCAAGGACTTCATGTCTAAAACACCAAAAGCAATGGCAACAAAAGCCAAAATTGACAAATGGGATCTCATTAAACTAAAGAGCTTCTGCACAGAAAAAGAAACTACCATCAGAGTGAACAGGCAACCTACAGAATGGGAGAAAATTTTTGCAATCTACTTATCAGACAAAGGGCTAATATCCAGAACCTACAAAGAATTCAAACAAATTTACAAGAAAAAAACAAACAACCCCATCAAAATGTGGGCAAAGGATATGAACAGACACTTCTCAAAAGAAGACATTCATACAGCCAACAGACAAATGAAAAAATGCTCATCATCACTGGCCATCAGAGAAATGCAAATCAAAACCACAATGAGATACCATCTCACACCAGTTAGAATGGCAATCATTAAAAAATCAGGAAACAGCAGGTGCTGGAGAGGATGTGGAGAAATAGGAACACTTTTACACTGTTGGTGGGACTGTAAACTAGTTCAACCATTGTGGAAAACAGTGTGGCGATTCCTCAAGGATCTAGAACTAGAAATACCATTTGACCCAGTCATCCCATTACTGGATAATCCCAAAGGATTATAAGTCATGCTGCTATAAAGACACATGCACACGTATGTTTATTGTGGCACTATTCACAATAGCAAAGACTTGGAATCAACTCAGATGTCCTTCAGTGACAGACTGGATTAAGAAAATGTGGCATATATACACCATGGAATACTATGCAGCCATAAAAAAGGATGAGTTCTTGTTCTTTGTAGGGACATGGATGCAACTGGAAACCATCATTCTCAGCAAACTATCTCAAGAACAGAAAACCAAATACCGCATGTTCTCACTCATAGGTGGGAATTGAACAATGAGATCACCTGAACACAGGAAGGGGAACCTCACACACTGGGTCCTGTTGTGGGGAAGGGGTAGGGGGGATTGATAGCATTAGGAGATATACCTAATGTAAATGACGAGTTAATGGGTGCAGCACACCAATGTGACACATGTATACATATGTAACAAACCTGCACGTTGTGCCCATGTACCCTAGAACTTAAAGTATAAAAAATAAACAAAAAACCAATAACCTCAAGGAACAGAGAAAGCACTGGTAACTCTTGATCTTATTGTAAACTTCTGCCCTTCTAAGTGATCCATGCCAGAACAACTAGCAATGGCCATACAGAAAATAATTACAAGAAGTATGCATCTAGTGATTGAGGTACAGGACACTTAATTTTCACAGCTTTACAAAGCAGGCACTATTATTCAGACCTTGTAGATCCTGGACCACTTTCTTATTGAGGCCTAGTAATAAACTCTCATTTTATACAGTTGATTAAAACAAAGTTTTCAAGCTAACTGAAGCACCGGAGCAAAATTTCTTGTGCCCACAACTAGTCAAGGATGGTCTCAACTGCCTGATTTTGGACTTTGAGTCTACTATGAATACCCTGGGCATGATGCTCTTAGGCACATACTAATTTATCAACAAATATTTGTTGAAATAACCAAATGATTCAAAAATGTTATTTCCCATTTTTAAGAACATTTCCTTTATTATCTATTACTTTTGGATATTTCATCTGTATGTATGTGAGCTTGTTGTAGGTGTGTGGTCTTATTTCTGGGATCTCTATTCTGTTCCATTGGTCTATGTGTCTGTTTTTGTACCAGTGTCATGCTATTTTCGTTACTATAGCCTTGTAATATAGTTTGAAGTTGGGTAGCATGATGCCTCGTGCTTTGTTCTTTTTGTTTAGGATTGTGTTGGCTCTTTGAGCTCTTTTTAGTTTCATACGGATTTTAGAATAGTTTTTTCTAGTTCTGTGAAGAATATCGTTGGTTGTTTGATTGGAATAGCACTGAATCTATAAATTGCTTTGGAAAATATGGTCATTTTAATGATGTTGATTCTTCCTATTCATAAGCATGGAATGTTTTTCCATTTGTTTGTGTCATGTCTAATTTCTTTGAGCAGGGTTTTGTAATTCTCACTGTAGAGATCTTTCACCTCCTTGTAGTTGTATTCCTAGGTATTTTATTCTTTTTGTGGCTTTTTTTTTTTTTTTTTTTTTTTTTTTTTTTTGAGATGGGGCCTAACCATGTCACCCAGGCTGGAGTGCAGTGGTACAATCTTGGCTCACTGCAACCACCAACTCCCTGGCTAAAGCAATCCTCCTACCTCAGCCTCCTGAGTAGCTGGGACCACAGGCACATGTCACCATGCTCGTTTAATTTTTTGTATTCTTTGTAGAGACAGGGTTTCACCATGTTGCCCAGGCTGATCTCAAACTACTGAGCTCAAGTGATACACCCACCTTGGCCTCCCAAAGTGCTGGGATTACAGGCATGAGCCACCATGCCCAGCCTTTTTTTGTGTGGCAGTTTTGAATGGGATTGCATTTCTAATTTGACTGTTGGCTTAGCTGTTGTTGGTGTACAGGAATGCTAGTGAATTTGTATCCTGAAATTTTGCTGAAGTTGTTGTCAACTTAAGAAGCTTTGGGGGCCAAGGCTATGGGGTTTTCTAGATATAGAATCATATTGTCTGCAAACAGGGATAGTTTGACTTCCTCTCTTCCTATTTGGATGCCCTTTATTTCTTTCTCTTGCCTGATTGCCCTGGCCAGAACTTCCAATACGATGTTGAATAGGAGTGGTGAGAGAGGGAATTCTTGTCTTGTGCCTGTTTTCAAGGAGAATGCTTCCAGCTTTTGTTCATTCACTATGATGTTGGCTGTGGGTTTTTCATAGATGACTCTTATTATGAGGTATTTTCTTCAATATCTAGTTTGTTGAGAATTTTTCCTCCTCAACTTTTTGGAATAGTTTCAGTAGGAATTGTACCAGCTCTTCTTTGTACATCTGATAGAATTCAGATGTGAATTTGTCTAGTCCAGGGCCATTTTTGGTTATTACTGATTGAATTTCAGAACTCATTATTGATCTGTTCAGAGATTCAATCTCTTCCTGGTTCAGCCTTGGGAAGGTGTATGTGTCCAGGAATTTATCCGTTTCTTCTAGATTTTCTAGTTTGTGTGCACAGAGGTGTTCATAATATTCTCTGATGGTTATTTGTATTTCTGTGGGGTCAGTGGTAATATCCCCTTTGTCATTTCTAATTGTGCTTATTTGGATCTTCTCTCTTTTCTTTTTCATTAGCTAGCCAGCAGTCTATTTATCTTCCCCCCCCCCCCCCCCCGCAAAATACCAGCTCCTGGTTTTGTTGATCTTTTGAATGGTTTTCATGTCTCAATCTCCTTCAGTTCAGCTCTGATTTAGTTATTTCTTGTCTTCTGCTAGCTTTGGGGTTGGTTGCTCTTGGTTCTTTCATTCTTTTATAGTTTTGAATTTGAGATCTTTCTAACTTTTTGATGTGGGTATTTAGGGCTATAAATTTCCCTCTTAACACTGCCTTAGCTGTGTCCCAGAGATTCTGATATGTTGTATCTTTGTTCTTATTAGTTTCAAAGAACTTCTTTATTTCTGCCTTAATTATATTATTTGATCAAATGTCATTCAGGAGCAAGTTGTTTAATTTCCATGTAAATGTATGGTTTTGAGTGATTTTCTTCATATTGAATTCTGTTTTTATTGCTCTGTGGTCCAAGAATATGGATGGTATAGTTTCTGTTTTGTTTTTTTAATTTGCTGTAGATATTTTTGTGTCCAATTGTGTGGTCAACTTTAGAGTATGTACCACATGTAGATGGGAAGAATGTATATTCTCCTGTTTTTCAGTGGAGAGTTCTGTAGATGTCTATCAGACCCATTTGGTCCACTAGTTGAGTTCAGGTCCTGAATATCTTTAATTTTCTGCCTTGATGATTTCTCTAATACTGTCAATGGGATGTTGAAGTCTCCCACTATTATTGTATGAGGGTTTAAGTTTCTTTGAAGGTCTCTAAGAACTTGCTTTATGAATCTGGGTGCTCCTGTGTTGGATGCATATATATTTAGGATAGTTAGGTCTTATTGTTGAATTGAACCCTTTACCATTATGTAATGCCCTTCTTTTTTCTTTTTGATCTTTGTTGATTTAAAGTCTGATTTGTTTGAAATTAGGATTGCAACTCCTGCTTTTTCCTGTTTTCCATTTGTTTGGTAGATTTTTCACCACTCCTTTATTTTGATTCTATGGGTGTCATTGTGTGTAAGATAGGTCTCTTGAAGACAACATACCATTAGGTTTTTCTTCTTTATCCAGTTTGCTACTCTGCCTTTTAATTGGGGCGTTTAGCCCTTTACATTCAAGATTAGTATTTATATGTTTGTATTAGATTTTGTGTTCATATTGTTTGCTGTCTATACCCTGCTTGTGTGATTGCTTTATAGCATCACTGGTCTGTGTACTTAAGTGTGTTTTTGTAGTGGCTGATAAGTCTTTACTTTCCATATTTTGTGCTTCTTTCAGGAGCTCTTATAAGGCAGGCCTGATGGTAGCAAATTCCCTCAGCATTTGCTTGTATTAAAAAGATCTTATTTTTCCTTCACTTATGAAGCTTAGTCTAGCCAGATATGTAATTCTTGGTTGAACTTTCTATTCTTTAAGAATATTGAATATAGGCCCCTAATCTCTTCTGGCTTGTAGGGTTTCAATTTTTATATGTCAAAAAATATTATTCTTCTTTTGATTTATTTCAATCTGTTAAATATATAAAAGATATTTTTAGCTTGCAGGCCATTCAAAACATGCTGCTGGCCAGATTTGACCAGTAGACTGTAGTTTGCCAACACCTGATCTAGGACCTACCCAATAAAGATATTCTTCTGATGGCTCAGATAGCATCTTCCAAAGAAATAAAATGGATATTTATTCTGGCCTTTCTTCTGTTAAATTAGCATCTCTTAGGTGATTAGACTATCAGGATATTACTCTTTTGTTATAACAAATAGAAAGAGGGGTATTCACTTATTCACAGATTACATAGTGTCATGAGCTGAGACTAACCTAAATAGATAGTGTACCTACTATCTAGTTAATGTTGTAAAACAGGACTACAAATCAAATGCTTCTAAAAACAAAGTCATTATTTTTTTGTAGACAGCCTCCAATATTAAACTGACTTGTGGCCAATAACCCTAAGAAACAAGTTCACAAATTCAAGTCACATAGTCGTATATTTTGCAAACAATTTAGCATTGAAAGGGCACAAGGAAACTATATTTTTCAAGGTTAAATGTTCCATGGGTGTTTACCAAAATATTTTATGAACAAATTTGGTATTTGGCTTACCTGCTTTAAATTTTTTCCAAGCAAAAATTATTGCTGTTCGTGCTCTGATGGAGAATTCTGGGGGCTCAATTACCCTTTTGTCTGTGCACTGGAGTGAATCCAAATGCTTCCTGAGGAAAATCTTGGCCTGCCTCTTTGCTTTCTATTTATGTCTGTGTCCTTGCCAGGCTCCTCAGCTTTCCTAAGTAAATGCTGATCCTGAGCCCGGCAGCTGACCAGTGAGGCAGACCTGCTCCATGCTCAAGTCAGCAGCACAGCAAGCTGCATTGTGTGCCAGGTACCCATCTACCTGGTAGCCCAATCAAGCAGTTAAAAAAAATCCTGTGTGATTAGAAAATTGTCAGAAAGAAGTAGTCCATGAATTTTTCTCTTCCAGTGGTTCCTAAGCTTCACAGGGTTCAGAGCCACCACTGATAATCAGGTGAAAACTGATATGGTTTGTCTCTGTGTCCCTACCCAAA
This sequence comes from Macaca fascicularis, assembly GCF_037993035.2. NCBI lineage: Eukaryota > Metazoa > Chordata > Mammalia > Primates > Cercopithecidae > Macaca > Macaca fascicularis. The sequence continues at coordinate 54,601,789 of NC_088388.1, forward strand.
TCTCATCTCTAGTAGTAATCCCCACATGTCAAAGGAGGGGTCTGTTGGGAGGGGATTGAATCATAAGGGCAGTTTCTCCTATGATGTGTTCTCTCTCTCTCTCTCTTTCTGTCATTCTCTCTCTCCTGCTGCCATGCAAGACGTGCCTTGCCTCCCTGTCACCTTCCACCATGATTGTAAGTTTCCTGAGGCCTCCCCAGCTATGCAGAACTGTGAGTCAAACATCTTTTATTTATAAATTACCCAGTCTAAGGTCATTCTTTGCAGCAGTGTGAAAATGGACTAATACAAAACCACAGGCCCTCTTCATGGAAAAAGAAATTGTTTTAATTTCTGGAGTCCTTACATAAGAATCTGTTCTAAATCCTCTCAAACACATTCCGGGATGGAGCCAAGTGGCAAGGATGCTTTGGCCCATGACTATAGAGGTGATTTTCCTGAGTGGTACTTGGGGATAATTCCACGAGTTCCCATTTGTGGAAAATTGAGTATTTACTATAGGGATGTTATTGAGGACATTGTTCTTTGTATCACACATGCCCTCCAGCTAAAAATCCACAGGAGGAATTTCTCTCTCAGTTCCACTCCTGTGCTTCTCTTAAGGAGTTGTTTTTGTTTGGTTTATCTGTTTACTTTTATTTCTACATATTGTGAATAGTATAACTTGGTGGCTCTTCACTCTGGTCATACTTTAGAATCACTAGTAAGCTTTTATAACATACAGATGCCAGCCTAGACCAATTAAATCACTGTCTCTTGGGGTAGGGCCTGGAAGTATTTTTCAGAAGCTCCCCAGTGTCCCTAACATACAGTCAGGGTTGAGAACCACTGATGCCTGAGGAGTCCTGCTCCTTGGCATTGGCCACTAGAAAACTGAAAGCCAGATATGCTGGCTGCTAGCAGCAAATTCACTGGGCCTTGTGGCTTCCACTGGTATCATCTCTCCCAAGACACCATCCTAGCCTTCAGGTCTCATTTTCCATTTGTCAACACATTTTAGATGTGACTTTATCTTGTGGCAACATGTTCTATGTTAGTTGGAGACTGTGGGCAGCCTACCTGAGCTTACTTAAACTAAACATAATGGGAGGAGTCTAAACGAAACATCATGGGGTTATTTCACGGACACAGGAGAGGCAGTATAGCTGGATCAGAGGAAGAACAAATACCAGGATTGAGAGAAATATAAGAAATCAAAGCATTCCCTCTCCTAGTCTCTTACCTTTCTCTTCCCCAAAGATTCCCTCTACTTTCTCCTATGCATCTGTTTCATTCTGTCTTCCTCCATAAACCAGTTTTCTTTTCTTCTCTGTGAAAACAGGTAATTTGACAAGGTCTCAGTCAAGCCAATTAGTGGAAAGAGACTGCTGTTTTTAGGTACTAATTTCAAATTCTCAGGAGAAAGACTGCAATTGGCCCATCTTAGGTCAGCCATCTCCACCAGTTCTGTTCCCGTATGGAGGGAGGGTTAATAAGGTGTAAACACAATTTCCAGGCCCCCCACTATAATTGAGAGAGGCAGTTCTTAGAGGAGGGAGGTCACAGCCTAGCAGGTACCCCTAAATATGACTCAAATAGCAGTTGTAAACCACTTTGAGACTTTCTACAATAAGAAAGAGTATAAGCAAATAAACTGTGATGCTCAACATGAATTACATCTGCGTCCATCTGAGAATTTGGCCTTAGGATCATTATAACATTAGGGAGACAATAAGAAACTTTGTACAGAGTGCAAATGGGACCAGTATGTGCTGAGGGGCCAGGTAACATGGACATTTTGCATTTCTAACTCTCCTCAAACTCACTGGTACCTGTAAAAGTCCTGTCTGAAGCCATTTCTGAATCTCACTTAGATAACACACCTGTATGTCAAACCCATGTCAGAGGTGATTCTGGAAAACCTTAGTTATGGCCCTTTCATGGCTCTTGGCCTCACTTGCCAGAACTGCTTTAGAAAAATATTCAAAATGGAGAGCAATAATTTCATGTTAACAGACATTTTGGTTCACCAGGGTTCAGCTCACAAATCTCATGATGCTCAACACTGCTACACAAATTTAAACAAATTTCAAAGTCACTGCAGCAGAATCAGGATTGGACAGGCCTTCATTTGTCAGACTAATATCAAGCAACTTAAAAATGAAGCTGTTAGCATTAGCTGTAGCAGATAATCATTAGAAAATAACTTATGTTTTACAGCAAAAATAAAAATAGTTTTCACTTTTAATATTTGCTAAGTGCCAGGACCTTTGCTAAAAAATTACTTTTCTTAATCCTCATCATAACACCATAGAATATAGGGTAAGTTTTTATTAACTTTCTGTTGAAGCATAACTTACTTTTCTAGTGCACATAGATATTGGCCCCAATGAATATTCACAAACTAAATGCATATGTAACCAGCACTGAGATCAAGAAATAGAATACAAGCACTCTGAGGTCCCTATTTGGGTTCCCTTCCAGTTACCATGCCTATGCAAGGGTGACCATTGTCCTAATATCTAGAAGCATGGATTCGTTTTGTCCATTTCTGTTCTCTATACAAACGGAATAACAAATAGGTTCTGTATTGGGTCTGGCCTTTTTCACTCAACATTATGTTGTCTGAGATTCATTCACATTGTCACATGAATATAGACCATTTTTGCTTATTTCTGTATAGTATTCCATTATGTGAATAAGACAAAATTTATTCAGTCTACTGTTTTTGGACATATGGGTAATACCCCATTTTATTTTTACTATTACAAATAGTTCTATGATCATCCTAGCACATATTGTTTTGGTGATTACTTCAGTGCATTTCTCTTGGGTATATAGCTAGAAATGAAATAGCTGGAGAATAAGACATGCATATGTTCAGCTTTATTAAATACTGACACTTTACCAAAAGAAGTATACAAATTTATATTTCCACCATTAGTATAGGAGCGTTCACTTTGCCCCACAATCTCACCAGCCTTTGAAACCTCCTTTTTCCTTTGTAGCCTTCCAGTGAGTGTGCAGTGGTACATCGTGACGTTCATTTGCATTCCCTTGATGATTAATGAAGTCAGGTACCTTCTCACATGGTTGGCTTTATTTTATTTGTTTACTTATTTTTCCACATGGATGTTTTCTTTGAGAAATGTCTACTCAAGCCTTCTGCCCATTTTTCTATTAGGTTGTCTTTTTCTAACTGATTTGTAAGAGTTCTTCATATATTCTGGATACAAGACCTTTGTGGGATATATGTGTTGAAAATATCTTTTCATTTTTGCATTATATTTTTACCCTCTTATTGATGTCTTTTGAAAAACCAAAGTATATTTTGTCCTTGTATTTTTCTTTTTCAGGCTAGCAATTTTTGTGTCCTTTTAAATAGGTGAGCTTTGCTTACTCAAGGATCATGAAAATGTTATCCTAGGTATTCTTCTACAGTTTTATTATCTTTTACATTTAGAGCTGCTATCCTTTACTTCTCCTATTTCATACCAAATACAAAATCAAAACAGATGGATAGCAGCTCTAAATGTAAAAGATAATAAAATTGTAGAAGAATACCTAGGATAACATTTTCATGATCCTTGAGTAAGCAAAGCTCACCTATTTAAAAGGACACAAAAATTGCTAACCTGAAAAAGAAAAATACAAGGACAAAATATACTTTGGTTTTTCAAAAGACATCAATAAGAGGGTAAAAATATAATTCAACACATATATCCCACAAAGGTCTTGTATCCAGAATATATGAAGAACTCTTACAAATCAGTTAGAAAAAGACAACCTAATAGAAAAATGGGCAGAAGGCTTGAGTAGACATTTCTCAAAGAAAACATCCATGTGGAAAAATAAATAAACAAATAAAATAAAGCCAACCATGTGAGAAGGTACCTGACTTCATTAATCATCAAGGGAATGCAAATGAACGTCACGATGTACCATTGCACACTCACTGGAAGGCTACAAAGGAAAAAGATATATTTTTCATATAATCAGTGGAGCAACATGTAATAAATCAACCATGCCCTCTTTCCATGCAGTGCCTTAATCACAAATCAAGTAATATGAGTCTATTTCTGGACTTTATTTTGTACCATTGGTAACTTTTTCTAACAGTTCTATACTGTCTAAATCAGTTCTATACTGTCTAAATCACTACAAATGTATAATGGGTCTTGTTAATCAGTTTATCAATTTTTGCAAAAGAAAAAAAAAACTACCAGAATTTTACTGGGATTATATCGAATCAATATATTAATTTGGGAAGGAATGACATCTTACAATGTCGAGTTTCCAATTCGTGAACATAATATATCTTTTTATTTATTGAAGTCATATTTAATTTCTCTCAATAATATTTTGAAGTTGTACATCTTTTATTATATTTAATCCTAGGAATTTGATGTTTATTGATGTTATTATAAATATAACATTTTATTTTAATTTTTACTTGTTAGTTGCTGATAGAAATACCGTTGATTTTTGTATATTGACCTGTATCCAACAACTTTACTAATTACATTTATTAATTCTAATAGTTTGTGTATTAATTGTCTAAGCCTCCTGCAATAAATTAGCCACAAATTTAGTTGCTTAAAGCCATGGAAATTTATTCTTTCATAGCTCTAGAGGCCAGAAGTCCAAAATCTTGGCTACAATCAAGGTGTCAGCAGGGCCATACTCCTTCCAGATGCTCTAGAGGAGAATCTGTTTCTTGCCTCTTCCAGTTTCTGGTGGCTCTGGCATTCCTTGTGGCCACATCATTCCAATCTCTGCCTCTATCTGCACATGGCCTTCTCTTCTGTCTGTGTGTATGACCAACTTCAGCCTCCCTCATATAAGGACACATGCAACAGCCTTTATGCCCCAACCAAATAGTCCAAGATCATCTCCCCACCACAAGATCTCTAACTTAATTACATCTGCTATAGGGTAAATGCACCTAAAAGCAATGATTTAATCATACTCTTAGAATGACCCTGTATGGCAGGTGCACCTGAATATTTGTGCCGAGCTAGGGAATCTAGTAGTGGCCAGCTAGGAGATTCATTCCTTTTCTATCACAAACATCAGAGCCCCCGGCCAGTCCTGTGGGACATGGGCTGGTCTGTACAGGGGACTGAGGCCTTGAGTTTTGGGTTAAATGAAGGTTGCCAGGTGGAGGTCATTAGATGGAGGCTGTTAAGTGAAAATGCTATATAAAGTGCATGATGGAGCAACATTTAATAAACAAACTATGCCTTCTTTCCTATGCACTACCTTAATCACAAATCAGGTAATTAGATATATGAGTCTATTTCTGGACTTTGTTTTGTAACATTGGTAAGTTTTTCTAACTTCATTACAGTTAGAAAGGAAGTTGTGGTTCTCCTGCCCAGGTCACCGCCACTAGGCCATGTGGTTATGCTGTCCTGCCCACTGCCACTGGACCATTCCTGTAGGTAAGGCAGGTCTCCTGCCCAGCCCACCACCACTGGACTCTCTCCCCTGTGTGTGAACCCCTAATAAAACCCTGCGTCTCGTTTGCTAGCTCTGGGTCTCTTCTTTGGCCTCGTGAACCTGGTGCTTTCCCTACTGAGGCGAATTGGGGGTTCAGCACATTTGCCAAGATGCTTTTTTCAAATAAGGTAACATCTATAAGTTCCAGAAATTAGGACCTGATATCCTGAGTGGGAGGTGGGGTGGGAGGTGCATTTTTCAGCCTACCATAGTTTGTAGATTATTTTAGATTTTATAAGCACACAATCATGGCATCTGTAAATAACAGTTTCATTTTTCCAACATAGTTTAGCCCCTTTTTATATACCGTATAAGCAAACTATGATTTGGGCAAGTTATGGTAATTTACACAGGATACTAGTATCAGGGCTAGGATTTGAGCTCAGGTCTGGCAGACTCCAAAGTCTGAGTTCTTAACCGCTACATTGCACTGCCTAATAGTCTAAGTTCTATTATTGGCAAAAAGAAATATTAGCAGCAGTTCTATGCAAAAGGCATTCTAAGCAGTTGATTTTTTCCGAGATCTACCTATCTTCTTAGATGCAAGATATAACATTCAGGAGTACTTAAAATCTTTGGGATCAACATTCATACTACAAAGTTTAAAATAAGACTTTGGAATAATAATTTTTTTAAAAGACCTAGCTTTAAGTCCCAGACTCGCCACAAACTGCTAGCATGGGCTTGAACAAGTTACATAATTCATCTGGGCCTGTTTCTACATCTTTAAAACTGAGATAATAACCATGGTACAGGGTTATTGGAATACTTAAGAAAATGCATGTGCATTCACATACTGAATGCTCAATAAATAATTTTTAGCTGCTATTATTGTGGTGTTATTGTATTTATTCATTTATCAAAAACACATTTAGTAGCAAAATGCAAAAACCAAAAAAAGCAAACAAGACCATCTTTGCCTGCAACAAACACCACAACAAATAATTGCCACCTGGGCTAATGAGTAGAATGATGGAGACAGGCAGAAACATAGTGGAAGTGAGGAACAGAGAGCAAGTGACTCACTGTGGGTAGGAATGGGGGTCAGGAAGAGCTTCCCGGAGAAGGCAACGCCTAAGCTAAAACTTGAAGGAGAAAGCAGAGAAGACAGGAAGAGCATTCCAGGCAAAAGGACCAGCATGTGGCATACGGAGGCCTGAAATTATCCTTCCAGCAGAGGAACAAAACTGCCTTACCTGCCTTAGAAGAAGCAGAGTTCAGGAACTGGAGGCCAGAAACACTGAAGTTCACTCTATTCAGCTGGGAGAGGAAGATCAGAAAGAGTCACCTGGAGGAGGTATCTGGCTTTAGAGCTCGCAGCTTCAGAGCTGGACTGCTCATCAATTAGGAGGTGCCAGTGATGCCTCCTGCGGAGTGCCTGGCACTGGCTTGTACTGTAGGAACCATTTGGTTCTTCAGCATGAACCTCTGTGTTCCTGGGGCTGCAAGAGCAAGCCAGCGTCAGTCACCACAGCTGATCCCCGTGAGGAGCGAGCTGATTGCTGCCTGACCGGAAGTATGCGGGGTGGTGGGGGGCAGGCACGTCAAGTCCGGAGGGGGTGAGGAAGAGCCAGACCTCCCACAAAGCCTCTTGAGCAGTTCTTCAAATAGATGCGGGGGCACAGTGCCCACTAGGTTCTATGTGGGAGAGAAATGAGGTGTCAGGGTACATCAGGGATGTGGTGTCCAATACTAGGCGCCACAGTCCGATGGTGAGTAGACTCAGCACCATTTTACCTGAGGAATAAGAGCTTAGGAGCAACACGGAGGATACCCACAGAGGCCCCAGGAGGAGCTGCTTCTTGAATCTCATGGAAGACAGATTAGGCTTTCCTGTTCTGCACCAGAAGGGAGAGCTACCTCTTCAGATGGAAACTACGGAAGGGCAGTTGCACCGAAGGGGCAGCCAAGGAAGAGCCCAAAGGGGATCGGTGCGGTTTTCAGCTAAATCCGCTCCTGCAAAAGTGGAAACGAAGCCAAAAAGGCAGCAGGAAAGGACACATCTTCAGACAAAAAAAGTGCAAACAAAAGAGAAAAGGGGAGCAAAGAGAAAACAGGCCAAGTGGCTAACCAAGAAACTAAAGAACATCTACCTGCAGAAAATGGAGAAACTAAAATCGGAGAGAGCTCAGCCTCTGATGATGCCAGAAAGAAAGAAGCCTGGTCTGATTAATAGCATGTACCCTGTCTTAGCGGCCCCTGTCTCCCTTCTTGTACAATCCAGAAGAGTATTTTTATCAACTATTTCGTAAATGCAAGTTTTTTAGTAACTCTAGAAACGTTTTTAAGGAGGGAATCCCACCTCATCCCATTTTTTAAGCATATGCTTTTTAAGAGGTAAAGTCATTCGCTGGTTGTTTATTTTTTGGTACAACCAGAAGATAGTGTGGGATATTGAATTATGAGAGGCTTTGACTGTCTTGGGTGTTAGATGGGGGGTTAGTTTTTATATACTATAATATAATGCATACTGAATGGCAACATAGAGTCACAGTCCTGCATTTAACGTCTTGGACATTTTAAATTACTTCTAGTGCCATGTTGTTTTTCAGTAGAATTGTTTCCTGAAGAAAGCTAGCCCTTGAACATGGCTCTCCCTGTCAGAATTGTGTGCACTCTGTACCATCTTTGGTCACAGTCCTGTTTCCCTAATAACTTTGTTCATGTGCTGTGGAAGATTGAAAATTTGAGTATGTGGTATATATGCTATACAATTTTGAATTGGTGGGACTATGTAACAGTTGATTAATATGTGAAGATAGTGGTATTTGATACCCTCTTAAGGAAAAATTGCCTCCAAATTTTAAGCTGGAAAATCACTGGAACAACTTTAAAAAGGAATTACAATAATGACTTTTTAGATTGTTGGTATGTATGTTAAGAATTGTGTAAAAATTGAAATGTCTGTTCACTGATCCTTAATGCAAACAATAAAATCTCAATTATGAAAGAAAAAAACAAATATTTATGGAGTACCTAATATGTGCTAGACACTATTCTAGGCACTTTACAGCAATAGGAATTATCCAATCATTGAATGAGATACCTTGAAAGGTAGTGAGCTCTCTGTCACAAGACAGATTCAAGCAGAGGCCGATCGATTTCTTAGTGGAATGTTGAAGGAGGAATTGAAGTCTGGAGTAAGAAATCGACCCAGCTGGCTTTCAGTTTCTCTTCAGCCCCGTGATTATATGACATCTGCTTTCTAAGGATTGGAGATACCCGCATACATTTCCTTTAGCATTCTGTGTTTAATATCTTGGGGAGGCAAAGGAGAAAGGTAGACACCATCCTCCTCACCCTGTGGTGAAAGGTAAATGTAGGAAAATGGAATGACTTTATTGAGGTAACACAGATGATAGGGTCTGCCCCTGTCTCCAACATTTGTTCCTTGTTCTCCTCTTTGTCATGGCCCTGAAACGCACTGGCCTGCTGGGTGATGGTCCTGAAAGGGTCAGAGCTTCAAGGATTACTAAGTAGGGTAGTGTCAGTCCCAAGCCATTCTGTGGATCTAGGGTTACAGTCAGGGCAGCCTCAGGGGCAGGGGCTTCCTCCTCAGGAGGTTTAATGCTCTGTGGTCACCATCTTGAAATTCTTAAGACTTGTATCTTTGAATTTGTGTTTTGTGAGGTCTGATGGGATAATGGGGCACTCACAGGGGCTTAGGACCTCAGTTTACTTGTGGTACCTTTCCAGGATGGTTCTCAGCGGGGGCTGTGGGGTCTCTCTCTCCCCCAGGCCCCACCGCACAATTGTGTCTGCTCTCCACCTCAGACAGGACACAAGGAGAGTCAGGGGCCCAGTGCACACCCAAGTCTTGGTAGTGAGGCTCGGCAGCACCCCTACACACCTGCTGGATGGCTAGCTGGAGGCCCCACCTCCAGGGGATCGAGTCTCACCTACTCAATCCAGGTACCAAGCACATCCCAGCACATAGGTTCAAAAATCCAGGGAAGCCAACTGCCATGGGTTGAAGGGGTGAGAGACCGTGGAAAGGAAAGATGTCTGGCTTAATTTCTTCAGACCCACAGCCCCAGTTGCCTCTGTGCCTCGGGCAGGGTTCCTTGGCTCAAGCAGGAAGAGTGCGGATGCCTCTTCCATCAAGGGACAGAGGTCCGGGGCACTTACGAAGCTCCACACTCCCCTGCAAGTGTCCCCACACCCGGAGCCCTCCCTCAGCCAGCTACAGCCAGCAACATACCTTGTTGCGGGGAGAGGGTCATCTCTCTTTTCCTCCCTTCCAGTGCCGGGCTTCGGTTTGTCTCTTCTGGACAGTTCAGGGCACCTTTTAGGGAGGGGCTGCAAAATGCAAATTGTATAAGTTCAGTGATTCCACATACACATTAAGTGCTTTTATATTTGCATTTATATTTGCCTTGCACAATGTAAAGATAAACTGTAAAATTCACGCTAATAATTGAAAACTTTCATTTTTCTTAGAATGATGTTAAATAACAAATGAAAAACGCTATGACATGCTGGGAGAGAGACTGCAGAAGAAAGAAAAAAGCTTTATCTATAACAGCACTTTTTTTCTTGCTTTTTAACCTTGAGGCTCCACATTTTCATTTTGCACTGAGCCTCACAAATTATGTAGCTAGCTTTGGTTACAACTTGCTCCTTGCCTAAGCCAACCCATGCGCAAGCTAGGCAGCTGATCCTGGACCCAATGGCTAGAGCCCAGTCTCACAAAAATGTTACTGTCTGTAAGTGCCCCGTGGTGACTCACAGCTCAAGACTGTATATTTCTCACTTGTCTGAATGCAAAGTAAAAGTGGCTATTTTTATAGAACAAAAACCCACGGAAAATATGGAATTCGGCCCATCTATATGCACTGCTGCACCTGAGACACTCAGCACACATAATAAATCTGTCTTTGGAAACTTGCTCCTTTACAGTTTTGACATAGATAAATGACAAGTATTAAATCTTAAGGGAAAAGAACCAGCTGCTGTAGTTGTTGAATTACTGAGACTGAAGCCTCCAGGCCTACTGATTTGAAATATCAGGCAGAAGCCTCCCGGAAAAGGGTATAGGTGAGCTGGGAGAATGTCTCTGGTATTACCAACCCCCAGAAACTCAGGGCCACATCTAATATCTGAATCTGAACTTTGGAAGCCATTACCATAACCTTGGTATTCGATCAGTAAGAGGACATTTTTAGGGGTACGTATACCATGCTAAACCAATGGTTCAGAACTTGGATTGTCTAATGAAGTTTTTCTTTAGACAGAGCAGATACCTGCTGAAAGAGCAAAGACTAGTAACAGACATATTTGCTCACTGTTTAGCATGATAGCATTGGTAGGAGTCAAGGGTGACAATAGGGATAATTCTAGAGTGCCAGAGTCAAACATAGCTAGGAGATGATGTGTCCTTTCACCATGGTGTTCCTCTGCCCCAGAGTGCAGCTCTTTGAGGGGGGGCTTGGAATCTTTGTTTTTACATCCCCTGGTGCCCCCGCCCCAGTGCCCCCCAACCCCCACCATACATTATCTGGCATGGAGTGATGGCTCAGGGCACTTTTCAAAAGTTAAACTCGGCCAAGTGCAGTGGCTCACGCCTGTAATTCCAGCCCTTTGGGAGGCCAAGGCGGGTGGATCACGAGGTCAAGAGTTCTAGACCAGCCTGGCCAATATGGTGAAACCCCAGCTCTACTAAAAATACAAAAAATTAGCCGGGGGCAGTGATGCATGCCTGTAGTCCTAGTTACTCAGGAGGCTGAGGTGGGAGAATCACTTGAATCCCGGAGGCAGAGGTTGCAGTGAGCCGAGATTGTGCCACTGCACTTCAGCCTCGGTGACAGAGTGAGACTCCATCTCAAAAAAATAAATAAATAAATAAATCCAACTCCTTCCTTGTTTAGCAAGAAAACCGTGGCCCAGAGAATTTTGATGCTATCCTCAAAATCACACAGCTAACAAATAGTAATGCCGGGACCAGAACTGAGACCTCCTTACCCCGATGGGAGCTGATCTAGTCTATCACACTTGGAGAGAAAATTGGTGTCATTTTCTTTGAAGATTATATATAATCCATGTGGATAAAAAAGAATCTCATAGAATCTCAACAATGAGCTGCTGCCAAAATGTTGGCAGAATGAAAATGAGGAAGAGAATGGGGTCCAGGGCTGGGCCTAGCCAAGCAAGGGAAGGCTGAGAGTTGCTCAGACAAGGAAGCTGGCCTCTCAGCTCAGGGGGACCTGCTATGATCCCAACCAACACCCGAGGATGAGAGCTCTCTGCAGGAAGAGGACACCTACTTACAACATTGCTTAAGTGCTTCTTCTGAGGTGAGCACTCTTCTCCGAGATATATGTGGATTAATTCATTTCATCCTTATAACAAGCCTGTTAGAAGGGCACTATTATTAATTCCACTTGACTGAAACTGAGGAAAATCTGCCAGTGAGAGAGAGTCAGGCTTCAAGCCCGAGAGTCTGAACTCTCTCTTAGCCCTTGTTGCTCAGCTGCCTGTCTGGCCTGGGGAAGGGGAGTGCTCACTAGAAACAGGGGAGAGTCCTTCAGAAGAAGGAACGTCTGACTCCTCAGTGGCAGCAGGAGTACAGTGCCTGCTTTTGGAAAGGCCACTCCTGGGAGAGCCTCCCACCCACCCCGCCCCCTCCTGCTCTGTTCCTGGACTCCTCCTTTCCCTGGAGCCGCTGCCCAGACTCATCAGACTCGGGAGCTGGATGCAGATCCTTGCATACACCTCATTCCCTTGTCCCTCCAATGAAAAAGAGGCAGCATGGTGTGCTCCCAGAGCCCACAGCCCCTGGGCTTGGCTTCTCCCACTTACTGGCTGTGAACTTGGACAGCTCACTTAACACCCCCAGGCCTCAATCTCTTCATCCATAAACTGGACACCGGCAATGCTTCACAGGTGGCTGTAGTGAGTTACCATGCATGAAAGCATGTTGTAGATTGTTTAGTGTTAACCAACATTCAATCCCTTTCAGTTTATTTATAATGAGGATGAACTACTTGAGAGCTTGAGAGCATGGACTCTGGACCCAGACAGATAACAGGCAAGTTACTGTCTCAATTTCAGTTTCCATATCTGTCAAATGGGCATAATGTGCTGGTACCAGCTAGAGGGATGATGGAAGGCATATGCAAGATGATGCATGAAAAATAATAGTAAGACATTTATATGCCTTTAAATTAGTTAATATATAATAAGATCACTGAAAATCACCTGGTGTAGGTTGGTATTAATTCTTTTCAAACCAGGGAGAAAAAGATAATGCCTTGTAAAATACTTAGCTTTGTTTCTAGCACATGGTTTGTGCTCAATAAATACAGGCTACTAAGGTAATGTTGTCACTGGTGTTGTTATTGTTATCAGTAATAGTATGAACATAGAGGGGCTAGTGATTCCTATGCACGTTGGGACTGAGCAGCACTGCCTTGGGACTCAGCAGGACTCTGCCTTTCTCGGGCTGGACTTTATGCTGAATTCCCCATAGTCTCAAACCTTGCAGGGCTTGTTTTATGAACCTACAATCTATGCCATTGCACAAGACCCTGTGTTCAGAAGGGGCTGTTCTCAAAAAGGCTCCATGCTTGGTTTAATGCTCTGCTATTGCTGTCTTGAAATTCTTATTTTTCAGTAAGAGGCCCCACATTTTCATTTTGCACTGAGCCTGGCAAATGATGTAGCCAGTCCTGCTGCCTGCTACCCTGGGACCCTCTAGGACTGGTGCCTAGAATCTACCTGGACCCTGCCACCTTCCCTCCCTCAGCCTGATTCCACTTCCTACATCCTGAACACAGACACCATCTTGACACTGACTGCAGCTCTGGCAACCTTGTGAACTGAGGTACAATTTGGCAGTCAGACCACAAGGATTTGTCCTCCCAGAAGCTAGACTTGCTAGAACCATATCTGAATTGGCATACCTTTTCTTTTCTTGTAGGAATCACCTTCTTAGCATTTAAATGTGCTAGAATTATGCACAGTATTTTTAACTTGCCTCATCCCATTAAATTCTTCCTATAGCTGAGAAGGTATATATTATTTTTTTTGTTTTACAGAGAAGGAAACTCAAAAAGTTTAAATAGCATGCTTAAAATGAAATAACAAATCAGAAGTCACACCAGAATATAAACACATGTGTGTTCAAATCAACAGCCCTTGGGCTGTCCTATCTCATTGTACTCAGTGGTCTTTTTCGAGGTCTAAACTCAGTTCCCTCCCACCAGCAAACCTACCTGCTCAGGGACTGAGATCTCTGCACACTGTCCTCCCCACACCGTTTCTCTGGAGGTCCCTACTCTCCCAGGGTTAATGTAGGAGACATTCCACAGAAGCACACAAAGGCTCTATATATTAGGTCCTTGTGGCTGTGTGACAATGAAGCCACAAACTTGGTGTCTTAAAACAAGAGAAATGTATTCTTTCACAGTTTCAGAGCCCAGAAGTCTGAAATCAATATCACTGCCCTGAAATTAAGGTGTTGGCAGGGTCTTGCTCTCCCCTGGAGTCTCTTCCTCCAGCTTCTAACAGCTGCTGGCATTCCTTGGCTTGTGGCCATATCACTCCCATCTTCAAAGTTTACGTCTTTATGTCTCTGTCTGTGCCATCTTCCTGTGGCCTTCTCTATGTGAGTGTCAAATCTACCCCTGCCCCCTTCCAATAAGGATCATGTGATTGCTCTCAGGTCCCACCTGGACAATCCACATGATCTCTCCACGTCAAGATTCACCATCACATCTGCAAAGGCCCTTTTTAGCCACATCAAGTAATCACGGGTTCCAGGGATTAGGAGGTGAATATCTTTTGCGGGGGCGGGGAAGTTTTGCAGCCTACCAAAGTGGGCAGATATGCTAATAGCTGGGGGAGTTGGACAGAAAAGGAAAGGATTTCTCAGCCCTTTCAGAAGCATTCCTGAGCAGCCTCCAAGCAGCACCGCCTTCCCAAGAGAACTGGCTCCACTATACTTAGTCTGATCCTCTGAGGGAGGGACGGTTTGAGAAGAAAGAGGCAAGGAATCCCTGGATAAAGCCCTAAGGGCTAAAGAGCAAGAGACTGGATCTTCTAAGGAGAGCAGAATCGAAAGTTAAGCTGTCCTCAGGAGTTTCCGTATTCCTTTCTCACATGCTTTTTCCAGCTTTGCAGGTAAAATATGTGTAAAAACCATTGAATCTATTAAGAATTCTGCTCTGGGACCATTGTGTTTTCAAATAGTGGCTAATAAACCCTCTTCCTCCCATTCTCCTTTGAGGCTATTATTCTTTCCCCCCCTCTCATTACTCAGCTGGAAACCTTCTGTTTCTGCTTCCCCTCCTTATGCCTAGATTATCCCTCATCCTTCCATGTTGGGAAAATCACTCCCAACCCAGGAAACCCTGAGGGGCAGCATTCAGTCACGCTCAAAAGCTAAAAAGTACAGTAACTATTTCCTGAAAGAAGAGGGGCAAGCATGCCTACAAAACAGATGCTCTTGGAAAAGGCAAAAACCTCTGAGGAAAAGCCTCAGCTCATACCTGAATCTGTGCAGGAGGAGGCTCCTCTGATTAGCCGCACCTGGGCAGTGCCCCAGTTAGCTGGGGGCTGGGAGGGGTAGTTAAATTCAGGGCCTTTGATGGAACACAAAAGGAGGCACTGAAAACTGAGGCAAACTATGGAATGAACTTGTATATTATTTTATATATGCTCACACATCCAGAGTTGAGTATTACGCTGTGGCAGATGAGAGGTAAGGATTTAACCGCCAGCCCCTCCATATTAGACACTGGTGCAGCCTTAAATCAGGAGTGGCTGGGCAGGGTCTCATCTAATATTGCCCAGCTCTGTCATGTGATGCCCTCCCATTTGTTTCACCTTTGTTTTTGGGTCGGGATAACCTGGTCTTCCACATCCTGGCACCAGGGTGGACATACTTCCTGCTCATATTTGTTTCTTCAAAGAGCAGACTTTGTCAGCTAAGCTCCTGTTGTTCTCACTAAACGTGATCCTATTAGCTACTGCACTAGTTTGTGCGGGAATTTTACCCTTTCCGTGTCTAGAATGTGTCAGTCAGAGTTGGACCAGAGAAGCTGAACTAGTAGGAGAGATAGAGAGAGGTGCAAGGCGGTGGGGGTAGCGATAGAGAGAGAGATTAACAGAGCTTTTAGAGGTAATTGACCTCTGCATTGTGGGAGCTGGTTAAATAGTCCAGGTAAGACCATCTCTGTGTCTGATGGTGGCGCTTAAAGACCACAAGGCAGGCATCAGGAAGTGAGGATTATGAACAGGCTGGAATCCCACAGGCACAAGCTGGGACCTCACAAGGACAGGCTGGAACCTGCTATTCTTGTTGCCTCTGACCTTGGTGAAGAGGAAATCCTGCATAGACCAGACCCTCAACCCTGAGCTAAATACTCACACCTGGCCCAGCTATTGCTTCACACCAAGGAGGTGAGTCAGCAGGTTAACAACAGTGTGCATGTGCTACATGATGCCTCCCTTTTGCCCCCGAAAAATCTTTAGAGGGTCTCCTAGTTCACCCACCTTAACCAGAAACACATGCAAAGGGAATCCTTGCATGTCAGCAAGCAAATTGACACGTTACAAAGCCAGCACAATGTCTTAGGTCAAATGTCCCAGAAAACAGCTATGAGATGGAGCTGTACATGCAGGAGATTTACTGGGGTGTGTTCTTGGGAGTGAGGGAAGGGGGGTGGGATGGAGGGAGAAGGTGAGCTGAGAGGCAGTTGCAACAGGAACTGATTCTGTATGGAGCTGGGATGGCTTTCAGGGCTGTCTGGAAGGAAGGCAAGGCTGCCTCAGGGAAGAGTGCGTGACTTTGGGAGATAGGGGGCAATTTCCAAAGGGGCCTCAGCTGTGAGCTGTCAGCAGCCACTACTCCCAGCTGCTGGAGGAATGAGTGCCTCATTCCCAAAGCGGGGATCTGGACGTATATGACAGTATCCAATACAACCTGCTTCAACCTGCCTGTGATGAGTGTGGAACCTGCCTGTGATGAGTGTGGAAATTCTTTGCTGGAAGAGGGGTTTTTAGGCGGGTAGGAGGTGAATGATTCTCCCTGTTACTTGAAGTTCGTTTATTTGGTGGCTTTTTCCTAGTCCTCTGTTTCCAAATTTTTTCCCATCTACAATGGCTGGAGTAGAAATTTTCCACAGCTTCCCTGGTACATTTCTGTCCCCCTGCTTCATGCCTGCTACATATGATTACATGGATGTTCCTCCATACTTAGGCCTCCCTCAGAGAACCTGGATTTGGGGAATGTGGAATTCTAGCCAGTAGTATAAATTTTCTGAATTTCCTGCCAAGTGAGCTTGGAAAGCCAGGGCTGAGGCCACGCCTTCAGAAAGACTGCCTAAGAATCTCATTCCCTTTGGCCCACTTGGGGGTGAGGTGCGTCCGGCTCCACCCTCTAAGTCATGTTTTAGTAACAGTGCAGATCCATAAGTGACAGAAAATACCAGGTTGCCATTTTCTCATTTCCCAGAGCCATGAAACCACCTCTTACACATTACTATTCTTAAACATCCTCAAAGTAAAATTATCCTTAGAATTTGAGAGTCATACATGCATAAAAGTGTGGACAAGTACAGAAAATAAGTCCATCCTTCCAGCGCCTTCTATGGCAGTGAATGGCACCAGTCTCCATCTAGATGTACAACCCAGAATCCGAGGAGTCTTCTCAGCACCTCCCTCTCCTGCAGCCCCCATATTACAAAAGACTGTCAATCCTCCCTCTTAAAGAACTCCCCAGTTCTCCCTCCCACTTCTCTCCTTCCCCACTGCTGCCTCCCCGCCCTCAGACTGCCATGGCCCCTCCTCTGGGCCCCTGTAGTGGCCTCTAAATTTGTCTGCTGGCATCTTCTCCTACCCCCTTCCAATCTGTTCACCATTCCACAAATACAACAGAATAGTCTTTTTAAAATACAATTTTCATTTTGTATTTCCTGTCCTTAAATTCCTTCTCTGTCTTCCTACCTATTTCAGTCAGAATAAAAACTCAAATTTTAATGTGGTCCACAAGCCCCTACAACATTCTTCAAGGTCCTGCAAGGCCCCAGGCCTCATATTGGCCCTGGCTGCAGTTCACTGGCTGGGTTCCACCAACCTGGCCTTCTCTCAGTGCCTTCTCTGAGCCTCCCTTCTGTCATTTTCACACCCTTGCCTACTTAACAGCTGCTGCGGTTTAGTGGCTACTCGTGCAGACTCTGCAGTCAGACTGACAGGCTTTGAATCTCCAGCTGTATAGTACCCTCCTCTTTTTTTTCTTTTTTTTTAACTGTGTAGTCTTAGACACTTGGCAAAAGCTAACTGTATCTCAGTCTCCTCATCTGTGAAATGGAGGCAACAATAGAACCTTTAGCTAGACAAATAAATGACCCAACATTCACAGAGCACTTAGTGTGTGCTCAAAAATATTAGTTATGGTCATAACTCATCCTTCAGTTCTCAGCCCAAGCACTTCCTCAGGGAGGTCATCCTGGCAGGCCTTCTCTGAGCCAGGTCAGGGACCCCCCAGGTGTTCTCATAGCTTCCTGCCCCTTCCTTTCACAGCACATAGCATAGTGTGGTTCTGTCTGCCCTCTGCTCTAGGTCAGAACCCCCTTCAGGGCAGAAACACTGCCTGTTTGCTTGGTACATCCCCAGAACCTGCCCCATTTCTCAAAATAAACATTCCCTTTTCTGGTGCAGTTGGGAGGGTGTGGGTACAGAGTATGGCACATGCTTTCTGTCACCATATATGGAGGTGGAAAGTTGGGAGGCAACAGAAGACATCCAAGATGTATCGTGGGGAGGCCTCCTTGTGGCTGACAAACACTGTAGGAATGGTCCGCCCAGTTCTAGGGAGCCCTGGGAGAGGCATTAAATCAGCCCCCAGAATGTCCCCCAGATTGCTGTGCAAATCCATCTGGTGCCTCCTCACCCAGCCTGCAGACTTCAGAGTGGGACCCCAGAATTGTATCAGTGTTCCACTCATGGCAGGCAGCCCTTGCCCACCTACAGTAACTCCCGGTCTCATGAAGACACACCTGGCACGTCCAGCCTGGCTACAGAGTTATGTTGTTTTGATTTCCACGTCTCCATTACAGAGCACATCCACCAAGCATCAACACTCCTCTGCATCTGAACTACAGAAGAGCTGCAGCGATGCCTCTGTTATAGACTGGGGGGACTGAATTCAAGTCACAGCATTGCCATTAATTCTCTGTGTGACCTTTATTGGTCATTTCAACTCCATTATTCATTTTACTTCTTTGTAAAATGAAACATTGAAACAGATGACTTAGCTCCAGTAGAGTACTAGGCTACCCCTCAGAGGACCTTCTCCCCAGGACCCACCACACTGATCTCAGTTCTCAGTACCATGGGATCCTACTCAGCACACACACGTGATCGGACTGAGGGTGGACCCCTCACCCAAGCTGGTTCTTCACTCACAGAGACAGTTCTGTGGGGCTGAGTATCATAGCTATAGGTTAGGAGAAGCCAGGGCCAGACTGGTGCCCATACCAGGCAGAACCTTGCAGTAGGGGAGGTTAACTACAGGCCCTAGGGAAGGAACTGGTCTACCAAGAGAAGACTAGAGCAGAGGCGGGCACATGGCACCAAACAAAGAGAAAGAAGTCACCTGATGACCTTCAGTCTCTGTGAAGCCATTTGTAATTCCTCTATAATTGGGTGTCTGGACATTCCCCTCTGTCTCTTCACTTAAGGGGAGTTTAGATGGTTTCTATTCTCAGTAACCAAATGATTGTGGACTAAGGCATCTTCTCATATTGGATGTTAATTCAACAAAACCTCAACCAGTAAGAGTGCGATGATCATGACAGCTTTAACCTTCCCAAAGACCTTCTGTCTTCACCTACCTTGTTTTAAAGCCAAAGGCCCAGGAAAATTGATGCTGTAGGAAGGGTTTTCATTGTACAAAATGAGGAAACCAAGACCCTCATTTCCTCAAGAGAGGAAAACAGACTTAGTCAAAGCCACTCAGTGAGTTAGTGACAGTCAAGGTGAAAGCAAAGCTCTGCCTGCTCATTCCAGATCACATCTCCTGCTGTGCATCAGGGCCTCCTCTTTACCCTGGGTCCACTCTTCCCCTGGCCAGGGCTGTTACAAAGTCAGAGCTGTCTGCGGACTTCTGCATGGAACAGGATTTGTCCCTGGTCTGTTATATGTTCTGGAGAGTAACAAGATGGAGACCATGGAGATGCTGGTGTTGGGGACTTGGAGGTGGGCACCACGTGCAAGGGAAAGTTTTGCAGACACTGAACTGCAAAACAAGACGATAGCCACACAGGCCAGAGAGCTCAGCTCTGCCTCCAGGCATGGCCTGGGGGAACACCCACAGGTGAGGGGATGCCTCCCTGATGTGGAAATGGGGATTCACATTGACCAGCCTGAGACTGCTGCACTGGACTCCAGTCGCAGGAGATCCCCCCAGGACTACGGGCTGCACTGGAGAGAGGAGCCCAGCTGGGAAATCACCAGAAACCCCCACCTGAAAATCATAGAGCCTGGAGATGGTGGTGAGGCGATTTCTTAGTAATTATCCAAAGACCTTTTGTTCTATTAAATATAGCCTCAAGAGAAAAATAAAAGATAGAACTTTTTAAAGATGCCATTCCTATGAACAAAGTCATGTATTTGGAACAGATACAGATACACTGCAATAAAACATATCATTTTGAACCACTGTTATCTCTGTAGCCTCACTATCAGGCACAGGCATGGCACAGAACAGGTTCTTTACAGAAACAAATGAGTGCTTCTCTGAGCCTAGAACTAGTTTAACTTTAAACACTCTTATTATCCCATTTTATAGATGAGAAACTAAGGCTTTACAATCTGAGATCACACAGTTAATACATGTAGTCTGCAGCCAGGCTCCAGAAGCCTTGGCTTAAGTTTCAGGCTATATTTGATGGTCTCTTATCTTTGAACAGGACTAATGTAGGATGTGTAAGCTGGCAGAAGTCTGTAGAATTTCCTGAGGCCAGGGGATCTTGAAAGGGACCTGGCATCTAACCATACAGCATACAAATACAAACCTTGTAAAGATGTTTGTCTTGTCCACTCTTGCTGAGGGGCCTGAAACATGTTTTTCACCAGAGTCTGGACCTTTTCTGTTTGTTTGTTTGTTTGTTTGTTTTTGGCTGTCCTGTGTATGAAAGAGCAAGGGACAGAGTCAGGGACACCTGGATCATATTCTGGGTGCAGGTCTCTTCCCTTCTCTGGACTTCAGGTTCCTGCCCCCACACCCGCCCCCGACCTTAAGATACAGGTAGATGAGATGGCCTTTCCTGTCTCCTCTCACAGTCTCTATTTTCAAATGACTCTCATGGTTCATCTAAATTCTACCCACAGAGAAGCTTATTTAAGCTTCAGGTTGAATATTTCAGCAGCTGGCACATGGTAGGCCCTATTAAATGTCCAGAGTGATTTAAGTGATGCCTTGGGCGTCTAGAATTTCTCACCATATCTGTGTCCATTCCTATAATTTCCTCACACTCAATGAGCCACGTGGACTGTTGTAAAGCCTATGGTTTATGAAAAATAGTTCAGGGCTCAAATCCCAACCAGGGGGGCACAAAATCCCTGGGAGGAAGAGCCCGGAATGTCACTGAGGCTGGCAAAGAGACAGTGTGAAATAAAACTAGACCAACCTCACTCATAAATATAAATGTGCAAATTCTAGACAAAATGCCAGGAAATTGAATTCAACAGTATATTAAAAGAATAATTTACCATAGCCAAATAGGGTTTACCGAAGAATGCAAAGCTGTTTTAATATTAGTAAATCTGTTTATAGAACATACCAATGGGTCAAATAAGAGAAACCATATGATTATCTCAAGAGGAGAAGGAAAATCACTTATGAAGATTCAAAATCAATTCCTAAAGCGAACTTTCTTTAAAATACTAGAACTAAATGGTACAAGTGGACAGTGATGGGAATGTTTTTAGTGGGAGGGCATTCTGCATCTGAAGGTTTTCCAATGTTTGGGAAATTCCCTGCTGTCTGAGTTTGGGTGGGAGGCAGAGCCATCTTTCACTGTAGAAATGGAAGAAAGGCCAGGTGCTCACTGTTCTGGGTATATGCCCCCTCCTTGCGGCAACAGTGAGGCATTTAGCGTAAGCTCAGATTGGGGAGCAAAAAAGCCAAGCAGCAGAGAATCTTTTTTGGCAGTTCCAGTAATAGCAGCAACATCTGTTTCCAGGGACACAGTGATAGAAGCATAAGTAGCTGTATCCGGGCTCTGGGGAGCAGCAGAGTTGGTGTTTCGAGATGTGGCATCCCATGGTCAAAGATGGCGGCAGCCATTCCCCTGTGTTCCATGTCATGACCTGCACTGTGGTGCCAGCTGCCCAGGAACCCTTTGTTCCTGACTTCCTGGTGATTCTCTGAACCATCCAGAATCCTGCCAATAAATTTATTTTTTGCTTAAATCAGCCAGAATCAGTTTCTGTTGCTGGCAACTAAGAAATCTTAAAGATGCAGAAGGTTATTTCTTTAACATAATAAAGAATGTCTTATTTTTTAAAACCTGTGGCCAGAAAAAATACATAAATAATGTCATTCCTATTAAAACAAACAACAAAACAATAATTTTTGTTGACTGCATATCTCTTTTTTAAAAGTCAGGTTTACTGAGGTCCAATTTGCACACAATAAAATTTATTCACTTAAACTGAACAATTTGATAATTTCAGCAAATAAATGCAGTCATTGAAGCACTACGATATTCAATACATAGAGTATCCATCACCCCAAAAATTTCTCGCAAGCTCCTTTATAGTTAATGTCCTCTTCCACCCCAGCTCTGGAAACCACTGATCTGATTTCTCTCTATACAATTTGGCCTCCTCCAGAATGCCATATAAATAAAATCAGATGGCAGCCTTCTGAGTCCTGCTTCTTTCACTCAGCAAACTGTGTTTTGAGATTCATCCATGTTGTTGCATGAATGATATTTCATTGTATTAATGTTCCAAAATTTGTTTATTCCGTGATTGATGAATATTTGTATTGTTTTCAGTTTGGGATTAGTATCAATAAATCTGCTATAAACATTTCTGTATAGATTTTTGTATAAACACAAATTTTTTTCTTGGGTAAATATCTAAAAGTAGGAATGCTGGGTCATATTAAACAAATGTTTAACTTTATAAAAAACTGTCAAATTATTTTCCAAAGTGGCTGTGCTGTTCTGCATTCCCACCAACACTTTCTGTGAGTTACAGTTGTTCTGAATCCTCACCAGCACTTGCTATTATCAGTTTTTAAATTTTAACCATCTAGTGGATGTATAGTGATATCTTGGTTTGACTTTAATTTTTATTTTTCTAATAATTGATGATTTTGAGCATCTTCTCATGTGTCTACTTCCCACCAATACATCTTTTTTTGGTGAAGTATATGTTTAAACTGTTCACTTATTTATTTATTTGGCTATTTGTCTTCCTTTTACTGAGTCGTAAGGATTCCTTATATATCCTGAATATAAGTTCTTTGTCAAATTTGTGTTTTGAAAATAGTTTCTTCCAGTCTGTGGCTTGTCTTTTCATTTTCTTAAGAGTGTCTTTCAAAAAGCCAAAGTTTCCATTTTGATAAAATTCAATTTATCAATGTTTCAGTTTCATTCAATTTATCATTCTTTCATGATTTTTGCTTTTTCTGTCATATCTAAAAAACATGTTACTGAACCCAAGGACACAAAGATTTTTTTATCTTACACTTTCTTGTAAAAGCTTTATAGTTTTAGCACCCACATTTAGTCTATGATTCATTTTAAGTTAATTTTTTTACATAGAATGAGAAAAGTGTCAATGTTCATTTTGTTTGCATAGGAATGTAAAAATTTTCCAGAACATTATTGTTATTTAACATCATTATAGAAGTTCTGGTTGGAATAATGAGATACAAAACATAAGTAAGATGTATAGTTATTGGAAAGGAAGAGAAAAACTATCATTATTTATAGTCAATATGGTTTTGTATCCAAGAAGCTCAAGAGAATCTACTGAAAACACATAGAATTAATAAGAATTCAAGAAGATGATTGATTACAGAATAAACATGCAAAAATCAATAACTTTTTAGTATACTAACAGTAATTATTTAAGGAATATAAGAGAAAAGAATCCCATGCACAATAACAGTGAAGACTTAAATGCCTGTAAGAGAAAATAAAAGAGAAAGAGAAAGAAAGTGCAAGGCCTAGATAATGAAAACCAGGACATTTTGTTGAGGACATAAAAGAAGTTAACTAAATATAAATGTGTCAATATCTTATATGCAAAAACTCAATTATATAAAGATGTTAATTTTCCCAAATGAACTTATAATATTGGAATTTTCTGGGGAACATGACAAAATGATTCTAAACTTCATCTGGAAGTATGAACAGGAAAGAATCACTGAAAAAGTGCATTGAAGAGCAGCAAGGGGGACCAGATATGAAAAGTATTTTATAAAGATATCATAATGAAAATATTGTGTTAACGACCCAAAATCAAATAGATGAATCAATATGCTAGAATGGCTAAATTAGTCTGAATCAGAACATGATATGTATGAAAACTTTATATATGATGACTGAAACATCACTAACCAGTTAGGATCAGGATTTATTGCAGGGTAGCAAGAATGGAAGAAAGGAGACCAGTTCACAGGCTATCAGAATAGTCCAAGAGAAATATAACGGCAGAGAACTTCTCCGGGTTCCTAACCCAAAGCTGTTCCATGGCCCTCAGGCAAGTAGAACCACCCTCTGGGGAGCCGGACATCCCAGGCTGGTGGGCAGGTGTACAGAGGGGATGGAGTACATCCAGGGCCCTCAACAACAAAGTTGAAATCTATCCCAGCTGGCAAAGGAAAAAGACATAAAGGGCCTTTGGCCATTTCCACAGATGGAGCAACAAAGGGTGAATTGGAGCTGAGAGGTAATATGTTGATAACTGACACAGGATGCAAGTGCCAAACCACACTTCCCAAACACGTTCAGTTCTGAACACATCTGCTAACATCCCAATGGCCAAAGCAAGTCACCTAAACAGGTTCACAATCAGTTGGGTTGGAAAGTATGGTCTGCAGAGAGATGGGGAGGAGGATGAGTATCTGGCAAACAATAATCTCAGTGATCACAGAAATAGTACTAGTGGAATGTGATGTGCCAGTGTGTTGAAAGGGAAGGTAAAGAATTGGGAGGATGCTATAGCTTGGAGGTTTGTCCCCTAAACCTCATGTTGAAATTGAATCCCCAATGTTAGAGGTGGGGGCTAATGGGTGGTGTGTGAGTCCTGGGGGCAGATCCCTCATGAATAGCTTGGTGCTGCCCTAGCATTAATGAATGAATTCTCTATTAGTTCCTGGCTTGTGAAAAAGAGCCTGACACTGGCTCTCTCTCTTGCTTCCTCTTTTGCTATGTGATCTCTGCACAGGCTGGCTCCACTTCACCTTCCATCACCACTGGAAGCAGCCTTAAGCCCTCACCAGAAGTAGATGCTGGCGCCATGCTTCCTGTACAGCCTGCAGAGCCATGAGCCAAAGAAACCCTTTTTCTTCATAAATTACCCAGCCTCAGGTGTTCCTTTATAGTAATACTAAACAGAATAAGACAAATGTGTTTTAGAGTTGAGATACAAGCAAGCCCCTGGGTGGATGACAATGCTATTTACTAATGTTGGAAGGACTGGAGGATGAACAGGTTTGCTGGGTAAATCAAAAGCTTTGTTTTGGATTTGTTAAACATTAACATCTAGGAGAATATATCAAATAGGCAGTAGACATGAGTCTGACTCAAAGGCCATGTCTAGAAACATAAGCATGATAATCACCAGCCTACAGAAAGTGTTTTATGCCATGGATCTGCTCAAGGTCACCTGGGGAAAGAGTGTAGCTAGAGCATCAGAACTTTCCAAAAATAGAGCCCTGGGCACTTCAATATTTCCATAACAGATCAGGGAGAAGGATTCCTAAGTGTTGTGGAAGAGTACCAGGAGAGTGTGGTGTGACTGGAGCCAAGAGAAAAGGGTTTGAAAGAGGGAGTGCCAAACTGAGTGCATCACTGCTGGGAATTTGCATAAGATGAGAACAGAGACGGGGCTGTTGGTGACCCTGGCAAAAGCTTCATAGGAGACCAACTCTACAAAGCACTGTGCTAGGTGCTAGAGATAAAGAGAGGAGGAAGATACATTTCTTGCCCTTTAGGAAATAGCAGTCTGGTGAGGAAGGCAGACATGTGAATAAATCATTGCAATACAGTGTGATAAATCTTGTAATAGAAAAATGTTTTCCTAAATGTGTTCCACTAAACACTATTTGAGGGAGATGTTAATCAGAGCTCTAGAAACAAAGTGTCCTAAGGCCAAATAAACTTAGCAAGTGCCACAGACTAATCCCCACTTCAGAAGACTCCCAGGACACACTAATATTTTAAAGGTTCTGAGAAATTCTGGAGTAGAAATGTATGACTAACTTTGTTTCATGGTTAAATAAGAAAAGATTTAAGTGGAAGATTTTATGTTTTGGCATATCAGTTAACATCCTCCAGACAAGAACAGTTTTTTTCTGAACTCCAGTTTGGGAAGCACTTAAATAATGTATGAATGGGTTGGGGGATCCCTGGGGGCAGCTCTATATTTTTGCTTGGAGAAATCAGAAGCAGTTACCTGGTAGGAGAAGCTGTTGGAGTCAGCAGCCTGCCTAGGGCTGAAACCTGTTCCTCCCAGATCAAGAGTCCAGGAACTTTATGATGACTTTCTAATGAGTCGAATGTCCTGTAATACCACATGTGGGCCACATGACCAAGCTGATAGACAAGCGGGAAACACCCACCCTCTAATGCATGTGGCACTGCTGCCAAGAGGGAGATGGAAGGAATACCAGAAGACAGGAGGAGAGACGAAGGGAGAATAAAGCTCTTTCCAAATCCAAGGAGGCAAGACCCTGAAGGAAACTGGAAGGAAGCCTCTTTGTAATGATGTGTAAGACTTGCTTTGTTAACATCCTCAGAACAGAAGGAAAAGATGTGGCTTCTCTCCAAAACATTTTCATCACCAGAAAGTCTGGCAGCAAAATCTATAGAAGTTGCAAGTCTCTTTAATGCAGAAGGCTACACAATGCTTTGGAAAACAAATAAAATACAGATTATTAGGTCTGCAAGCACCCTGAGAGCTCACAGGGCCTAGAGGAATCAGCTGAGGGCCAGAAAGAATAAGTAACTTGCTCGGGTCTCCTCACCAACAGGACTGGAGCTGGGACTGAGAGCTATCATGCTGCAGGGCCAACTGCAGAGCTCTTGGTGCTATGTGCTGGGCTCAGGAATCCAACATGTTGTCCCTTGGGATCTTCTCTGCACACCCAGGTCTTGTCTGGCACCCCCAGGAGTTATGGAGAAGCAACATCAGTTCCATGGTAGAAGCAGCCACAACTGAGAGAGAAATAAAAACACTGAAGCTGGCAGGGTGGTCTAAGGGGCAGACTCTCTCACCCCAGGAATGAAGGAGCTGGGTTTCCCCTCCATGTGCCCTGGATCCTGGGGCCCAGCATCACGGAGAATGGGAACAACTGCCCCAGGACCCTCAGTGACCCTGTACCACAAGACACAGTGGCTGAGCTCATAAACCTGCATTCCCTGGACAACCACTCACATGTTGCAGCCAAGTTGAGAGGTGTGGCTTCTCATTAATTTGCCTATTTCCCCAGAGGTAGAAAAGTTAGGGAAAATTAAATCACCAGTTGAATCCTCAGCAGTTTCAGGTCTTCTTCAATTTTTCCCTGACAACTAAGGCACTAGAGGCAGCAGAGACCCCATTAATACTTCACTGCACAAACGCATGCTGCTAAACAAAAATCAATTTGTTAGTCCATTCACAGGTGTTTTCAGAAGGGTCATCCTCAGGCAGGTAGGGAGTACAAAGAGAGTGAGGCAGTGGGGTTCACACTCATACCTACTAGTGGGGAATAAGAGAAAGACCCCTTCCTGGCAGAACAGGGGCATGATGGTGAGGAGCCTGCCAGGAGGTTGAGAGGTGCAAGTCACAATGTCCAGAGGCCGTGGTAAGCCCAGGCATGGCTGGAACAGATGCCAGAACCTGGTGGGCTGTGGCAATGGGAGTCCAGAGAGTAGAAGGCACTCCAGGAAGATGGTTCTGGTTGAGGGTGAGGACCTAGAGTTGAGCACAGGGAGAGTGAGGCAGAAGTCTCGACTTTTGGGCTGAGATAACATGGTGAGGGTAGGAATGTGAGAGTAGTTTTTTGGGTGGTGTTGTTGTTGTTTTTCCTCAGTGACTCAACCTTGAGAAAATTGTCAAATAACCCTTTGTCTTAATCAGTGTTGGAGAAGCCAGGTCTGCCCTTAAAGTTTCAGTAGTTCTAGCTGTGGGAAATGAGAGCCACCAGGGCATAGGAATTGAAGCCCCTGGATATAAGGGGACCCCAGGGGAACTATCCTACCTTCTCTTCATTGGTCTTCTGACATTTTGGAAGACTTCTGCTGAACACAGGATCTGTGCTTTAAAGGGTCTTATAAGTCACCATCTCGGTGTGAAGGAATAAAAGAACATTCTATTTGAAGCTGTTTGCTTTGCAAAGAATCAAATTGCTCTCTGACTGGCTAAAGAACAGAGATGAAGGTTATCACAATGACACAGAAAGACCTTATATGAAAAGGGGCAGGGTAGGAAGCATAGCTAGTCCCTGCAGGGTTTGCACCTAGTCATCTCAGTCTCTCAAAGGCCATAGGGGCTCTCTAATTCTATTTCTACTTCATGCTTCTCTTGATCACTCAGCTTCCTCTGCTTACAAATATTGTACACAGCTCTCTAATGGGATGGCTGACCTAATCCTGACTCTAGATCATTCCTAGTCAAAAGAGCCTACCATCAATTGGCTACAGGCCTGTGTCACTACATCCAAATTCTTCAGAACCTGATTGATGATTGGCAAGTCAGTGGGTCACTGGCAAATGGCAAGTCAATAGGTCATTACTCCATAGGTCATTAACCAGAAATTAGATTGACCATTTACCAACTATTGTCAAGGAGGGGCTGTTCATGTAATACGTGGACTGTCCTTACAGGGGATGCGTGCAGGACATATATTGAAACACAAATAGCATAGAATTGGATAGATGCTTACCATCAGAAATGCAGGCTTATTGCAAGAATTTATATCAAAACACATATGGTCAGCCTGAGTAATGACGCCCCCACCCCCTGCCAAAGTCTTCCACATCCTAATTCAGAAGCTGTTGATGCAGGATTTTCCTCTTGGTCACTTTGCAAGCCAGGACCTCCAGCTGGCAATGCCCCACCTAGGCCTCACTCAGCCACACTATCTGCTGCAGGAGATGGCTCACCCACTCAGCCCACACAGGTAGAGTCTGGCTTGCACACCAGTTCCTGAGTTCTTGTCCTGTATCCAAGAAGAATGAGGATGCGCTGACAATCGAAGAGCGAGCAAGACGGGGAGATGTATTGAGTGATGAAACAGCTTTCAGTGGAAAGGGGACATAGGATGGTCTCCCTACCCAAAGGCAGGAAAGTCTCCTTAATATGGCTGAGTCGGGGGCTTCTTATGGGCTCAGAATGGGGAAGGGGCAAGCCATAGGTAGTCTTGGAAAAGGCAACATTCGATTGGTTAAAAGGCATTATTCAGAAAGAATCTCTCAGGAAAGGGCAGGCAAACAGGAACAGAAGTTCTTACTGGGAGCCACAGGTTTCATCTGAGACCAGCAGCTCAGTCTTCTAGCCTTCAGGCTGTTTTTGGCTTGAAAGTGGGGTTTCATCAGGGACCTGCTTCTATCAGCCTAGGCATTTGGCTGCCTCTTGTCGCTATCACTATGAATATGTTACCTTATACGGCAAAAGGGACTTTGCTGATGTGATTAGGATCTTGAAATGGGGAGAGTCTCCTGTTATCCTGATGGACTCAATGTAATCACAGGATCCTTTCAAGAAGGAGGCAGGGTCAAAGACAATAATAGATGTAACCACAGAAACAAGAAGGTGGTGATGGAAGCAAGAGGTTGGAGTGACGTGAGGAAAGGGTCACAGGCTAAGGAACACAGGGGTCTTCTAGAAGCTGAAAAAGGCAGGGAACTAGATTGTCCTCCAAAGCCTCCAGAATGACAGCAGCCCCACAGACACCTTGATTTTAGACTTCTGACCCCTAAAACAGTAAGATAATGCATTAGTGTTGTTTTCAGCCACTAAGTCTGTGGCCATGTGTTTCAGCAGCAATAGGAAGCTATTACAGCTGGAACATGGGATACTATCATCCTAACTGTCCGGGGCTTCTCACAGGGAACCAGAACTATAGTTCATATTCATTCAGGAAGCAACTTGAATTCAAGCAAACCCTGCTCCATTGTGTATACCTTGCATTTTCTCTTTCCAAAAGTGAGGATTTGATTGACTAGGTTCATTGCTATGCAATACAGATCATTCTTACTGAATAGTCAGGCTAATAGGTTTCACATCAATACACCTTAGTGGGGATTGGCTTCCCTCTTGTCCAATACAAAGGGCCTGATCCAATCAGCCATGTCCAGGGCAGCAAGGTGGCAGCCAGTTAGCAACCGTCATAACCCACAAACACACACACACAAAGCACAAAACTTTACAAGGAAGAATGAGTTTAAGCTATCTGTGGGAGTCACCTGAGGATACCACCCACAACCAGTAGGGTTTAACATGCAGAAGTTTAGCAAACAATCTTGAGGTTTTAAGAGAATGGCCCCTTACTGACCTCCTTATACTAACCTTGATGCTGCAGTGGTAATGAGTTAAAATTGTGAGAAGCTATGAGCTCAAGGCCTGGGGTCCCTTTCTTTGGGCCCTGTGATCACGGCCCTACTGGATCCTAATCCCACAGCTACAGGTAGTCATCTTCCATAGGTCAAAAGCAACCACTCCTCCAGCATCTCCTGTGGTGCCCTTGCCCCTGCACATTGGCTTGAAGGAGGGCACAGGATTGCTGCTTGACCAGGAATAATATTTTTAGTAGTTTAAAGAAAATAAAGAGAATCTGTTAAAGGCAGTTTCAGGTTCTGGGCATGAAAAGAGATATAGCGCTTGAGCTTCTGGAAATCAGGAGGGCTTAAAAAGTCAAAGAGATATTTGAATGACTGCCTTTGGGACTGGAAGAAACTCAAACAATTAGAGGCATGAAGGTATAGCACTCAGGGTTTGATAGGTGGTGGTGCATCCCTAATATGAGGTCTCTGGGCTCACTGGAGCCTGACCTCATTTTCAATTGCTGAAAAAAATGCACACGATAAGCTCAGTCTGAAGATGCTTTGACAATTGTTTGAATCAGCCATTTTCCTAGAGGGTTTTGTTTTATTTATAATTATTATTTTTATTTATTTGTGTTTTTCTCTTATGATAGGCTACCTTTTGTTTAAACAATTGGGCATCCCAGACCAGATTATCTAGAAATAACCTGGTGCTTTTCTGTGGTATTATTTAAAGGCAAGCATATTTTTAACTCAATTTATCTTTTGTACACTCAATGACTTGTCTCAAAACAGCTCCATCAACTTTCTT
This sequence comes from Macaca fascicularis, assembly GCF_037993035.2. Taxonomy (NCBI): domain Eukaryota; kingdom Metazoa; phylum Chordata; class Mammalia; order Primates; family Cercopithecidae; genus Macaca; species Macaca fascicularis. The sequence continues at coordinate 54,632,791 of NC_088388.1, forward strand.
AACCTGAATCCTTGTTCAAGTTTCCTAGTCCCTTTCATTAAATTAAAACTTTTAAAGAATTTTAATTAAAGCCTTATTTGAAAAGATCATACATATCTCATGATTCCTATTAAAAATTAAGTAACTGAAATGCACACATATAAAAATATGTGTATATAATATTATATATTATTATATACATAATATGCCAGAAGGCAGAATTTATCTTCCATGGACTAACTTTTTGTCAGAAAAAAAAAAATGATAATCTGGTTTCTGGCATAGGCATGTGCAGCCCCCCAGCCCCATACAGGATCCCTGGGGCAGAGTCACGGACAATTTCATCTCACATCTCTCTGAGGAATGACAGATCAGCTCTGTGGCACATGGTCCCACTCCTGTAAGGTCTGGCCTCCTCATGATGCTAAGGTCCACTGGGAAGATTCCAGAGTGTGAGTGACTTGGGGGAGAACTGTAGGAAGTCTACAGAAGGTTGGGTAGGAAGAGACCTCAGCACACCAGGCTGCAGCTGAGACAAGGCAGGGCTCCCTGGGCAGTTCTATCTCCTCCATCTCTATGTAGATCATTTTTCTGCCCCTTGTTTGGTGCACACTCCTGCCAACAGGATCTTGGAGGCAAGCTGGGTAAAGATTAGGCTGCCATGAGAACTGAAGCTGGTGCTCTATGGCACATGTTTGGGAGAGCCCAGGATCTCCACCTCACACCCAAGCCCTGCTCACCAGCTGAGGGCAGCTCTGTGATGTGTGATGTCAGTGTTTCTGGGCCAGGGATGGTGTGCTGAGCAGAGCTGCCATGGGCACCCACCCCTACACCTGGACATGTCATGCCTACAAACACAGGACCTGGAGAAACCACGAGCCATTCTCAATCCACCTTGGAGTCCTAACTACCACTGAGAGACTTTGCTGGGACCCCAAATCATCTGGCTTTAAGGAGCTGTCAGGAAACCATACGAAGGGCTTAGGTGGCAACTAAGGGATAAATGGCTAATCACAGTTTAAGTGGTGCCCACTTTCTCTCTGCCCCAGGGTATTAACTTCAAAAATCAAAAGAATGGAGGGGTGCTAATGTTGGGGGCAGGGAGAGAGCCCTGCCCAGTTTCCCCTTAAACGAGAAGGCATCCAGAACCTCATCCAAGGTTTCCATGGCACCGAGAGCCCAGGGGTGGTGGACGAGGAGGCATTCAGTCCAGCACGCACGGCTTCCATGGCACCAAGAGCCCAGAGATGGTGGTTTCAGTGTCTGGTGGAGGAACGTTGCCTTTATGCACCTTCCAGCAGGGGGCTCCGGGAGTTTCATGCTGTAGAGTAGGGGGGTCAAGGCCCTGTTTTATCTCTGCAGTTGAAACAGTCACAGATGTCTATGTGCTATTTTCAAAATTTTGAAGTTCCTCGTGGAAACTGCGCATGTTTTTCTCGATAACCACTCCACTACCACTGCCAAACTAAATGAAGCAACAAGCTTCAATTTATATCAATTCAATATTTATACCAACTCTGATTATCTCTTATGGATCAGAAGCTCTGATTGGCAGTTACATATGGTTTTGCTGATAAAACTGTGAAAACAAATTTATTATTATCTGCAAATGAAGGGTATATGACAGATAGGATTTTCCAGAGCATGAAGTTTGAAATAACACAAAAGATATCCCTCATGATGGGAAACCTGAGAACTCTAAAATAAGAACACTAGGGGCAGGGGCACGAGGTCAAGAAAAGTTGTTGGACTGGATTGTATTTGTCAAAGAGAAAAGCCATAGAGCAAAGTAGAAATGTCGGGATGCAGACGAGAACTCCCGGCCATGGCCTTGCTATGTGACGGTGGCCAAGTGCCTTGCCTTGGATCTTTCACCCCTGGACACTGGAGGGGTTGGACTTGCCTGATTCACTCTCTTGGGGTCAGAGCCATGGACCCAGCCCCAGAGAGGGGGTTAGGGAATATGGTGCACACAGGCCTGGCTAAGCTGGGCCTCAGGACAGGACTTGTAGCAGGAAGGATCCCACGTTGTTGACCCAAGACAGCAGATAGGAGTTGTTGCAGGCCCCTCTTCCGGAAGCACCTCTGAAACGGAAAAGGTGTGTGCAGTGTTTATCAGGAAGTGCTCTCAGGCTCCACGCCCGTGGGAGTAGGCAGGGGCGTAGGATGGGACAGAAGGAGCAGCTGAACGGTGGTGTAGAAGCAGCGAAGACCTCCGCAATCCTGCAGGGAAGCTTGGGAGCTGGGATGGCCCTGCAGAGATACACTGAGGTAGGGCGAGGACCCCGGCCTTCTAATCCCCTGCACTGACTTGACATTGGATGCACAGCCCCTGGGAAGGGGATGTGACGGGTGAGGTGGCTCTCGGCATCTGAGGGCAATCCCTAAAGACAGACTCAGCTGAGAGCTGTCAGCAACCTGAGGACTGTCTCATCTTGGACGGGTGGGGACCCCAGGGAAACCTGGGCAGCGTACCTCACGTCCTCTGCAGGCACAGTGCTGCCACTACAGCCAACCATCTGGAGGGGAGAATTCAGGTGAGAAAGGCCCAGGGAGGAAGCTGAGGGAGACTCCAGGCCCCACTGAGAAGGCAGCGCACAGCCAGCAAGGCGGACTCACCTAGCTGGGTCCTGCCTGCAGACATCTTAGTCGGCATCTGCGGCCCTGGCGTCAACCAGTAGGAAACTGATTAGGACCCAACCAGGGTCAGCCAGGCTCCACCACACTAAGGTTCTGGGCTCTCCCAGTATCTCTGAGGACTGAGTGAGGCCCCAGCCTGGGCAGAGGAGACCTCTGAGGTCGTGCAAATAGTTTTCTATGAAGCTCGCCTTCTGCTGCTCTTCCACCCATTGTTCACCAGTCCTTGCTACTTCCTTGTCCTGGGCATCAGCTAGCCTGGAACCCATCAAGGAGGTCAGAAAGGAGTCAGGATCTGAAGGATGGGGAGGTCAACCAATAGTCAGAAGCCTAGGCAGGCCTGGCACAGTGGCTCCCGCCTGTAATCCCAGCACTTTGCGAGGAGGAGGCAGGAGGATCCCTTCAGTATAGGAGATTGAGACCATTCTAGACAACATGGCAACACCTTGTCTCTACAAAAAATACAAAAATTAGTTGGGCATGGTGGTATCCACCTGCAGTCCCAGCTACTCAGGAGGCTGAGGTGGGAGGATCCCCTGAGCCTGGGAGGTCGAGGCTACAGTGGTTCATGATCATGTTACTGCACTCCAGCCTGGGTGACAGAGTGAGACTCTGTCTCAAAAAAAAAAAAAAAAAAAGACGACAACATCTAGGCAACAGTATGGTACACTGCAGAGACAGTGAGATTTGGCGTCAGACAGACCTGCCTTCAATTCTCACCTCTGCCACTTTTGGGCTGTGTGACTTTAAGCAAATTGCTATACCTCTCTGAGCCCCATGCTGCCCGTTAATCCTAGCACCTACCTCTCAGTACTTTATTAAGTCTCCAGGATTATTCCAGCTGCTATTTTACCACTGCCTCTGACTTCTTTTGAACTCTGACCACTGGCTTTTATTTAGGATTATGACACACGTCGTTAGCTCTAGGATTCCTCGCTGAGCCCTAAGTCTAATTGTTTACAGGCATTCTATGTCTAACTGCATCCCACCTCTCTGCTTCTCCTTTAGGCTGATCCCCACTTTGCTATCAGCTGTTCCATCTCAGCATCTCTTACCCTTTTCTTCTCAGCCTGATGGCTACTGAATCCCAGTGTGAGTCCTGGCAGAAGAAATCTGCAAACCCTAGTCAGATGTGTTTCAGCTTTGCAGTGGATGGTAGGGCCACCCTCCCACTGGGGTCAGGTCAGAGGACATGACTCTTTAACATTACTGAAATTAGAAGTTTCTTGAATACAAGATGAAGGAAGAGGTCAATTATCATGTAGTAAGTCACACATTTAAAACAGATTTTGGCTACTACATTTTCTTGGGAATGGGTAGAGAAAAAAGCTCCCCTTTCTCTGTTTAAAGAAATCAAAACTTTAGAGGGCTCTAGGAGGAAAAAAGAGAATCTTCACATAGAAATAGAATATTGAGAACCCTTATTAAGATAAGTTTCTTGCTCAAAGATTGAAAGACTCAGTGCCTTTGGAGTTTAGCTCTGGTTGAGGGAGGGGCGGGATGAAGTAAAAAATGTCTCAGAGGTTATGGCTAAGAGGTCATGGCTTTGGAGAGAGAAGTATTGGGACATGTGTGTGGGAAAAGAGGTTTCGGAATGTGATGGGCAACCTCAAGAATGGCCCCAGTGGTGCCCCATCCTGGTGTTCACATTCTTATAAAATACCCTCTACCTTGAGTGAGGGATGCTGATGAATAATGATGGGATATCACTTCCAATATTAGGTTACAAAAAGACTCTGGTTTCCATCTTGCTCACTTGGAGGGAAGCCAAGCTGCCATGCTGTAAGCTGCCCTATGGAGGGACCCACATGGCAAAGAATGGAGAATGGACCCAGCCAGCCAAGAACCCTCAGCCTACCATCCCGTGAGGAACATGCCAACAGCCATGTGAGTGAGCTTGGAAGTGGATCCTTCTCCAGTAGAACCATCAGGTGAAACTATAGCCCCAGCCAACATGGGAGCTCTTTCAGAAGAAAGGAAGTATTAAGCCAGATGCTTTACATACTTTACCTTGAACCCCCAATTCATTCTGTGAGATATAGGTTGGTATCTCCATTGTGTAGATAAGAAAACCAAGACTCAAAAAGGTGAAAACTTACCAAATGTCATACGATGAATGAACAGAAGAGAGGGGATTTGGACTCAGGACTGATAACACAAAAGCCCACACTCTGGTTATTGCAGAAATATACTGTGCTTTTATTTCCACGTTTCCATCAGAACTTAAAAATAAAAATGGACAGTTGCTCAATTATCCCACTAACAAACATATGGCAGCAGCATGAACTGGGACCACAGCACCATGCTAACCAAGGCCAGGCCTTCCCTGAGTTGGAATACACTCCTGTACAGCAGCATCCGAAGCTGCTCAGAGCCTACAACATCCCCTTGAGGCAGAATCCACCATGTGCAAAGTGACCTAATGATCAATTTTTACAAGAAAATGGCTGAATCTGATGCCAGTATGGGCCAAGTACCACTTCTAAAAACCTTACATGTCTTAACTCCCTTAAACAATCCTATAAGAAAGGCACTATTATAGTCATCCAATTTATGGATGAGGAGACCAAGGCATGGGGAAGTTAAATAATTTTCTCCCAGACACTCAGCTATAAGGAGCAGAGCCAGGATTTAAATTCAGACAATTTGTCTCCACAGTCACAAACAAGATCCCCAGAATTCTCTCCTTGGTCCCAGGCTATCAAGTTGCTTGGGTTCCCAATACAGCATTGGGTTTAGCTGGCCTTGGCTCCAGGTCTTTACCTTCTGGATTCAACCTGGCTACCAACACCCTTGACTCTGTCTTTCTCCATTCACCTCCTGGTTCCCAGTTCCCAGCTAGCCCTTTCTGCCTGGACCCCATCTGCCCTGGCTCTTGAGCTGCTCACACCTGCATCTCATCCCATGACTGCACCCCAGCCCTCACCTGCCTCCTGACCTGTCTTACAGCTCACCATCCAGCCCACCTGAGGCTCTGCCCACTGACAGGCTATTCCCAGGACAATACTAGCCCCCAGGACAAGCACTACACCCAGACGGCATGTCATTCAACAAGTCAGGGGCAGGCTTAAGGTTAAAAATCATCCCAATTCTGGAGATATTATCTGTAAAAAAGACTGTTTTCAGGAAACAGTCTTCCCGTCTGTGGTAATTTTTAAAATATAGTTCCCAAATTTTGTGTGGGAAAGGAAAGTAGCAATATAGATGCAGGAAGAGCACTACTGTGTGGATAAAAAGATGATATATGCAAATGAACATGCTCAGCCTAGAACTTAGATTAAGGTTACTGCCTGATATGGTAGGTACTGTGGTCTGAATGTGTCCCCCAGAGTTCATGTGTTGGAAGCTTAATCTCCAGTGCAACAATGTTGAGCAATGAAACCTTTAAGAGGTGATTGCGTCAGGAGTGTTCTGCCCTCGTGAATGAATTAATGTCATTATTGCAAGAGTTAGTTATTGCAGGAGTAGGTTCCTGATTAAAAAATGAGTCCACCCCCACTTCTCTCTCTCTCTCTCTTTCTCTCTCTCTCATGGATATATGCATTCTCTTGCTCTTCCACCTTCCACCATGGGATGACACAGCAAGAAGGCCCTTGCCAGATGCAGGCCTCTCAACCTTGGACTTTCCAGCCTCCAGAATTGTAAGAAATAAATCTCTGTTCTTTACAAATTACCTTGTCTCTGTTATTCTGTTATAGCAGCACAAAATGAATTAAGACAGTAGGAAAGATCATCGATGCTGTTATAGACCTCTAGGGCATGATGAAAAAGCAAATCTGCCCATGTTTATGCAGATAACAGAGTCAGTTAATGAGGCCATAACATTGATCATATGGGACTTCAATAGCCCTGAAATGGACTAGAACAAGAATTATGGGACGGCAAGAAGGAGAGGCCACAGAGCTAGCAGTGATCAGAAGCTCTTTTCCAGGAGACTTTGTTGAGCAATCAAAAAGATCATGGGCTGTTGGGGGCAGCCATCTGAAAAGTTGAATGCAATGAAGGATGAAGGATGGGGCTAAAATGCTAAAAGCAGCGTTTTCAAACAAGTCTCATTTCAATTTAGTCTTCCCATCTGTGGTGATTTTAAAAATATAGTTCCCAAATTGCCTGTAGCATCTGGGGAGCAGGGTCTGTGTGCAGACACCTGCTCACCAGTGAACATTTGGAATGACATTTCTGGATGGAGGTGTCATTGTGGCTTAGAGATTAATCCATAAAGAAGATAGACTTAGAGAATCCCAGAGTAGCACAGCTGGGAAGCCCTTGAAGATAATGTAGCCAAATTGCCCAGAGAGGGTAAGTGACATACTCAGGGTCACGCAGTCAGTAATTAATGGGGAAGGGGCTGGAACTCCACTTTTCTAAGTCCCTGTTTAGGACTGCAACATCCCCTGGAGTGAGTGAAAGGAAAGTTCTAGAAGGAATCTCCTCAAAAGAGATGTAGAATAAGAGTGAAGTGGTTGCCCCTGAAAAAAAAAAAAGATGTGAAAAGTGAATAAAGATTGATAAATTCAGATCCCCATTCTCTTCAGAAAATAAAATTTCTGATAATTATTATCCCTCTCTACCTTAGAGAAAACAAGAAGAATGAAGATTGTCCTAACACGATTATGTAAAGGCAAGACTAAGAAAGGAGAAGGAGTTGATTCCCATATTAGAAGTCAACCATCTAGGCTAACTGTTCATCCCACCCCAACGCCTCAAACCCAGACTGCCCACCCATTTATCATATTTTTGCAGGCCTGTGAAAGTCAGCAACAAATACCATACCTATTCCAAGAGATTGTCCTAGAGCTTCCTCAATTTCTCTGTGGCCACTATGCCTGCTCTTCTCTACCTGGTTCTCTGATTTCCATGTCTGCTCCCAGTTTTAACATTTCTCCTGGCCTTCTCATATTAGTCACCTAAGCCCCTCTTCTTGGGCCTTAGGTCTCAGCCTCATCTCATCCTAACACTTCCTACTATCCTGATGAGAAGCTCCCTGCTCTAGCTACAGCCCACTAGGCCTGTAGGCTGGCCTAGCTCACAGATGTTCTCAAGTAAAAACAAAAAAGTAGACATATTGTCTTGAACCCTAAGTTTCCATGTTGTGGGGAGGGATAAGATTATGACCACTATCTGTACCCCATCTCTTGAGAATTTGGAGCTGTGGGATGAAAAAGAAGAACCAGAGAATTGGCTGCAGTTGGCAGAAGGAAAAGGACAGATGGTTCCCCACAGGAAAGGCACCATCGACTGAAGTACCAGCCTCACTCCTGCAGCTCCTGCCTGCCATGGCGCAGGGGCATGTGTATGCGTGTGTGTGTGCATGTGTGTATGTGTGATCACCCTGTGGTATAGGGTTGGAAGCCCCACCTGCTTGGGCCTATGCAAAGACCCACCAAAAAATTCTCTCATTTTCTACTCAGCAGTTTGAGGAAAATAAACTTGAATATATCCGTCTTAATCCAGAAAGGCTTGAGATGGTTGGTTGGAGAGTGTTTTCCATGACGTTGGCCTGAAGCCCTTCAGCCACTTTGAGCAGTAGGCGTATGTCTCAGTGTGAAATCTATTTGTAACTGAAGACGATGCTGTCAATACAACAGGAAGCTCTTCGCCTCCTCTAGCCTGTTGGCGGGAATAGAGTCCCAGTACCTCAGACCTCACTGTGTCATAACTCCCTTCTGCTCACACAGGATCACAACCACTCCACAGTGCCCTCTGAATGCTTCTGGGCTCCCAGGGAGGCCTTGGGTGTGTCTGCACACGAGGTGAGTTCTTGAGCCCCAGGTTTCCCTTTCCCCACAAGTCTCAAGGTCTGTGGATCTCTCTGTTTCTGCTCCACAGGGTGTCCCCACTGGTGTCCTGAAGCTCACCCTGCACCAAGCAGAAGTGAGCAGAAGACCGCACACCCTGACCCTGCTGCAACATGCTCACCTGGAGATCTACAATGTGACCCCCATGTCCCCTCTGTGAGAACAGCTTCTTCCACCTCTGCTGTGGGGACCAGCGCCCCAGGCAGAGGGAACTGCAAATGCAAGGAACCTGAGTGGGGTGGGGGCATTGGCTGCCGGCTTTTGAAGAACAGTAAGGCAGTCAATGTTACTGGAGCCCAGAGAGATTATGAAAGGTAGATGACATGGGCTCTTGTAGGTCACCATGAGAGCTTTACTCTAAGGTGATGGGAAGCCAGACACCTGCAGACATGTCTGCAAATACCTTTGAGGTTTGTCTGAATCCTCAACTGCAAAGGAAAACACAGGAAGTGTGGGAGTTCCCCACAAGAGTTCACATTTGAACTAGGTTTTTTTTTTGAAACTGCAACCTCTGCCTCCTAGTTTCAAGTGATTCTCCTGTCTCAGCCTCTCGAGCAGCTGAGATTACAGGCATGTACCACCACACCGGCTAATTTTTTGTATTTTTAGTAGAGATCAGGTTTCACCATGTTGGTCAGGCTGGTCTCGAACTCCTGACCTCAAATGATCTGCCTGCCTCAGCTTCCCAAAGTGCTATGATTACAGGTGTGAGCCACTGCACCCGGTCTTGAACTACGCTCTGAAGGATGACCAGGAGTTTTTCAGATGGCGGAAAGAGGAGCAAAGCATCCCAGATAAAAAGATTAATATATTCAAAGGCTAAGAATGGTGAAAGAACAAAACGTGTTCCGGGGTGGCTGGCCATACACCTGTCTGGCATTCAGGACAGGAGGATGTTAGGGGATGCTGCAGCAGAATGCGAGGCTCCGATGTGGTTGGGGTCAGATGGGGAGGACCGTACACAAGGCATCATCTCTAGCTTCCTTAGGAACACACTCCCTTCTTTGAGAACCGCATTGGCCCCTAATGAGCTGAAGTCACGTTATTACTTACTGCAGTGTAAACGAGCACTGTTATGAGAGGCACATGGCCCATCTCCCCGCTCCTTCTTCCCATCCCACCCTCACTCCTGAAATCCAGGCAGCTGCCTTGGGCAGCATCAGAAGGGCCCATGTGCTTGAGGCTTTCAGACAGCTTTTCCCCAATAAGACAAGCTCTCTACTTAATGGAGAAATGGAGTGTTATTAAATTAATTTCTGAACTATCCTTGCCAAGAAGCTAAGGACACTGGAGTAAAAGGCAGGGGATGAGGTGGAAGGGGTGGAGGGGAGAAGCAGAATGAGGCAGGGCAGCAGAGAGGTGAGTTCCTAACCCAGGTCTGCCCCACAGACTCGTTCCAGCAGGTGGGCTGCCTTGCGCTGTCCAAGGCACTGTGTTGAAGAGGTTCAGTAGTTGAAATAAGAAAAGAGAGTCCTCTGATAAGTTACTGTACCCAGGGCCCTAAAAATGATGGAAAGGTGGCCTCCCTCTGCCACGGGGTCAGCCCGAAAGTAATTACCAGGATACTTTGCAGATTACTGAATAAGTCCCTGGAACTGGCACATTGATTTATATAAGACCTGGAGATTTTGAGAGATTTGAGAGAATATTAAGAATCAATCAATATTTTATTTCAGGGTCTCGGAGACTTTAGCTCTGTAGAAAACCACAGGGAGGAAATTGTGACCTTTGAAATATGGCTGGCTGGCAGGCAGCAGGGAGGTACCTCGGCAAGGAGCCTGTTTGGCAGCTGCTGCGGAGAAAGACTTCTCTGCACTGGAATGTTCTCTTTCTTCACAGCGTCAGTCACAGATTTCAACTAGCCAAAGAGTGGAGGGCCTCAGGGTGAGTGAGCTCTGGAGCCCTGGCAAGAAGGCTCTTGGCTTGAACATGCACAGCTTACTCCTCCCCAGAGAGAGTCCCCAGGGCCTGGAGAGAGGAGCCTGCAGACTTTGTGCCTCTGCCTAGGATGTGCTGCTGTGATCTGGGGACATCCTCTTAGAACCACCTGATGATGTGTCATCACTGCAGGAGATCCAGTACCTTCTCCTCTGGGTCACCAGGCTTCCTAGGCCATACTCTTCCTGTGTCCTCCCCAGGGCTTTGCCAGACCTCTCATAGAGCACCTGAGCACCAGGTCTCGGACTATCACCATCCTCCTGTCTTATTCCACAGCAAGACTGTAAGCTCTCTTCAGGCAGGAATGATGTCTGATCCATTTCTGTGCCCCCACTACCTGGCATCATGCCTGGCCCAGGACAGGTAGACATGAAAATCAATGTGTTGAACAAATGAATGGTCAAATGAACTAATGCAAGAAAAATAAATATTTGTTTGTAAAAAATCAGTTATGTTTCAACAGCAAGCAAACAGCACATTCAAATGTAGTCATTAGAGAAATTCAGAAAGGTGAAGACAGGGTGGAGGCAACTGACCAAAGCATGCAGCCCCCTGGGGCTAGCAGCAGTGGGAGAGAAACGGTTAGCAACCCCCAGACCTGATGCAGCTAAGAGAGAAGCAGGTCCCAGAACCTGGAGCAGGCCACTAAAAGGGAGAGGTGACCTTTTGCAAGGGAGGCAGCCATCCCCTCAAACCTGCAGAGGGAAAGTGGGTGAACGAATACCTTGACCTAACCCTCTGCCCTTCCTTGGATCTCCTCCTTGTGTTCCTTACTGGCCAATGCCAACCAGAAGCCAGAGGCCAGTGGAGCTCCTTGATTCAGGGTGGAGAGTAAGCAAAAGATCCCCAGTAAAGGGCTGCCAGGTAACTCTCTGCCTATTCCATCTGGCTTATCCAGCCCCACGAGAAGGGCAGACCTAGGCACCCCAACAGATGGGCATAACCTAGTAGTTCTCAATAGGGGGCAGTTTTGCCAGCCCCTGGGGGGATTTGTTTTTCACAACTGGGATGGGGAGGGTGCTACGGGCATCTAGTGAGTAAGGGCCAAGGATGCTGCTAAACATACAAAAATGCAAAGGACAGCACCCACAACAAAGAACTATCCAGCTCAAGATATCGATGGTGCCATGCTGAGAAAGCCTGGCCTCATCAAATGTGGAGAGGAATTCAGGCAGACTCTGTGCTGCCCTGGCTTCAGCTAGAGAACATTGCCTCACCGTGCTAGGAAAGGCAGCATCATTTGGTCCGACCCAGAGCCATCGGCCAGTAAGTGACCAGTGTCTTGACTTTGAGTGTCCCTTCAGGAAGGTGCTTTAAGGAGAAAGTCTATCTGCTGTCTGTCTCTCCTCACTGACAGTGATGTCCTAGGGTGTCCAGAGTGGTGGACCGGTGGCGGGGAGCACCACTCAAAACATGGGCAATTAGCCAAAACCTCCCCACTGAGCTCACCACCTCCCCAACTCCCCTGATATTGCAACCTTCTCATTCCTCTCGTTTTCAGTTTTATATTCACACCATAAAAACATTTTGTAAAAGTGAATCAAGTCTTGCCATCTGTCTCTCTCACTTTTATCATGTTTGTAATGAAAAGAAGAGTCAAGAGGAAATTGAATCCAAACTGCAAATGGTGTGCTGCTTCCTGGTAGCTGAGATCCACCCGAGCAAGGCAGGGACTCGAGGAAGAGGGTGGCCCTCGTGGTGCAGAATCATGTACAAAGTGAGTTCCATCAAAATCTCATGTGAAGCTCTCATGGCAGCCCTGGGAAATAGAGCTTGTAATCCACATTGACAGATGAGGAAACTAAGGTTTTCCAGGGGCAGATTAGTATTTCAAGGTTGTACTCCCAACAAATAGCAAAGCAAGGTCTTAAACTCTGAACTTGGCCATCAACTCCAAGTTGTAGACCAACGTTGCTTCCTATTTCATCCTGACATGAAATCATTAGCTTACTGCTACTGGGGTTTAGGTACCATATTGAAAACCATTGAAGTTTAAGTAACTGTGTTACTTAAGAGAGCTCTATTTTACTCCCTGTCACAGCTTAGAGATTCTGTCCCTCATCTGACCCTCCAGGGCCAGAGCTGGGGAGAGAATAAGTTCCATGTGTACATTCATGTCACAAATATTCACTGAGAAAACCATGTGCTAGATGTGGGATGGCCAGAGAGCACCATTCTGAGCAGGGCAGCAGATCTTGAAAAAGGACCCTTGGCACCAGATCAGAAAGGAACCTAATAATGTCAGGCTGCATTTTTTGAGCACTCACAATGAGCCAGCTACTGCTCAAGAACTTTCTGCATACTAACTCATTGAACCCCATAGGCTGATACTCTTACAACTCCCATTTTACAGATGAGATAAGATGACTCAAGCAGTTTAGAAAATTGCTCAAGGAACCCAGCTTAATAGTTGTTCTGTTCTGACACGTGCTACAACATGGATAAACCTTAAAGACATTTTGCACAGGGGAAAAAGCCAGTAACAAAAGGGAAAATACTGGGTGATTCCACTTACATGAGGGACCTAGTGTAGTTAAATTCATACAGACAGAAAGCAGAAAGTCTAGGAGTTGGAGGGGAGAAGGAAACGGGGAGTTATTGTTTAATAGGTTCAGAGTTCAGTTTGCAAAGATGAGAGTGTAGAGGTGGATTGCAGAACAATGTGAATGTCCTTAAATTAGTGCCATTGAACTATACACCTAAAAATGGTTAAAATAGGCCGGGCACAGTGGCTCATGCCTGTAATCTCAGCACTTTGGGAGGCCGAGGTAGGCGGATCACAAGGTCAGGAGATTGAGACCATCCTGGCTAACACGGCGAAACCCCATCTCTACTAAAAATACAAAAAATTAGCCAGGTGTGGTGGTGGGCACCTGCAGTCCCAGCTACTCGGGAGGCTGAGGTAGGAGAATTGCTTACACCTGGGAGGCAGAGGTTGCAGTGAGCCGAGATCGTGTCACTGCACTCCAGCCTGGGCAACAGAGCGAGACTCCGACTCAAAAAAAAAAAAAAAAAAAAAGGTTAAAATAGTAAGCTTTATGTTATATATACTTCACCACAATAAAAAAGGCGAAAAACATAACTTTTAAGTTGATCATTAAAATTTGTAAGTTTTTTTTTTTTTAAGGCTCTGGAATCCATTCTCTTAACCATCCCTGTGTTAGAAGCTGTATTAATCAGTGTTCTCCAGAGAAACAGAACCCATAGGATGTGTATCTATACAGAGAGAGAGTGAAGGGAACTGTCTACACAATTATGGAGTCATGCAAGTCCACGATCCACAGGGTGGGCTGGCAGGCTGTAGACCCAGGGAAGAGCCCATGTTGCAGGTCAAGTCCAAAGCTGTCAGTTGCCACAATCCCTCTGCTGGCAGAAGTCGGTCTTTGTTCTATTAAAGTCTTCAATGGGCTAGATGAAACCCACCCACATAATGAAGGGCAATCTGCTTTACTCAGAGTCCATGGATTTAAATGTTCATCTCATCCAAAAATACACGCTCATGGAAACATTCAGAATAATGTTTGACCAATTAGCTGGACACCAAGGTCCAGCGAAATTCACACATAAAATTAACCAGCACAGGTGGTCAATCCCACTGTGCCACAGCTAAAGAGAGAATAGACCTGCAGTAAGCAAGGAGCTGAACTGGTGGGATCAAGTCCAGGAATGTAGGTAAACCAGGGTCCGAAACCAGGGGCAAGCCCACAGTGAGCAGACTGATATGTGAAAGCAGGAGAGACTTTGAGCAGACTGAGCCAAGGTGAATGGTGGCAGAGATATTGCTGGCTTAGGATGATATAAAAAATGCAGGCCCCGGCTGCAAAGCCCATAGACTCCTGCCAGGTGAGGGGCAGGCACTGCCAGGCACAGGCTGGGCAGAGCAGCCCAGGCCACTTCAGGGGATGATGAAGCATTACCCCAGCAGTGTGGAATATCATATTCCTTCTGAAGGGGAGGAACAGCGATAACTAGAAATTTTGCCCAGTTATTCAACCATTCTACATGTCCAGCCTGCCTCAGGTCTGCATATGGGACCTGAATGGCATCAGATATACAAGCACCAGATCAGACTGTGCTTCTAGGATTGTATTATGGAGCACTCGGGGCCTGCAAGACTTCCTGAGCTGCCATCAGGGTCTAGAAGACAAATTCAAGATGAAGGTTTCTGGCCAGGTGTGGTGGCTAAAGCCTGTAATCCCAGCACTTTGGGAGGCCAAGGTGGGCAGATCGCCTGAGGTCAGGAGTTCGAGACCAGCCTGACCAACATGGTGAAACCCCCTCTCTACTAAAAATATGAAAAAAAATTAGCTGGGCATGGTGGTGGGCGCCTGTAATCCCAGCTACTCAGTAGGCTGAGGCAGGAGAATTGCTTGAACCTAGAGGCAGAGGTTGCAATGAGCTGAGATCGTGCCACTGCACTCCAGCCTGGGTGACAGAGTAAGACTCCATCTCAAAAAAAAAAAAAAGATGAAAGTTTCCTAAGAGGGCAGCACAAAGGCATGCTGGGGCCAGGTTAAAGGCAGAGACACCATAGGTGTCAGTGGCCAGGAGATGAAGCCAAAAGTTGGAAGGTGGAAGGAGCTATTGACTACAGCCAAGGGAAAGAACAGGCAGAGGAGGGAATGCGGGGAACAGGTGAGGGCTGATGCCAGGCAGGTTGGAACAGAGAGGAAGGGACAAGGTGGTGAGACATGTAGGTTCAGACACTAAGTCTATAAGTGCAGAGGGTCCATCAGGGCCCTCTTCATTCTTTGGACCTGGGGCCTTGCCAGAAACATCCAGAATAAAGTCATCCAGGTCTTTGAAGGGAGTGGCTTCCCATGAGTTGACACCCATCTGCAGCTGCAAGCCTCATCTCTAGGAAGGAGACAATGATGGTTTTTAGAGCACAGCGTGCTGGCACAGACCCAAGAGATGTGGCATCTAGACCCAGATATAACTTGGTCTTAGACTACCCATTCCCTCACCAGTAAAGTAGGGGTGATCCTGGTTCCCAGCAACCTCAGAGTCATTGTCATAGGCGCAAGTGAGAAAACGGGACTGGAAGTCCAGTGGCATCTAGATTAAGTGGCCCTAAAAATGTTAAATACCAAAACTACAGCAGGGCAGAGGCCCATCCCTGCCACTAGCTAAGAAGGGAAACAATGTGTCTTCAGAAATATGCAAGGTCTGGAGTGGTGAGGAAAGGATGACTTACTATATTCTAACTGAAAACTGAAGCCAAACAGAACCAGATGTTTGATGTCTATTAAAATTCTGCTGCTATGAAGTCAGTGCCAAAAAGAACACAGAATTACAGCCAGGAATTTATGAAGAGTCAAGGGCCCATGCCCAGCCCTGGGCTGCAGGATCACATGAGGTCTGGTAGGTAAAGCAGCAGAGGTCCCAAGCCAGGGAATGTGGGCGATGGGTGGGAGTATGTGGGAAGGGCAGATATCCTACTCCCAAGCCATCTATTCACTGAATGTTGTCAGTCCATCCTGGCAAGTCCCATTTCCATCAGGCTCCATAAACCCTTCCCATTGCTCCTGGTCCCTCCCAGTCTGCTCAGTCTATAAATAAAGTCAGGATTTCATTAAACAACAACAATAGATACCTAGAATTAAACAACTATCATGTTGGCCACCATCACTTCCTATGAGCCCGATATCATGTTGCATGTTTTGTATGTATTACCTCATTGAATCTTAACAACTGTGCATTTAATGTATGCAGAACCTGAAGTTTTGAGAGATTAAATAACTTGTCTAGGGTTATTTTGCCTCTTCTTTCCCGGGACCGGAATTTGAACCTAGGTCTTTCTGATGCCATTATAAACACATTAGCCCACAGCTCCCCTGATATGTTGAGGATTAGCAAGAGTGGGTCATAACTCTGCCTGTTAGAGAAATAATCTCAAGTATGATGGGAAAGAAAATGTCACTGGAAGGGGTTATGATGAGCTGGACAATGTAAGGTCACTGAAGGATTAGGAAATTGAAAGAGTAACCTAAATCCACTGAGAATTTCCATGGGAAAAACATATAAATGAATTTAGTAGCAGTCCCCTGGGTGCCAGTCCAGCAGCTGTAAATAGCATTCCCCAAAGTCTAATTTCCCTGTAATGGCTCTTGGTGTTAAGAGTTGAGTGAACAATTGTAATAATAAGCAGGTTAATCTTCCCCATAATTTACACTTGGTGAACTGTGGAGCAGGAGGCAATAAGGGCTTTGCCGAAGCACAGCAAATCCAGAGAAGGCATCTCAGCCTGTACTGTTCCTGGGAAAGGCGATTGTTTCCTTTGTGGCTCTCAGAGTATTGGAAAGAAAGCAGAGTACAAAGCTCTGTCGGGAATGATTGGTTGGGCCAATCCCATCCTTTCATTTTCAAGGCTTGCAGAGAGGCTTGGAGTGGGGTGTGATTAAAGCTATCAGTCACCTGCAGGCCACCGCAAGCTTTGGAAATAGACTTGGGTTTGAAGATTGGTCCTCCTGTGCAACCACAGGCAGGTTACTAGGACTAGAAGTTTCCTGGGCGTAGTTCCCATTCTGCAAGCCTTTTGGTAAAGCAATTTATTAAGGAGACTAAAAACATGATCCAGTTAAGCATTTTTTAAATGTATTCTGGAGAAAAAAAATACTGGCTAAATTTAGGAGCTGGCTACGGGCCCTTAAAATGCCTGAGGATCAGGCTGAGTTTTTCCTTCTTATTTGTTTTGTTTCTAACAATAGCTAGGAGGCAACCTCATGGTGTTACGAACTTCATAGTTGGACAGAATGCATTCAAATCCCATCTCCTCCCCCAAGTTCTGAGAACTCTGCAAGACAGTTAAATCTCTCTGAGCCTCAGTTTCTTCATTTGTAAAAAAAAAGGGACATTCATGTTTTGATGGTTCTTGAACAACTCTGGAAACCTGTGAAGTATACACTGGCTGACCAGTAAGTGCAAATTGTATGTAAGGAGGTTCTAAGAAGGTGAATCACCCACCTCCCAGTGCCCACGTCTCCACCCAGTTCTGTTGTTCTCTGCTGAAACTCAAATATAGAGCTTGAATATCATCTTCTTGTGAAATACAGCATATACACAGAAAGATGTACAAAAGAAAAATGTATAGCAGAAATAGAATGTAGAGGGCAGTGATCTGTCACAAAGAAGCACCTATGAGATCAATACCCAGGTGGAAGTCTAGGTCAGGGGTCAGCAAACTTTTTCTCTAGAGAGCAAGAGTAAATATTTTACGTAGCTGATCCCTTCAGCAACTACCCAACTCTGCTGTGTTAGTCCGTTCAGGCAGCTGTAACAAAATACCATAAACTGTGTGGCCTATAAACAATAAAAATATACTTCTCACAGTTCTGGAAGCTGGGAAGTCCAAGATCAAAGTGCCAGCTGACTCAGATTCCACGTCTGGTAAGGGCCTGTTTCCCAGTTTCTGGCCTATAAGGTTCCCTCTCACTGTGTTCTCACACGGTAGAAGGGGCAAGTTAGCTCTCTGGGGCCCCTTTTATAAAGATACTAATTCCATTTATGAGAGCTCCACCCTCATAATCTCATCACTTCCCAAAGGCCTCCTAGTATCATCACATTGGTGATTAGGTTTCATCATATGAATTTGGCAGGAAAGGCACAAACATTCAGGTCACAGCATCTGTATCTGTTGTTGCATTGTGAAAGGAGCCACAGACAATATTAAACAAAAGTGCCTGCATTGTTCCAATAAAACTTTATTTATGAAAATAGGTACCAGACTGTAATTTACCAACTCCTGATTTAGATGATGATCAACACCCAGAAGCCACCTCATGCTTTCTCCTCAACAAGGGCAACATTATCCTGATTTTTATGGCAATTACTTCTATACTTTTCTTTATAGCTTTACTACCTAAACATACATTCCTAAGCACTAACTTTTTGCCTAGTTTTTGCACTTAATATAAATCAAGTCATACAGTATTTACTTTTTTGAATCTGGCTTTTTCATCAGACATAATTAGCACATGGCTCTAGATCATTCAACTTTACAACTGATACACATGCACATCACTTCCAGTTTGGCGCCATGGTCAATACGCAGCTATGAATATTTTTATACAAATCTTAAAGTACATGTGTACATGAATTTCTGTGGGTATAAATCTAAGAAATTTTGGAAATTCCAAGAAATTTGGGATCATAGGGTACGTATATGTTCAACTTTAGAAGATTCTGACAACTCTTTTCCATAGAAATCATGTGAACTTGCATATCCACCAGCAAATGCATGATGCCAAGGAAACAACATAATTTTTCTTCAGCCCTTATAAATGTATTGTTGGGACAGACTCCTGTTACTAAAGACAGATTAACAAGAGAGAAAACAGACAAGTGTATAAATGCAAACAGCATGCATCACATAAGAGAAACTTCAGTGAAAGGTACCTCAAAGCAGTGACTTGAAACTCTGGCTTATTTAACAGCTTCAACAAAGAATAATAAATTTTAGAGAAGTGACAAGACAAAGCAAAGTTTTAAGCTTCCAGAGGTAGCTATGAGTAGAATATGGGAAGAAACTAATGGCGTAAGGGTTATTTGTAGATTCCTCTGGTGCCATCTCTGAGCTAACAGCAGTCATCTCCAGTAAAGGATAATTTATATCCTGTCTTTAGGCAGTACGGGCAAGGAGAGAATAGAAAGAGCTCTTTCTCCCTTTGCTACTTTTTAATTGCCTTCACTTCAAAAGTATTTATTTCAAAGAGGTAGATTTTGGAGTGACACGTTCTGGTTTCCTTCAATGGGAAGAGTGCCCGCTGTTGCACCTGTACTCCAGAGCTGCACAGGACTTGGTATCACAGACTTCCAGAGCTTATCCGTTCTGGTGAGTGTATCGGTTGGTTTCAATTTACATTCCCCAGTTAGTAATGGGGCCCAACACCTTTCCATGTGTCATTTAGATCTCTTCATTTGTGAAGTGCTTATTCGAGTTTTCTGCCAATGTTTTCTATTTGGCTGTTTGACTTTTCCTTATTGATTTTTAGAAATTCTTTTTGTATTCAGCGTAGGAGCTCTTTGTTGACTATATGAGTAGCAAATCTTTTCTCCCACTGTTGGCTTACTTTTCACCAAGTCATTTGATGAAGAGAGAGGTTCTTGGTTTCAAGGTGGTAAACTTCATCTATTTTCCATCATAGTTAGAACTTTTTAAATATCCTGCCTAAAAAAATCTCTTCGTATCCCAAAGTTATGAAGATCTTAAGTTGCATTTCTCTATGATATTGTTCATCTAATCTAAATCTAGGTTGTTTTATTAATAGTATCCCATTAGTATCATCTTATTATTTGGAATATTAGCAGAATCTCTAGCAAAGTTGATTTTTCATCCCTGACATTGGATATATATGTGTCTTCTCCCTTTTCTTCTTTTTTTTTCATGAAATCTTTAAATTTTTATATTTATTTTTATCATCTAACTCAAAATGTCATCTTTTCATAAAATCTTGGTGGAGGTGCACCCCAAGGATGACCTGGCCTCAGTCAAGAGCCGATTTTGTGGTGAGCCAAGATCGTGCCACTGCACTCCAGCCTGGGCAACTGAGTGAGACTCCGTCTCAAAAAAAAAAGAACCAATTTTTCCTGTAGCTATGCTGACCACAGCAGGTCACTAAATGCTGATTGTCAATGGAGGAAACAGTGGCTGCTTGTGTTCTAGGTCTTCTGATGAAAGCAGCAGTTCCCCAATCACCAAAGGTATTGTTCACAACACACCTCAGCAACATGGGTTCATGAGAGTGTATGTTTTAGAACTTATCCACTGGAAGGATATATTTAATACACATCAGAAGTTCATCAAATTACTGGCCACTTAGAGCATATAGAAGAGGACAATCTGAGCTGACCTTTTACAATGGGAAATGGTATTACAGTGATATTGTAAACAACACAAATATGGAAAAAATGTGGTATAATATATAATTATTGAAGACCTCTTTTTTGGGTAAGATTTTCAGAAAACTCAGGGATAGAGTTTATATCACAGAATGGTCCATACCATCCAAAATATCTTTTGATTGGACAATAAAATAATATTTGTTGGAAGCTAAAAACTGAGTTAAAGTACAGGCCATTGGGAGTGGTAAAGCTTTAATTTCTCCAACCTTCTTATTAACTTATTAACTTATTATTAGGGTTCTCATAACACAGGAAGAGGTGGTAAGTTTCTACAGGAGAACACTGGGTCTCAAAACGCATTTCACTTTCAGCTCAGGCTTCTGGTGAGGAAGTGTGTCTGAGATTTTAATCTACTAATTCAGGTATTAGTGGTGGTGGTTCTGAGAGTGGTGGCAGGTGCTCAAAGGACTCAGGAACCTGGGCTGCATTTTGTGCCAATGAGGTTGTTTCTTTTGAGTTTAAAATAGCTTTCAAAGGTACTCCAGGGTGGATATTGGACTTTCTGTATTGCCGTTGGATAGGCCTTCTTTTGTCAAATCAATTGTAGAATCGAGTTTCCTCTGTACAGCCATAACTTTAGCAATGGGAGAATTGATGGAATTTCCTGATGTAATTTTTCTGATATCTGTTGGATTTGATTTAACTGGAGTTGTCAAATTAGGACTTTTCACTGAAATCAACATAAGATCATCATTGTTACTTTCAGAAACACTCATTTTGATCTGGTGACAAAGTAATTTTTTACTTCCTTTTTCTGAAGGGTTAGAAGGCTCATAATTTTCAGAAGACTTTCTTTAAACTGGACTATTAACTGACTCCAGATTCTGTTTGTTTGTTTTGTTTTTTTTTTTTTCTGAGACAGAGTCTCACTCTGTCACCCAGGCTGGAGTACAGAGGCGTGATCTCAGCTCACTGCAACCTCCGCCTCCCAGGATCAAGTGATTCCCCCACCTCAGCCTCCCGAGTAGCTGGAATTACAGGCACCGGCCACCATGCCCAGCTAATTTTCGTATTTTTAGTAGGGACAGGGTTTGACCATATTGTCCACGCTGGTCTCGAACTCCTGACCTCAAGAGATCCTCCTGCCTTGGCCTCCCAAAGTGCTGGGATTACAGGCATGAGCCACCATGCTGGGCCCTGACTCCAGATTCTTATCCAAATTCATAGTCTGAATTTGCAACCTTACAGGCTCCATTACTGGATAACATGTTTGGTTCCAAACAATTCCTTTGAGAGAATAATACTGTTTTAATATGTCTTTGGAGTTTTGCTATTTTTGTGAAGCAATTCCTTCTTTTGTGAAGCAATTCACAAAAATTCATCAGCTATTCCTTCATGTTTTGCTATTGCTTCATGGAGCTATTCCTTCACGGAGTTTTGCTATTTTTGTGAAGCAATTCCTCCTTTTGTGAAGCAATTCACAAAAATTCATCAGCTACTCCTTCATGTTTGTTCCTGCACTCTATCTTCCCAGTGCATTCGTTCAATTCTTTCAGTTTGTTATCAAATAGTTCATAATTTTTACTATAGATAATCAAATATCTGACCTGTTCCAGGAATGCCGTTTGCCTTTCCAAACCTACACAAATATTTTCATTAATTTGCTCTGAAGTTTTCAAGCATTTAATCTTTTCTTTGATTTCCGAAAACATCCTCTTCTTTTGATAAAGGCTGTTGTTATCAGTGTCAAGTGATGACTGCCAAGTTGAATCTGCACTTTCACAATTTGAAATGCTGGAAGGACAGGTTCTACTAGATTCTTCAGTTTTCAAAATGTCATCAACACAGTTGGTTACAAGTGACTGAATTCACCAGGTTAGGTGTTTTCTCAACAGGCACAAAACATGAGCCTTCTGAACTTAAAATGTTGTCACTTTAATAAAAGGCAAATGTGATTCTGAATTGGAGTTTGTTTCTAAATGGAAAACCATCTGGTCAGTTTCTTATTATCCACAGTACTGGTTGCTGTAGACTTTGGCATCTGAACACCACCACTCAATAAACTCAGTGGACAGAAACTGGACTTTAGACTACAAGCCCCTTTGTGCTCAAAAAGGGATCCTGTTACATTCGTCTAATATTCAAAATGGTTTGCAGAATGGTTTTTAGAAGTGTTCAGTGAATCTTTTGCCTCTTATATAAAGACTGTGCTTGGGGAATCTGTTGTTTTACTTGGTTTTTGGTACAGACAAACAACCTGTTCCAATTTTGTTTCGGAATGAACGATTTCTTCTACTGGTTTTCTGCAATTCTGAGAGAATACTTTACTTTCTCTGGTATCAAACTTTTATTAGAGTCCAATGAGGAAGCACCATTTTCAGAATGTCTTCATTTGCTAGTTATGACACTAGGACTGAAATTCTGATTATCACTTCGAACATTACTCCCGGCTGCTGCTGTTTTCAGTGCTTCAACATGCCTTGACTTATTCAGAATCTCCACTTTCTTCCGGCAACCTGGGGGCATTGTTTTATTTTTTTATTTTTATTTTTTGCTTTTAATGTCTTCCCTTTACTTCTATCCGGACTTGCCATCTTTCATATCCAGCAATGGATCCAAACCAAGAAGAAATCCCTAATTTACCGATATATACCAGTTCTTAAAACACACAGATCACTTCCAGTAAGGCACTGGTTCATGTATTTCTATTGAAGCAGAAGTCAATCTTAGGATGTAGTCTGTACATGTCTGCAGATAAGATTCATAAGTGCTGAATTCAGTGTAATTAGTCCTTCATTCAGATGCTTCATTTTGGCATTTTCAATTGCTTTCCTGTGATATAACTTATCTTTATCTTGAATGGCCTTCCCCATTAGTTTTGCAAATAGTTATGTCGCAGGTCATTTACTGGCTAGAGCAGTGCCACTCCAACCACCTGATCCCCACCTTTTCTTCTTAATCCCAATAGAGGTATATCAAGGATGTTTGTCTTCTCAAAGGACTAACTTTGGGTTTGTTGATACTTTCCATTGTACTTTTGTTTCATTAATTTCTGCTTACATTTATCATTAATTTGCTTCTACTTTATTTGCTATTAATGTGCTGTTAGTTTTCCAGCTTTTAGAGAAATGTGCCTGAGTCAATGATTTTTTTAGTCTTTCTTCTTTACTGCACACACACACATGCCACGCACACATATTTTGATATTTTTATTATTATTCAGCTTAAATATTCTACTGTCCTGTATGACTTCTTCTTTGACTCATGGGTTATGTTGAAATATATTTCTAAGTTTTTAAATATATGAAAAATTCATAATTATGTCTTTGTTATTGATTTCAGGTTTAATTGTAAAATTTTCAGGGAACATTCTCTGTATGATTTCAGTTCTCTGAAATTTGTTGAGATTTGTTTTATGACCCAGCATAAAGTCAATTAGAATATAAATATTTCATGTATACTTGAAAAGAAAAAAATGCATACTCTTAATTTGTTGCGTGGAGTATTTAAAAAATATTTATGAGGTTGTTTGCTAATTATGCATTTAAATGTCTCTATTATTCTCTTTTTTGCCTGTCGAATATCAAGACCAATGTGTTAAAAAAATCTTCCAATACAAGTGTGGATTTGCTTACTTCTCTTCATGGTTGTGTCAATCTTTATACATTTTGAAGGTGTATTATTAAGTGCATAAACATTTTAAGTTTATTTTTCAGTTGAATATTTTACAATTTTGAAATGTCCCTGTTTATTTCTAGTCATGTTTTTTGCCATGAATTTTGCTTTGTCTGGCAAAAATACAACTATATAAACTTTTTTATCATTAATGTTTAGATAATAAAATTTTGTCCATTCTTTTACTTTCAAACTTTCTGTGTTTTAATATTTTTCTCTATGTCAAGGTTTGAATACTATCTAATGACCTGCTATGTCCGATCTGCAGTTAAGCCTGTGCATTGAGATCTAAATTTCAAATACTGCAATTTTGGGTTCTAGAATGTCCTATCTAGACATTGTATCTAGATCTATGGGGAGATACTTTGAGATCATCAAAACATCCTACTCCTCATCAAATTTTCTCCTTCAATTTCACATATATTGATGATTTATGCCTGATCCAGTCTTTATTGTGATGGCTATAAAATAGTGATTTTTCCACTTCTACTGCTTCCTCCATATTTACCAGTTGGCATTCTACTGGAAGAAATATTTGCAGCATTTATCAACTGAGCACCCCCCCTTCTCATCCATCTGTCTGTCTATTATATACCTGTCTATCACCTATCTATTACCTAAACTCATCCCTATTTAAACAGGTTATAATATATAATTATATATATGTATAAAACATAATTATATGTCCCTATTGTTTTGATGCTCAAATTGCCCCAGATTTGATCCAGTCAGTGACCTTTCAAGGTGGTTTCTTTATCTTTGTAACATACTCTCATTTTATTTGTTTTTGAGTGCTTTCTTGTTTTCTGGCACTAAAAAAAAAAAGTTTCAGATCTATCTTGTACCTTCCCTGAGAAATGAGCCATTTCTCCAATGATTCCTGGTTTCTTTTTAATGATTTCCCTTTAATGACTTTGGCACTAGATACACTCATTGCTACTGGAATGTCACTATTTCTATGTCTTTTCATTGTAGAGCTAAGGAATATCTTACAAATAAGAAGTCCTGCATTCATACTGGCATTTACAGTTCCCATCCAGCTCCACAGAGTTCTTTCTCACATTTCCTTATTTAATATTGAGACCTCTCTCTTCCACATTTAGAATCCTAGCTCCCAAAAACACCAAGCCATTTACTCAATCACTCAGTCCTACGATGCATTCAAATTAGTTTCAAAATAGCTTTACTTGCACCACCAAAAGGAAGCTTTCTGAAAAATAGTTCAAAATTTGTAGTTATTTTCTCTAAACTGAGGATATATAGTATAGTCAAAGAGCTGTGTTCAAAAGTTATTTGGACCAGTGTTTTTTTCCCCCTACAATGTGGTTATATGATTAATTTGAAATACAGCTGAATTTCTATGTCTGTTTGCATTTAGTTTTAGTTAATTTCTCTGTTCCTGATGATTTTATTTTGCTTTTTGGGTTATGTAGGACATTAACATGATTCCAAAAGTCAAAATTATGCAAAAAGGCCCATAGAAAGAGTAGCAATATTTGCCCTGCCCCTTCAATCCCATTCCTCTTATATTTGTAAGTAACTTCTTTTACTGTTTTCCTCCTTCATTTCTTTTGGCAGAAGTAAGCAAATTACATGTTTTATTGTTTTTATTGTTTCCCTTTATTTGTTACACTAAAGATGGCATTCTATACATACACTTTTGCAGTATGCTTTTGGCCCCTTAAAGATATATTCTGAAAATTACTTCACATTAGTTCATGGAAATAGTCTTCAGGTTTTTTTTAACAGATGCAAGATACTCCACTGTATGTAGGTGCTATATATTTTTTTTCAGCCAACCTCCTATATGTAAGCATCTAAGCAATTTCCAGTATTTTGCATTCACACAAAATGCAGCAGTGAAAAACTTTATGCACATTGCTGGCAGTGTATTTTCAGAGTAAATTCTTAGAAATAGGATTACTAAGTCTAAGGCTTAGCGAATATGTAGTTGTATCAGATATTCTCAAATTCTCCTTTACAGAAATTACACCATTTTTTCATTCCCGTAGGCAATACATGAGACTTCATATTTCCCTGCAACCTCATCTACTACACATTTATCAAGCTTTTGAATTTTTCCCAATCTGAAGGGTAAAACATAATCTCTTAGTTTAGCTTAAACTTTCATTTATCTTATCTTGAGTGAGGTTTTGTATTTCAGATATTTAAGAGCTATTTTAATATGTTTTGTAAATTGTTTGCTCATGTCTTTTGTCACTTTACTACCATTTTTTGTCACTTTTCCCTCTCAATCAAAAACAATTCTTTATATATTAGGGATATCAACCTGCATCTATAATATATATTGCAAGTATTTTCTCACAATGTGTCATTTGCATTTTGAGTTACTTATGGTATTCTTTGCCATTAAAAAATGTTTTTAAAAATTGTTTTCTGCCGGGTGTGGTGGCTCACGCCTGTAATCCCAGCACTTTGGGAGGCCAAGGCGGGCGGATCACGAGGTCGGGAGATCGAGACCATCCTGGCTAACATGGTGAAACCCTGTCTGTACTAAAAATACAAAAAATTAGCCAGGCATGGTGGCGGGCGCCTGTAGTCCCAGCTACTCGGGAGACCGAGGCAGGAGAATGGCATGAACCCGGGAGGCGGAGCTTGCAGTGAGCTGAAATCGTGCCACTGCACCTCAGCCTGGAAGACAGAGTGAGACTCTATATCCAAAAAAAAAAAAAATTGATTTGTGTAGTCAAACTTATCAATCTTTTTTGTTTGCATCTGGATTTTAAGTTACAATTTGGAAACCTTCCCCTCTACTCAGGATATACAGGAATTCATCCATGTTTTCTTCAAGTACTTGTATAGTTTAATTTTGTATATGTTGATACCTGATTCATCTTGCATTTATTCTTGTGTATGGGATAAGGGAAGGATATAAATTTATATTTTAAAAATGGCTATCTGTTTTTTCATACTACTTATTAAAAAGTAATTATTTGCCCCAGCGATTTGAGATACCACCTGTATTATATACATGGTTTCTTGACTTTCTGTTCCATTCCAATAGTCTTTTTGTTTATTCATGTGCCAGTACCACACCATTTTAGTTACAGAGGATTTGTAGTATGTTTAATAAGTTGTAGTATGTTTAATAAGTTGTTGTATGTTAATAGTATGTTGTATGTATGTTAGTTAATGTAGTATGTTAATAGTATGTTGATAAGGCTTGTTCCATCTCAGAGCTCTTGCTTTTCAGTACTATTCCTAGTTATTCTTGTATCTTAATTTTTCCAGGCACTTTAGCTCCAGAACAAAAAAGTTTCTTGGTATTTTATTTTGATTACAATAGGTTTATAAATGAAATTAGGAAGAACTGACATCTCGATGATGTTGAGATGTCCTAACCGAGACACACTGTAGGGAAAAAAAAGCGGTGCCTTTTTCAGAGGATGTCTAGAGAGATTTGGACTCTGTCATCCGTCACTATTTTTTAGACACAGAGGCTTTTGTCATAGTTCACATTATTGAATCATCAAAGTTTAAATGTTAATTGTTAATTTTTTTACTCTCTTCCTGATCAATACAAGGAACTTAGAGTGCTTTAATGCAATTTTCTCACCATTTAACTTTTATTTATCTTTCAAACACAACAAGACTTTATTTTTGTCATTTTATATAGTCAATATCCATGTAGACTTAGCTATGTTATTTACCCTTTTCATTGTTCTTCATTCCTCCTTGGGCCTTCAATCTTCTGTCTGCGATTATTTTCCTTTGTCTGATTAATGTCCTTTAGAATTCCCTCTAATTCCTTTTAAGGTTCTACTAGTAACTAATTGTCTCAGTTTTGTTTCTCTGAAAATATCTTTATAATATCTTCATTTCTGAGGAATATTTCTACTGGGTACAGAATTCTAGATTGGCAGTTATTTTCTTTCAGCATTTTAAATGGAAATTACATTACCTTCTAATTTCCATTGTTTCTCTTGAGAAATCAACAGTCTAGTTGTTGCATTGCTGAGAATAATCTGCATTGTTTCCTCTGCTTTCATAATTTTTTCAATTTGCTTAAGAGTTTCAGGTGATTGCTATGATGTGCTTCTCTTTTTGTGTATTTCTTTTTGTCTATTATATTTGGAGTTTTTAGGTATTCTTGTAGCTTGAGATCTTTCATCAGTTTTGAAAAGTTCTCAACTATTATGTCTTCTTGTTTCTGTTTTACTTTTTCTTCTCTCCTTCTGAGACTTCAGTGATGTGTTTAGACTATCTCATTGTGCTCTCCATGTTTCTTACC
Organism: Macaca fascicularis; assembly: GCF_037993035.2. Taxonomy (NCBI): domain Eukaryota; kingdom Metazoa; phylum Chordata; class Mammalia; order Primates; family Cercopithecidae; genus Macaca; species Macaca fascicularis. The sequence continues at coordinate 54,660,913 of NC_088388.1, forward strand.
CTCGTTAATGTATTTTCTTGTCTTTTGTCTCTCCTGCCTCATTCCTAATATTTTTCTCTAAGCTATACTCAACTTGCTAGTTCTCTCTTCAGCTGTATCTAGTCAACTACTAAACTCAACCACTAAAATATTTTAGTTATTGTATTTTGACTTCTAGAATCCCCATTTGGTTTCTTTTTAGAGCTTCCAGATATCTACCAACATTCTCAACCTTTTCTATTACCTTCTTGGGCATGATAATCATAGTTATTTTAAAAGTTTACCAGATAACTTCAATATCTGGACTCCCTGTGAAATTATGCCTGTTTATAAGTTGTTTCTGCAATTGCAGAAAGACTAAAGGACTATGTATTTCTTTTGCTTTTACAGTAGATCTCTTCTTGCTGGCTTAAGTAAAGCATCTACAGGAGTCAGGCAGGTAAATAGAAATTAAAGTGATAGGAAAAGGTGAGGGACTGTGGCTAACTGGGGAATGCATGTTTCACCCAAAGGCCCTCAAATTAAAAAAAAACTGTAAACATTTTCAGGTCAAACAAAATGCATTTATGAACTGAATTTGCTTTCCCAGTGCCACAAATTTGTAGTCCCAAAACTACAGATTAATGTATTCCTGTCTTTTACTCCAAATATGAAAGTCTAGGAAAATAAACTTTCTGGTAGTTGCATTCATTTACTCCTTGTAGAGGACAGAACCTAAGGAATTATTGTGAAGTCGTAATAGCCAATGTTTATAAAGTCCATGTATGCTAAGAATTCCTCTGAAGACTTTATATATATATATATATATATATATATATATATATATATATATATAAATTTAATCCTTACTACAGTATTATGAATAAATGTTTTATTATATGTCTTATGGATGAGGAAACTGAAGTACAAAGAGATTAACTGGATTCAGACTCCAGCAGTCTGTCTCTAGTACTTGGTATTTGCCACTACACAGTGCCTAGTCAGGATACATGGGGAAAGAGGGCCTAAAGTTCTGAAAATTGAAAGTCTTGATTGAGTTCCACCTGATTCAGTAACTGTGAAATTCACAAAGGAGCAGTAAGAAATGTGCTATTTTTACTGGGGGAAAATAAATAATTAAAAAAGTGTATGCCTCAGGAGAATAAGATAAGCTTTAAAAGACCTGTACCATTTCAACCCCGTAGGAGATAGTGTACTTGTTCACACACCAAGCACATTGCTGCTACAACCAGCATATGAGAAAGCTATCATACAAAGACTCTCTGTAACCAGGAAACTCTTACAGAGTCTTCACCCATGAAAGCACTAAGAACTGAATTAGGTTATAACTAACTATAAGCATGAAAGTCTTATCCTTAAGAAGAAGAAAAAAATTTAACAACAAATAAATACTGTCAAGTCAAACATAAATTCAAGAATAATTAGAAGAAATAATCCACTCAAATGAGAAGGAACCAGAAAACTAACTCTGGTGATATGACAAAACAGAATGCTATAGAACCCCTCCAAAAAAATCACACTAGCTCTCCAGCAATGGACCCAGGCCAAGATGAAATCTTTAAAATAACCTATAAGGAACTCAGAAGGTCAATTGTTAAGCTACTTGAGGAGATATCAGAGAAAGGTGAAAAACATCATAAAGAAATTAAGAAGCAGCTCAGGATATAAATGAAACATTTTCTAGAGAGATAGATATCATCAAGAAAAACCAATCAGAACTTCTGGAAATGAAAGACAGACTGAGTGAATTACAAAATGCGGTGGAAAGTTTTAACGATAGACTAGAATAAGTAGAAGAAAGAATTTCAGAGCTCAATGATGGGTTTTTGAATTAACCCTATCAGACAAAAATAAAGAAAAAACAATCTAAAGAAATGAACAAAATCTCCAGGAAATATGGGATTAGGTAAAAATGCCAAACCTAAGAATAATTGATGTTCCTGGGGGAGAAGAGAAAATAATAGGTCTGGAAAATTTGTTTCAGGAAATAATTGAGGAAAACTTCCCTGTCCTGGCTAGAGATCTAGATATCCAAATCTAAGAAGCTCAAAGAACTCCTGGGAAATTCATTGCAAAAAGACCTTCACCAAGGCATAGCGTCATCAGGCTATCTAATGTCAACATGAAGGGAAGAATTCCAAGAGCAGTTTTTGTAGGTTACCTGATGCTTTTATTGTACTGCTCTTTGAAGTTAGAGCAGCAGACTTCTCAGCAAAAATCTTACAAGCCAGAAGGGATTGGGGTCCTATTTTTAACCCCCATAAACAGAAAAAAAAAACTGTCAGCCAAGAATTTTATATCCTGCAAATCTAAGTTTCATAAATGAAGGAGAAATAAAGTCATTTTCAGACAAACAAATGTTGAGGGAATTTGTCACTACCAAACTAGCACTCTAAGAAATGCTGAAAGGAGTTCTAAATCTTGAGACAAACGCCTGATATGCACCAAAATAGAACCTCTTGAAAGCTTAAAACTCACAGGGCCTATAATACAATAACACAATGAAAAACAAAACTAGGTAATAATTAATATAATGAAGAGAACCGTACCTCGTATCTCAATATTCACGTTGAGTGTAAATGGCCTAAACACTCCACTTAAAAGATACAGAATGACAGAGTGAATAAAAAAATTGCAATCCAAATATCTGCTATCTTCAAGAGACTCACCTAACACAGAAGGATTCACATAAACTCAAGGTAAAAGGGTGGAAAAAAGTATTCCATGTATATGGAAACCAAAAGCAAGCAGGAGTAGCTATTCTTCTATCAGACAAAACAGACTTCAAAGCAACAACAGTAAAAAAAAGACAAAGATGGTCACTATATAATGATAAAGGGATCAATTTAACAAAAAGATATTACAATCCTGAATATATATGCACCAAGCACTGGAGCTCTTAGATTGATAAAACAACTACTACTAGACCTAAGAAATGAGATAAATAGCAAAACAATATTATGGGAGACCTCAATACACCACTGACAGCACTAAACATATCTTTGAGACAGAAAGTCAATAAAGAAACAATGGACTAAAATGACACATTAGAACAAATGAGCTTAATGAATATTTACAGAACACTCTACCTAAGATCTGTAGAATATATATTCTTCTTATCAGCACATGAAGCATTCTCCAAGATAGAACCTATGATAGGCCATAAAACAAGTCTCAATAAATTTTAAAATAATCAAAATTATATTGAGTATCTTTTCAGATCACAATGGAATAAAACTGGAAACCAAATTCAAAAGGAACCCTTAAAACTATACAAATACATGAAAATTAAATAATCTGCTCCTGAACGCTATCTAGATTAACAATAAAATCAAGATGAAAATTTTAAAAAAATTTTAAATGAATGATAATAAGTTATTAAAACCTCTGAGATACAGCAAAAGCAGTGCTAAGAGGAAAGTTTATAGTGCTAAATGCCTATATCAAAAAGTCTGAAGGAGTACAAATTGACAACCTGTTGTCACACCTCAAGGAACTGGAGAAACAAGAGCAAACTAAACCTGAAACTAGAAGAAGAAAAGAAATAACAAAAATTAGAGCAGAACTAAATGAAATTTAAACAACAACAACAAAAAATCAAAGATTAATGAAACAAAAAGCTGGTTCTTTGAAAAAATAAATAAAATCAATAGACCACTAGCTAGACTGACCAAGAAAAGAAGACAAAAGATCCAAATAAGCTCAATTAGAAATGAAACTGGAGACATTGCAACTGATACCACAGAAATACAAAAGATCATTCAAGACTATGATGAACATCTTTATGTGCACAAACTAAAAAACCTAGAGGAAATGGACAAATTCCTGGGAACATACAACCCTCCTAGATTAAATCTGGAAGAAATAGAAACCTTAAATAGACCAATTACAAGCAACGAGATTGAATCAGTAATTTTAAAATTGCCAACCTAAAAAGCCCAGGACAGTTGGATTCATAGGTGAATTCTACCAGACATTCAAAGAAGAATTAGTACCAATTCTACTGAAACTATTCCAGAAATTTCTATTGAGCAAGAAAGAATTCTCCCTAAAACATTCTATGAAGCTAGTATCACCCTGATACCAAAATTAGGAAAGGACACAACAAAAAAAGAAAACTACAAACCAATTTCCCTGATAAATGCAAAAATCCTCAACAAAATATTAACTAACTTGTAGCAGGACGAGCCACAGACAAAACTCCTCAAGCACCGAATTAAAGAAGGAAGGGGTTTATTCAGCCAGGGGCATCGGCAACACTCCTGTCTCAAGAGCCAAGCTCCTCGAGAGAGCAATTCCTGTCCCTTTTAAGGGCTCACAACTCTAAGGGGGTGCGTGTGAGAGGGTCATGATTGATTGCACAAGCAGCGGGTACATGACTGGGGGCTGCATGCACCAGTAATTAGATCGGAAAAAAACAAGATAGGGATTTTCACAGTGCATTTCTATACAATGTCTGTAACCTATAGATAACATAACCGATTAGGTCAGGAGTTGATCTTTAACTACCAGGCCCAGGGTGTGGCACCGAGCTGTCTGCCTGTGGATTTCATTTCTGCCTTTTAGTTTTTAATTCTTCTTTCTTTGGAAGCAGAAATTGGGCATAAGACAATATGAGGGGTGGTCTCCTCCCTTAAACTGAATCCAACAACACATCAAAAAGATAATTCATCATGATCAAATGGGTTTTATCCCCGGGATGCAGAGATGGTTTAATATACACAAATCAATAAATGTGATACATCGCACAAACAGAATTAAAAACAAAAACTATGATCATCTCAATAGATACAGAAGAAGCATTCGGCAAAATCCAGCACCTTTTTATGATAAAAACTCTCAACAAACTGTGCACTGGAAGGACTTACCTCAAAATGTAAAAAGCCATATATGACAAACTCACAGCCAACATTATACTAAATCAGTTAAAGTTGAAAGCATTCCTCCTGAGAACAGAAACAAGACAAGGGTGTCCACTTTCACTACTCTTACTCAACAGAGTTCTGGAAGTTCTAGCCAGAGCAATTAGGCAAGAGAAGGAAGTAAAGGGCATCTGAATTGAAAAAGAGGAAATCAAACTATCACTGTTTGCAGATGATATGACTGTATACCTAAAAAATCCTAAAAGTAGACACATAGACCAATGGAACAGAATAGAGAACTGAGAAATAAAGCCAAATACATACAGCCAACTGATCTCTGACAGAGCATTAAAAATCATGAATTGGAGAATGGATACCCTATTTAATAAATGATACCAGGAAAGCTGGCAAGCCACAGGTAGAAGAATGAAACTGCATCCCTATCTCTCGCCATATACAAAAATCAACTCAAGATAGATCAAAGACGTAAATATAAGACCTGAAACCATAAAAATTCTACAAGACAACATTGGAACAACTCTTTTAGACATCAGCCTAGGCAAATAATTTATGACTATGACCCCAAAAGTAAATGCAACAAAAACAAAATAAATAAATGAGACCTAATTAAACTAAAAGATTTCTGCACAGCAAAAGAAATAGTCAACAGAGTAAACAGACAAACCACAGATTGGGAGAAAATATTTGCAAACTATGCATCCAACAGAGGACTAGTATCCAGAATCTATAAGGAACTCAAATCACAAAGAAAAAAAAAACACATAATTCCATTAAAAAGTAGACAAAGGACATGAATAGCCATTTCTCAAAAGAAGATACACAAATGGCCAAAAAACATGAAAAAATGTTTAACCTCCTAATCATCAGGAAAAGGCAAATTAAAACTATAGTGAGATACCACCTTACTCCTGCAAGAATAGTCATTATTAAAAAGTCAAAAAATAATAGATGTTGGCATGGATGTGGGGAAAAGGGAACACTTGCACACTGCTGGTGGGGATGTAAATTAATACAACCTCTATGGAAAACAGTATGGAGATTCCTTAAAGAACTAAAAGTAGATCTACCATTCAATCCAGCAATTCCACTACTGGGTATCTACCCAAAGGAAAAGAAGTCATTATTATGAAAAAGACACTTGTACACATTTGTTTATAGCAGCACAATTCACAATGGCAAAGATGTGGAACCAACCGAGGTGCCCAATGACTAATGAATAAAGAAAATGGGGTGTATTTACACTATGGAATGCTTCCCAGCCATTAAAAAGAATAAAATAGGCTGGGCACGGTGGCTTATGCCTGTAATCCCAGCACTTTGGGAGGCCCAGGCAGGCAGATCACAAGGTCAAGAAATTGAGACCATCCTGGCTAACATAGTGAAACCCTGTTTCTACTAAAACTACAAAAATCAGCTGGGCATGGTGGCAGGTGCCTTTAGTCCCAGTTACTCAGGAGGCTGAGGCAGGAGAATCACTTGAACCTGGGAGGTGGAGGTTGCAGAGAGCCAAGATCATGCCACTGCACTCCAGCCTGATGACAAAGCAAGACTCCGTCTCAATAAATAAATAAACGAACAAACAAACAAACAACATAATGTCTTTTACAGCAACTAGGATGGAGCTGGAGGCCATTATTCTACGTGAAGTAACACAGGAGTGGAAAACCAAAAACCATGTGTTTTCACTTATAAGTGGGAGCTAAGCTATGAGTACACAAAGGCATAAGAAGTGATATGATGGACTTTAGAGATTCAGAAGGGGAAGAGTGGGAGGGTGGCTAGGGATAAAAAAAAAAAAAGTACGCATTAGGTACAATGTACACTACTCAGGTGATGGGTGCACTAAAATCTCAGAATTCACCACTCTATAATTCATCCATGTAATAAAAACCACTTGTACCCCAAAAGCTATTGAAATACAAACACAAAACAAAGAAACAAAGAAATGTGCTGTTTTTAGAAGTACTCTGAGGCGCTCTGTTCCTTAAACACTACTGTGTTGTCATTCTTTCTTTTATAAACTGTAATGTGTTTGAATGTCAATTCAATTAGTAAAAGTATAATTGCTGTCTTCATAAACTATACTTTGACATTTAATATGTGAAACATGACCGTTTTATGAGCAAACCAAGTTATCCATAATACATTTTTATGTTCTGCAGCTATCAGGATGGCTTCAGATTTATAGAGTGCTAAAAATGTAACTATATCATAAATATCAATTTTCCCTAAAATTATCCCTTTTAAATAAAACAGAAAAAATGATATTTCTGCCAATGCCTCTGTTCCAATAGATCTAAAATTCTTGAAAAGTTGAAATTCCTCAAAGATTGAGGGTCCTCGTGCAGCTCTGTACAGTCACACATAGTAAAGTGTGTCTTCAACTATGCACTTTTCTGGGAAGCTTGTGGAGTCATCCATATATGCATGGGATTGGGGAAGATAAGCCCACTAACAAATTTTAAATAGCTCTACAGAGCAGTTCTTAGACAAGACCTTGCTGGCGATGAGATGAGGCAGTCTGAGAGTGTGGGCCTCCCTGTGGTCATGCTGGAGCTCTGAGGAAGGAGTAATTATTTTACCGTGTAGGGAGGAGTAGAGGGATCTGTGGGTGGGAGATGTTTGAAAGCTCACACCCTGCAAAGCTCTTTCATCCTCTATGCCAGGACTATGGATGGGAACAGACTTCTCAGGTCCTGGAAGCCTCCCCTGGTCCCTTAGAAATCCAAACTGAGTGAGAGGTTGACAGGAGACTCTGAAAACTCAGAGTATCTCTGAATGAGAGGCACCGATGGGCCAGACAGGAAAGGAGGACAGAAAACATGCTTTAAGGGGAAGGGAAAGGACAGGCAATGCTGGATTCAACAGCAGTTAATGGCTCAGGCAGTCACACCTGAAACACAGTGAGTGGGTTTAGAGTGATGGGGAGGAGGTAGAGCAATGACAGAAATCAGTAAGATCAGTGAGATCCAATGGAAAGCCAAAAACAAATTCAAGTACATATGGGAATTTAGCTCACAGCAGAGGTCGTTTTTCAAGTGAGTGAGTAAACTGATTATTCAATAAACTACATTGGTACAAAACACTAACATTGGGCCAAAATGAAGTCAGGTTTATACCACGCAGAAAAATATGTATCAGATGGGTTCAAAATTTAAATGTGAATGTGTTTTATAAAAAAAGCATAAAAGATTACCAAGGCGATAGATACATTAATTAGTTTGATTGTGGCAATCATTTCACAAGTATATGTTGTATATGTGCATCAGAACATCACATTGTACACCTCCAATATATAATTTTTATTTGTCTGTTGGACCTGAATAAAGCTGGGGAAAATAACCATTTAAAAAATTTCAGGAAAAAATGACAGTATATGGGCAAGTTTATAAAACTTCATTATCCAAAACCTACATAAGTGAACAAACCTATGTAAGTGAAGTAAATAGCAAATATACCATCAACATTGAAACTGTAAGGATCTCAGTCTCACACCACAAACAAAGAACTATTATCTCATAACTGAAATTAAAATTATTTGACTCTAGGAGTTGACAAAGATAATGCAAAACAAGACCATGAACACTAAAAGGAAAACATTCTTTAAAATCTTACTGATACCCACCCTACCACACAAATGGGAGTAAGAGGAACCACGGCTAAAATAGGGCAGAGGAAAAATGTGGAATGTCCCACAGAAAACTACCTTTCCCCAGCGCAAATAACTTCCTGAGCACAGCATGGGAGGGAAACAAGAGAAGATGCCCCTCAGGATAAGGCAAGAGGCCTAGCTGGGCGGGAGGAAAAAATAACAAGCCTTTCCGCCAAAAGCCAGGAACCTCTAAGATTTTATGTGAAGATGACTAGCTCACTCCAAAACGGAAGAACACAGCACAGGACAGAATCTGGCCTCAATGACTTGACAGTTACCCAGAGCAGTTACCCAGAGCAATGAATCCTTGTAAGCCTTTAAGTGTTGTCACTAAAGCTATCATAATTACAAAACACAAGGTGAAATTTACAATTCTTGACATAAAAACCATGTTAGAAAAAGGTGTGTATTATAAGCTGAAACAAAAATCCCAGATTATACCAACAAAATCTTAACAAGTGGGGATGCGTGAGGAAGTATGTATACTAATTTTTTTATCTTTCATGGGAGATGGGGCTGTCTGCAGATATTGTTTAATCTCTAAAGTTGATAATCTAAGACTAAGAGCACAGTCATGTGTCACTTAACAGGGATATATTCTGAGAAATGTGCTGTTAGGGGATGTCATCATTGTGTGAGCGTCACAGAGTGTACTTTCCCTAAACAGATGATACAGCCTACTACACACCTAGGCTATATGGTAGCCTAGTGCTCCCAGGCTACAAACCTGCACAACATGTTACTATACAGACAATTGGAATGCAATAGTAAGCATTTGTGTATTTAAACATAGGAAAGGTACAGTAAAAATGCAGTATAAAAGATTTTTTAAAATAGTACCACCTGTATAGGGCACTTACCAAGAATAGGGCTTGCAGGACAGGAAGCTGCTCTGAGTGAATCAGCGAGTGGTGAGTGAATGTGAAGGCCTAGGACATTACTGTACACTACTGTAGACTTTATCAACACTGTGTACTTAGGCTACAGTACATTTATTTTTTAAATAAAGTAGTTGAGCTACAGTGTTACAACAGCTATAGTGTCACTAGGGGACAGGAATTTTTCAGTTCCATTGTAATCTTATGGAACCACCACTGTATATGCAGCCTACCACTGACTGAAACATCATTATAAGGAACATGGCTATTATGTTTAACTATGTTAAGTATATATATGCAGACGTACCAAGTAGTAAAGCTGAATACCGCCCAAATTAATGAAGCAGAAAAGATAAAAAAGCAAACAAACATGCAACAATAGAATACTAGAAAACAACAAGAAAGAATTTTAAAAAGCAGAAAATAGAAATTAGATGACAGATAAAAACTAAACACATCTATTACAACAGTAAATGTTAACATGAGTTGATGCGTGCTGACGAGTTGATGAGTGCAGCACAGCAACATGGCACAAGTATACATATGTAACAAACCTGCACGTTATGCACATGTACCCTAGAACTTAAAGTATAATAATAAATAAAAATAAAAAGTTAACCTAATGCATAAAAAGAATTCTCAGATTCGATTTAACATGAACTAAATCTAGGTGTAAATGATCTATAGAAAAACAGCACAACTTTTACTAGATTGCTTTCATTTGCTTTCCAGATCTACTCTGTTACACCCCACTGCTTTGTGAACCAGGAGGCCAACCAATACCAATATATTCACACATGGCCTTGCCTCCAGCTTCCAGGTGGGCTTGGTCAGAGGAAGCACCAGCCTGAGGTCTGAGGGAGGGTGGGAGGGAGGGGAATGAGGCTAGGGCATTATCTCCCTGGCTCCCTTGGGCAGAATCACCACAGTGGGCTGCCTCCCGCCTCCAAGGGCCACAGCTGCCATTAGGCAGCACCTTCTCTTCAGGCTCTGTCAGGCAAAGAAAGGGTGGTAATGTTGCCCAATGGTTAAGTCCAAGGGTGATACGCTGTCCCTGTGGTTTCTCCACACCCTTGCTCACACCTCTCTAAACAGTCCCTTTATTAAATTCTCATCAAGTTACCTAATTTGAGCATGGCATCTGTTTCCTGCCAGGACCTTGACTTATACCCACCCAAACAAAATTACTCATAAAGCTGAAAGTAAAAGAATAGAAAAGTAATATTAGGAAAATTTAAAAACAAAAACAAAAACAAAAGTCAGGGTTTGTCTTCCTCAGAAAATGCTGAGTTCAAAAAAAGGTCATTAAATGGGATTTAAAAGATCACATTGTACTGATGAAGGATAAGATCCACATTGACATAAAATTATCTTGAAGCTGTACGTGGTAAATTATACAGAATTAAAACATACAAAGCCAAAAAAATTACCAGAAATGCAAAGTAAAAGGAGGCCAAAATCCAATAGCAATGAGGCATTTTAATACAGCTTTCTCAGTTGTTAAAGATCGAGTTAAACATTAGCGGGGAAAATTAGTAAAATCTGAACAAACTCTGAGATTTAGATAACAGAATTGTACCCATGTTAAGGTCTTAGTTTTTTTCACATATACTGCAGTTATGCTGATTAACATTCAGGAAAGATAGGCAAAGGGGAACCATCTGTACTACGTAGGTGTGGGGAAACTGTACTATTTTTGCAAACTTTTCTGTAAATGTAAAATTATTCTAAAATAGAACATTTAGAAAAATATCAAGTTATTAAAAGATAGAAACATATAAAATCTGAATGATGTAATTAACAATATCGACCCAAGAACAGAAACTACTCTTTTCTCCTCATGTAGTCATAAAGTGCAAACATTCTCCAAACCTTAAACAAAAATCAACTCAAAAATTCTAAAAAGTAAAAGCATCAAACCACATTATTAACCACAATCCAAAATTAAGTAGAAACAAACCAAAATCCTCAACCATTTTTAAACTTTAAAACTTTCTCTAAGACCCTACATAACTCCTAAGTTTAAGAGGAAACTAAAACCACAATTGCAGGAAGTAGCAGCCCATGCTGGTTGCATTTTCAATAACCATTTTTTCTTTCTTCCTATCTTATTTCAAATTTTACCTGATTTTTTAAAATATTCCCTCTTCTCCAAGAAGCCATCTGTTTCAGGTGAGGCAGGTTCCACTCCTGCTTCTAGGGGGTAGAATCTTGTTTGGTCTGAATCAAATCATAGCGGTCTCACTCCTACCACTAGCGATTAGAAACGGTCACATGAAACATCCTGACAAATGAACTTTGAAGGAAAATCAGATGAATGTCTTCTTGCTAAGATTTACTTCAATGCTAAAAAGAAACTGTCCCCTTTCTGTGTCTGAAAATTGTCTTGGGCATGTGACACTCAAAGCTGCACCTTACCAACATAAAAGACACTTACTTAAGAACAATCCCCATATACTAAAGGTAGCAGAACAGAATGATCAGAATAATGTGGGTCATTGATGGTATCATTGAACTGCTGAATAAACCAGCCCTGAAACCCTCCTACCTCAAACTTCTTAGGAAAAAATAACTCCTCAAGGTAATTGTCAGTTTTCTGTTATTTGCTACAGAAGGAATCCTAACTGATGTATCAAATATCTGAAAAGTAATTTAAAAAAGAAAATAATTACATATTCAACCCTGTAGGGTCCAGCCAAAGCATTATTCAGAAGAAAAGTCATTCCCTTTCATCTCTTTCATTCCCTATATATATATATATTATCTCTAATAGATTAGGCATTTAAATCAAGAAGCTGGAAAAAAGAAAGGCAATATAATGTCAAGGAAAGTAGAAAAATAATTAAAACATAAATTCAATGCTTTTTCCGTTGCCAACTTAACTCTGCATATAGGCCTACAACCTCCTTTAAAGTGGAGTGTTTTCTCCTTCTCAGCTTCTCTATCATCTCTTAAGCTCAGCTACAGATTTTGTCGCCCTTCTCCTAGTCCCAAGGCAGGGAAGGTAAATAGCAATCCACTTAGCTTCCTAGTACTTCTAGGAAGGTAAGCACTTACCAGGTCACTGCTCTATCTTGCTTGTCAAACCAGTCTATTCGGCTCAGATAATCAAGAGCTGACTGTGATGTTAAGGTTCTTGATATACAGGAAGGTAGGATCTCAGCTCAAATACTGTAAAACAAGAGCATCAGATGGCACAGACAGGACTCTCTAGAATGGAGTAAGAGAAATACATGCCAAGCCAAAACAAACATATCCCCGTAACTTATCTGATAAGGATGTTCATCTGTTCCTTGGTGAGGAACCAGTAGATGTTTTCCTCAGAACACTTTCTAGGTCATTTATAATTGGCTGCATATGTTTATGCTGAGGTTAAGGTAGCATGAACTGTATCTAATTCTCATTCTAGAGCATGAATTCAGAAATTCACCTGAAATTCTTTTGTCAATCTATTTAGATCTTACATTAAAATGCTATTTAATTAAAGACATATGTTTGGACTTAGAAAGCCAAATCTGACTATAATAAACAATGTTCTGATCACCAAATGGGTGAAAACAAATAAGCAGATCCCCTACATCATCATCATTAGCATCATCATCATCATCATCACCACAACAATAATAGCGGATAACCCTTACTGGGCACATAAACCCTTATTTGCTGTATGACAGAAACTACACCAAGCATTTCACATGCATCACTTCATTTAATTCTGAAAGATGAGGAAGTAGAAAGTGGGATTCAAACTCAAGTTTGCCTGCTGCCAAAATCCACATTTAACCATAACAATAAAGTAACCAAACCAGGCTTTTCTTTTTTCTATCTGATGCTGCTAAATATTACACATTCAAAGTGTTTCTACATTCATACTTGTAATAAGCCAGTGAAGGAAGAATTATCCCCATCTTACAGATGAGCCTCAAAGATGTGAATAATATTCACAGATCATGTATTGATTAAGTGGTAGAACCAGTACCTGGTCTTCCTTATCCTCCAAAGCCCAGGCTTTTTCCATGCAGTATCTTGTCATGCAAGCCATTCCTCACTTGACTATAAGGTGAACAATGAAGGTAAGGAATTGTCCCCGGGGATCAACATGGAACTTTTCCCTCTCTGCCTCTTTTTCCCATCCCTGGAAAACAAACCAGTTCTGTGCCCTTCACTATTCATTGCTCACCTTCATTATCTTCAGGCAATTTTTTTATCTTGATGATTTTTTTTTCTTTTCCATTTTCTTATCAAGGGTTTGTACACAGGCTATGATTGTGTCACTCAAGATGACAGCCACTTTGGAAGGTTTTCATCATTAGCACACTATTTAGGGAATAATCAGCAGGCCCCAAGAAAAGCATGGATTTTAGCCAAAGCCATTGTTTGGATAGGGTGTTTCCAAGAAGTCAGAGAACTTTTTCAGAAGTTCTCCAGTCCTTTTTGAAAGCAGGCTAGAGCAAAGAGATAAATGTCTTCCCTTCTTTCTACTAAATATTGGAAAAGATACTATTTTCCAAGTCTCCTTCCCCAGCTGAAACAGTACTAGCCAGTACCAAGTGAGGAAGAATTAAGTCCTGCATCTCTCTCTTTAATGTAACATGATATAACAAAGAAAGATGTACAAAATATAAAATTTTGTCAAGAAAGTTAAAATCTCAACAAAATGGTAGATATCTCAAAAATGTATGTTATCAGTATCTCTTACAAAAACTTTTTGAAATTCCCTAATGCAGGACTATTAGGTTTCCCTCACTTTCCCTGAGTATCATGAGGTTTTCCTACCTAAGTACCAAAACACCAACTCCTCTCTTGCTAACCATAAGCCAGTTCTCAGAGGAGATCTTGCACTATACTTGTGCATTTAAAAAAAAAAAAAAAAAAAAGGGCTATGATTTTCAGGGACTAAAGATCTAGGATATGGTGGTGGTCACCAAACTTCTGGTTGGTAAGCACTTCCCTCCTTTCTTCCATAGTAAGCAGAAAAGTCTTATTTTAAATTCTGAGGCTATGGTATTATTTTGCACAGTAAGTCAAGCCCAGAAGAACATCTAAAAAAAACTAAGTGGTGCCCCTACTTCTGGCAATGGCAGACTAGGTTGTTTGAGTCCAAATCTTTCTCTAAAAACAATAAAACAATCTAAACAAAATATTTTAAAAATCTGTTTGGAGACATAGTAAAAGTACTATGATTATAACAATTTTAGGGAATGGTAAGAATAAAATGGAAAAATACAAGAATTTAGCTCAGCATTTGGGGCTTCCCTAGAGTTAAATGCCAATTCTAAATGTAAAAGCAATGGTAGAGAGGCTGAGAAACTGAGCGACATTTTCAGAAACCACAGAGCTAGAGTGACAAAAAGTAAAGTTCACGGTCTTCAAAGAAGAAGGGATTCAATAAATCCCAAAGGATTTTGGTTGGTACCCCAAAAGACTGAATCTTTGGAGAAAATGTCAACAAGAAATAGATAATGCTCACAAAGACATACCTGAAACTGGGCAATTTACAAAAGAAAGAGGTTTAATTGGACTTACAGTTCCAAGTGGCTGGGGAAGCCTCATAATTCTGGCAGAAGGCAAAGAAGAGCAAGTCCTGTCTTACATGGATGGCAGCAGGCAAAGAGGGAATGAGGAAGGCACAAACCAGAAACACCTAATAAAACCATCAGATCTCGTGAGACTTATTCACTACCACAAGAACAGTATGGGAGAAACTGCGCCCATGATTCAATTATCTCCCCCTGGGTCCCTCCCACAACACATGGGAATTATGGGAGTACAATTCAAATTAGATTTGGGTGGGGACAAAGGGCCAAATCATGTCAACATGTATATCAAAATATCATTTTGTATACCTTAAATATATACAATAAAAAATAAATCTTAAAAAAGGTCCTGACATTAGAGTTATCCCACACAGATTTTAAAATAATCATTTTGATACATTTAAAGGTTAAATATCAAAATAGAAAAATTTTGGCAGAAAAACTATCAAAAAGAATTAAATGGAAATGCTAGAATAAAAAATTCCAATAATTGAAATGAAGAATTTAATGGATATATTTAGCAGCATATTATAGATAGATGAGAGGGAACTGGTGAACTAAAAGAAAATACAGTTGACTCTTCATATCCATGGGTTCTGCATTCATAGAGTCGACCAACCACAGACTGAAAATATCCAAAACAAAATTGCACCTATACTGAACATGTACAGACTTTTTTTCTTGTTAGTACTTCATAAACAGTGCAGAGTAACAAGTATTTGCATTACATTTACAATGTCTTACATATTATAAGTAATCTAGAGATAATATAAAGTACACAGGAGGATAATCCCAAAATAGCAGTCAAGTTATATGCAAATGTGACACCATCTCATCTCAGAGGCTTGAGCATCTGTGAATTTTGGTATCCACAGAAGGTCCTAGAACCAATTCCCCACGGATACTGAGACAACTACACACAGAAGGAAGCATAAAAAGACAAAAAATAAGTAAAGAGTAAATGAAAAGGGAAAATACATGGATAAATCTAAATCAAAATTGAATTAATGGGACAATAATAATATCCTATAATACTTTAAATATATAGATAGTTATATAATAGTACATAAGAAAGGAGGAAGGTTTAAAGTGTTACATCAGCCAGAAAGTGACAAAAAAAGAAAAGGATTTTTCTTCTTTATCTCCAGGGTAACCACTTTAAAAATGTATAATAAATGAGTGAATAAAAGATAAAATAAAAAAAAATTCAAAGAAGGAAATAAAAGAGAAAGAGGAACATAGAACGAGTGTATTAGTCTGTTCTCACACTGCTATAAAGAAATGCCCAAGACTGGGTAATTTAGAAAGGAAAGAGGTTTAATTGACTCACACTTCTGCATGGTTGGGGAGGCCTCAGGAAAGTTAGAATCAGGGCAGAAGTAGAAGCAAACACGTCATTCTTCACGTGATGGCAGGAAGGAGAAGTACCAAGCAAAGAGGGAAAAGCCCCTTTTAAAACCACCAGATCTCATGAGAACTCACTCACTATCACAAAAGCAGTAGCATGGGGGTAACTGCCCCCATGATTCAATTACCTCTCTAGAGGCAACCCCCCCCAACACATGGGGCTTACAATTCAAGATGAGATTTGGGTGGGGACACAAAGGCAGACTATATCAACAAATGAGGCAAATACAAAGATGAAAGTTTTAGACCAAAATATATCAGTAATTATATTAATTGTAAATGGACTGAAAATTCCAATTAAAAGGAAATATTTTATGAGTAGGTTTAAAAAAAAAATCTTTACTTACAATAGAGACCCCAAAACATAAGTCCACAGAATGGAGGAAAGCAAAGTGATGGAAAAAGATATACCGCAAAAACACTAATCAAAGGAACGCTGGTATAGCTATATTTAAATAGATGTCAAGCAAATAGTATTATTAGAGACAAAAAGAGTGAATTCATAATTATAGAGGAGTCTACCCAACAGAAAGCTATAGGAATTTTATGTATTTATGTACCAAATAACATAGTCACAAAAAACGTTAAGCAAAGTAGGTCAAGGTTGTCTAAGACCACAGAAGTTAATAACAGTCTGTTTAGTTTGCCTTGTACCACCAGTGCCCAATAAATGTCTAACACTTTTTAGTTAAACAATAAATGATATTTCTACTTAGACTTACTCCAATAGAAATTATAGTAACACATTGCTAAGGCTTAAAACATACACAACACACATACACACAAAAACACACTAATCTAATTACTATATGATAGTATTTAAAGGCATGGTAGGCTTTGGATTCATAATATCTGGGTTGAATTCCAGCTCCATCACTTACTACCTATGTGACCTTGGAAGAAATAGCCTCAATGAGCCTGTATTTCCTGATAGGTTTTTCCAAGTATGAAATAGAATAATATATAAAAAGTACATAGTAATGTCAGCCCCTAAGCAAATACTCCATAAATTGTAACAATTAATAGTACTGATTATATGTTAGAAATTTGAAAATAATCCCAAAATAGCAGTCAAGAAGCTCCTCTACAAACTAGGATCAGAAATGGTACTAGAAACTAATTTAGTTTGCTTAATTATAAAAATTGGCCCTAAGAATGTTACTGTGGTAGACAAACTTTAAGAGGGTCCACATGATTCCCACTTCCTATAGTTAACACTTTTTAATAATTTCTCCCTCAAATATGGTCAGCAAGTGTGACTTGTTTCTAACCAACAGAATGCAGTAGAGATGATGAAGTATGTATATGATTATGTTTACATGATCATATAATACCCATCTTGTAAGAGCCTCTCTCTCTCCATTGCTAGCTTTGAAGAAGAAAGTTACCATTAATCCGACAGCCACAAGGAAATGAATTCTGCCAACATGAGGGAGCTTGGAAGTGGATCCTTCTCCAATCAAAGCTCATGAAAACCCAGCCTTGGCTGACACCTTGATTGCAACCCTTGACCCACAGAACATGGACGCTTGACCCACAGAAATTATGAGATAATAAATGTGTGTGTGTCAGTGAGCTTTATCGATATAAGATTCACCCATTTACGGTGTACAACTCCATGATTTTTGGTATATTTAGTTGTGCAACCATTATGTGCTTTGGAGAAATGTCTATTCAAATTCTTCACCCATGTTTAAATTGTATTGTCATTTTACTATTGAGTTTTAAGAGGTCTTCAGGTATTCTCAATACAAGTGCCTTATCAGATATATTATTTGCAAATATTTTTCCCCATTCTCCAGGTTGTCTTTTTGTTGGTGGTGTCCTTTGAAATAGAAAAGTTTTTAATTTTAATAAAGTTCCTTTTACCTATTTTTTCTTTTGTTGCCTGTGCTTTTGGTGTCATATCTAAGAACCTATTGCCTAATTTAAGGTCATGAAGACTTACCCCTATATTTTCTCCTAAGAGTTTAATAATTTTAGCTTTTACATTTAGGTCTCTGATTCATTTTGAGTTAATTTTTGCATATGATATAAGGCAGCACTCCAACTTCATTCTTTTGCATCTGGCTTTCCTGTTGTCCCAGCATCATTTTCTGAAAAGAGTATTTTTTTTTCCCTGTGAATTGCTTTAGAAACCTTACTGAAAATCAACTGACCATAAATTTCATGAAAGTTTATTTCTGTCCTCTCAATTTTATTATGTTGATCTACATGTCTATCCTTATGCCAGTTCCACATTGTCTATAGCTTTGTAGTACATTTGAAATTGGGAAGCGGGAGTCATCCAGCTTTGTTTTTTTTTTTCAAGTTTGTTTTGTTTTGTCTTGTTATTGAAACTTCTTGAATTTTCACATAAATTTCAAAATCTACTTGTCAATTTTTGTAAAGAATCATCTGGGATGTTGAGTAGAATTATGTTGAATCTGTACATCAATTTGGGGAGGGATGACATCATAATAACGTTAAGTCTTATAACCCACAAATGTGAAATATTTTCCCATTTATTTAGATCTTCTTTAATTTCTTTCAACAATTTTTGGTAGTTTTCAGAGTATACATTTTATACTTTTTTGTTAAATTTATTTCTAAGTATTTAATCATTTTTGATGCTGTTCTATATAAAATTGTTTTTCTTCATTTTATTTTCAGATTGCAAATATATAGAAATACAATTAATTTTTGTATATTGATGTTGGATCCTGCCACCTTGTTGAACTTGATTATTAGTTCTAATCATTTTTTAGTAGGTGCCTTAGGATTTTCTATAGACAGGATCATGTCATCAACAAATAAAGATAGTTTTATTCTTCCTTTCCAATCTCAATGACTTTTATTTCATTTTCTTGCCTATTTGCCCTGTTGAGAACCTAAAGTACAGTGTTGAATACAAGTAGTAAAAGCAGATATCCTTGTCTTACCCCTAATCTTAGGGGGAAAGCATTTAGTCTTTTACCAGTAAGTCTGGTGTTAGCTTTTTTTGTAGGACTTTCATAGATTCATCAGGTTGAGGAAGTTTCCTGCTATTCCTGGTTTGTTGACTGTTTTTGTCGTGAAGAGGTGTTAGATTTTGTTTGATACTTTTTTCTGCAATCCTTTGAGATGATCATACGGTTTTTTTCCTTTTTTCTTGATATGGTCATTACATTAATTGATTTTTAGTTGCCAAAATGTGAGTTGTTTTAAGCTGTTAGGTTGTGGTAATTTGCTATGTCGTATAGACAACAAATACAGCTACAGAATAATAATAACTATGATAGTTAACATTTATGACATGTTTATTATGTGTCAGAAACTGTTTAAGTGTTCATTACTAACTCACTTAATTCTTAATGTCACTGAGTATTAGAAAGGGCCACTATTATTATCCTTATTATACAGAGAGAGAATATGAGGCTCAGGGAAGGTAAGTAATTTGTGCATGACCAGGTAACTATCCATACGTAGTAGATGTGGAATCTGGAGCTAGGCAGTTTGACTCAGAATCTATGCTTCTAGGTAACAAAAAATTTTCTTCAAACCATTCAACCAATGGCTTAAGTATGCATTGGAGAACCAGCTCTCCACACTAACTTCTGCCCTGGTTGAATGCTAAGGAAACTCACCCATTACAGACCATCCCCAACAGCTGGACAAAGTTCTCCATGGTACCAATCTAAAAGTGAAGCTAAACTTCTCAAAAAATGTACCAATATACAAAAACAAAACAAAACAAAACAAAACCTATTTGTTAATAGAGCTTATTTTTAACAAACAATGCAGGGAAAACTGGATATCTACATGCAAAAGAATGCCGTTGGACCCTTACCTTACACCATATACAAAAATTAACTCTAAATGGAGCAGAGACCTAAACATAAGAGCTAAAACTAGAATCTTCATGACATTGGAGTTGGCAGTGACTTTTTGGAGATAACAAAAGCACAGGCAACAAAGGAAAATATAGGTCAATTGGATGAGCCCCAAATTAAAAGCTGTGTATCAAAGGACTCAGTGAAAAAGCAACCCATAGAATAGGAGAAAATATTTGCAAATCATATATCTAATTAGATGTTATTATCCAAATATATAAAGATACCCTACAACTCAATAACAGAAAAACAACCTGATTTTAGAATGGGCAAAGGTCTTGAACAGACATTTCCCCAAAGAAGATATACAAATGGCCAATATTTACATTAAAAGATGCTTGGCATCACTAATTATTAGAGAAATGCAAATCAAAAACACAATGAGATAGCACCTCAGCCCATTAGGACTGGCAGCATCATAAAACCAGAAAATAAAAAGTATTGGCAAGGATGTGGAGAAATTCGGACCCTTGTACACTTTGGTGGAAATGTAAAATTGTGCAGCCACTGTGGAAGATAGTATGGTGGCTCCTTGAAACATTAAACACAGAATTACTTACCATCTAATCCAAAAATTCCACTTCTGGGTACATACCCAAAAGAATTGAAAGCAGAGCATCAAGAAATATTTGTACACCCATGTTCTCATAGCATTATTCCCAATACCCAAAAGGTAGAAATCATCTTATTGTCCATCAGTTGATGAATGGATGAACAAAACATGGAACATTATTCAGCTTTGAAAAGAAAAGAAGGAGCAAGATGGCCAAATAGGAGCAGCTCCAGCCTCCAGCTCCCAGCACAAGTGACACAGAAGACAGGTGATTTCTGCATTTTCAACTGAGGTACTGGGTTCATCTCACTGGGGAGTGCCAGACACTGAAAGCTGAGGCAGGGCGAGGCATCACTTCACCTGGGAAGCACAAGGGGGAAGGGAATCCCTTTGCCTAGCCAAGCAAAACTGAGACACACAACACCTGGAAAATCGGGTAACTCCCACCCTAATACTGCACTTTACCAAGGGTCTTAGCAAATGGCACACCAGAAGATTATATCCCACACCTGGCCCGGAGGGTCCCATGCCCACAGAGCCTCCCTCATTGCTAGCACAGCAGTCTGAGATCCAACTGCAAGGCAGCAGTGAGGCTGGGGGAGGGGTGCCCGCCATTGCTGAGGCTTAAGTAGGTAAACAAAGCCTCAGTCAATCAAACCTCGCAGAGCTAAAGGAGGAACTATGTACCCAGCACAAAGAAACTAAAATCTTGAAAAAAAAAAATGAAAATGGATAACTAGAATAATCAATGCAGAGAAGGCCATACGAACTGATAGAAATAAAAATTATGACATGAGAATTACATGACAAATGCACAAGCTTCAGTAACTGACTCGATCAACTGGAAGAAAAAGTATCAATGATTGAAGATCAAATGAATGAAATGAAACGAGAAGAGAAGTCTAGAGAAAAAAAAGGAAAAAGAAATGAGCAAAGCCTCCAAGAATATGGGATTATGTGAAAAGACCAAATCTACGTCAGATTGGTGTGCCTGAAAGTGAGGGGGAAAATGGAACCAAGTTGGAAAACACTCTTCAGGATATCATCCAGGAGAACTTCCCCAACCCAGTAAGGCAGGCCAACATTCTCTGTAGAAATACAGAGAACGCCACAGAGATACTCCTCGAGAAGAGCAACTCCAACACACGTAATTGTCAGATTCACCAAAGTTGAAATGAAGGAAAAAATGTTAAGGGCAGCCAGAGAGAAAGGTCGGGTTACCCACAAAGGGAAGCCCATCAGAATAACAGCAGATCTCTCAGCAGAAACTCTTCAAGCCAGAAGAGAGTGGGGGCCAATATTCAACATTCTTAAAGAAAAGAATTTTAAACCCAGAATTTCATATCCAGCCAAACTAAGTTTCATAAGTGAAGGAGAAATAAAATCCTTTACAGACAAGCAAATACTTAGAGATTTTGTCACCACTGGGCCTGCCCTACAAGAGACCCTGAAGGAAGCACTAAACATGGAAAGGAACAACCGGTACCAGCCATTGCAAAAACATGCCAAAATGTAAAGACCATCAATGCTAGGAAGAAACTGCATCAACTAACGAGCAAAATAACCAGCTAATATCACGATGACAGGATCAAGTTCACACATAACAATATTAACCTTAAATGTAAAAGGACTAAATGGTCCAATTAAAAGATACAGACTGGCAAATTGGATAAAGAGTCAAGACCCATCAGTTTGCTGTATTTGGGAGACGCAATTCACATGCAGAGACACATATAGGCTCAAAATAAAGGGATGGAGGAAGATCTACCAAGCAAATAGAAAACAAAAAAAGGCAGGGGTTGCTATCCTAGTTTCTGATAAAACAAACTTTAAACCATCAAAGATCAAAAGAGACAAAGAAGGCCATTACATAATGGTAAAGGGATCAATTCAACAGGAAGAGCTAACTATCCTAACTATATATGCACCCAATACAGGAACACCTAGATTCATAAAGCAAGTCCTTAGAGACTTACAAAGAGACTTAGATTCCCATACAATAATAATGGGAGACTTCAACACCCCACTGTCAACATTAGACAGATCAACAAGACAGAAAGTTAACAAGGATATCCAGGAATTGAACTCAACTCTGCACCAAGCAGACCTAACAGACATCTACAGAACTCTCCACCCCAAAGCAACAGAATATACATTCTTCTCAGCACCACATCACACTTATTCCAAAATTGACCACATAGTTGGAAGTAAAGCACTCCTCAGCAAATAGAAAAGAACAGAAATTATAACACACTGTCTTTCAGACCACAGTGCAATCAAACTAGAACTCAGGACTAAGAAACTCAATCAAAACCACTCAACTACATGGATACTGAACAACCTGCTCCTGAATGACTACTGGGTACATAACAAAATGAAGGCAGAGATTAAGATGTTCTTTGAAACCAATGAGAACAAAGATACAACATACCAAAATCTCTGGGACACATTTAAAGCAGTGTGTAGAGGGAAATTTATAGCACTAAATGCCCACAAGAGAAAACTGGAAAGATCTAAAATTGACACGCTAACATCACAATTAAAAGAACTAGAGAAGCAAGAGCAAACACATTCAAAAGCTAGCAGAAGGCAAGAAATAACTAAGATCAGAGCAGAACTGAAGGAGATAGAGACACAAAAAACCCTCCAAAAAAATCAATGAATCCAGGAGCTGGTTTTCTGAAAAGATCAACAAAATTGATAGACCACTAGCAAGACTAATTAAGAAGAAAAGAGAGCAGAATCAAATAGACGCAATAAAAAATGATAAAGGGGATATCACCACTGACCCCACAGAAATACAAACTACTATCAGAGTACTATAAACACCTCTATGCAAATAAACTAGAAAACCTAGAAGAAATGGATAATTTCCTGGACACTTACACTCTTTCAAGACTAAACCAAGAAGAAGTTGAATCCCTGAATAGACCAATAGCAGGCTCTGAAATTGAGGCAATGATTAATAGCCTACCAACCAAAAAAAGTCCAGGACCCAACGGATTCACAGCTGAATTCTACCGGAGGTACAAGGAGGAGCTGGTACCATTCCTTCTGAAACTATTCCAATCAATAGAAAAAGAAGGAATCCTCCCTAACTCATTTTATGAGGCAAACATCATCCTGATACCAAAGCCTGGTAGAGACATAACAAAAAAAGAGAATTTTAGACCAGTATCCCTGATGAACATCGATGCAAAAATCCTCAATAAAATACTGGCAAACCGAATCCAGCAGCACATCAAACAGCTTATCCACCATGATTAAGTGGGCTTCATCCCGGGGATGCAAGGCTGGTTCAACATATACAAATCAATAAACATAATCCAGCTTATAAACAGAACCAAAGACAAAAACCACATGATTATCTCAATAGATGCAAAAAAGGCCTTTGACAAAATTCAACAGCCCTTCATGCTAAAAACTCTCAATAAATTCGGTATTGATGGAATGTATCTCAAAATAATAAGAGCTATTTATGACAAACCCACAGCCAATATCATACTGAATGGGCAAAAACTGGAAGCATGTCCTTTGAAAACTGGCACAAGACAGGGATGCCCTCTCTCACCACTCCTATTCAACATCGTGTTGGAAGTTCTGGCTAGGGCAATCAGGCAAGAGAAAGAAATCAAGGGTATTCAGTTAGGAAAAGAAGAAGTCAAATTGTCCCTGTTTGCAGATGACATGATTGTATATTTAGAAAACCCCGTCATCTCAGCCCAAAATCTCCTTAAGCTGATAAGCAACTTCAACAAAGCCTCAGGATACAAAATCAATGTGCAAAAATCACAAGCATTCTTATACACCAGTAACAGACAGAGAACCAAATCATGAATGAACTCCCATTCACAATAGCTACAAAGAGAATAAAATACCTAGGAATCCAACTTACAAGGGATGTAAAGGACCTCTTCAAGGAGAACTACAAACCACTGCTCAGTGAAATAAAAGAGGACACAAACAAATGGAAGAACATACCATGCTCATGGATAGGAAGAATCAATATTGTGAAAATGGCCATACTGCCCAAGGTAATTTAGAGATTCAATGCCATTCCCATCAAGCTACCAATGACTTTCTTCATGGAATTGGAAAAAACTGCTTTAAAGTTCATATGGAACCAAAAAAGATCCTGCATTGCCAAGACAATCCTAGGTCAAAAGAACAAAGCTGGAGGCATCATGCTACCTGACTTCAAACTATACTACAAGGCTACAGTAACCAAAACAGCATGGTACTGGTACCAAAACAGAGATACAGACCAATGGAACAGAACAGAGCCCTCAGAAATAATACCACACATCTACAGCCATCTGATCTTTGACAAACCTGAGAAAAACAAGAAATGGGGGAAGAATTCCCTATTTAATAAATGGTGCTGGGAAAATTGGCTAGCCATAAGTAGAAAGCTGAAAATGGATCCTTTCCTTACTCCTTATACGAAAATTAATTCAAGATGGATTGGCAACTTAAATGTTAGACCTAATATCATAAAAACCCTAGAAGAAAACCTAGGTAATACCATTCAGGACATAGGCATGGGCAAGGACTTCATGTCTAAAACACCAAAAGCAACGGCAACAAAAGCCAAAATTGACAAATGGGATCTAATTAAACTAAAGAGCTTCTGCACAGAAAACGAAACTACCATCAGAGTGAACAGGCAACCTACAGAACGGGAGAAAATTTTTGCAGTCTACTCATCTGACAAAGGGCTAATATCCAGAACCTACAAAGAACTCAAACAAATTTACAAGAGAAAAACAAACAACCCCATCAAAAAGTGGGCAAAGGATATGAACAGACACTTCTCAAAAGAAGACATTCATACAGCCAACAGACACATGAAAAAAATGCTCATCATCACTGGCCATCAGAGAAATGCAAATCAAAACCACAATGAGATATCATCTCACTCCAGTTAGAATGGCAATCATTAAAAAGTCAGGAAACAGCAGGTGCTGGAGAGGATGTGGAGAAATAGGAACACTTTTACACTGTTGGTGGGACGGTAAACTAGTTCAACCATTATGGAAAACAGTATGGCAATTCCTCAAGGATCTAAAACTAGAAATACCATATGACCCAGCCACTCCATTACTGGGGATATACCCAAAGGATTATAAATCATGCTGATAGAAAAACACATGCACACGTATGTTTATTGCGGCACTATTCACAATAGCAAAGACTTGGAATCAACCCAAATGTTCATCAGTGACAGACTGGATTAAGAAAATGTGGCACATATACACTATGGAATACTATGCAGCCATAAAAAAGGATGAGTTGGTGTCCTTTGTAGGGACATGGATGCAGCTGGAAACCATCATTCTCAGCAAACTATCACAAGAACAGAAAACCAAACACCGCATGTTCTCACTCATAGGTGGGAACTGAACAATGAGATCACTTGGACACGGGAAGGGGAACATCACACACCGGGGCCTATTGTGGGGAGGGGGGAAGGGGGAAGTATGGCACTGGGAGTTATACCTGATGTAAATGACGAGTTGATGGGTGCCGATGAGTTGATGGGTGCAGCACATCAACATAGCACATGTATACATATGTAAGAAACCTGTACATTGCGCACATGTATCCTAGAACTTAAAGTATAATAAAAAATAAAATAAATAAATAAATAAATAAAATATAAAGTTTTAACCTAAAAAAAAAAAAAGAAAAGAAAAGAAATTCTGACACACACTACAACGTAGATGAATGTTGAGGACATTATGCTAAGTGAAATAAGCCAGCCACAAGAAGACAAATACTATATAATTCCACTTATATTAAGTACTTAGTGTAGTCAAATTTATAATACAGAAGTTAGAATAGTGATTGCCAGGGGCTGAGGGAGCCAAGAATGGACTTTTTTTTTATAGGTAGAGTTACAGTTTTGCAAGATGAAAAGAGTCCTAGAGATTGGTTGCACTATAATGTGAATGTACCTGACACTAATAAATTGTACAGTTAAAAGTAGTAAAAATAGTAAATTTTATGTTATGTGTATTTTTACCAAAATTAAAAATTTAGAAAGAAGCAAAACAGAGAGATGTCTCAGAGAAAGTCCTTCAGGGAACAACTTGGGATGGAAGGCAAGGCATCCTAGAGGCATCTTCCAGAGATCTTTAGAGATGGTGGCAACCTGCCTTCTAAGGAGTGTGGGCCTATAACTGCAGGATCTTGTTTTGCTGAGTTTGTTATGAGAGTTTGAGCCAGAGCTTAATTGCTTGGGACAACAAAGGAGAAACTGCACCCGACACAGCACTTTCCTCTTCTGCTTCTCCAGAAGGAAGTACTCAGCTTCTTTTCTTAAAAGTTGAACAAATATTTAAAGAGTATTTCGTTGAAGAGGCATCAAATTATCAGACTGCCTGGGGTGCCCATGTGTCTCAGTCCAGCCCTGCTTCTCCCCATTAGGGTATGGCAAAACCAAGGGTTCTATAGCCAATCTCAGTAATTGGGAAGAGTTAAGCTTTTTGCTGTGTCCACAAACAGTATGGATTGCGGTGTTTCTGCTTAGCTGATCAGAAAATTGTAACACTTTGGCTTCAGTGTTTTCAGCAGCCTATAGCTGAGCATTCATTCATTATGCAAAACAGGCTTCAGGGGACCAATTCTATTGAGTTAATTAATATTGAATGTTGCTAGCCAATTAGCAGCCTTCTCCCTTATTGCAGGGATGTTGCTGTGGGACATGCCAGGCAAAGCTGGCTTCCCCTACACCTCTGCTCTGACTCCCTCTCCCCTCCATGGCAGCACCATTGATGAGGAGGGCCAAAGTCATAGAATTCCCCACCATCACCTGCCTGCATCCTGGGCCATTTCACTATCCATTTAGATATTGCACTCAAAGTGTGGGCGGCAGATCAGCAGAATCAGCATCACTGGGGATGCATATTGAAATGCAGAATCTTGGGCCCCACCCTAGGCCTAGTGAATTGGAATCTGCAATTTAATAAAATCCCTTGTGGTCCAAATGCACATTAAAATTTGGAAAGCGCTGATGTACAAGACCCATCCAAAACCTTGACCCTCACAATTCCTTGCCCTTCTTAATCCAGAAGCTTGCTGCTCATTTACTTTACTGATCAGACACCCATGAACACACCTAGAAGTTTGCATTTCTCTACCGCCTTAATTTTACCATCCTGTAATGCACTCTAACAGTTTTCAAATTCCAATATGCAAATCTCTCATAGCTAACGGAGACCTCCAGTGGATTGGCCAGGCCATAATCTCTCAATCTGGCTCTCTCCCTGTAGCTTCCTTTCTTTTTGATGATAGTTTAACTCCCCAACGGGTTCACCTTGCCCGCTGCCTAGACAGAATTGATTTATCAAGACAGGGGAACTACAATAGAGAAAGAGTAATTCACGCAGAGCTGGCTATGCAGGAGACCAGAGTTTTATTATACTATTACTCAAACCAGTCTCCCCAAGCATTCAGGGTTCAGAGTTTTTAAGAATCATTTGGTGGGTTGGAGAGGCCGGTGAGTCAAGAGTGCTGATTGGTTGGGTCAGAAATGAAATCATAAGGAGTTGGAGCTGTCCTCTTGCTCTGAGTCTGTTCCTGGGTGGGGGCCACAAGACCAGATGAGCCAGTTTATCAATCTAGGTGGTGCCAGCTGATCCATCAGGTGCAGGGTCTGCAAAATATCTCAAGCACTGATCTTAGGAGCAATTTAGGCAGGGTCAGAATCTTGTAGCCTCCATAAGCATGATTCCTAAGCCATAATTTCTAACCTTGGGGATAATTTGTTAGTCCTACAAAGGCAGTCTAGTCCCCAGGTAAGAAGGAGGTTTGTTTTGGAAAAGGGCTGTTATCGTCTTTGTTTTAAATTATAAACTATAAACTAAGATCCTCCCAAAGTCCCATTCAGCCTACACCCAGGAATGAACAAGGACAGCTTGGAGGTTGGAAGCAAGATGGAGTTGGTTAGGTGAGATCTCTTTCACTGTCTCAGTTATAATTTTGCAATGATGGTTTCGATAGCACTTTAATCTTTCCTTCTCTATTATCCTCAACTCTACTGCCCCATGTAGATCCCAGTACAAATGCTAAAGCTTTAGTGCTGCTAAGAAGTCTTCTACACGTCCCCAGCAGCTTTCTCCTCCATTCTGTAACTAATGGGCTCTTTTTGCCCACTGCCCAGATAGAGTTGATTTACTAAGAAAGGGCAGTTGCCATAGTGAAAGAGTTTAATACATGTATAGCCAGCTAAACAGGAGACTGGAACTTTATTATTACTCAAATCAGCCTATCTGAAAATTCAGAGGCTAGGATTTTTTTTAAGACAGTTTTTTTGTTTGTTTGTTTTGAGAAGGCGAGGGGCTAGGGAACAGGGAGCTATTTTTTTAAGATAGATTTTTTTTAAGAAGGCAAGGCAGGGAATGCTGATTGGCAGGGATGAGCTCAACTCGTTCCTGGGTGGAAGCCACAAGACCAGATGAGCCTGTTTACCCGTCTGGGTGGTGCCAGCTGACCCACCAGAATGCAGGGTGTGAAAAATATCTCAAACACCAATCTTAGGTTTTACAAAAGTAGCATTACCCATATGAGCAATTGGGAAGATTAAGAATCTTGTAGCCTCTGGTTGCATGGCTGCTAATCCATAATTTCTAATATTGTGGCTAATTTGTTGGTTATACAAAAGCAGTCTTCCTCCCTCCAGGTAAGAAGGATTTTATTTCAGGGAGAGGCTGTTATCATCTTTGTTTCAAAGTTAAACTGTAAACTAAATTCCTCCCAAAGTTACTTCAGCCTATGCCCAGAAATGACCAAGGGCAGCTTGGAAGTTAAAGGCAAGATGTAGTCAGTTAGGTCAGATCTCTTTCACTGTCATAATTTTCTCACTGTTATAATAATTTTTGCAAAGGCAGTTTCAATTCTAGCCACTATTCCAAACTGCCATGCCTCATTTCAAGCCCTCTTCTTGATGGAGGGAAGGCAAACCCCAAAGTGGAGCTTAGCCTCTGAGAATTCTTGGCTTTCTCCAGGAAAGAATTCAAGGGCAAGCTAGAGGCAGAAGAAAATAACTCTATTGAACAGACAGTGTTACAGCTCCACTGGTGTTACAGCTCTGTGACTGCTCCTGCAGAGCAGAGCTACCCCATAGACAGAGAGTAGCAGCTCAGGGCAGTTTTGCAGTCATATTTATACCCACTTTTAATTGCATGCAGACTAAGAGGGAGTTTATGCAAAAATTTTTAGGGAAAAGGTATTAACTTTTGGGTAATTGGGCCATTGCCATGGAAAGGGGTGGTAACGCCCTGGTGTTGCCATGGCAACGGTAAATAGACAAGGCACACTAGTGGGCATGTCTGATTGAAAGCTGCTTCCATCCTGGCCCTGTTTTAGCTAGTCTTCAATCTGGTCCAGTGTAGGAGCCCCACCTCTGGAGTCAAGTCCTGCCTCCTACCTCAGTCTCATCAGAGGACCTCTTCTCTTATCCCACAGAGAACTCCAAGCCATCCAGACCCCGTTCATTTCTTGTCATCTTCAAACTTATCTGCATCTGCATTTATCTCTTTCTTCTTCCTTCTCTCCTCAGTGAAAGAAGTGACCCTCCTCCCATCTAAATCTAATGACTTGAGGCCCCACTGTTCAATGTCCTTCAATGGTTCCCTACAAATCTCCAGAATAAGGTTCAAACTCTGTCTCCCTGGTTCCTGACTGCTTTTCTTGCCCCTCACCCACTGTTCCTCCCTACACCCTCCTCCTGCAGCCCTTGCACTCATTTGGAGTTTATCAGATACTACCAATTTATTGGAAGTCCCTCAAGTGTGACATGTTATTTCCTATCCCCAATAATTGCAAATTCTGTTTCTTCTACTAGGAATGTCTTCTGGTTAATTGCTACTTTTCCTATAAAACTCAATTCTACTTTAATCTCCTCAGATTTTTTTTATCATCCTTCTAGCAATATGCCTTGGTACCCTTTCCATATACTATTGACAATAATATCTGAAATAACTCTCAGTACTTTCCATGTGTCTATGCTTAACACACGCTTACCTGCTTAACCTCATTTAATCTCATTTAATCCTCACAATAACCCTCTGAAGAAAAGCTGTTATTATCCCTCTTTTACGGTGGGGAAACCGAGGTTCCGAGACTAAGAAAAGTAACTTTTCAGAGGTTACGTTGCAAATATAGGATTCAAACTGAGATCTGTGTGACACCAAAGCCCAATCCCCTAATCACCATTTTACACGACAGTGCCCCATGTCATGCTGTGCTTTCCTTTACCAAAACATGATTTGAAGTGTCCCTACATCTCCGCTGGTATGTCTGTTTCTACCTGCTGCTCTTGGTAAAGGCAATGAGGTCTCTTCAGTCAGGGGCCGTGCCTTTCCTCTTTGTGTACTTCCAGTGCAGACCACAGGGCCGTGCCTGTTAGCTTCCACAGTGAACATGAGTATCTAGTCACCTCGGCTGCCATAACAAAATATCATAGACTAAGTGGCTCAAACGACAGAAATTTATTTCCTCATGGTTCTGGAGGCTGGAAAGTCTGTCCAAGATCAAAATTCCAGTGGGATTTAGTTTCTGATGAGGGCTCTCTACCTGGGTTGCTGATGGCCATCTTCTTGCTGTGTCCTCACATGGCAAAAAGACAGATCTCTGGTGTCTCTTTCTCTTCCATAAAGATATCAGTTCTGTTACATCAAGGCCCCACCCTACAACCTCATTTAACTTTAATCACCTCCTTAAAGGTGCTGTCTCCAATACAGTCACAGGGTGGGTTCGGACTTCAACTGTGAATTTGAAGGGGATGCACATTCCGTTTATAGCAATGAACTACAACTGCTCCAGTTTCAGGGACTCTGAGGCACAAATCTGCCAGCAATGGAGGAGTATCTTACATCTTCTAAGATACTGGAAGTACCTAGGATGATCCAGGAAAACATCACAGAGGAGGGGTATTGAAGGACACTTAGACTATTGAAGGAAACTAAAGTATTTTACCCCAAAATATACTTCAACATATTTCAAGATGGATTATTCAGAAAGGCTGGAAACACAGAATAGCTAAAAGACTGCCTTTTGTGGAGATTTGTCTGCTTTTCACATATATAAGCATTGGACCCTGGAAACTGCACATGCTGTGTTGGCAGTATTTGTTAATGGGCTCCATCCTGAGCTCAGTGTTCCATGTGGAAAACAGACTAAATTAGAAGCTACCTATCTAAATGAAATTGGCCTGCTTATAAAATACTGTGGTGAATTCCTACAATGCTGTGTTACCTTGGTTATCTATTTATCTTCCTCTAACATAACCAAACTGCTTCTTTAGAAAGCCTATGCCCTCTGTGCTTTGAAGTGTAAATTTGCTCTCTTGTTTTCTCTAAAACTCCGTTAAGGCATTGGCCATGTGGGACAGATAAACTTTAACCTGTTCCATTTACAGATTCACAGTTTAATCCAACCGTCCTTTTAAACTCATGAGTTTTACCTGTCATATGACTAAAATTTTTCAATCAAAGCTATACAAAAATTTTTGCCTATCATTTGAAGTATACACGTGTTCATGTCTGTGTTTATATATTGTCTACATGGTACCAAAATGACTTGGAAACAAATTAGTACTCATAAATTACATAAATAAGCCCAAATGCTTTTCAAGTTGATGTGACTTTAGTAATCTTTGGTAAATAAAGCTAGCTATAAAATTGTTGGTAAAATGAAATAAGAATGCCTTCAGAACTGTCAGTATTAACTACAATTCAAACATTTCATGTAGTACTAATAAAACATAGTATTTCATGTAGTATCAATATAGATTTTCATGTAATATTAATAAGATATAGTAAGAGATTTTTGTTTGAGTTAACTGAAAAAAAAGAGGGGGTGAGAGTGTACATCATGCTGTCTCTATCAGGTCTTTCGATTGTTTGGAAAAGCAATTCTCCTATCAAAGTCACCTATCATTTTTTCCTAGGTCTATTGGTTAGACAGATTTATGCTGTCTTTGCTAGATGTTTTAAGGATGTTTAGATTGTTTATTAAGCAATAAAACCATTGCTTCTGAAATACTTTTGATAATTGCTTAATTTGGTCCGTTAGCTTATGTCTTTGGTTTTGAGCAGTTAGATTCCAGGGTCTCTACAAGTAGTCATTGTGAGGCCTGGGGACATATGTGTGTCCATAGTGCCTGGGCCACCAGCTGCAGGGCAGAGCCAGGCACAATATCGTCTCATTCTCCTGGCCTAGCTCTGTATCCTCCCCAGGCTGAGAGAGGACAGATCCTCCAGGCATTGTCTTCACAGCTATCTTCTGTCCTGAGCTCTGTATCTGATATATAACAATTAAAATTGCTTACTTCCTGAAAGTTAGAGTTACTAAGAATTAAAATTGTAGTTAATATGTTTAATTACAGCTACAAGATATAAGAGAAAGAACCTTATATACAAAGGAAATTAGGATGTGTTTTTGATGAATATATGAGAATGTGGTTTTTTTTCAAGGAAAAGTAATTTTGTCTAGTTTAGAGGTTATTTAAATTGTTTTTTAGTTTGAAGGAAAAACGTATGGTAAATAAAACTGAATGAATATAGAAAGTTGAAGAAAGAAAGATAATGGGAAAAATTGTAAGAGGTTATAAAAGGTTAGGAACTCTTTTGTGTGGTCAAAGCTGATAGATTAGACTGATCTGTTTTTAAGGTTTTATCAAAATTAGTTTTAGTATTAAGAATACACTGATGCAAATGTAGAACTTTGTTTGCTCTTTTGAACTAGATTTTCATGTAGTATTAATAAAATATAGTAAAAGACTTTTGTTTACCTTTTGAGTAAACTGAATAAAAGAAGTGGGGAGGGTGGTAGTACATTATGCTATCTTTGTTAGCTCTTTTGATTGGAGAAGCAAGTCTCCTATCAAAGACTAAAGATACCTTTGCTTTTTAAAATCCATTAATTATAACTTTGGCTAAATAAATATTATTTTACAGTGACCTGTGATCTTATTTTGATTAAGTGTTTTAAACTTTTGGTATTTGACAGGCTTCCTAAAATCTAACCTCAAAATTCTAAGATTAAGTCTTTTTGACCTTGCACTACCTTGTTGACATTCCAAAAACGGCCCCTGGAAGTCCAAGAGAGACATTAAGTTTATTTGGTTTGTTAAATCATTGTCAAATCAGAAACAATGTTTATTTTTGAGTTATATTTGTATAAATGTGTTATTAATGTCTTCTGAAATTGTATGAGATTCCTAAAAACCTGATGTGTCTTCATACATGTTATCAGACATATTACTATTATGTAAAATTGTCATAGGCCACAGAAAATAACCAAATTTCTTTGTTAATTCTGTCTTTATGACCACTTTAAATCTTGTCTATAGTAAATTGCTTTATGCTGATGCTTCCTCTAAAACACCATTACAAGCAAGTATAATCCTAGGTTATGTCTTTAAGGAGGTTCCTGGAAAGGATGAATAGATTGTGACAGGCACTCTGAAATAGACCTTTGCTGGTGACTTTGACTGGGTAATGATTCCAAAACATTCAATAGAAAAAAAAAATAACTGTACTAAAACAATTGCTAATAATTTGTTTTATGCGACCACCGGAGCAGGCACCAGAGATGAGGCAAGGAGGCAAGGTAAAAAAGCTTTATTAGCTAGCCAATGTGAAGGAGGAAGGGGCGAGGTTCACCGGTCTCCGGGGGTTGAGGCCGAGGAAGTCGCTCCGGGAGTGGAGGCCGAGGAACTCGCTCCAGCGTTCTCGGGCGAGGTTCCTGGGTCCGCATATGAGGAGGGGCCGAGGACGTTCCCGCGGATGTCTTCCGGGAGCAGCCTTTTATGGATGGGGCTTGAGGTGGGCAGGACGGGGGCGGGAGTAAGGGCGTCTTCATAGGTGTGGCTGGGTAAGTTTCGATTTCTTTGTTTTGACGTCACAATGCGCAGGCGCAGACAGTTGGTGTTTTTCCCGGGCACGGGAAAGTTGCTGATGAAGAACCCGGAACTGTGCCATCTTGTTTACCTTCTTTACCTTCTTCCATCTTGTCCTTTCTCCCTTACCCGAACAGCTAACATAACAACAAACAGATTAAAAATTAATTACATGAGACTAAACTGATGGAGGACTAAAATAATTTTTATGACTTTTTTGTTTGAAACATTTTTGACTCTTTTTATGTGTTGTTTGTCAGAGTCATTTTTTTTTCTTTTAAGTTATCTATAGCTTTATAGCAATTGGGTAAAATACCCTTTTGTGAGCAAAATTGAAGAATTTACCTTTCTCTCTACGTGATTTCTCAAGAATTCAGAATCTATTCATGAGTATTCTTATTTTATGGCAATATAGTTATTTGCATGAGTTCAATAAGAATCTGTGTTTGGGTTTTTTGTTTTGTTGTTGCTGGGTTTTTTGATAACAGGACACAGTTGGAAACAATGATTATTTTACCAAGGCTTTGATTGTGAGATCATATTTTCATATATGACCAGACTGCTTTGAGGAATTGAAGTTAACTTTTATAGAGCTGATAAAAGCCCCGTGGACAAACTAACCCGATGCCATGTCTACACAGTTTCTTTCCAGGGTTCCTGACCTTTCAGTAAGTGAAGAATGTTACTTGCTGGCCCAGAAACCTCAAGATATTTTAGGGACCTCAAGAATAGAATAATTCACCCCGTTTATATAGGTATTACAGATAGTTTTTGTCTTGGCTCCTAAGCCTCAAGAAATTTTAAAAAGTCAAATCCAGATTTCCTTACAAGAATGTTCTAGCAAAGCCAGCTCAAAACATCCTATATGGCCAAACACTATTCTTGCTGTACTTTATCCAAATAATCAGGCCAAGTATAATAGACCTAAAACTTATTTTGCAAATAAATTAATTTTACTATAATTCATCTTGGTCAAAATGGGGGACTGGAGAGAGAAAAGCTATGTTTCAGAAGAAAACTATAGTACACATATTATCGTACTGTAAGTCTAACCATTGTTTTTGAGTTTTTGTTATTTGGCTAAAATTTTGACTGACTCCTAAATTCTCACCTAGGTTCAAGTCTCCAGATCAACATTTCCAACTTTCTCCTGCCCTTGTGACTTAAAATCACTAGAAATTAAAACTGTGTTTTTCTTGAAGCCCTGCTAACTGAATCTAGATAACTTGATATAAACTTTAAACCACTACAGCAACTTATATATAAACAGCCTTCATGCTTGTTGGTGTATGGACTACTCAGGAAGCTCACTGGATCACCCAGTCAGAACTACAATCCAGGAAAATCTGTCAGGTTGCCACTGCAATCTGAAATGCTTCAGAGATCTAGGAAAATTAGTTTACAGAATACTTCCAAAATTAACCTTTTTCTCCTGTTTCCACAGAAATGCCTCTTCTTAAAGATCTTCTTGTCTACCTCAGATGTAGAAGTCTGGCTCTGAAAGCCCATCTGCAATGCCACATTCTGAAATAAGATGCAACTGTTCAACTCCGCTGACCTATCTCAGGACTAAGAGACTGATTTAAGAGGCTATGATATGATATACATAAATTTGGTCTTCTCTGCTTATCCCAATCTCTATTTTTTCCTGCTCTTTGCCTATCTCTTATCTCAAAAATTCTAACCCAAATTTCTTCAAAGCTATCAACTTGGCTTTTAATATGTGAAACTTTCTGAAAGTAAAGTTTCAGAGGAGGTACTAAATGGAAGAAACTAAAATATTTTACCTCAAAATATACTTCTTTGACATATTTCAAGATGGCTTATTCAGAAGGGCTACAAACACAAGAATAAATGAAAAGCTGCCTTTTGTGGGAAAGATTTGCATCTTTAAAGGAAATAAAGTAAACAACAGATGCAAATAAGCTTTCTCTGAAACTCTTCCTTATCTGAATCTAGGAAAGATTAACTGAGATTTTGACACCTTTAAAGATCTGGCAGAAACATCTACCACTGGCTACCACTATTCCTTCTGAGGGCTGCTACCTGTGAGGTTTCATCTGCATAACAAGACCACTTTTGCTAGCCAGGCCTCCTCTTCTCTCCCTCTTATAATCTCTTTTGCCATGTGCCAATCCCCAATTCTTTCTATAACCTCAGATAGTACAAAAACATCAACCATTTGGCCATTTCTTTGAGTTTTTATATTTAATATGACTCTCACACACAAGTGTGCATACAATAAACCTTGTATGCCTTTTTTCCTATTTATCTATTATCAGTGTGTTTTATAAACCAAAATTATCAAAACTTCAGGGGGAAAAATTTAAACTTCCATACACTATATATAAGTTGAAAAGATGGCAAAGACCATTTCTGAGAAGAGGAAAAAGCAGGGATAAAGTGGGACAGAGTCACAGAGTATTCAGGCAGGCTTCAGCTTAGCTATCAGACAGGATCCTAGTCATGAAGGATCTTGAAGCCTCTGTCTGAAATCACTGATTCTATATGATAGGTCAAAGACTACGTAGCCTTTCACCTTCTCCATCAGCTTTGAGCAGTTGGTTGGGGTCGCCTGGAACACTAAGTTGAGGATTCTGAGGCTGCATCTGAGTTCATCAGAAAGAGGGCAGTGATAGATTCGTGATGTCTGAGCACAGGGGAATAAGAGTGGCAGCAAAAATGCTGTGGATTTGCCACCTCTGCCCTCCAGGTGTGCCCCTGGTACTTCTAGGAGAATTCAGACTCATGTGGACCTGTAAATATATCCCCTACTGTTACCATGCAGTGTTCACCATGCTCTTCCTTTCCTGCTCTGCTTTCCCTGATAGAGTTGATGGTCTGAAAAGCTGCTTAGAGGAGCCTTGGTTTTGCCCATGTTGAGAGTGCACTTTGTGAAACTGCCTTAATCAGGCCAGGGTGTCATTTCCCAATGCACCCAGAGTACTCCTGGGAGTCAGAACAGGGCTGGGTTCCACGCAGAGTTGGAGAGAATGGAATAGAACATGACAAAACTGTATTTGCCTTTCCTCCAAGACTCCAAACCTGTTCTACTTATGCCCATAGCTCACCAAATTATCTCGTAAAAACTGGTCAGTTCTTTCAGCTTCCAACCTTCACCTTCCTAACCTTAGGGACTCAGACACTCTCCAAAGGGTTAGGTAGTGAACAAAATCATATTATCTGTTGTCCTTGTCTCCATTCTTCCTGTAGTCCCTGACCTCAGCTAAACTTCTCCAACTTTCTCAAATATAAAACAAAGGTCTCCTTACATATTTTTTTTAAAAAAAGGTCTGATATGGTTTGGCTGTGTCCCCACCCAAATCTCATCTTGAATTATAACTTCCACAATTCCCACCTGTCCTGGGAGGAACCTGGTGGGAGGTAATTGAATCATGAGGGCAGGTCTTTCCCATGCTATTCTTGTGATAGAGAATAAGTTTCATGAGATCTGATGGTTTTAAAAGGGGGAGTTTCCTTGCACAAGCTCTCTTCTCTTGTCTGCCTCCGTGTGACATGTGCCTTTCACCTTCTGCCATGATTGTGAGGCCTCTTCAGCCGTGTGGAACTATAAGTCCAACAAACCCCCTTATTGTGTGAATTGCCAAGTCCTGGGTATGTCTTTATCAGCAGTATGAAAATGGACTAATAAAAGGTCCTTGTGAGAAGATGGATATTGACTATACCCTAAGCCCTCATCTCCCATCAGAATGTTTTATTACAGGGGAATTAAATTAGAAAACACATGTAACACCCTGTAAGTTTCTCCCTCAACTCTAACACCACTGGAGACACTGAGAGCATACTGAGATAAAATTTAATGAACCTTTATTATGCAAATGCAATGTGCTAAGTACTATGCATACACTATCTTATTTATTCATCACATTAAATCTTGAGGAGGAGGGTAAATGTTGTGTTGTGTGCTTTGGATTGTGATGACGCTTCTTGCATTCTTACTGTTTATTTCCCTGTTGCCCTTTCTTAGGCAAGACTCTCTGAAAGGAAAAATGGAGTTTTTATCTACAACTGGGCCAAGCATTAAAAGGGAAACAGCTCCCCACTTCTGAATGCCAACGAAAGGAAAGGGTTAGTAATTACTAGGCAGGAGGATGAAGAAAACTTTCAATAATATGATTAGGATTTGTGTCCCTACCCAAATCTCATCTTGAATTGTGAACCCCAGATGTTTAGAAAGAGACCTGGTGGGAAGTGATTGGATTACAGGGGTGATTTCCCCCATGTGGTTCTCATGATAGTGAGTGAATTGTCACAAGATCTGATGTTTTACAAATGCTGGTTTTTCCTGTACTGACACACACACGCTGTCTTACCTGCTGCCATGTAAGATGGGGCTGCTTTCCCCTCTGCCATGATTGTAAGTTTCCTGAGGCCTCTCCAGTCATGCAGAACTGTGAGTCAATTAAACGCCTTCCCTTTGTTTTATAAATTACCCAGTCTTGGGTAGTATCTTTACAGCAATGCGAAAACGAACTAATACAATGATATTAACTAGCATATACTGTACCATTACTTATGCTCTAAGAACTTTACACATATTTAATCTGCACTATTATGCTATGAGATAAATGTTACTGAAGATTAGAGAACTAGGACAGAGAGTGGTTAAGCAACTTGCCCAAGGTCAAACAGCTGTTAAGTGGTGGAGGCAAAATTCAAACACAGGCAGTCGAACTCCAGCCTACACAGACTCCGGGCCACTAGATGATGCTGCCTTCTCCGAGAAGGTGAAGTTCAAGGCAACCAGGTCACATCTGGTGGTCAGGCATCCTTGCAAGTTTAATATTCTTTCTTGAGACCAACTTCAGTGTTCTGTTGTAACAAGTGAAGCCCTCCTGTGTGCAGCTCGCTCGCTCTCAGCACTTGCCAGCTGCCTTGGACACATCATAGAGCATCTGCTGGTCATAAATACCATGGAAAAACAAACTGAAATACAACTGCCTTGACACTGGGTAGGAGAGGGAGAACTCAAGGCATTGTCATGGACATCTGTCCTGTTGAAATTTTCATATTCCTGTTGTCAAAGTGAGTCAACCAGACCCTCTGCAAAGAATGAAATTAATGGACCCAAATCAAAGTGAAGATTTTGTATTCTTGTCAGAGCCCATTAAAGTGACCAGTTCAGGTGGCAACAGGTAGTGGCATTATCATGCAATTTTCACAGTCAATTTGAAGACTCTCTGTCTCTCACTGTAGCATGCGCATGCACATGAACACACACACACACACACACACACACACACACACACACACAAGCCTCAAGGTACAAGGGATTTGGTTGGCCTCAAGGTTTAGTCTGAGGCAAATCAAGCAGCATTTCCCACAGGATCTTCTGTCAAACATTAGTGTTGAGGAAGGTTAATAAGCTTGTGGTTAACACAGGGTGCCAGGCTCTAATCATGTTGGGAATGCTGGATTAAGCAAAGTTAGTTGTATTCTACAGAACTCCTCAGAGCCTTGAATATATTCATGTACACTACAAGTCTCCCAGAGGAGGACAGAGTATACAGAATTGACCAAACTCCCTTGCCTGCTCGTGTTGCGTAGAACATACTGAAGATACTGCTTTTCTATAGCATTTGCCCTGGTCTTTCTCTCACCTCAAAGTTCCAGATGCTGAGGCCTCTCCCTGCACATTCTTCCCAGCCCAATTCTGCAACCAACTTTACCGGGGCAGGAAGACATTAGCAATCTCAGCCTCACCAACTGGGGAGTCTCAAGAAGGTCATATAGACAAAGAAGTAGCACTCCAACTCCCAGGTGCCAACTGAACACAACCTGCTCTTGCTTCCAACCCTCTTCCTTGCCATGGAGTGGCTCAGTCCATGTATCTAGGCCTCTTCTGTCCAGTTTCCCTGCCCAGCACTTGATTTCTATCCTGGGTCTGAACTCTCTGCCCTGAACCCGACTGCACTTGGTATGCCTCTTTCTTGTCCCCGCTCCCCATGGACTGTTCTTGGTTCCCAGATGTCCTCTTCCTTCCTAGGAAACTCCTGCAGCTGAAATGTTCACTGGAATACTACTGCCCCTCCCCCTGCATGACTACATAAATCATCTATCACTTGGGCAATCCTACCTCACTACCAAGTGGCCCTGGCATGGGTGTCTGTTGTGTATGACAAGCCCCTTGGCTCTTGGACAATAGACTACTGACTATCTCCACTAGCAGCAGACTCACAGCCAGGCCATTTGCTGGTCCTCAAGCCTACCTAGTGCTGGTTGTCCATCAATCCCCAATGGTCTCTGTTGCTGATGTTCCAGCACGGTCAATGGCGAAGCCCTTCTCAAGTTGTGAATAGGAGCTTGGCAATTTCAGACAACATCCCATGGGTTAGTAAGACATGCAGCTAAGGTTTTAGGCTCAAGACCAACACATAAGTGGCGAAAAGTCTGGAACTTCCATTGGGTGTGGTGCTGATTGAGTGGTATGAAGGTGATTTTGATGGTTTAGATTTTGGGAACAGGACAGTTATACTAGATCAATATTCCCAGGCATTTGGATTTCATGAACAATTACAATTTCAAAAATACTCTGGGAGACTTTACAATATTGGCAACCAAGGTACAATAAAAAAGTAATAATCTGTTAGTACCATCATTTCACACAAGAAGCTGTACCTTAATGTGAAAAATCATAGGGAAGACAACCTCAGCGTTGAAAATGAGTTCTATGGAAAATTTTCACACTTTCTCTATTTTACCAGGGTCCAGTAGAAACTGGCCATGGATCAGCCCCAGCCTGAGGCCTGGAATTTTAGAGCCACTGCTCCAGAGGGTCTCTGAGGTCTCCTCAGATGTTCTGCTCATCTAGTTGACTTCTCCTCACTGCTTGGCAACCAGTTACATATCTGACAGTTCTGATTATTGGACGGCACTTTCCTTCATGAAAACAAGTCTACATGCCCGCAATTCCCACATCTTGGTCTTGGTTCTGCCTTGACCCTCCCTTTGGACATTTAAAGTCTATGCCAAAGACCTTCCTTAGGTGACACCCCTCCCTGTTTGCTCCCCCAGATTTAAGGGTGGACTTTCTGAGGAAGACCTCTCAAAAAGAAAGGGAGAGGTCTGAGCATTGGGGAGGGCTCTACCGGCCTTCCTTCCTCCCAAACCTTCCTTCAATGACTCAATGGCATAGAGCAGGGAGATGCCCAAACAGAAAGCAAGAGGCCAGAGAACCATGGGAGGTGGGACTCCTGAGGAGGCAGCACCGTGAGCCTTGTGTGACATGAGAAAGTCTTGGTGAGACATCATGGGCTGGACCCCTCCCAGCAGAGTACACTGTCCTGTCACCTCCAAACCCAGGGCAGTTCCAGGGGTGGTTGCTTGGGGTGGTCATTGCAGCTGTGTCCCCTTCTCATAGAGGAGAGAAGCAAAGTAACCCCACATCCAGGGAGCATCTGTCTTGGTACACACCTGTCTGTGGGCTATGTGTTAACTGCTCTTGAAGGATGTGGCAGACCCATGCAGAGAGGCTGGCCCTACTCTCAGCTGCTCTCTGAATCAGGGCAACTCATGCCTGCAGACAAGCCACGGTCTCCCATCGGGGGAAAAGAAGTTGACAGTTTTTGTGAGGCCCCCAAAACATGAGTGATCTTCACT
Organism: Macaca fascicularis; assembly: GCF_037993035.2. NCBI lineage: Eukaryota > Metazoa > Chordata > Mammalia > Primates > Cercopithecidae > Macaca > Macaca fascicularis. Next base: position 54,703,179 of record NC_088388.1, read on the forward strand.
CCCATTTACTGAATATTAATTTGTTTGATCGTAAAATTTCCCAGTGGCTTCCCTTTGTTTTTGAGATTTAAAAGCCATGTTTTTTAACTTAGTCTTCAAGGCACTGTGTGAGCCTCATCCTGCATACTCTGCCCTGACTGACTAAGATCCAGCCACACTGACTCTTCCAGTTCCTCAAATGTACCCCAACCTTTACGCATATGCTGTCTGCTCTCTCTGGACCACTCTCCCCGTATGCCCCCTTTACCTCCTCAAACCCTACTCAGATTTACTTTAGATCTCAGCTAAAAGGCCCCTTTCCTGGGAGACTTCTCTGAACTCCTCAGTCTGGAAATGTATCATCAAATACCACAGCCACTACCATGTGGCTACTGAGCACTGGAAAGGTGGCCAGTTCAATTGAGATGCCCTGTAAGTGTCAAGTATACCCTGGATTTTTGAAAACTTAGTAAAAGGTAATAATATACAATATCTCATTGATAATTTTTAATACTGATTACATGTTGAAATGATAATATTTTGGATAAATATTAAAATTAATATAATATATATAATATATTGGGTAAATATATTAAAATTAATTTATTGGGTATAAATTAATTATAAATTAATAAATTTATAATTAATAAGTAAAATATAAAATTTATAAATATTAATTTATAATTAATCTATAAATTAATAAATATTAATTTATAAATTAATAAGTATAATATATTGGGTAAATATATTAAAATTAATTTCACTTTTTTTTTTTAACTTTTCCTAGTGTGGCTACCAGAAATTTTTAAATTATGTATGTGATTCCCCACATCTGTGGCTCATGTTCTATTTCTTTCTTTCTTTCTTTCTTTTTTCCTTTTTTTGAGATGGAGTCTCACTCTGTCACCCAGGCTGGAGTGCAGTAACATGATCTCGGCTCACTGCAACCTCTGCCTCCTGGGTTCAAGCAATTCTCCTGCCTCAGCCTCCCAAGTAGCTGGGACTACAGGAGCACACCACCACACCCAGCTAATTTTTGCATTTTTTTTTTTTAGTAGAGACGGGGTTTTACCATGTTGGCCAGGATAGTCTCGATCTCTTGACCTCGTGATCCAGCTGCCTTGGCCTCCCAAAGTGCTGGGATTACAGGTGTGAGCCACCGCACCCATCCTCATGTTCTATTTCTTTTTTTTTTTTTTTTTGAGACGGAGTCTCGCTCTGTGACCCAGGCTGGAGTGCAGTGGCATGATCTCGGCTCACTGCAAGCTCCACCTCCCAGGTTCACGCCATTCTCCTGCCTCAGCCTCCTGAGTAGCCTATAGAGGCGCCCGCCACCATGCCCCGCTAATTTTTTTGTATTTTTAGTAGAGACAGGGTTTCACTGTGTTAGCCAGGACTCATGTTCTATTTCTATGGGATAATGCTGGGGCACATCACCCTGGTGTGTGCCCAGATAGAACTTTATGTTTTCCTTCCTAATCTTTACTGCACTTTAGAATTATTCATTCCCACTGAAATATAAACTAGGTAAGGACGGAGACCATGTTTTTTTGGTTTCCCACTGTGTCCTTAGCTGCTAACACACTCCTTGGCACACAGTAGGAATAAAATAGATGTGTCAAATGCATCGATGAAATCTCTAACATGTTCCAAACACTTTACATGCAGCATTTCCAAAAGGGTGTGTGTGTGTGTGTGTGTGGCTAGGGAGAAAAAAACTTGTTTGCTGTTGAGATCTTATAGAGAAGTTCATCATACAAAACAGAGAACAGAACAGGACGGTTTTGGATGACGCTGGGTGGGACGCCTCTGTGTGGCACCCCTCAACCCTCACAGCCATCCTGAAGCACCTACGAAACCTTAGAGTCCCTGAATAGACTATATGAAAACCACTGTTACCTTACCCATGCCCCTCAACAGCTCATGAGAAATTATGAATAGCAAATCCCAGCTGAGTCCTCCCAAGGCACTAAAGAACCTCACTGTGTAGAGCAGAGGAGGTTCCTCAGGATACTCAGTTACCTACCTCCAGAGCAGCCACAGCTGGAGGCTTTGTGACTGTGAACAGCCCTACTCTGCTCACTGCTCTGAGACAAATGCAGATGAATACATCTACTTAGAAGGGGCTGCAGGGGAGAGTAAATGAGATAAATTTACATGTAGCACCTAATATAGTACCTAGCACATAGGAGGCACTCAATAAATGGTTGCTATTATTATTGTCACTGTTGACCTAAAGAAAAAAAAAACTTGTTGAGGCATACTTAATATAGGTAGGGAGTTTATTTGGGCCAAGTTTGGGGACTGCAACCAGGGAGCATAGAACCAAGTGTAACAGCCCAATAGGTGTATCTTGCCCACTGCCCAGAAAAGCCAAAGACTGAGAACAGCTGGTATTGCAGCAATGAAAGAGTGTAATTATTGCAGAGCCAGCCAAGCAGGAGGATGGTAGACATTTTTAAAAACTGCCTCCCTGAAAGCTTGGAGGCCAGGATTTTTAAGGATAATTTGGCAGACAGGGGACTAGGGAATTGGTACTGCTGACTGGCTACTAATGAAATCATAGGCATGTCCAAAATGGTCCTCATGCACCGAGTCAGTTTCTGGTTTGGGGGTTTCAGGGTTGGGAATCTGCTCCTTTGTATGAGTCATGGGTCCAAATGGAGTCAGCTGGTCACCAGAATGCAAAAGTCTGAAAAATATCTCAAAGACCAATCTTAGGTTTTGACAACAGGGAATGTATCTATAGGAAAAACTGGGGAAGTTATAAATCTTGTGACCTCCAGAGAGGTAAATGATTATAGAAAGGCAAGCTAGGGAACAATGGCTGGTCATCATTTAGCTACCCCTACATCCTAGCAGAATTCAGGCCCCTTCTATAATCCTAATCTTGTGGGCTTTCATTAGTCTTACAACAGCAGTTTTGGTCCCTAAGCAAGGAGGGGGTTAGTTTTGGGAAGGGATTGTTATCATCTTTGTTTTAAAATTAACAAAGGCAGTTAGCTTGTGAGGTTAGAGGCAGGATAGAGTTAGGTTAGATTTTTCTCACTGTTATAATTTTTGCAAAGGTAGTTTCACAAGTTGCCCTGAATATAAGCTCCCATTAGCAGAAGTTACACGTGGGTTTTTAAAGAAAAATAAAAGGCAGTTCCTAAGTTGTTTACCAAGAATTTATATTAAAATAACACAAGCTATTGATTACATTGTTCTTTGTACCACAAATTCCAGGAAAATGAAGATAATGGGTAAGGCAGGAATAAAATGCTGTTAAACAATTGCCCTCAGGCATAGTTGTGGGGAGGTGGGGTGTGACTAAAGTCCCCATACTCATGTCTCTCTGGGCCTGATAAATTTTGCATGCCCTCACATAGCTCAGACTGCTCTGAGCGATTTTTCTTTTATCATCATCATCATCATTATTAAAAATAAGCAAGTAGTAAGCCTGAGCAGTGTGACAGAAGCATACTTCATTATTGGCTAAATGTATTTCCTTTCTGTAGTCATTGCTTACATGGACCTGTATGCATGACTCACACTTTGTACAGATAAATGCATACACATTGATATATACACAAAATATATAAGCCAGTGAACTCTATCATCTGCTTGTATGAGATATGCCGGCAGTAAGCTGAATCTGTTTCCATAAGGGATCCAGCACAAACATGTGATCCTCAAATACAAAACCAACTGTGTCACCTCACAAAAACCATTTCAATACCACTGGGAGTGAAACCAGGGGCATATGAACATTTGTTCCTAATTAACAACAACAGAAAATCTGTCTTACTAGTCTTACTAACCAATTTTAACTCCAGTTCCTGAGGTGCTACTTGTCATGTTTCATTTGAGAAAAGCGTCATCGAATCTCCATGGTGCCCAGGATGCACTTCGGGTCTCTGCATTGCATATAAGATGGCAGCTCCCGTTCGTCATGCATTAATAAGACAGGAGACCAGGAGGACGGGCTGTTCAAAGATTTGGTAACAACCCAGCACCTGTCAAAGTGTGAGCCAATGGAGCTGAAAACCATAGCATTTTCACTGAGAACTGTTGTGGCAGAAGAGCCTAAAGTAATTCACCAGTGACTGGTGAATAGGCTTCTCTCTGGGCCTCAGCTGTAAAATTTCGGCCTGGAAACCAGGTGTGTTCCTGTCCCTTCCACCTTTCACCCATCCCATGGAACTGATTCAGAAGCCACATTTTGTGGCCCTTGCCCAATGGTTCATGAGCCAAAAACTGGAGCTGCAGAAGCCAAGAGCACTCAGAAAGCCTCCAGGGTATGACAGACCAGCAAAGGGTGCTTAGAGTCCCAGGGTTTCTGGCTCTGCCCCCTCCTTTCTGGCTAAAATCTCTGAAGGCACATGTGAACTCAGGGGCCAGAGGCCTTTCTACTACAGGGGGCCTATGAATTCTTTCTGTAAATGGCTAGATACTAAATGTTTTTGGCTCTGGGGAACCAACCATCTCTCTTGCAAAGACTCAATTCTGCTGTCCTAGTTCAAAAGCAACCATGGTGTATTAGTCCGTTCTCACACTGCTGATAAAGACATGCCCAAGACTGGGAAGAAAAAGAAGTTTAATTGGACTTACACTTCCACATGGCTGGGGAGGCCTCAGAATCATGGCGGGAGGTGAAAGGCACTTCTTACATGGCAGCAGCAAGAGAAAATGAGAAAGAAGCAAAAGCAGAACCCCTGATAAACACATCAGATCCCATGAGATTTATTCACTATCAGGAGAATAGCACAGGAAAGACTGACCCTCAGGATTGGATTAGCTCCCCCTGGGTCCCTCCCAAAACACGTGGGAATTCTGGGAGACACAATTCAAGTTGAGATTTGGGTGGGGATACAGCCAAAAAATATCACATAGACAATATGTAAATGATAGGCATAGCTGTGTGCTAATAAAACTTCATTTACAAAAGCAGGTGGCAGCCGGGATTTGGGTAACACTGCTTTACACTGACAAAAGTGAAAAAAAATTCGGGTGGCAACCAGAACTTTTATCATTAAACAAACTAGATTAGAATGGCATGGGATGGGATGGGATGGGATGGGATGGGATGGGATGGGATGGGATGGGATGGGATGGGATGGGATGCGATGGGATGGGATGGGATGCGATGGGATGGGATGGGATGCGATGGGATGGGATGCGATGGGATGGGATGCGATGGGATGGGACAGGTAGACTAGAACAGAATATGCAGAGTTTAGCATATGGAGAAATAAGTATTGTTTTGTGATTATTTTGTTACAAATACGTTTTTATCCAAATATACCATATGTGTGTGTGTAGCTGCATTCTATATAGTGATTATCAATGTATTTCTTAGTCTGAGTCAGGATCATAAAGGTGAGAAATACAATGGCATAGTGAATAGAATCTGCAACTATAGATCAGGGTGTCTGGGTTAAAATCTCCATTCTGCCCCCAATTTATAAGATCAGAAGTCTCTTCCCCTCCGCTGGGCCTCAGTTTTCCCATCTGTACACTGAGAGATTTAAGGATGAGGTCCGAGTTAACTTCTGGTTCTTAGATTCTGTGGAGGCATAGATGTCATTATTTAGTGCCAGTGATCTGGAAATCCTGCAAACCAGATGGTCCAGGTCAAAGACGTCCAGATAGTCTGGTTTCATCCCCAGGGTCTCTGCTCCACTCCAGCCCTCTCTCTTTTCAACTGAGAAGCATCTGGTTCATTTCATAGCTTGAAGCCTCATTTTACAAATCAGCTCCAACTTGTGGATGAGACTGAAGCTCTTGGAGAGAAAGTCCTTGCTCAGAGACATTCATCTTGCCCAATGGCACTCATAAGTGCCTGGACCAAACTCAAATTCTCGGTTGTTTTTTGTTTATTTTTTAAAATCTGAAGCCCTTGTCTTTTTTTCCATAGTATGGTCCTCCTTGGAGAGGGTAGTTTGTTGCAACCTCAAACTCCAAACTTCAGCTCACTCTCTATTTCTACTTGGGGTCAATTCCTAAATATTTAAAAATGAGGCAGTGGCTGCTAGGAACCAGTACAGGTTTACCAAGAATGGGCCACGTCAACTCAAGTATTTTCCTTCCTTCATGGGTTATTAGATGGGCAGGCAGGGAAATCAAGTAGAGAGCATGTATCTGAGTTTCTAGAAGATCCTGATAAAGTATCTCACAGGGCCCAGCAGAGTGGCAGGTGAGATGAAGGCTGGAGAAGGATCAAGTGAGGCAGGTCCACGGTTGGTAGATCAATCATAACCAAAAAGCATCATCTAATAGAGCAAAGGAGGTTATGGGAAGCGGGACTCAAATGCCTACACATGAGTGGTAGTGAGTTCTCTGGCCAAAAGAAAGGGGTAGGGTCAGCCTACAGGAAGCGACCACCATCACCCACGGGTAGCTTATTGTGGCCACAAGGGGCCAGAGCAAGTTGGAGCCAGACCCCAGTGAAGGTAGAAATCTAGATTTGCCAATTAAAAGTGCTGCGAGCACATTCCAATGGAAAAACAAACACTTTGTCACACACACACACCCACACACAGACCCACAACTGTGGCCAAATACAACATATAGCTGTCAGTTTGCAATGTTAGGATTAAACATTTGCCATTAACCACAGAATGGCAGTGACGCAAGGCTCTATTCTCTAATCTGTCCTCTTCCACATTTTCATTGCCAGCTTGAATGAGGACACAGAAGCCATAATTATCACATAGACAGATATCAGGAAACTGGAAGCTGGGGGAAGACAGGATCAAAATTCAGAGTGATTTTCACAGGCTGGACCACTACCCAACATGTCAAGATGAGACTTACAAGACAAAAATGTAAGGGCCCTAGTTGATCCTGTTCACACCATATTGTTCCGTCCTCTGCCCCACTACACACTATGTGTGCCCTCAGGTTCTGTTCCTCTTCTGGTGGACCTTCTCCTCTCCTGCCCTTCCCAAAGCAAGCGGGCACTATCCTAGGACCCCCAAGTCCCTTCCTCTTCCTCAAGGAACGCTGCTGTCCTCCGCCTGTGGCCTCTACAACCACCTACTCCACCTCCTGCTGAGGTCTGGAGTCCAAGCCAGTAAAAGATACCTACCATCTAAACTGATACAGCAACCCGGGTCTGACTGTTTTAGTAGACTATGGAGTACTCGACCACCATGGGAGTCACCCCAGCAGCTTCACTACACCAAGCCCAGCTCCAAGATGGCCTTGTCCCTCAGGCTGTGGGAAGGACTGGCCTTCATAGCTTAGGAACCATGAGAATGTAAGCCCCACCACGGTGAGGGTCCTGTCCATAGCATTCCTCACCATGGCCCCAGCACCTAAAACAAAGCCTGGCCTCAATTATGTGTGCAATAAATATTAGAAGTAAAGGCTACAAAAACACATTTTTTAGAGTATTACAGAAATTTGAATATTGACTATGAATTAGGTGACTTAAATTATTGATAATTCTCATAAGTGTGATAATGACATTGTTACATAAGAAAATGTTTCTCTGTCTCTCTCTTTCTCTTTATGGGAGGGGGGTACAAACTAAAGTAATTTAGGAGTGAAATGACATGATGTTTGGGATTTATCAATATGTTCTAGCCAAAAAGTGAGGGAGCTGGGGAACAAATCCAACTTTCTACTTTTTTTTATGTTAGAAAACTGTCATAATAAAAGTTAAAAACAAAAAATGGAAAACTGGTAAGGCTATAAGACGGGTCTCCTACCAGCAGAGCTATAGGATTAGTTGCTGCAACCCCAGCCGGTAGTACATGGAGCCCTCTGGCTGAGGCCTCCTCTCTTTCCCTTCAGCTCCCCACGGGCATGGGAGGGCAGATTCCTGCCTTGTGATAAGAAAAGACACTGGATTATTTCTGCACACTGACCCTACCCTCCAGCCAGGCTCTGGATCAGTCTGTCCTAGGGAAGCTCCTGGGGCTGAGGTAAGCAGTACAGCTGTCAGAAGAAGTATCCAAAATCTGGAAATAAGGCAAAAAGGGTGTATGGAACATCCTTTCAATGCCATAGTGGGGTGAAGGGCACACGAGAAATATCTAATGGATAGTATTTGGTTCAACTCATAATTTACTATTGATTTAAAATTCCAGATTTAATAAAGGTACCTACTGTTGATTTTGTCCACTGGAGATGCATATAATTTCTATCCACTGAAAATGATAATGCCAAAAATTACATTATGAGTCTGTTGGCCATTAATCCATTTTGAATCTAACCCAGCAATCTTCTACTAGCATTTCTTATAAATACCTAGCTTCTTAAACACTATTTGAGCCAGTTCTAACATCTTACTGGTTCCCTTATTAATGACTAGAATAAAATCTTTGACATACATTCATTTTGTATTGGTATTAAAATGACATTTTTTAACCTTTTGAAAATTATACTTCATCATCTCCCTGAAACTTACCTCCTGTAAGTCAGCTGTTCCTATGTTCTGTTCACACAGGAACTCTAGAGGTAGTCATTTCCACTTTGGATAGTTCCAATCGTAAAAATAAAATTTAAAAAACTAAAAATGATTTATTTAATTTAGCTAGAGTCTCTGTTGAGCTCTCTCCCTCTACTAATGCAGTGAAACAACATTCAGACAGACCTGTGCTCAGTTTATCAGCTGCATGACCTTGGGAAAGGTACTTGATCTCCCCAAGGTCCTCCCCTTCCTATCTTCCAGTTGTGAGGATTAAATGAGATAGTCCATGTAAAGCACTTAGCACAGTGCCTGGTAGACAATAGGTTAATTTATCTTCTTCTCAATCACTTTCTCATTCATTCCTTTATTCAACAAACATTTGTTGAGGCACTGGTGGCAAATGCTGGAGATGCAAATATGCATAACAAATAGCTCCTGTTCTTAGGATGCATGCTAATTAGGAGGAGAAAAAGAAATGTTTATAAAGAAATTCTAATACAGCATGATAAGTACAACAATAGAATCATGTACAATGCACAGAAGAGAAAGTGATTACCTCTGAGGCAGAAGCAGAGGTGGTTACCAAAGTAGGCTTCCCAGAGAAGGTGATGCCAATGATGTGTTTTGAACATAAATAAGAGTTTCCCCAGCATTCAAAGAGGAAGAAAACATTACAAAGACTTGAAAAACAAAATAGCATGCTACGCCTTGATGGAATATAAAGAGCAAATGAAGGGCCAAGAGATGAATGCTGGAGCAATAGTAATGGGAGACGATGTTGGTAAGCAAAGGAGGTTTGACGTTCTACTTAAAAATGATGGCAAGTTTTTGAAAAGTTGTATGCAGGGATGTGATATTATCATATGTGTATCTTAGAAAGGTTATGGTGACATGATCTATGAGGAATGAAGCAAGACCAAGGCTGAAAGATACCTTTGACTATTCTCATGGTGAAACAGAGTATGGTAAATTTACTATTATAATAGTGAAACAGAGGTGAAACCTGGAAACAGAATGAATGAAGAGGAAAAGTGTTTAAGAAATAGAATCAACCATCCAGACCTAGCAAATGAGCTAGGAATGGCAGCTAACAGGTGCAGAATAGGCACATAAGCCAAGATCAGCTCATTTATAGGCTGGCCAGTGACCAAAGAAGTAGCTGACTATACAAAATTAGGGCCAATAGTATTGATGGTAACACTAGGACAGACTGTTTTTAAGGAAAAAAAAAATCCACATTTAAACTTTAAAGAGTTTATTTGAGCATTCAATGATTCATAAATTGGGGTGACACTGGATCACAAGGGGCTAGCATTCCACAGAAGGGGCAAAAGACAAAACTTATATAAAGCATTTGCAGAAGCAAGACAAAGAAAGCAATTTTGATTGGCTAGAAGTTAGGTGGTGGTTTCTGATTAATATGGTTTCTAGTTTCAATTTACTGTTTCCTTTGTGCTTTCATTTGTTCATGTAGGAATTTAAGGTGCCAGAGCCACCCCAATCTAATGGACACCTAATTAGATTTTTTTTTTTTAACAAATCAGACACTTTCCTTTCTGGATTTGAATAGGGAAATGCAAAGATAATCTAGTTAATTGGAAAAAGAAAGACAAAGGAGAATGACATGTAAAAAGAAGCACAGACGCTATTGAGAAGAGATCAATGCCAGAGGCTACAACAGCCATGACTGCTAGAGAGCTGGACATGGTACAGCAAAGCTGCTGTTAAAGCCTTACAGTCATTGGCATCTGGTGCATAAATTCATCTAAGTCCATCTAGGTTCCTTCCAAAATGTGTAGCATTTTGTAACTGGTCAGATGTTAGGGAAAGAAATTCGTCTGGGTGAATATTGCAATACAGGTCTCACCTCCTCCAAGTCTTTCCTCCAACTCTTCATTGACCACAGTTGCTCTCTTTCCCCACCCTGATTTTCTCCATTGTGTAAACTCCAGGCTGAGCTTGCTTCATGCCCCCAGGCATGAGTCAGAGCATTTACCTCATTCCTAATTCTTTTTTTTTTTTTTTTTTTTTTTTTGGAGACGGAGTCTCGCTCTGTCGCCCAGGCTGGAGTGCAGTGGTGCGATCTCGGCTCACTGCAAGCTCCGCTTCCTGGGTTCACGCCATTCTCCTGCCTCAGCCTCCCAAGTAGCTGGGACTACAGGCGCCCGCCACCGCGCCCAGCTAATTTTTGTATTTTATAGTAGAGACCGGGTTTCACCGTGTTAGCCAGATGGTCTCGATCTCCTGACCTCGTGATCTCCCCGCCTCAGCCTCCCAAAGTACTGGGATTACAGGTGTGAGCCACCGTGCCCGGCCCCTCATTCCTAATTCTTAACTTCACTTGCCTGCTTGGAACGCAGCTCCCCTCCTGCTCCTCCCATCCAAACCCCAGGCTGCTCTGACCCTCAGCAGGTCAAAAGGAAAGAGAGGTTGCAACAAGAGACAGAAACCTCTAGAGTTACAGGTGGTCACAGAGAAAGCAAGAACAAGTAGAACCTTATTGCTTGCTGGAAAGAACAACCCTACATTCAATCCTTCATCAGGAATAGTGTTTTACCAGGCCCCTCACCCAGAAGGTTCGAAACTAGCATTTATAAACAGATAAAGCATCTGCAGAAACCCAGGTATCCACACATTTTACTAACGGTCACATATATCCCAAAGGTTGAAGAATATGAGAACTTAAGCTCCATGAGGACCAAGATTTGTGTTTTTCTTTTTTTTTTTTTTTTTTTTTTTTTTTTGAGACGGAGTCTCCCTCTGTTGCCCAGGCTGGAGTGCAGTGGCCGGATCTCAGCTCACTGCAAGCTCCGCCTCCCGGGTTTACGCCATTCTCCTGCCTCAGCCTCCTGAGTAGCTGGGACTACAGGCGCCCGCCACCTCGTCCGGCTAGTTTTTTGTATATTTTTAGTAGAGATGGGGTTTCGCTGGGTTAGCCAGGATAGTCTTGATCTCCTGACTTCGTGATCCGCCCGTCTCGGCCTCCCAAAGTGCTGGGATTACAGGCTTGAGCCACCGCGCCGGCCAAGATTTGTGTTTTCCATCACCAATCCTCAGTGCCTACAATAATGTCTGGCAGGTACCAGGAAGCCAGTAAATATTTATGGAGTGAACAAATGTATGGATTCACAGCAAGTCTGCCGAGAAATCTCTGATGATATGCTAGAGTTTTCGGCCTTCAGCCCACCACAATTATTAATTCAATGAAAGCATAAAAGGATTTCTGAAAAAGAAATAAAAAATATGACAATGGAGCAGGGAAAAATTTTTAATGCATTGGTGAATCCACTCAAGATTTAAAATATCTGAAGAGGCCAGATCAATAATCAATATGATGATGAGAGATTATAACAGAGCTGTCATACCAATTGAGAGATGTGATTTAGCAGCAGTACTCTTGGAAAAGAATCACAAGTCTTAGCTGACCATAAACTGAGAAGGAATTTAAGGTATGAAGAAGTTGTCAAGAAAGTGACTGTGCGCTGAGGTAAGGAATCCAGAAATGAGAGAAGTGATGGCCCAGTACAAGGCATGATGCTCAGACCCCCTCTACAGTGATTTGCTTGGTACTTGAAATATGCTCAAAGAAGGGAAATCAAGGAAAGAAAAGGATGGAGACCATATTATATGAGAAAGAGTTGAAAAAACTGGAGGTGTTCAGCCCAGGGAAACTCCAGGAAATATGTTAGCTTGCTCAGACTAGATATCTTAAAACAACTGAAATGCATGCTCTCCCCCTTCTGGAGGTCAGAAATCCAAAATCAAGGTGTTCACAGGGCCATGATCCCTCCTTGTCCTTTCCTGCTTCTGGTAGCCCCCAGCATTCCATAGCTTCTGGCAGCATCGTTCCAGTCTCTGCCTGTATCTTCACATGGTGTTCTCCCGTTGTGTATCTTCTGATAAGGATACCAGTCGTACTTGATTAAAGGCCCACCCTAGGCCAGTATGACTTCATTTTAACTAAGTGTATTTGCAAAGACCCTATTTCCAAGTGAGTCATATTCTGAGGTACTGGGGGTTAGGACTTTGACATACCTTTTTGGATAACGCAATTCAGCCCATACAAGAGGGCAACAGAACCGTCTTCATGTATCCTAAGAACTGCCTTGTAAAAGACTTGATCTGTGTGGCCCAAAGGGCAGAGCTAAGAAGCCGGAATGCAAACTATAGCTACTCAGAAAGAAGCACTTTCTAAGAGTGAAAGTTGCCTCCCTGTGGCTCCTGACTCTGAAGCTGCCCAGAAAGAGGCAAGTCGACCTGCAGGGGTGGCACTGGGGGGCAGTCTTTCCCAGGAAGGGGATGGGGCTGCATGGCCTCATCTCACACTGTTACTTGATTCTCTGGCACTCTGGCATGAGGGAACTATTTTTAACCAGGCAGAGATTTAAGTGGCTGTTTCCAAGAACCAGTATAAGTAGATGAGCTTCACGATAATGCAGACTGCTTATGAGAAATGGAGCATGAATTGCAGGCCCAAGAAACGAATATAATTCAGTCTCTATTTTAATTTTTAATTGGAAAAAAAAAAAAAAGCCCATCCCAGCCAGAAAGAACAGGGGAAGAGTGTACTTTGCACAGCACTATAGAAAGCATTTGTTAGCTCTGCTGAGACAAATGGCATAGTCTTGTTGCTTCTGTCATCTCCACAATTGGGATAGGAAAGATTTCTACAGAGACTGCCACTGTTGCCCGTCTCCATGGATAATGAAGGTCACGGTTTATGGGCACGAACTATTCTGCTCCAGACACAGCCTCATTGGTATGCAGGCATGAAAACCCAGCAGCCAGCCTCACACACTGATCAGATTTTGGAATTTAGTCATAATGTATACCTTCTCTCACTCCCTCCCATTTTCTCCAGACAGTTTTGCATTTAAATGGAGCAAGAGGACAATAGAAAGGAGTCAGGGAAAGAGAATTAGCATTTATTAGGCACCTACTGTGTGCCAGGCATTTGTTTCATTGAATTATGCAGGCTTTGATTCCATGTAAGATGGGGCCAGCATGTGTGCATGTGCGTGTGTGTATGTGTTGTGTACACACGCTGGAGTATGTGTGACCTAGATGGAAAATGAAGGGAAAGGAAAGAGGTGCAGAGTGCTTACAAGATGGAAAGAGGAATAAGGGTGGAGGTCTTGGAACAGCCTTGTGAGACAATGAGTTAGGCTGCTTCTCTGATGGCCAGGCAGGGAAGTTCCTGCCTCCAGCAAGAGTATCCAATCTGGACGAGACCCAAGGGTCCGGTCCAACCAGAGTCACAGGGGTGCCTGAAATCGAGGTCTGAGATGAAAGAAAGCTGAAGGATTTGAGAGAATGTAAGGTTCCATCAGTCCCAGAAGGTCTTCCAAGGCAGCCAGACCTCAACTGGACATTTAGGTGTCTGTTCAGGATCTTGCTGAATCCAGAGCCTGAACTTTGTGATTTTACCCATTTTACATTTACTGATTTGCTTGATTTACTCTGGAACCTCAGTAAAACTCTCCCCTTTCTGGCTCTAGCCCAGTGGTTCTGAGTCACTTGGGTGTAAATGGATCACTGGGGAGACTGTTTATAGAGCAGATCCCCAAATCCCACCAGCAGAAAGAGACGGGTTCAGGAGGTTAAGAATGAAGCTTGACAATCTGACCTAACAGAGGACCATGCTTTCAGAAATACTACATCAGGTCATTCATGGCTTTTTTGAAGAAAAAGAGGATGTGTCTGCCCCTGTGCTAAAAAGGGGAAGATAGTAAAGTGTCCTTAATGACCAAGTGTGCTAGTGTACCAACAAGTGTACTAAAGCAGCAACATTCTGGGAAGTTCAACGACTATTAGAATAGACAACCTCTTTGGACCCTCTCTTTCCCTTTGCTGAAGTTTGAGAGACACCCTTTGTTGTACCTAAAAATCTCCCCATGGCTTCTCTCTTCCTTAGGGTAAAGGGATGTCCAGCTCTGAGGTGTCAGCTATTAACACCTTAGCATGAATTAGACCATACTCAGCCAAATCCTTTCCCAGAAAAAGGACACACACAAGAGAAACTAGCTTTTGTTGAATGCTCCTAGGGATGTCCGGCACTGCAGTCAGTACTCCACAGTGAGGAGGATTGAACAAGACTTGGTTGATGCCCACACCAAGCCAGTGAAATGGCATTTTCTGCATTTGGCAGATGAGAAAATGAGGGTCACAGAGATTTAGTAAATTGTCCAAAGACACTTAGCAGATAGCAATAGACTCTAGATAGAATTCAAAGTCTGTTGGCCTCTGAAAATCATCCTAGCCCACTAGACCACTAGAGGAAGAAAGAGGACCCTACTGGGAAGGGAAGATCTGGGTGGGCTGCCAATAGAGGGTGGGAGAGGGTGGCCAGAACACGACATAGGACTGGAGGTAGAAGATTGTAGGCATAGATGTAGGGAATCCAAAGACAACTTGTACTTTTGATTTGGTTCTTAAAGTAAAGTGTTCATCAGTCTAAATAAGTATTGGCCTTTATCAAGAAAGAGAACATCTCTTTCTCTGGAGGGTTGGCCCTTTGGGCAACAGAGGAAGATCTGGGAGGTGAACAGCTGATCACAACTGGGATTAATGACATGGACTGGGTCAAGGCTTGCTATGCCTGGCTATCAGGTCTTAGGCATGAAATGGGCCTCATCAGAATGGGCAAAGGGTTGCACAGGGACTGAGCAAGAGGGCTTTAACAAAATCTGATTGGATCAAAGGAGATACACAGGTGAACCAGTGGATGCTATAAGTGATGGAGAATATTGGAAGAGTGTAATAGAAACCAGGGATAGCCACTGGAGCATCAGGAAACAGGACCTGAGCTCTCCTGGGAGTGTGCCTCTGACAGCACTGTGGCTGCGGATCATCTCTGCTGGATGTCCTGCCATTTCCGTAGCCTCTGCCTAGCTCAAACTGAGTTCACCAACCTGTCTGCAAAACCAGATTCTACTTCTGACTTCACTAATATTATCAGGAGCACCAACATTCTGGGAGGTTTCACAGCTATTAGACAATCTATTTGGACTCTCCCTTTCCCTCATAACTGGTTACTTGCCAAATCCTACCAGTGGACTCTCCATAACGTTCCCCACCTCTTTGCTCTTACTGCCCTGTCTGTCCCTAGGCTGGGGCCCAATGTACATATCTGTCAACCATAGCTTGCCATTCAAAGGCTTCTAGGATCCAGCCTCATCCTACCTCATAAACCAACCTTCTACTATCCCACTGTTCACTCAAGTGAGTAACCCACTCTTGTCAAAGTGGCCTACTTTAAACCAGTCTCCGTTCCTTTGCTCATGCCATTTCTTCCATCCAGATTTCTATTTCCCTGTGTATTCATTCACCACTCCCACTCCATCCATGCATTCAACGGATGTGAATGAGTGCCTGCTGTATGCTAGGCACTCCTCTAGGTGCCAGTAACCCAGTGATGATCAAGGCAAAGTCTTCCTGCCCTGGTAACTCACATTCTCCTGGAGAAGATAAAAAATAAAGCAGGCGAAAGGGATAAATAATAGGACAATGTGTGTGTGTGTGTGTGTGTGTGTGTGTGTGTGTCCGTCCGTGTGTCTGTGTATCTGTGTCTCTATGTGTGTGTCTGTGTGTACATACATGTGTGTGTGCATGAGTGTGTTTTAGGCAGATTAGAGTGGTCATTAAAGGCTTCTTTGAGGAGGGGTTCAGATCAGAGACATGAATGAAATGAAAACTAGTTATATGAAAATTGGAGTAAGAGCTTCAAAGTCCTCTCCTCCAACAGAGGGCAACATAAGCACTAGATGAGCCGCCCTATATCCTACATTCCAGAACTTACTGTCTATGAAATTCATACATCTCTGAACATATCCTGCCTTGAGTTGCTTCTTACCTTTTCATGCCTGACCAGATGATAATTTCTTTGAGGGTAGTAGCTTGATCTTATTTCATAAAAAATCACAGATTACTGGGGCATTGTGGCATGCAACACCTAGTGAAGGTAGAATAAGGGAGAAATCATTTCACTGTGTTTCTGTAAGACTACAAGAAAAAATTTATTCCTTGTGACTTAAAGAAGACTGTTTTGCAAGTGTCATTCATTCCATGTTGGTTGTATTCCTAGCTGGAAGCTAGGAAAGTAACTGAGATCATTTCTCTAATTTGAATCCACGAGCAGGTAAATAAACCCCTCATGACTCAGGCAAAAAAAAAAAAAAAAAATGCCACCACAGCTCTAAGATAGAAGAACATCCACTGTCAAACTATCTTGAAATCACTGAGCTGAAGTCACAGAGCAAACACCATTCCGAAGGTGCTTCTGCCCTTAGGAGAAGGAGTCCAGGGTAAATCAGCAACATTCTCATGATGAGGAGCAGCTAAGGATTAGTGAAAAGGGAACTAAAATCCATGTAGGCTTTATTGAATTAAATATCGGTTTCTAAATATTTTTAAAGTATACAGTGTTAATATGCAAAAGTGTATATCCTTTTATAATACTTTAATGCATTTAACTGATTTAATAAAGACTTACTCTTTGCCAAGCAGCCAACACATATTAACTGTGCACCAGCACATCCAAGCACAGTGGGGGTGCAGTGGTGACCTAACAGCTGTGTTCCTGTCCCCAAGGACTTAACACTCTAGCAGAAAGGACAGATGCTAAATAATTTTATGTCAACAATTAGGTGATTACAAGTGAGCAAAATGCTGCAATGAGAGGCTACTGGAGTGTATGGGGCAGGGAAGGAGGTGGGCAGGGGTCAGAGTAAGTTCCCCAAGGAAGTAATATTACATCTGAGACAAAAGTTGACTAGGGCTGATGTGGTGGCTCACATCTGTAATCCCAGCACCTGGGGAGGCTGAGGCAGGAGGATCGAAGAATTTGAGACCAGCCTGGGCAAGATAGTGAGACTCCATGTCTACAAAAAATTTAAAAACGTAGCTGGATGTATTGGCACCTGTGGTCCCAACTACTTAGGAGACTGAGGCAGGATGATCCCTTGAGCCAAGGAGGTTGAGGCTGCAGTGAGCTATGATGGTGCCACTGCACACTCCAGCCTGGGTGACAGAGAGAGACCCTGTCAAGAAGGAAAGAAAGAAAGAGAGAGAGAAAGAGAAAAAGAGAGAGAGAGAGAGAGAAAGAGAGAGAGAGAGAAAGAAAGAAAGAAAGAGAGAAAGAAGGAAGGAAGGAAAGAGAGAGAGGAAGGAAGGAAGGAAGGAAGGAAGGAAGGAAGGAAGGAAGGAAGGAAGGAAGGAAGGAAGGAAGGAAGGAAGGAAGGGAGGGAGGGAGGGAGGGAGGGAGGAAGGGAGGGAGGGAGGGAGGGAAGAAAGGGAAGAAAGGGAGGAAGGAAGGAAGGAAGGAAGGAAGGAAGGAAGGAAGGAAGGAAGGAAGGAAGGAAAAGAAAGAAAGAGAGAAAGAAAAGAAAAGAAAAGAAAAAAGAATATAAGAGAAAAAGTTGACTAGTAGTTAGTGAAGGAAGGTAACACAAAAGAATGTTCCAGGCAGAGGAAACTGTGCACACAAGTCCAGTGGTGGATAGGAGCATGGCACTTGAAACAAAGGCAAGTTCAACAGTGCTGGAGTGAAAGAGGCACAGGATGAGGCTGGTGGTGGTGGAGCAGCAAGAGGCAAAACCAGGCATGTTGTAGGCCAGTGGGGGTTGTGGCTTACCCCAGGGGCTGTAAAAAGCCATCTCACATTTGAGTCTCGGGGAAGCATACCAGTCTCTGTAAAACCAGAATCATGTAAGTCCCCTCTTCGAGGGGGGAAAAATATATATGAAATGAATCACCTTTTGAGAAGCAAATCAGCTTTAATTAAAGAGAAATGGAAGAAAATCACTTGGACCTAAAAGTGCTTTTGTTTATTCAGGCATTATGCTGTAAAATGCTTTTCTTGCCTAATAAGAGAAACTGGAGGATAAAAATTGTTTACAATCTAGGTAGTTAATGAATCTACATGCTTACAAGTCAGATTGAGACAAGGTCTCAGTAAAACTGAACTAGATTATGCTCTTCCTAAGTGACAAATTTCTCAGTTGCCACTTCACAGAAAGAGATAAGGACTGTCTTTCTGTCAAATTGCTTTGACAGGCTTGTTTTTTACCCTTCTGAAATGTAAACCTTTAGTGTTCTTATGCGAACATCAAGAATTGTGAAACATGTTTTAGATAATCACGGGAAGTCATAAAACATACCTGGTGTATGTAGGAGGCTGTAATTGTGGAAAATATGTAATTATTATTAGTAACCAGATATAACTGAATGTAAAATGGATTAAATTTTTCTTCTTCTGTTCCTTGTCTGAGCCCCATTATTGACTAACAAGATAAATCCACCATTTACAGTTTCAGGCATTTGAAACAGCAGCAATCTTTCCTTGGGAGCTATTAAAATAAAAATGGGAGCTTTGCTCATACTTCACTCCCTCTGGTTAACCTGTCCTCGGCTGGCCCAGCCACTCCTCCCCAAACTAATCCGCTTCACTTTTCACACCCCTTAGCTTGTTCCGTTGCCCCTGCTTGGAATTCCCTTCCAAGTTTCAGCTCCAGAGCTTAGCGTTTCATACCACATGACTAAGAAGACTCTGCTACTTATTGGCAAGAAACCCATATTGTAAATTCAGGTCTTTGGAGTAACGAGTAAACCTCTTGAAAGCCGCAACTCTAAATCCAATTTGCGACCATTTGCTGATTTCATTCTTTATGTGGCAAAAACGACCAAGGGAGGAACATGCAGACTAAAAATGTATAGTCAAATGACATATCCTGTAAATCAAAACGACATTGACTGACCCCTCTTCATAAAGCATGGGCCTTTGTGCTGCCCCCTAGTGGCTAGGGTGAAAGAGTCGGTGAACCACCCATACCTTCCCTCTCCCTCAATCCCACCACAGTCAGAGGCACACACTGTGCATGGCCCAGAAGCCCGGGTTATAGAAACATTTGTGGCCAGAGTGAGGCTGCCTGCCTCACCTGGGAATTGAACCTGTTCACCTTGGCCTCAACTAATGCCAAGCCAAATGGCAACAGACGATTTGGGAATGAAATGATCCTGGGTATGTCCCATGGTCAATTTGGTGATATTATTAACACAAACCCCAGATCACTTAAGATAATATTAAGATTTGGCATCTCTTCAAAGTGTTTCTCTCTGAGCAGTAGAAAGGCAGCAGGACAAATCTCGGCATCAGAAAGCAGAGGTTAAACAATCCTCCCCATGCTGCAGCTGACAGAATGAGGTCAAACGGAGTGAGCTCCAGGTGACGTCTGAGGATGCAGTCCACTTGGGCATTGTACCCAAAGCTGTATCCACAAACTGCCAATCAAAATGGCACCTTGGAAATCTGGTATGTTTGATCTGGTTGGACAACCACATCAGGTCATGCAAGCAAAGAACTTCCAAGTTTAATGCTCCACGAGTTCACATGAATCCTATTAGCTCAGAGCTTATCCCACACAGACATCCCCCTGGACTCCAACAGTTAGATATTGCTGCCTTTGTCATTCCAAACCACCACTGTGCGGGCAGCTGCTCCTCTCTCAGACTGTCCTAATTAGCAGCATGGTGCTCATTAACAGCCGCTGCGTGTTCAAATGTTCTCCCCCGCATGGAGCCAGGCCTGCAAAGCCTCCCAAAATACATCCTCCTGCTAAAGTGGTGCGTGCCATGGCAGCAGATGTTTGCTGATGATGGGCCTGGCAATTTGCTTTTCCAGGATCTAAGATCCTGATTCCTCCCAGAGCCAGTCAGGGTGGGGCAAAGCACCCAGAGGCAATGCCACCATCATACAGACTCAAGGAGCTTAGCTGGGCATCTGGAATGTAGCAGGCAAGAAACTAATGTTAGCTATCAACAGGGCTGATATTCAGCTAGTTTGCACCCAGACTGACATAGTAATTGTCAAAATGACTGTCTTCCTGGATGGTAAATAGCTGCTGTCTCTAGCTCCTGCTCACCCAATGTCCACCACAACCACCACTAATATCACCATCATTATGGTGGTGTGAGGGCCTCTTTCTTGGGACCCCCAGAACCTCTGACAAGCCAACATCCACTCTGATTGATCAATGCCATAGACACCAGTCATTACATTCAATACCATGCCTGGCTATCACTATTATCATTCTCATGATCATTATTTAGGGACTGATACTCTCACAAACATTTCTACCAGAAACTCTACCCCAGCCCTCCAGGTTCTCCCCTACTTCTCTGATTTCTCCTTATTCTCCACAGCAGGTTCTTATCCTCTGCCCATCTTTTGAATGATTATATTTCCTTAGTCATCTCATCCACAGCCAAGACTTCCCCTGCATTGCTTGGGGATTTGCCAATCCCATTGCTGAGGATTTCTTGGCCTAGCTGGGTTGGAACTATGCTTCCAATGATTCCCTTCACTGCACAGTTTTGTGTTAGCATGAACCATGAGAGGCATTTACAGATTTGAAAGGCAGAAGTGAAGCCAGAGACCATTTTCCTTCCGCTCTCAGAGAGCCTCTGCAGGGCAGCAGGTGTGGTTGCTGTCTCTCTATCCGCCCACCTCACCCATGTGAGGCAGTAGCCAGGTGGGCCACTTCTCCAGCTCCTGCTGGCTTTTGCCCTTCATCTGGGACAAGAGCACACTAGGCTGTGTGATGGAGGAAACAAGCTTCTCCTGCAATGAAAGCTTAAAGGTGGTGAAAACATCAATGCAAGTTCTAGTCCAACCTCAAGAGTCCTGGCTCATCCTTGCAGGTCCTCTTTTGACCTGCTTCCCCACATCATATCCATCTTCCTTTTCTGGCTGCCTGCTCTGTGGACACAAAAGTATCAGCTGTAAATAAACTGTTGACCCAGTCCCTGCAGTGCATAAGTTCAAATCCCTATAATAAATCTCTGCTTATATCTATATCTGTATATCTATATGTAGACAGATAGATGATAGATTAGACAGATGATAGATTAGAGAGGTGATACTTAGATTAGATGACAGATGGATACATAGATTAGATCGATACAAGATTGGATAGGTAAATGATAGATAGATAGATAGATAGATAGATAGATAGATAGATAGATAGATAGATAGAGATTGCCTCATGGTCTGCTTCTCTGATTGAGCTCTGACTGATGCAAACATCCACCCAGTCACTTAAGCCCTAAATCTAGTATCATCTCACTTCCTGTCTCTTCATCACTCTCAACATCTAAGTATCCATCCAACAAGCCATTCAACTTTCCAAACCTGTTTTGTTCTTCGGATACTTGAATATTTTTACTTCATTCTGCCTTATGTTGGGATTTGACAATTGTTTTCTAAAACAGCAGCTGCACCGAAGGCTCATGCCAGTGACAGTTTCAGCACTCAGAGGGACAGAGCCATGCACAGCCCAAGATGCAAGGCCTGGCACATCCACCTGCTCACCTGCTACCTACCACCCAGTCCTCCTCTGCCTGGACACTATTAACAATGGACAGGGTCCCAGCACCAGTTCTGCATCAACCCCACATGTTAGTCCCTTCTTCTGTACTCAGAGCATTCATAGTCCCTTAACAATTCATCATGAGACAGTGGTCAAGCCATCCCCCTTCTGCGCACCCCATGATACATTCCAGTTTGCTGAGATCCCTTTGCAGTGTTGCACACAATAGTACCCAGGGCACCAGATGCAGCTGAAGCCCCATGCACTGGCACAACTGCCACATTTGGAATCATGACCGCATGATCTTCTCAGGGCCTTTGAAAGTGACAAACCCACCAGCTGGGAGAAGGCTTGGGATGGCAATGAGCTTCGCCTGCTTTGACAGCAGAGGTTACAGCAGATGCTGTTGTGTTTTATTGTGTGGCAAATGGATGTGACGCGGGAGAAGAGGAAAATAGAACCTGGGAAAGGGCACGCGAGTCTTTCCGGGCGGCCCCAACAGATGGGGCCATATATAACGAGATAACACAGGTTCCAATCCCAGAGCCAGCTGCTGAGGCGCGACTTCCTTCTTAACAGAAAAAGTAGAAATTTTCCTTGAAATGAGAACTACAAGGCAGACATATGTGCCCAAGGAGAGCTTGAGGATTGAATGCCCCCACGGGGCTTTTTGGGGAGCCAGCCGTTTCTACTGAAAATGCCACCGCAGGTGGAGGCAGACTCCTTGTTACCTGCTCAGACTGGATGAGAAACAAACCTGAGCATTCTGTGTGCACTTTCCATAGGCTCAGGGCGACCGGATCTCTGATTGATGTCATTTTGGGCAGCTGTCTCCTTGGAGCTATTATTTCTCCAATTTTCTTTTGCCAGAAAAACAACTAAAGAGCTCCAGTACTCCCCACTTCCCTGGGACTTTTTTTTTTTTTTTTTTAGAATGTATCCATAAAATTCTATCTTTAAAAAGGAGTTGCTCAGCTTTCAGTTTTCAACATGTGGATAATTGATTTGTTACAACTCACAAAAGAGCATTTGTCATTTTGTAACAACCAAGACCAACATGCTTCCTCCAGAGATGAGCGTGGAAGCACTTGACTTATTGCTGCCATTAAAGTGAAGTGTTAGGCTGATTATTTGGTATTTCAGAATTCCTTATAAATCACCACCTTATTTTGGTGATTACAATTTTAAGAAGAGATGCTTGATTTAGTGGCAGCATCAGGGAGGAGGAGGGAGAGAGAGGGAGGAGCTGGCAGGAAGAGCAGCAAAGGCAAGAAGCTCAATAAACATACAATTGGAAACATCTGTCTGGTGCATTGCCCTCTTCTCCATAACTTGCAGCTCAAGTTATATGCCTACACCTAGGAAATTTACATTACTGGGCCTTTGTCAAAAAAATATAAGAAGGGGAAGGGACCCAGGGCTCTTTGCAGTGTGGGATGTGCCACTGCACTCAGCATTCTGGTTTCACGCTAGTTGGGGGTAGAAGAGAGTAGAGCTCCAAAGTGAAATTCATCCTATTGTAACGCATGGGCAAGTCATGAGATCTGGGCCCATGTTCACGGAGAAAACAAGCAAGCAGAGGGCTGGCTCCAGCTGGACACAGCTGGATTCTGAGATGCAACAAAGTGGAAAATGACTTCTTAAGCCCCAGTGAGTCCATCAATCAACTGCATTTATTGACAGCTAAAGGGAGACAGACAAAAGCAGCAGGTGCTTGGAGGAATCCAGGAATGTTAGACTCAATGTCTGCCCTGGGTAAACTTACAGACTAAGAGAGCAGACCCAAGTGGCATGCAGATTGTCCCCCACAGATTAAAAAGCTATGCAAATTAAGTCCTGGACGTGGTCATGCATAGGTGGCACTTGGTTCATCATGTCTCCCCCAGCTGTAAGTTGGTATCTGAAATGTCTGTCTTAGGGAACAAAGACCTCTACTCCCACAATGAGAGGCCAGGCTTGAATGTCAAATGCCCCAGGAGAAGGAATGTGTTGGTAGTCAGACCCTGCCTGGTGGAATATGTTCAATGCTGAATTTTTTAAACTGGAGCATATACAGATGCCTAGGTGGCCAGAATGGTGGGAGAATCCAAAACTAGTCCTATAGGGAATATGTAAAGTAAACAGGACACTTGGCCGAGAGAAAAGAAGGGTCATGAGAGCTCACACGGACCTGAAAGGCTATCATGGGAAGGGGGAAACAATTTGTTTTGTAATTGCTCTAGAGAGGAGAGTGAGGACTGCTGGTGGGAAGCTGCAGAGAGGCAAGTTTCAGTTCATTCTACTCTAGCAATTAGAGCTACCTGGATGTGGAGGAGTGGTACATGGCGAGTTTCCTGCCACGGGAGGAGTTAAAGGACAGTCTAGGTGGCCATGTTAGAGTCACAAATCAGAGAATCTCTGCATTTGGTGGAATGTAAAACTAGATGCAATTCAAGGTCGGTTGCCACTGTAAGATTATATGACACTGTGACCTAAATTCACACTAAAGTATGAATGTTTGACAGGTTCTTTCCAGAAAGTATACTGTATTAAAACCAGAGGAGAATATATTATAAAAAATGATGGATATGCTAACAAAACCATATGTGCCTCTAACAGGAGAAATGGGCTTTGAAATGGATGATGACTGTGGGCGTCCATTTCAGCACTGAGACTCAGAGTGTTTCAAAGGCTTGTCCCAAGACATACAACCATTCATAGAAAGCAGAACATCTAGTTTATGAACCAGGGCCTATTTGACTTCATTGCCCATGCTATTTGCCATAATGTTATAAGTAAGGTGGGACTTATAGGTATTCCTAACCTCCAGGATATTAAGTTGTGGGCTAAGGCCACGTATGTGGCTTTGAACGCACAGTGATGCCCAAAGGGAGTAGGAAGGGCTGCATGAAAAGATAGTAGTACAGGCTCCCATGTCCCATGCTCCATACATCCTTCACATGCCTGGCTGAATGTGTACATACACACACGGCCACACATATAGGGCTGCATGTGTGCCTGTACAGCCATATATATGTACTGTTAGCCGTCTGATGGAAAGGTCCAGGGTAAAGGTGGGTTTCACTTCAGCAAGGCTGTTGGCTGTTCCCTGACAGTCTCCCAGGGTAGCATTCACTACTTAAGCAAATTCCCTAGTCTAGGGCCTGGCCCTCATCCTCTTAGGCCTGAAAACAAGATTCTGTCAGTTCCCCAGAGGAAGAGGATTCAGGAAGGCAAATTCACCCAAAGCTCACAAGAGATGGTCATCTAAACCAGTCACCAGCGTGTTCATTTGCCGCCAGGGCTCTTAGTGCCAAGACACCTGGATATGTGAGCCCGAGCAGGTCCCTTCCTCCTGGAGATAGCTTCGTACAAAGCCATCAGGAAGCAGGCAGTCGGGGAGCATGGAGCCAGCTCAGGGTCACGGGGAAGGACTGGGTTTCTTGGGCCGGAGTGGCTTGATGCCTCATCGCCCAGAAAGACAGGCTCAGAGGAGCAGACTGAGGCCTCACCCTCCACTCTCCCTGCACAAAGCCTCCACCTCTGCCCTTGCAGCACCTTGATGGGGGCTCCTGAAGCCAGCCAGCCCTGCTTCTGCCTGACTGTCCCCACCTCTTTCCAGAGGTTGCAGTCTCCATATCTCACTGCCGCTCCATGGTGGCTCTGCTGAGCTCTATCTGATCCTATCTGACCTACTTTATGGTTGAACTCTAAGAGAAGACTCCATTTCCCTTATCTCCTGATGGTTGGAGTCATGGCACCATGACTGCCCCTCACTACACATACTTGGAGACACCCCTCACTTGGAGGAGCAGGCGGAGGCCCTCAGCAGGCAGAGTCAGCCAGGCTGGGGAAAAGGTGCTACAAGAGTATCATGGCCTCTGCTTCCTGGTGCTGCGTATACTGCTGAGTGGGTCCACACTGCAAGATCCCCCAACCCCATCCCACCACAGAGCAACTCAGGAATGTCAGCTCCCATCGTCAGCCTGGAAGTGAGTTCCTTTGTCCCAACCTGGGAAGGCATATGCAGCTCTGAGGCTCTTTCTGAGCCCAGTTCACAGACCTCTGCATCCACAGCCCTGGAGTTCCTCTTCCAACCCTGGCCCTGTAACTGGCTGTCTTACTTGCTGAGTATCCCATCCTCCCTCCAAACCTGAGCCCGACCCTGAGCTCCTGCAGCCACTCCCCACAGAGCCCATTCTACTTCCTGGAGCTCCCCATGGCCTGCTGGTATCCTCTTAGAAGGGAACATTCATTCGGTTAATAACAAAACATTACTAATAACAAGAGCTTACCATATGCCACCAAGCACCCTGCTGAATGTTTTACATGCATTAGAATCTCATTTAATCCTCCAAACAACCCCAAGAGGCCATCCACACTTCGTGAATGAGGAAACCAAGAAGCCAAGAGTAGAATCCCCCATGTCACACAGCTAATATATGCCAGGACCAGGACTGGCACTCAGATCTGCCTGCTTCCAGAGCCCACGATTATAAGTGCTACCCTATCTTGCCATGCCTGGGGCAGCACCATCCGGCTAGTGACAGTACCAGGCATGCCTCACCAGGGAAGGGAGTAGTGAGAGGTCTTCTCCCTTCCACAATTGTTCAGAAGGGCTAAGAAGAAAAACAAATGTAGTCTAGAGGAAAGGAGTAATGGGGGTTGCTATTTAGATAGGATGATCAGAGTTTCACTCTGCCAACTGCCCCCCAACTTTGATATGAACTATTACACTCTTCTTAGTTCTATATGTATTGCAAGAGCAGCTTTGATCTTGTTTTAACCAAGTTGTTGCCCCCTAAAGCCTTGCAACATGAAAACTCTAGAGCCATCCTGACTTGATTCTTCCGTCAATATCCTGGGATAGGACCACTTACAGGCGAACCTCGTGGTACCAGGGTCTGTCCTCCCTAGAACCAAGCTCTGAGGCCAGGACAGCTTTTGCCAAGCTGTGCCTGTGCCCTGGCTAGTTTGCTTTCTCCCAGGCACCCCTAGCTCCCCAGCTCACAAACTTTGGGGCTTTCTGCACTCAGGCTGCCTCTTGCAGAGCCTCCCCATTATGCATGGAAAAAGCTCCTTCCTTCCTATGGTTCATTGACATGCATCCAAAAAGAGGAAAATTGCACTGAGAGAAAAAAAAAAAAAACCAAGCTACGGTTTTAAGATTTCCTGGCATAATTCAAAGGAAGATTATGCTAAGTATGAGGAAAAAATCTTTTCATCAAAGGAACATCATTAGAATTTTCCACATCATTTAAGCCTCTGTGATGATTTAAACCAGTGGATTTCTTAAAATAATAATACAATAATAATATGACTACCATTCTAAAAGCACACAAAACATGTTTAAGTAAATGCTTGGGAAGCTGCTCACCATGTCTATTGATGGGTCCTTTTCCCCTTTCAATACCTACAGGAACCGACAATCATGATTTTCTGAGTAACTACCATGAAAATGGAATTGGCCAGAAAACCTTGCCTACGAGACTGTAGCACGCATAGGAGAGAAGTTGAGAGGGGCCACAATTAGACAATTGGGAATGGCAGGTCTGTTCAACAAATATATTTTGAGTACCTACTGTATGCCAGGACCTGTGCTAGGCATTTATGATATAAATTTCTAAAAAGAAGAAAAAAAAAAGACCTGGTCCCCAGCCTCAGACAGTTCCCAGTGCCGTGGGGGTGACAGAATGGTGAGCCAGCCGCTATAGTATGGTAAAGTTCAGGGTACCTTTCATACACACACAGCCAGCAACTCTAGATTTAAACTCCAACTTGTCGGTTCACTTGGGAGAGTCATCGACTCTCTCTGTGCCTCTGTTTCTTCACATACAAAATGAGGATGAGGACAGCAGCAGTGAACTGAAGTATGTAGAAGGGTCCAGAAGAGTGCCTGTCACAAGCTGTATGTACTGGCCACTCTTGCTATTGTGGGCAGGACACCCAGGCTCAGGCTAGATGGGAAGTTAGACCAGTGGAGAAGATGGGAAGTGGAGGGAACGGCACGGGCAAAGCACAGGCGTCAATGGTAGCTTGAAGGTGAGCTGCTCTGTCCCTGGAATGATGGAAGATGGAATTTGGAGAGGAGAGTAGTAGCAGATACAGTAGGGAGGTACAAAGGGATAGCCCCATAGGGAATCTTTGTCATGCTAAGGAGCTTGAGTGTTTTATTTACATGTTGAAAGCTGGTGAAGGATTTTAAAGAGAAAGGAACAGAATCAGGTCTGCAGCCTAGAAGAGAGCTTATCCTGGGGAGAGGCTGGAAATGGTCTGGGGCTCTCACTGGCAGAGCCAGACACAACCTTCCTCTCAGGAAACCATGAGGACACAAAAGTAGGATGGATCAAAAGAAGGAATCAAAACATAAAAATTTAAAAATTTTAAAGTTTAGTTCCTTAGCTGCACTGGCCACATTTCAAGCACTCAATAGCCCCATGTGGCTAGTGGCTATTGTACTGGATGGCAGCACAGCAAAAATATCCTACACTGAGGCCTAGGGTTGGTGAATCCCAACCATAAACACACAGATGAGGCTCCCCAAACGTGTGAGGATTGCCCTGTAGCCTAGAGACAGACGAAAGCAGATGGGGAAAAGCAATTTGGGAAAAACAGAGACTATACAGGGAAAAAACATCAAAATATCTATTGCTATTAACCCTAGGGAAGTATCTAAAGATTTTGAATTCATTAAATTAGAACAGCATACTATTAAAAAGCAATATTCAGAAGACAACACAAAAAAAGCACTCATAGAAAGTAACAGAAACCTGTGAGCAGAAATCAAAGATTCAATACAAAAACTGGAAGATAAAATAAAATAGATGATCCAGAAAGCACAGCAAACAGATAAGGAGATGGAAAATGAGGGAGAGAAAAGATTTAAAAACATAAAAGATCAACTCAGACAATCCAGTCACTGAAAAATAGGAATTCTAGACATAGAAAGGATAAAATGGTAGAGAGAGAAACACTAAAAATAAGTTCAAGAAAATATTCTGGAGCTGAAGGACATGGGTTTCTAGAATGAAAAGGCCTATTGAGTACCCAGCTTAGTGGATAAAAGCAGTCACTCATATGGTTTGGATGTTTGTTCCTTCCAAATCCTTTGTTGAAATGTGATTCCCAGAGTTGGAGGTAGAGCCTGGTGGGAGATGATTGGATCATGGGGGCGGATAGTTTAGCACACCATCCCCTTGGTGATGAGTTCTCTCTCAGTCCACATGACATCTGGTTGTTTAAGGGAGACTGGGAGCTCCCCCTTCTGTCTCTCTCTCTTTCTCTTTTTAATTATTTTTTTCTTAGTCTGTTGTGTGTTGCTAACCCCTTCTCTCTTTCTTGCTCTCGTGCTCATCATGTGACATACTCCTACTTCATCTTCCACCATGAGTAAAAGCTCCCCGAGGCCTCACCAGAAGCTAAGCAGATGCCAGTGCCATGCTTCCTGTACAGCCTGCAGAACCATGAGCCAATTAAACCTCTTTCCTTTATAAATTACCTAGTCTCAGGTATTCCTTTATTGTGGCACAAAAACAGACTAATACAGTCAATCATTCTAAAGCATACATAGAAGGGAAATTTCAGAACCCTGGGGGCAAATAAAATACCCTAGGAGCCCACAAAGGGAGTAGGGAGAAAAGATTACAAATAATGGCCCAAGCACTTAAAACCCAGCTAATGAGCCCTCCATGGGTGCAGATAAACAGCTAGTAGCATAGCTGGGACTTAGGTGTCTTTCAGAAAGATGCCTCTTGGCATGTAGTAATGTCACCTTCCTCAACACCTGCCTGGTAGGTTGAGGAAATGGAAGAGCACAGAGAGCAGAGAGGGATGTTAGCTCACCAAAATGTAAGTCCTTCATCAGACCCCTGGGCATTTATAACCTTTCACATGAAATACAAAACATTCTCAGGCCCACGATCACACAAGTAGTTGTGCTTTTAGTATTCGTTGACTGAGAAAACAGAATTCCAAAATACATCCCTGAAGCAACTACTAGTCTTAAGTATTTTCTTGTTCAAAAGAGCATCTATATACATTTGAAATAAAAGTGAATATATAATTTCAAAATATACTCGTTTATAGGCAATGCTTGCTGAGTGTACGGATCCATGGAACTCTTTGCAATAAATTCTCATTTCCCAATTATCAGGGTCCAAGGTCCACCTGTTGGAAAAGATTGATCCAAACTATGGGGCATAGGATACTCTGCAATAGCAGAGAAACACTGCTACCCCTCATGAAGTCCAACTATTAACAGATATTACCAAGATCATGAAATGGAAATCTTTCAGGAGGAAGAAGGAGAAAGCCCCAAGATTCCATGGGAAGATCCAGGTCTTTGTCTTCATCTCCTCCTGCATGGAGTTTGCCATCCATCCCTGCAGGCACCAAAGAGTAGCATCTAAGTGAGTGGTATCAGAGCTCTCTCCCCAGTCTCCTAACAATTATCCTTGTCCCTCCACCCTGACCCACTCCAGTGAGCAATCCAATACGTGCCAGGCTAGGTGCTGCATACTTTAGTATATGCCATCTCTTATTGTTTAATCTTTACAACAACCTCGTGGAGTGGATATTAATATCCTCATTTTAAATATGGAAACTGAGGATGAGAGAAGTAAATTGCTTTGCCCAAGGTCACTTAGCCAATAAATAATGAGTTAGGATCCAAATCCAGATCCTGTATGGTATAAATTTTCTTTTCACTCTAATACATTGCCTTTTCTCCTTCTGAAACATAGAACTGCTGTTGAGAGATGGGGTAGAGGTAGGGGGTGGATGGTAATCATCTTGTAAGCTGGTTCCAGGCAGAAGGAACTCCTCCTAATGGCATTTCCATAATTAGAATGAATTTTTTCTGATAGTTATAATTTAGGCAATTGCAGTGACATTCAGCTGAAACCTGGCAGGCAAGATGTTCATTTCTCTTAAAAGTTCACTTTTAATTGGCCCCAGTTCTTTCCAAGTCTGGAAGAAGTGCAGAATGTATTCTTCTAATGTTTCCCATGTTGAAGTTTATTTGACACCAGCACTCAATCCCTGAAGTTTATCCTGAAGTCTCTGGTAAGAGACAGGGCAGGGAGGACTACATAAGAAAGAAAAAGAAAGGGAGAAAGGGAGAAAGGGAGAAAGGGAGAAAGGGAGAAAGGGAGAAAGGGAGAAAGGGAGAAAGAGAGAAAGAGAGAAAGAAAGAAAAAGAAAGAAAGAAAGAAAGAAAGAAAGAAAGAAAGAAAGAAAGAAAGAAAGAAAGAAAGAAAGAAAGAAAAAAGAAAGAAAGAAAGAAAGAAAGAAAGAAAGAAAGAAAGAAAGAAAGAAAGAAAGAAAAAAGAAAGAAAGAAAGAGAAGCCTTGACAGAGAGGGGGACTGCTCCTAGAGAGTACATTATTCCCAAAGGGACTCTACAAGTACAAGCACATTCTATATGCCACATGAAGCAGAAAATGCCTGAAGATGAGACTTCACTCCCTAATTCCCTACAGATCTCCAGGAACACATGGGCTACAATCATGGCACTCTACTTAGTCAGTCTGGCCAGTCTTAGCTGGATCTTCCACTTGAATAGAATCCTCAGGAGAAGCTGTACTATGTCCCCAAGTGAGAGGAAAATTAAAGCAATACTCTTCTAGAATTCCTGTTTTGTTTGTTTCTTTGTTTGTTTTGTTGTTCTTGTTGCTGTTGTTTTTGTTTTTGTTTTTGTAAATTATACTTTAAGTTCTGCGCAGAACGTGCAGGTTTGTTACATAGGTATACATGTGTCATGGTGGATTGCTGCACCTATCAATACCTACATTAGGTATTTCTCCTAATGCTACCCCTCTCCTAGTCCCTCACCCCCTGACAGGCCCTGGTGTGTGACGTTCCCCTCCCTGTGTCCATGTGTTCTCACAGTTCAACTCCCACTTATGAGTGAGAACATGTGATGTTTGGTTTTCGGTTACTGTGTTAGTTTGCTGAGAATGATGGTTTCCAGCTTCATCCATGTCCCTGCAAAGGACATGAACTCATCCTTTTTTGTGGTTGCATAGTATTCCATGGGTCGGTTCCAAGTCTTTACTATTGAGAATAGTACTGCAATAAACATATGCTTTTTTCGTTTGTTTGTTTGTTTGTTTAAGGCAAGGTCTTTCTCTGTCACCCAGAAGAGAATGCAGTGGTACAACCATGGTTCATTGCAGTCTTGACCCCCCAGGGCTCAAGTGATCCTCCCACCTCATTTTCTTTTCTTTCTTTCTTTTCTTTTCTTTTCTTTTCTTTTTTTTTTTTGTTTGTTTTTTTTTGTTTTTTTTAGAGACGAGGTATCCCTATGTTGCCCAAGCTGGTTTCAAATTCCCGTGTTCAGGCAATCCTCCCACCTCAGCCTCCTGAAATGCTGGGATTACAGGTGTGAGCCACGGTGCCCGGCCAGCCTCTAGAATTCTTAATGCACTTCTGGGCTTTAGGAATAGCCCAAATCCCGAGGAGTCCTGGAATTTGCATTAAATAAAGACAGAAAAACCAAGGAACCAGAGTAGTGTGGTAGAGAGAACGAAGGGTGAAGTGGAGCCAGAAGAGGTAGATTTAAGTTCCACTACTGCTCTGCCATTTGCTAGCTATGTAACTTCTATAAGTCTCCATTTCCTGGGACAAATGATTGAGTTAATAATCCCAAGATTATCATGAGAACTAAATGTGGCATTATATGTAGACTAGATCAAACTACTATTTCTGGTACATAGCAAAGTAGGTATTCTGACAAACCCTCCAACTACCCTAAAGTATGGGAAAAAATTGAGTTAAGAAGAAAGTAAACAATTTTCAGAGGCCAAAAACTAAGTAAAGGTAGAAAGCCTAGAGAGAATGTTGAAATCAGCTTTCCTTTGAGGGCATTTGCCAAACTCAGATGACTATGAGCTTCAGGATTCACGACCTAGCAGTTTATAGAAAACAAGAGACACAGACTATGGCCCATCTAAAGTGGGAAGTCTAATAGGAGAACCACCACCCATGCATAAAGCTAGGAACTCAAAGTGTTATATTCTCAATGTAAGGCTGAAGTTGAAACAACAGCCCACCCTCCCACAAGACAGAAGAGCAAAGAAAGTTGACTACCTCAGAACCCGGCTGCTAGGTGGACAGAACAAAAATATCTGAGAATTGCAACTACAAACTCAGGCCATAGTGGGGATTTGAAGCTCAAACTGATATTACCCAGATTGTCCATAAAACCTTAAGCTCGAAATGGTTCCAGTTTAGTAGTGCCCCAGGAGGCTACTGGAAACAAACACAAATTATTTCTAGAGAAACTCATTTCCAACTCAGGCCTCAAATAATTCCTATAAAATTAAAAAAGATGTGTGTTTATACTCAAAAAAGCCTAACACACAAGGAAACATGATACCGTGAGCAAAAGCCAGCAGAAATAGCACCAGCCTCATCGTACCCATAAAGACTTCAGATATTAGAATTATCTGACATAAAATATAAAATGTTTGATATGTTTAGCAACAAAAATGAGAAATCGATAGTAAACTATAAACATGACCAAAGAAATTTGAAAAAAGAATCAAAGATACCATCTACAAACAAAAAATCTAATAGTTGAAATCAAAAGCCAATGAATGGAGGTAACCTTATTAGATATACCTAAAGAGAGAGATTTTGTCAACTCCAAGGTAAATACCCAAAAATGCAACATAGAATTAAAACATATTTTTGCAAGTATGAAAGAGAGGTCAAGAGACATCGAGACTACAGTGAGAAGGTCTAACTTACATCTAACCAAAGTTTCAAAAGAAGAAGAGAGAGATGTAGAGGAGAAATATTGGAAGAATGAATGGTTGAGATTTTTCTGACACTAAAAAGACATTAATCTTCAGATTAAGTGAATTCCAGGCAGAATAATTTTTTAAAAAATCCATCCCTAGGCTGGGCGCAGTAGCTCATGCCTGTAATCCCAGCACTTTGGGAGGCCAAGGTGGGCAGATTACCTGAGGTCGGGAATTGGAGACCGCTCTCACCAACATGGAGAAACCTGTCTCTACTAAAAATACAAACTTAGCCAGGCATGGTGCCATATGCCTGTAATCCCAGCTACTTGGGAGGCTGAGGCAGGAAAATCGGTTGAACCCAGGAAGGGGAGCAGAGATCGCGCCATTGTACTCCAGCCTGGGCAACAAGAGCAAAACTCTGTCTCAAAAAAAAAAAAAAAATTCCCTAGACAAGGGCCGGGTGCTGTGGCTCCCACCTGTAATCTCAGGACTTTCGGAGGCCAGGGCAAGTGGATCATCTGAGGTCAGGAATTCGAGACTAGCCTGACCAACATGGTGAAACCCCGTCTCTACTAAAAATACCAAAAAATTAACCAGGCGTGGTGGCATACACCTGTAATTTCAGCTACTCTGGAAGCTAAGGCATGAGAGTCACTTAAATCCAGGAGATAAAGGTTGCAGTGAGCCAAGACTGTGCCCACTGCACTCCAGCCTGGGCAACAGAGTGACACTCCATCTAAAAAAAAAAAAAAAAAATCCATCCTTAGACATATCACAGTAAATCTGCAAAACAGCAAAGGCAAGGAAGTTGTCTTTAAAAGAACCAGGAAAAAAAGACAAATAACAACCTAAAGACAATGGAAGGAAGTCTTCATATGCTGAGAAAAAAATAAATTGTACACCTAGCAAAATTTCACTCATCAAGACTGGGGGTGAAATTTTTAGAGACAGGTGTTATCAGAAGACCCTCAATATGCCGGCTATCAATTTATTGTCTCTCAGGTACAAATTTGTCCTCCTGCTCTGCTCCTGTATACCCCTATACAGGAGTTTTGTGAGATAGCTTAAGTTTGGCCAGGCACAGTGGTTCATGCCTGTAATCCCAGCAGTTTGAGAGGTCCAGGTGGGAGGATCACTTGAGGCCAGGTAAAGGTAGAGAGAAGTTATTTAAATATTTTTTCTTTGCCAGCTGGCATCACGTTAAGCTGGTATCATGTTACGGTCAATAGAATGTACTGGAGGGATATTGCGGGATATAGGGATTTTCCTTCCTGACTCCAATTCCTGACCTCCCAGAAAGCTCTGTGAGTAAGCCCAGCACCAGCCTCCTCCAGTGCATGGCAATCAGCATCACCCAGCAGACAACAGCTTCATCCAACTATTCCCTTTGGTAGTTTCATGGTGAAGAACCTCTGGCGATAGCTCCTGATGAATAGTTTTCCCTGGCAAACTAGAGGACATATTTTTAGCAAGTTCTTCCAGTGTAGAACCACAGCAATTTTTCTGCCAGTGAGCCACAATCATGCTTTTTACCAACAAGGTCTGGGTCTCAGCCCTGTGGAACTCATTCCTTGGATGCTCTATCTCAGCCATAGGAGTGGTGACTGCTCTCTATAGCTGCTATTCCTCTTAAAGTTCTCTTTACTACTTACCGCCAATCCCTTGTTACTGCATTCCCCCATTATAGTTAATTATTCTTTGTATTAAACTTTCCCTGCTCAAATTAATGTGTGATTTCTTTCTCCTGACTGGACCTTGGCTGACACGTTCACTAAAGAGCATCATTCATGCAAAGAAAATGATCACAAATAGGTATAGAAAGCAAGAAGAAATGATGACTAAAAAGCAATAAATACATAAATCTAAAAAATACACACTGATTTTCTTTTTAAATTTTTAAATACTTTTTTCACAAACCCAATGTTTTAGAATCATTTTTCTTTTTTATATCTTCCTATGCCTTGGAATATATTCCTATTCTAAGAAATTCCACCTTTGGGCCTCTTCTCCTAGCAGAGCCAAAATGATGGCATGATGAAGCATAAACTTTGGAATCAGACAAACCAAGGTATAAATCACAGCTCTGCTAGTTGCCAGCTATGTAACTTCAGAGAAATTCCTTAACCTTTCTAAGTCTGTCTCCTAACTCACCCAGTTGCCATGAGACTTAACTGAGATAACTGATATGAAAGTGCCTGGAACATAGTAGGTTCTCTATTTCTTTTGAAGAAATCATTTTGAAGAGACACTTTCCCCCAGAGATCTCTGAATTCCTCTTCTAGTCATAAAACGCTCTTTCCTCCAGATGAGCACCATGCTCTTGAAAGGATTCTTCAATGTTCTCTTCCTAATGGGTTAATTTAATTAGCTGATGTCTGCACATAACTCTGAAGAAAAATGCTGATCTAGCTCCCTCTATCAGCTGATTCTCTTCCCTATATAATGGACTTCTAAATTTTTAAATCTGAGTCCTAGATATCTACTGGCTCTAATGCTATAAGGAGATCCAGGAGAAACCAACTGTTCCGAGCCAAGGATAAAGTGGCAAGGCAAGTTAATGCTTACACAGGCTCTAAGGATATTTGCTGTGCTGTGAGTTTTAAATCAGCCCATCTTTGCTAGCACTGACTAAGCATTTTGTAAAACACAGTGCTGGTGGGATGGAGAGTTTGGCATCAATAGACTTCTCCAAGCCTACAACGTAATCTGAGTATCAGCCAACTCTGTTAACCTACCCACCATGTGTTTCAGTCTAGCTAGTTTGAATGAATACAGCTAGATCCTGTATTCAGGATTCACAACCTCAGTTATGCAGCCACTCAGATATTACTTTGTTAGTGATACAAACTGAACATTGTGTGTGCAAAGCCTAGCATGAGGACCTGAAGGAGACAAGGGGAAAATTTACTCTGCCCCCTGGGAGTTCATTCAAGAAAGAGCAAGGAAATTCGAAGTTTCACAATCTTAGAACTAAGATAAAGGCCTCAGAAGTTGTCAAGTGCCATCTCCTTCCTAACCCAGGAGTTTCAGCCCCTACTTAAACATTTCCAAGCATGGAGAGTTCACATTCTCCAGGGAATGGAGAGTAGCTAATATTAGAAAGTTCTTCTGCTCTTGCAGTTGAAAATTTTCTTCCATGCAGAGGATACAATGCCAATCCCCAAAGCAAGCCGAGAGGCCAGTATCTGAACTACAGATGTGTGAGGTAATTGGAGTGTCCCATGACTGGCATTCATAGGGAAGTATTCAGTGAATGCTTCATGGCAGAGGCAACCATTATTCACTTGAGTTGGGACCTTCCACTGATGTCTTCTGGATCCAAAATCTCTCCCCAGAGAGGAGGGCTTTGACTTGCGGGGAGATATAGTAAACATATTTTCTCCTATTTCTCCTGCTATGTGTAATTAAAAACCTTGATGTTATATTTTTTTTAAAAAAAGAAAAGTCTGACAGACAGAGAGAAGTAGGCAGATCAGTAGAGACTTTGGAACCAAGGAATTACATGGTGATAAGTTCCCTGGGTTTTATTTTTGTTTCATATGTCCTAGACATGGAGCTAAAGAAGTGAGCAATCTAAAAATGCCAAGAGGTGCAGACCGGAAAAAAAAAAAAAAAGCTTCAATAAAAAAGGCTATTCTTTCTAGATAAAGGATCAAAAAAGGAGCATCCTAGTAACACAGAAAACTTTTAAACAATAACCTCTCCACTCCAACCAAACACCACATGTGACAATCTGTGGCCTCATCCCCACCCATGCCAGCAAATGTTGAGAGGGGAGCCTAGACTTCATTCATGTGAGATTGTAAGAAGGAACCCATACTAGTCAGGGTTCTCCAGAGAAACAGAACCAATAGACTTAAAACATGTAGATATTTTTTGGCTCACACAATTAAGGAGGCTGAGAAGTCACACAATCTGTCATCTGTAAGCTGGGGAACCAGGAAAGCTGGTGGTATGATTCAATCCAAGTCCAAAGGCCTGAGAATCAGGAGCTCTGGTGTCCAAGCTCAGGAGAAGATGGATGCCCCAACTCAAGAAGAAAGAGAGAAAATAGTGCCTCCTCGTTTTTCTGTTCTATTTAGGCCTTCAATGGACTGGATGATACCTGCTCACATTGGTGAAGGCAGATCTTCTTTGTGTAGTCTACCAATTTAAATAGTAGTTTTTTCTGGAAATGCCCTTACAGATACACCCAGAAATAATGCTTTACCAGCTATATGGGCATCCTTTAGCCAAGATGAGTTGACACTAAAATTAATCATTACAGCACCCTAACATCCAGGCATGATGATATCAAAAGACAAGGAGGGAGCTGGGACTTATGTCCCTGCTGGACGGTAATGAGGCCAGCTACTTCTCCCTCCTGCAGTGCCAGTGGAGACCACACTGGGATTCTGGACATTCACCCTCACCCAACAGTAATAAGGCATCTTTCCACTACTCACTGGAGTGGTGTCAGAGGAGGGCTAGTGGAGAACAAAGATTTTCACCATAGCCCAGCAGCAACAAGGTCACCCCATAGGGTGTCAACAGAGGCTAAGTAGGAAACCTATACTTTTACTTCCACCTTGCAGTAACAAGGCAACAGTTCCTTCCCCAGAAGGGATTGAATTTAAACAGAAGATTTGAGTTAGATTTAGAGCCTTATAACATAATTTTTTAAAGTCCAAGTTTCTGTTGAAAATATCTTGTCATATCAAGAACCAGAAAATCTCAAACTTAATGAAAAATATAATCCAAAGATGCCAACCCCAAGATGGAAGAAATGTTAGAATTATCTTACAAAGACCTTAAAGCAGCAGTGATTTTTTTAGTGCTTTAATGAGAAATTACTAACATGCTTGATGAAAAAAATTGGAAAGCCCTTAACAAAGAAATAAAATGTTTCAGGAAGGATAAAGAAGATATAAAGAAGAACCAAATGAAAATCTGAGAACTAAAAAGTACAATACCTAAAATAAAAATCTCAGTGGATGGCTTCAACAGCAGAATGGACAGAGGGAAGCAATTAGTGAAGTAGAGGACAGAACAATAGAAATTATCCAATCTGAACAATAGACAGAAAATAGACTGAAAAAATATGAAAAACCTTTAAGAGCCTGTGAAACTATGACAAAACATCTAACATTCATGCCATTGGAGTCTCAGAAGGAGACTAAAAAAGTAGAGGCATGAAAAAATATTCAAAGAAATAATGGCTGAAAACTTCCCAGATTTGGCAAAAGATGTAAACTTACAGACTCAAGAAGCTGAGTGAACCCCAAACAGGATAAACCCAAAAAAATTTACAACAAGATATACTATAATTAAAATTCTAAAAGCTAAAGACAAAAAATTGTTTGAAAATAGCAAGAGAGAAATAACATCTTACATATATGAGAAAAGCAATTTAAATGATAACAGATTTGTCATTCAAAACTATGGAGGATGAAAGAAAGTGGCACAACATTATTTTAAGTGCTGATTTTAGAAAACAATTATCATCCCAGAATTTTTTATGTGTTAAAAATATTCTACAGGGATGAAAAGGAAATCAAGACATTTTCAGGTAGAGGAAAACTAAGAGAGTCTGTCACCAGCAGATCTATCCTCGAGGAATAACTAAAGGGTTTTTCTTTTTTATAGAGACTGGGTCTTGCCGTGTTGCCTGAGCTCATCTTGAAATCCTGGGCTCTCGTGATCCTCCTGCCTCAGTCTCCCAAAGTACTGGGATTATAGGCCTGAGCCACCATTCCTGGCCAAGAATCTTCTCTAAACAGAAAGGAAATAATAAAAAGAGGAATTCTAGAACAACAGAATGAAAAAAGGGACACGGTAAGTACAAATATACATAAGTACAATAGAGTATCTTTCTCCTCTTGAGTTTTCTAAAATATGCCTGAGAGTTGAAGCAAAAATTATAAATGTTCTAAATTTGAAGTGGTTCTAAATATATGTAGATGAAATATTTAAGACAATTTTATTATAAATGGGAAGAGGTAAAGAAACATAAAGGGAGGTAAGGTTTCTACACATTACTCAAAGTGATAAATAATGGCACCAGTAGACGGTGAGAGTTATGTATATATAATGTAGTACTTACATTTGGCAACCACCAAAAAAGCAACCAAAGAGATACACTAAACAACACTGTAGATATATCAAAATGAAATTCTAAAAAACATTCAAGTAGCCTACAAGAAGGCAGGGAAAAGAAAACAGAAAAATGAAAGACGGCAAAAACAAGCAGAAAACAAAATAGTAGATTTAAATTCCAACATATCAGTAATTACATTAAATGTGAATGCAGTCAAACTACATCAAACAAAAAATACAGATTGTCAGAGTGGATTTAAAAGAACATATCTTACATACGTTGTCTATAAAAGATTCACTTCAAGTCTAATTATAGAGGTGGGGGCAGGAAATGAATAAAAAAGATATACGAACATTAAACAAAAGGTGAAAAAAAGTGACTATATTAGTATTAGATAAAGTAGGCTTCAGTGCAAAAAACAAAATTATCAGAGACATCATGAAAGATAAAAGGATCAACCTACTGAGAAGATGTAGCAATCCTAAGTGGGTATGCACCAAAAAACAGCAGCAAAGTATGTGAGGCAAAAGCTAACAAAAATGAAAGGAGAGGCCAGGCGCAGTAGCTCACGCCTGTAATCCCAGCACCTTGGGAGGCCAAGGCGGGCGGATCACCTGAGGTCAGAAGTTAGAGACCAGCCTGGACAACATGGTGAAACCCCATCTCTACTAATCATACAAAAATTAGCTGGGCATGGTGGCGAGTGCCTGTAATCCCAGCTACTCGGGAGGCTGAGGCAGGAGAATCACTTGAACCCGGGAGACAGAGATTGCAGTGAGGCAAGAGTGTGCTATTGCACTCCAGCCTGGGTGACAAGAGTGAAACTCTGTCTCGAAGGAAGGAAGGAAGGAAGGAAGGAAGGAAGGAAGGAAGGAAGGAAGGAAGGAAGGAAGGAAGGAAGGAAGGAAGGAGGGAGGGAGGGAGGGAGGGAGGGAGGGAGGGAGGGGAGGGAGGGAGGGAGGGGAGGGAGGGAGGGAGGGAGGGAAGAAAAGAAAGAGAGAGA
Organism: Macaca fascicularis; assembly: GCF_037993035.2. Lineage (NCBI taxonomy): Eukaryota > Metazoa > Chordata > Mammalia > Primates > Cercopithecidae > Macaca > Macaca fascicularis. Next base: position 54,743,728 of record NC_088388.1, read on the forward strand.
AAGAAAGAGAAGGAAAGAAAGGTGAAACAGACAAATGCAAGATTATAGTTAGAGATTTCAACACTCCATTCTCAACAAGTTATACGACAAGTAATCAGAAAAAGTTATTAAGAACCTAGGAGAACACTATTAACCACAGAAATCTAAACAGCATTTACAGAACACTCATCCAACAATAGCCACATACACGGTTTTTTTCAAATGTCCATGGAACATATACCAAGATTGATCTTATCCTGGACATAAAATAAACATAAACAATTTCTAAAAATTTGAATCATACAGTGTGTTCTCTGATCACATTGAAATAAAACCTAAAATCATTAACAGAAAGGTAAGAGAAAGATCTCCAATCATTTAGAAAATAAACAATACATTTCTAAATAATCAACAGATCAAAGAGAAAGTCTCAAAAAAATTAAAAATACATTGAACTAAATAAAAATAAAACTATCAAAATTTGTGGGACACAACTAAACCAGTGCCAAGAGAGAAATTTTTTTAACTAAATGCTACTCTAAAGAAGTGGAAGGTTCTCAGATCAATCACCTAAACTTCCATCTCAAAAACCTAGAAAAGGAAAAGCAAAATAAACGCAAAGCAAGCAAAAGGAAGAAAATAATAAAGATAAAATCAGAAATCAGTGATATGATATTAAAACAGTAAAACAATAGATAAAATCAATGAAACAAAGATCTGGTTCCTTGAAAAGATTATAAATTCACAAACCTCTAGCAAGGGAAAAAGATAATAAACAAAGAAGACACAAATTACCAACATTGGGAATTAAACAGGGGAAATTACCACAGGCACAGCAGACATCAATGAATGATTAAAAAAAAATACTAAGAACTTCACATGCACAAACTTGACACGTTAGACAAAATGAGTCAATTCCTTGAAAAACACAAATGACCACAATTCACCCAATATAAATAGACTGTTTAAATAGTACTATAACTATTAAAAAAATTTAATTCATGATTTTAAAACTCATGATTGAAAATAATTTTTTAAGTCACAATTTTAAAAAATCTTTGGAACCAGATAGTTATATTTAACGGAAAATTAACACCAATTCTACACAAACTCTTTCAGGAAACAGAAGAGGAGGAAATACTTCCTAGTGCATTTTAGAAGCTAATATTACCCTCATACCAAGACCGGACAAAAACAGCACAACAAAGAAAACTACAGACTACTGTCCCCCATAAATAAAGACATAAAAAGCCGTTAATGAAATAGTAGCAAATAGAATTCATGGTATTAAAAAAAATTATACACAATGACCAAGTGTGGGGTATTTCAGGGATACAAGGCTGGTTCAATATTAAAAATTAATCAACTTAATCCACCACATTAACAGGTAAAATTGAAAAAATCACATGATTGTATCTATCATGCAAAACAGCATGAGACAAATTTGACACCCATTCAAAATTAAAAAAAAAAAAAAAAAAGCCCTCTCAGCAGACAGGAATAGGAACAGAAGGGAAACTTTCTCAGCTTGATAGAGTATACCTACAAAAACCCTACAGTTAACATTATACTTTTTTTTTTATTAGTATACTTTAAGTTCTAGGGTACATGTGCACAAAGTGCAGCTTTGTTATATATGTGTACATGTGCCATGTTGGTGTGCTGCACCCATTAACTGGTCATTTACATTAGGTATATCTCCTAATGCTATCCCTCTCCCCACCACACACACAATAGGAACCACTGGGTGATGTTCCCCTTCCTGTGTCCAGGTGATCTCATTGTTCAATTCCCAACTATGAGTGAGAACATGCGGTATTTGGTTTTCTGTTCTTGAGATAGTTTGCTGAGAATGATGGTTTCCAGCTGCATCCATGTCCCTACAAAGGACACCAACTCATCCTTTTTTATGGCTGCATAGTATTCCATGGTGTATATGTGCCATGTTTTCTTAATCCAATCTGTCACTGAAGGACATTTGGGTTGATTCCAAGTCTTTGCTATTGTGAATAGTGCTGCAATAAACATATGTGTGCATGTGTCTTTATAGCATCATGACTTATAATCCTTTGGGTATATCCCCAGTAATGGGATAGCTTGGTCAAATGGTATTTCTAGTTCTAGATCCTTGAGGAATCACCACACTGTTTTCCACAATGGTTGAACTAGTTTAGAGTCCGACCAACAGTGTAAAAGTGTTCCTATTTCTCCACATCCTCTCCAGCACCTGTTGTTTCCTGATTTTTTAATGATTGCCATTCTAACTGGTGTGAGATGGTATCTCATTGTGGTTTTGATTTGCATTTCTCTGATGGCCAGTGATGATGAGCATTTTTTCATGTGTCTGTTGGCTGTATGAATGTCTTCTTTTGAGAAGTGTCTGTTCATATCCTTTGCCCACTTTTTGATGGGGTTGTTTGTTTTCTTCTTGTAAATTTGATTGAGTTCTTTGTAGGTTCTGGATATTAGCCCTTTGTCAGATGAGTAGATTGCAAAAATTTTCTCCCATTCTGTAGGTTGCCTGTTCACTCTGATGGTAGTTTCTTTTTCTGTGCAGAAGCTCTTTAGTTTAATGAGATCCCATTTGTCAATTTTGGCTTTTGTTGCCGTTGCTTTTGGTGTTTTAGACATGAAGTCCTTGCCCATGCCTATGTCCTGAATGGTATTACCTAGGTTTTCTTCTAGGGTTTTTATGGTTTTAGGTCTAACATTTAAGTCACTAATCTATCTTGAATTAATTTTCATATAAGGAGTAAGGAAAGGATCCAGTTTCAGCTTTCTACTTACGGCTAGCCAGTTTTCCCAGCACCATTTATTAAATAGGGAATCCTTTCCCCACTTCTTGTTTTTGTCAGGTTTGTCAAAGATCAGATGACTGTAGACGTGTGGTATTATTTCTGAGGGCTCTGCTCTGTTCCATTGGTCTATATCTCTGTTTTGGTACCAGTACCATGCTGTTTTGGTTACTGTAGCCTTGTAGTATAGTTCGAAGTCAGGTAGCGTGATGCCTCCAGCTTTGTTCTTTTGACTTAGGATTGTCTTGGCAATGCAGGATCTTTTTTGGTTCCATATGAACTTTAAAGCAGTTTTTTCCAATACCATGAAGAAAGTCATTGGTAGCTTGATGGGGATGGCATTGAATATCTAAATTACCTTGGGCAGTATGGCCATTTTCACAATATTGATTCTTCCTATCCATGAGCATGGTATGTTCTTCCATTTGTTTGTGTCCTCTTTTATTTCACTGAGCAGTGGTTCGTAGTTCTCCCTGAAGATGTCCTTTACTCCCTTGTAAGTTGGATTTTTAGGTATTTTATTCTCTTTGAAGCTATTGTGAATGGGAGTTCATTCATGATTTGGCTCTCTGTTTGTCTGTTACTGGAGTATAAGAATGCTTGTGATTTTTGCACATTGATTTTGTATCCTGAGGCTTTGCTGAAGTTGCTTATCAGCTTAAGGAGATTTTGGGCTGAGATGATGGGGTTTTCTAAATATACAATCATGTCATCTGCAAACAGGGACAATTTGACTTCTTCTTTTGCTAACTGAATACCCTTGATTTCTTTCTCTTGCCTGATTGCCCTAGCCAGAACTTCCAACACGATGTTGAATAGGAGTGGTGAGAGAGGGCATCCCTATCTTGTGCTAGTTTTCAAAGGGGATGCTTCCAGTTTTTGCCCATTCAGTATGATATTGGCTGTGGGTTTGTCATAAATAGCTCTTATGATTTTGAGATACGTTCCATCAATACCGAATTTATTGAGAGTTTTTAGCATGAAGGGCTGTTGAATTTTGTCAAAGGCCTTTTCTGCATCTATTGAGATAATCATGTGGTTTTTCTCTTCGGTTCTGTTTATATGCTGGATTATGTTTATTGATTTGCATATGTTGAACTAGCCTTGCATCCCAGGGATAAAGCCCTCTTGATCATGGTGGATAAACTCTTTGATGTGCTGCTGGATTCGGTTTGCCAGTATTTTATTGAGGATTTTTGCATTGATGTTCATCAGGGATATTGGTCTAAAATTCTCTTTTTTTATTGTATCTCTGTCAGGCTTTGGTATCAGGATGATGTTGGCCTCGTAAAATGAGTTAGGGAGGATTCCCTCTTTTTCTATTGATTGGAATAGTTTCTGAAGGAATGGTACCAACTCTTCCTTGTACCCCTGGTAGAATTCGGCTGTGAATCCATCTGGTCCAGGACTTTTTTTGGTTGGTAGGCTATTAATTATTGCCTCAATTTCAGAGCCTGCTATTGGTCTATTCAGGGATTCAACTTCTTCCTGGTTTAGTCTTGGGAGAGTGTAAGCGTCCAGGAAATTATCCATTTCTTCTAGGTTTTCTAGTTTATTTGCATGGAGGTGTTTATAGTATTCTCTGATGGTAGTTTGTATTTCTGTGGGGTCAGTGGTGATATCTCTTTTATCATTTTTTATTACGTCTATTTGATTCTTCTCTCTTTTCTTCTTTATTAGTCTTGCTAGCGGCCTATCACTTTTGTTGATCTTTTCAAAAAACCAGCTCCTAGATTCATTGATTTTTTGGAGGGTTTTTTGTGTCTCTATCTCCTTCAGTTCTGCTCTGATCTTAGTTATTTCTTGCCTTCTGCTAGCTTTCGAATGTGTTTGCTCTTGCTTCTCTAGTTCTTTTACTTACGATGTTAGGGTGTCAATTTTAGATCTTTCTAGCTTTCTCTTGTGGGTATTTAGTGCTATAAATTTCTCTCTACACATTGCTTTAAATGTGTCCCAGAGATTTTGGTATGTTGTATCTTTGTTCTCATTGGTTTCAAAGAACATCTTAATTTCTGCCTTCATTTTGTTATGTACCCAGTAGTCATTCAGGAGTAGGTTGTTCAGTATCCATGTAGTTGAGTGGTTTTGATTGAGTTTCTTAGTCCTGAGTTCTAGTTTGATTGCACTGTGGTCTGAGAGACAGTGTGTTATAATTTCTGCTCTTTTACATTTGCTGAGGAGTGCTTTACTTCCAACTGTGTGGTCAATTTTGGAATAAGTGTGATGTGGTGCTGAGAAGAATGTATATTCTGTTGCTTTGGGGTGGAGAGTTCTGTAGATGTCTATTAGGTCTGCTTGGTGCAGAGTTGAGTTCAATTCCTGGATATCCTTGTTAACTTTCTGTCTCGTTGATCTGTCTAATGTTGACAGTGGGGTGTTGAAGTCTCCCATTATTATTGTATGGGAGTCTAAGTCTCTTTGTAAGTCTCTAAGGACTTGCTTTATGAATCTGGGTGCTCCTGTATTGGGTGCATATATAGTTAGGATAGTTAGCTCTTCCTGTTGAATTGATCCCTTTACCATTATGTAATGGCCTTCTTTGTCTCTTTTGATCTTTAATGGTTTAAAGTCTGTTTTATCAGAGACTAGTATTGCAACCCCTGCTTTTTTTTGTTCTCCATTTGCTTGGTAGATCTTCCTCTATCCCTTTATTTTGAGCTTATGTGTGTCTCTGCATGTGAGATGGGTCTCCCAAATACAGCAAACTGATGGGTCTTGACTCTTTATCCAATTTGCCAGTCTGTGTCTTTTAATTGGACCATTTAGTCCTTTTACATTTAAGGTTAATATTGTTATGTGTGAACTTGATCCTGTCATTGTGATATTAGCTGGTTATTTTGCTCATTAGTTGATGCAATTTCTTTCTTGCATTGATGGTCTTTACATTTTGGCATGCTTTTGCAATGGCTGGTACCAGTTGTTCCTTTCCATGTTTAGTGCTTCCTTCAGGATCTCTTGTAGGGCAGGCCTAGTGGTGACAAAATCTCTTAGCATTTGCTTGACTGTAAAGGATTTTATTTCTCCTTCACTTATGAAACTTAGTTTGGCTGGATATGAAATTCTGGGTTGAAAATTCTTTTCTTTAAGAATGTTGAATATTGGCCCCCACTCTCTTCTGGCTTGGAGAGTTTCTGCCGAGAGATCTGGTGTTATTCTGATGGGCTTCCCTTTGTGGGTAACCCGACCTTTCTCTCTGGCTGCCCTTAAGATTTTTTCCTTCATTTCAACTTTGGTGAATCTGACAATTACGTGTGTTGGAGTTGCTCTTCTCGAGGAGTATCTCTGTGGCATTCTCTGTATTTCCTGAATTTGAATGTTGGCCTGCCTTACTAGGTTGGGGAAGTTCTCCTGGATGATATCCTGAAGAGTGTTTTCCAACTTGGTTCCATTTTCCCCCTCACTTTCAGGCACACCAGTCAGATGTAGACTTGGTCTTTTCACATAATCCCATATTTCTTGGAGGCTTTGTTCATTTCTTTTTCCTTTTTTTCTCTAGACTTCTCTTCTCGCTTCATTTCATTCATTTGATCTTCAATCATTGATTGTCTTTCTTCCAGTTGATCGGGTCAGTTACTGAAGGTTGTGCATTTGTTGCATATTTCTCGTGTCATGGTTTTTATCTCAGTCAGTTGGTTTATGGCCTTCTCTGCACTGATTTTCTAGTTATCCAGTCTTCCATTCTGTTTTCAAGATTTTTAGTTTCTTTGCACTGGGTACGTAGTTCCTCCTTTAGCTCTGAGAAGTTTGATCAACTGAAGCCTTCTTCTGTCAACCTGTCAAAGTCATTCTCCGTCCAGCTTTGATCCGTTGCTGGCGATGAGCTGCGTTTCTTTGGAGGGGGAGACACGCTCTGATTTTTTGAATTTCCAGCGTTTCTGCCCTGCTTTTTCCCCATCTTTGTGGTTTTATCTGCCTTTGGTCTTTGATGCTGGTGACGTACTGATGGAGTTTTGGTGTGGGTGTCCTTTCTGTTTGTCAGTTTTCCTTCTAACAGTCAGGACCCTCAGCTCTAGGTCTGTTGGAGATTGCTTGAGGTCCACTCCAGACCCTGTTTGCCTGGGTATCAGCAGCAGAAGCTGCAGAGGATAGAATATTGTTGAACAGCTAGTGCTGCTGTCTGATTCTTGCTCTGGAAGCTTCGTCTCAGGGGTGTACCCAGCCATGTGAGGTGTGAGGTGTCGGTCTGCACCTAGAGGGGGATGTCTCCCAGTTAGGCTACTCAGGGGTCAGAGACCCACTGGAGCAGGCAGTCTGTCAGTTCTCAGTTCTCAACCTCCATGCTCAGTTCTCAACCACCCAGAGGTGGAGTCTACAGAGACAGGTAGGCCTCCTTGAGCTACGGCGGGCTCCACCCAGTTCGAGCTTCCTGGAGGCTTTGTTTACCTACTTAAGCCTCAGCAATGGCGGGAGCCCCTCCCCCAGCCTTGCTGCCACTTTGCAGTTAGATCTCAGACTGCTGTCCTAGCAATGAGGGAGGCTCCATGGGCATGGGACCCTCCGGCCAGGTGTGGGATATAATCTCTTGGTGTGCCATTTGCTAAGACCCTTGGTAAAGCGCAGTAGTAGGGTGGGAGTTACCGGATTTTCCAGGCATTGTGTGTCTCAGTTTCCCTTGGCTAGGAAAAGGGATTCCCTTCCCCTTTGCACTTCCCAGGTGAGGCGATGCCTCGCCCTGCTTCAGCTCTCACTGATCGGGCTGCACCAACTGACCAGCACCGATTGTCCAGCACTCCCCAGTGAGACGAACCCAGTACCTCAGTTGAAAATGCAGAAATCACCCATCTTCTGTGTCACTCACGCTGGGAGCTGGAGGCTGGAGCTGTTGCTATTCGGCCATCTTGCTCCCGACTCTCTCGATGATATTTTTTAAAACCTGTAATTACACATTTGAGTTACAACTATCAATTTTTATAAACCTCAAAGTACATGTTATCTTTAAAAATAAATACATATTTCCAGTGCCATCTCTTTATAGGGCCAAGAAACAATGATTAAAATGATTAGAAACAGTATTAACAAAACCCTAGTGCCCAAATCGTAGTTCTTTAAAACCATTTCCCACTTAAAAAATAAATAAATAAATAAATAAATAAATAAATAAACTGAGATTTCTTGGAGAAATGGCTCATTCCAGATTAGGGCAAGGAATGTACAAGATGAGCCTGGAACATTTGTCATACCAGAAAGCAAAGAAGCTTCAAAAGATTCTTAGTCTTGGGGTAAAGGGTCTGGAGACCCTTGAATAAATTCTTCATGGCCATCCAGTGATGGGGTGGACAATACAAGCACCAACAGGGATAAGTACCCCCATGGACCAAACCGTATCAAGTGTTTACACTTTCCAAATTGGTAAATAAATTTTTTTAAAAATCCAGCATTTTTTTCCTGCCTTTCCTATATGACTGTGCTTCAGGATAATTAAAGAGCTCATAAAGGGAAACTTCTCTCCATAGATGTAATAATTTAATAAACAAAGAAGAAATGGTAGAAGTAGACTATCATCATTTTGCAATCCAGCCAAAATGAATTGACAGATCCAGCCAATGATTTTCAATAGTTCTAATGTCACAGAGTATGAGGCATCTAGATGTTACGTACTTCTTGATGTTCTAAACTCAAACCTGGATCTGACCAAATCTACGGATCTACCTACCAAGCTAGTGTAAATACAGAAGACAGAGGAAGGTGTTAATAACACTACAGGATGACAAGCAGCAAAAGTCAGGCTGTAGGAAACTACAGGGCATATGACTCTGTTTCTTCAACAAATAAACTTTAAAGAAAAACTGGAGAGAGACTTGAGAGACATCAAACAATTGCAGCGTATGGACCTTATTTGGATCCAATTAGGCTTGGCATGAATGTCAAAGACAGGACTGGGCTTTGACCATGCTCCATAATGTACAACTGAGGTCGGCACTTATCTGTGCTGCGAATCAACAAAGGGCTATTGGGGAAACCCTTGGCCAGTATTCACGTTCCCTGGCCCTTCAATCCACTATCCTGTACCCCTGCCACACCCTCCAGCCCTCTCACTGCTCATGGCATCAGCCCTGAACTGTGTGTCCTGCTCCTCCCATCCCATCCCATTCTTCACTTCTGCTGTTTAAGGCCTCATTGTTCATTCTCCCATTTCTGATTTCATCCATCTCTCCAGAAGCGACACTCAACACTACCATCCCACTGAGTCCTGGGCTCCCCCACCACATCCTCCAATCCAGCTCCTCTCTCCAACCATGCTGCCTCATTTGCTCCTTTGAGTTAATGACACGCCAATGGCCCTTCAATCTCCAAACTCCATAGGTCACTCACTACACAGTTCACTGGGCCCATCAGTGCCACCTGGACAGTACATAAACTCTTCTGACTGCACCCACTCTGTCTACACCCAGTCATCTTTCAGGGAGTCACAGAATGTCAGAGTGAGAACTGTCCTGCTTCTGCTGATGGATATCAGTCTTAGGCTCCAAGAGAGCCTCCATCCAAGGAGTCTAACAGATAAAGGCTCCACCCTGCCCACCAGCATGGACTGAATGAGGCCTGGCCCAACAGAAGTCAGGAATAATAGGGACAATGGGCTTCTATTCACACATTTACAGAAGAAGCTAGACATGTTCTAATAATTCCCCTGAGTTATCTTTCACCCCAGGTTAGCTGTCTTGATGGGGGTTTGGACAGAGATATTGGGCTCTAACCCTTTGCAGAACTTAGGACAGAGGCCTTGGGGATGAGATGGGGACCCCATCTAGGGACATTAAGCTCAGGTGAGTCATCCAGCCCCAGAATGAGAGGTCCATTTTCAGACTTAAAAGAGCATCTTCAGAGCTAACCAAAGAGACAAGCAGCCCCTGGCTGAAAATGGGCTAGATGCCTTGTACTCGTGTGTTCTGTTTCTCATTTTTAAAAAATGAGAGTCACTCAATAATTTACATTAGAAACTATGATAATGCAGGCCAAAAGGCAAGAGAATAAGAAAAGTAAGCATTCTTCTAGCAGAAAAACATAAACATAAACAAAGCAACATAAAAAGCAGTTGGCTTTTGAAGCCAGCCATGACTGTGAGGAAGTTTGCCCTTCCTCCTGCCATGGCACTCCTTTGGGAAGCTTCTGTCTTCTGGATAGAAAGCGAAAAGCTCCTTGTATAGCCACTACCGGGAAGATGTTGTGCTGGGTATGTAATCCTGACAGTGCTGAGCAATAAGCATTTCTGTTTCCATCTCCCTGATTAAGTACTGAAGCTTGAGGAGGTCATGTGGCTTGACCATTGTCACCTGGTAAAATGAGAAGGAACCAGCACAAGAACTCACATCTGTCTGGTTCCAAATCTCCTGCTTCTTATTTAACTCTTTGCTGCCTCTGGCACAAATCAGAATACCTAATTCTCCCTTCCCACAAGAGCCCTTCACAGTTTCAAAAACAACTGCCAGCTCTCCTCCTCTTCCCTCCTTCCAGACCAATGTTTCGCAGCCCATGTAGTCCCAGTCCTTCGTCAGTCATGGCTTTAAATCTTTGCATCTTTCTTCTCTGAATATGTTCCAATTTGCCCAAATTCCCTCGAAGATGTGAGGCCCAGAAGTGGACACGGCTTTTCAGATCTGGACTGATGGGCCAACCAAAGCAAAGCCTGAAGGGATTATCTTCCCCTTTGATCTGGAACCAAAGCTGACAGTAGCACAACTTAGGATGGATTCATTAGCTTTGCTGACAGCCACAACACATAGCTGGCTCATAATGAGTGTTCACTCAGCTAAAGCTCCCCACAGTTTTGCACCCTGGCCTCTGCTAAGCCGCTTTCGTCATCCTACACTTGAGCGATTTGTTGTTTGGAGCCTCCATTCAGGATTTTCCCATTATTGATTTCAATTCCACTCAACAAACACCCACTGAGCTAGGCACAAGCGCCGGCTGCTGGGGAGCTGGGAGGCACAGGCACCATTGTGCTCTACACTGCTATTTTTCCATCCCTAGCCTTGCTCAGAGCTCCTCTGGGCTCTCTTGCATCACTCCTCTGAGGGCCTGGCACACACTGCACTCTTCTCCCAACAGTTCCTTTCACCTTCCTCAAGAGCAGAGCCACACCTTGAAAATTGCCAGGTCCCTGGAGTAGTGTTTGAGTGACCAGAGCTGTGCCAAGCAGGGTATTTTTGTTAGTGAGTGAGCAGCTGCCAAGAACATTTCAGGAGATGATTTATTCCTTCTCTCAGAGCTGCTTATACCAAAGCTCTGTGTTCCCATCAGAGCCTGCACCTCCCATGAAAACCCTGTCACAGTTTGGGATCTGAGAGGAGTCTGTTTGCCTGAAGGAAGAAAAATCCTCTGTTTCTTTCTGCCAGGTTTTCTCACGTGTCCAGGATGTGTCCCCCTGGCCTGGAAATGGGGGTAGAAGTGTAGGGGCTATTAGCTGATCCCAGCCTGGACCCTGCCCAGCAGTTTGTCTGCAGTTGGAGGTGCCATGTTCTTGGCCCCTACCCTCTGACAAGCTGATAGTGCCTGGGCTGAGTTAGGAAGCATTCAATCCCATAAGGCCGGGAGACCATAGTATAATTCTGGCCCTTTCCAATTCCTTGACCCAAAGCTTGAGTTTTAGCTAAAATGTCTTGCAACTTGGTTTGGTGTAAATGGTGGCCACATGGTATGGTGACAAGAGCTCTAAGCTGGAAGCCAGAGAGCTGGGTCTGGTTCAAATTCTACCACTCATCAGCTATGTTTGTGACCTGGGTCTGGGCCTCAGTTTCCTCATCTGCCACAAGAGGGCTGACATACAGACTCTCCAAAGGCTCTTCACATTGCAGTATTATCTGATAGTGTGGCTATGGAGCCAGAGTGCCTGGGTTCACCCCAGCTCTGGCATTTACCAGGTGTGTGACCTGAGGCAAGTTACTCAGGTTCTTTAAACCTTACTTTCCTCTTCTGTACATGGGGATAATACTAGTACTTGCCTCCTAGGATTCTTATGAGGATTAAATAGGCACAAAAGTGCTTACAGTGGTGCCAGGCACATAGTAAATGTGCAGTAGTTGTGGTGGTGTTCTTGTTCTTGTTTTTATCACTAATTACCAAACTGAGTCTAGCCTTAGCTATCAGCGATGGGGCATTCCTATAGCAACAGCTATATTGGCAGCATAGCATCTTCCCAACAGAATCTGTGAAGTCAATTACTACAACAGGGAAACCAATGACCTCAGAACCAAAGATCACTTGAAGCTTCCTCCAGCCCCAGCCTCAGCCCAACCCAGCCCTGGACCTAGCCCAGGCCTGAGGTTTCCCAACCAGGTCCAGTCCCAAAGTCCCTCCCTCCCAAGCTCAGGCAGACCCCTGGGCCTGAGAGGTGGGTAACCATACCTGGGCCCCCAAGTCCCGAATCACCAGGCAATTAAACTTGCCTTTTATTGTGGTCCTGAGGATTATAAACAAGCAGGCCTGACAGATGGGTCATTCCTGAGACTCCTGCTTCATTGGCTTTAAGGGCCCCTTGGCGGTAAAGAATTTCAAAGCTGCTAACACCATAGTATATCGAAGTGGAATAAATTCTTCTGAATGGTCCTCAGGTGAGAACCAGTGCTGAGCAAATACCTCCTGGCTTCCTCTTGTAGGACCCAAGACTGACCCCTGGTGGTCTCTAAGACCTCCTGAAGCCCAGACTTTACCATGGCCATCCTTGAGAACCTTCTGTGTCTGAATCTGGTGTTGTCTCTCTCTCTCTCTCTCTCTCTCTCTCTCTCTCTCTCTCTCCCCCCCCATCTTTTAGAACTCTCTCTTTCTTTGTTCTATCAAAGACAAGACAGAAGTCATTTCCTGAGTCCCTTGGGGGTGGGAATGGCATTGGAGGGAAAGCTTCAAAGTCAGTGCTCAAAGCAAAGAGTGGCAGAATATCCCAAGCTCAGACCTACCTTCCTGCCTTCACCCTCTGCAAAGACGTCAGGGTCCCACTTCCGGCACATGGCCAGGCAACCATCACTGGGCTAATGCCGCACACCCTGCTTTAAGGCCAGGACCAAAGAGCTTGGTCCCGGGCTGTGTCTACACAACCTATGCCTTCAGGGCCAGTGTCTAGACAACCTGCATCTCAATAATCCAATCTGCATACCATGCTTTTGTAACTCCTGTATGTGAAGTTCATATCTCTACAATCCAATTTCTGTACACTCTATGTCTCTTTAACATGTGTCTCTACAATGTATCTGTACACTCCATGTCTGTACAACTCCCCTGTACATAATCCTGTCCTGGGAAGCACATATCCGCACAACACGCTCATGCTGTCACACGGGTTTCTGCACACAACGTGTCAGGGCAGAGAATGGATGACCAACCAGGAGGAGTTTTGCTTGTGACTCATTTTGAAAAGAACGCCTTCCTCCTCAATTCATACTCCAGGATGGTGACTGCAAAAGCCATCTGGATTGTTCCTCCAGAAATGGCTCCTTTATCTCAGGACTTCATAAAGACAAGAACAAAGTTAAATGAGAAGAGATAAAAACCTCACTGAGAAATAGCCTGAAAAAGAGATCCTCTATTATGTTTTTGAGGTAATCAAATACACTATATTTTACTCGTAAAATAAACTTTGAAATAAAACATATCTCCAGCTATGCTTCTCTTTTAAAGTAGTTCACACTTTCTGTTTATACTAATTGAGTTAATTAGCATAGTTAATCAGTGATGTCATAGTTAACAAGTTAATCATCACAAGGGGTAAGGTTAGGTAAGGTGAAGATCAAATTTCTGCAGAAAATAGAACTCGCAACTTTAAACAAGATAAAAAAAGACAATTTTCTCCAAAAAAAATGAAATACTCTTTATTACAATAAAGTTATTCTAATAAATGTTTCCTATAACAATTTTAGAGTCTTGAGCTTAAAATTAGTGTTTAAAAATTAAACATTAAAAATGTTTAATATTAATGGAAGGCTCTCTGTCCATCAATTTTATGATGACAAGATATAGAATAAGCATAGATTTCACTTAAATTTTAAGGTACAAACTATCCAAATAGTTGCTAAGATTTTAGCCATCTAATCTTGTTTCTCAGTGGAATGCTGCTGGCATTGGGGGTTAAGAATATTCTCACCGTGTGTCAGGTTGTCCTAGGCGTTGCGGGATATTTAGCATTCTTGGTCTTGTCCACTGAGTACCAAAGACACCCCCCAGTCAATGTGACAAACATAACCACTCCCAGACATTTTCAAACACACCCCACAGGGTGGTACTGACCCCAATTAAGAAGTGCTGGTCTCAACAAACTTAATTGCTTATCCAGGGCTCTACATTCTCAAAACAGGGGTGGATAACTCCTTAAAGTCTTCCTCAAGGTTTTTGTTAAAAACATGTAGGCTTTGGCTTTAACTTTAATTTTTTTATTGAAATTTTTATGGAGATGATTATAAAGTCACATGCAGTTCTAAGAAATAATACAGAGAGGGTCTTTGTACACTATGTCCAGCTTCCCCATGGTAACAAAATGTTTGTTTTGTTTTGCAAGACTATAGTATAATATCACACCAGCATATTGACACTGATACAATCCACCCATTTTATCCTGATTTCCCATTTTACCTGTACTGATTTGTGTGTGTTTGTGGGGTGGGGATTGTTTCACACATTATTATCACCTGTGTTACGTTCATGCCTCCACCACACAGTGAAGACATTTCAACACTACCAGGGTCCGTCATCTGACCTTTCATAATCACACCTGTCTTCCTCCCATGCCACCCGCCTTCCCCTAGGTCCTAACTCCAGGCAACCACCAGTCTATCTCCCAATTCTAAAATGCTTTTATTTCAAGAATGTTACATAAATGAAATCATGCAGTATGCAACCTCTTGGTATTAGCTTTTTCCATGCAGCAAAATTTCCTATAGATTCATCCAAATTGCTGCATATATGAGTACAGGTAGTTTGTTCCTTTTATGGTTGAGTAGTATTCCATGGTATGTATGTACCACAGATAGTTTAACCATTCAACTGTTGCAGGACATCTGGACTGATTCCAGTTTTTAGCGATTACAAATAAAGCTGCTATAAATATCTGTGCACTGGTTTCTCTGTAAATGTATGTATTTCTCCAGGAGAAATGCCTGAACCTGTAATTGCTAGGTGGTATGGCAGTTGCATTTTTTAAAAAGAAACTGTTAAACTGTTTTCCAGAGTGGTTGTGCCATTATTTTGATATCATACGTTCTGCCCATTTTCTAATTCGATTGTTTAGTTTTTTACTGTTGAGTTTTGAGAGTTCTTTATATACTCTAGATATTAGTCTTTTGCCAAATACGTGGTTTGCAAATAATTTGTCCCAGTCCACAGAGATTTTCATCCTCTTCACATGAGATTTCAGAGAGCAAAAGGTAATAATTTTGATGAGATCTAATTTATCAAATTGTGCTTTTGTTGTCAAGTCTCAGCACTTTTGCCTAGCTCTAGATCCTGAAGATTTTCTTCTTTGTTTTTTCTAAAAGTTTTATAGTTTTATGTTTTATATCTAAATCTGTGATCCATTTTGAGTTAATTTTTGCATAAGACATGAGGCTTAGATTGAGTTGGGTATTTTTTTATTGCCTTTGTGTCCAATTGCTCCAATACCATTTGTTGGAAAGTCTACTTAAATTTAATTTTAATCTAGGCTAAATTAAAGACATTTGAGGTTTATAATCATTTCCCACACATGCACAGGAGTAAGCAACAGAGTTCACTAACAGTCAACACAAGCATGCATATTTATAGCTACTTACTAACCAGTTAAAGCAGTGGTATTAAACAACAGTTTCAGAAAAATATCTGCAACATATATCACAATTGAAGTTCGAATGTCTATAATACCCAAGGAATTCTTAGAAAGTGAAGGCCAAAAACAGAGGCAAAAACACCTGAGAGAAAAATGAATAAAGCCAAGTATGGTAGAACATGCGTGTAGTCCCAGCTACTTATGAGGAGTACCTGAGATGGGAGGGATTGCTTGAGCTTAGGAGCTTGGGACCAGCCTGGACAACATAGAGAGACTCCATCTCTAAAAAAGAAAAAGGAAAAGAAATAAAAAAGAATGAACAAAAGTCACAAATAAACAATTTACCTTAAAAAGATATGAAATGCTCCTAAACACTTATGAGAAGTTGTTCAACTCATTGTAAGAGTAATGCAAATTAAAACTACATTGAAATGACATTTATCACCTATGAATAATGAGCAAAAATTTTAGAACTTGGCAGCACTCTATGTTGGCAAGGCTGAGGAGAAAAAGACACTCTTACACTTTGCTGGTAGGAATGCAAAATGATACAGCCTTATGGAAAGGAACTTGGCAGTATTTAACACTATATATGCATTTACCTTTTGTTCCAGAAATCCCACTTCTAGGAATTTACTCTAAAAATATGCCTGCAAAAATTCAAAATTATATATGTACAAGTTTATTCACTGCAGTATTATCTGTCATTGCAAAATATTGGTAATAACCTAAATGCTCATAGATAGATTTATCGAATAAATTAAATTATATCCATATAATGCAGTGCTGTGCAGTGGTAAAAGAGAATGAAGATGAAGCAATATGGAGTGATTTCCAGGACATATTTTGTAAGTGAAGAAGCAAAGTGCAAAAGAGTATACGTAATAGTTTACCTTTTGTGTAGGAAGAGGAAATAAGAAAATTACATGTATTTTCTTACTTAGTTGTGAAAGGAAATTGAGAAAAGATAAGCCAGAAACTAATGAGAATGGTCCCCTACAGGGTAGATGGGAACCAGGTTAGATAGAGGAGGGATATTTCGGTGAGGATAAATTATAAAATAGTTTGGAATTTGAAATCATATTAATGTTTTAAATACTTTTTAAAAGATTAAATCAAATCAATTAAAATGTCCATTTAAAAACTCTAAAATAGAATATAAAAAGGAAAAAAAAAAGCCTAATCATAATATAGCACAACCATAGTGAAAGGAAAAAAACAAGAGAACTAATAGACAAGTAAAGGGAAAAGTCAAGTAACTTTTGAGCCCAGTCCTTTGACTATACCCTCAATCTAAAGACAAAAATAACTGTGAATAAATAATTCCACTTATAGGTTCACATTTTGCAGTAGTATGAGGTAGCAATCCTGAAATTACTTTCTGTGAAAAATAGGATTAAGCAAATAAATAAACAGATTGAAATGGTATGTATTAGGGTTCTCTAGAGGGACAGAATTAACAGGATAGATATATACATAAAGGGGAGTGTATTAAGGAGTATTGACTCACACGATCACAAGGAGAGGTCCCACAATAGGCCATCTGCAAACTGAAGAGCAAGGAAGCCAGTCCTAGTCCCAAAACCTCAAAAGTAGGGAAGCCAACAGTACAGCCTTCAGTCTGCAGTTGAAGGTCCAAGAGTCCCAGAGCTGAAGAACTTGGAGTCCGATGTTCAAGGGCAGGAAGCATCCAGCCCAGGAGAAAAATGGAGGCCAAAAGACTCAGCCAGTCTAGTCTTTCCATGCTCTTCTGCCTGCTTTTTATTCTGGCTGCATTGGGAGCTGATTAGATTGTGCCTACCCAGATTGAAGGTAGGTCTGCTTTTCCCAGTCCACTGACTCAAATGTTAATCTCCTTTGGCAACACCCTCACAGACACACCTAGGAACAATACTTTGTATCCTTCAATCTAATCAAGTTGACACCATCACAGGATGGAAGCCAGGTTTTTCACTGTGAGGGGTGGCTGTTACAAATACAGAATGGGAGAAGCTTAGGATGAACCCCATGATATAGGATTGAAATTAGAAGTAATGGGTGGATAGATATGTGTGTGTGTGTGTGTGTGTGTGTGTTCTAGAACTGTAAACTGAAAACTCCTAGAAGTTATGATATGCCACTAGGAATAACCATATCTACTACCAGGTTTTATTTATTTATTGATTGATTGATTGATTGATTGATTGATTGAGATGGAGTCTCGCTCTGTCGCCCAGGCTGGAGTGCAGTGGCGCAATCTCAACTCACTGCCAGCTCTGCCTCTCGGGTTCATGCCACTCTCCTGCCTCAGCCTCCTGAGTAGCTGGGACTACAGGCGCCTGACACCACACCTGGCTAATTTTTTGTATTTTTAGTAGAGACAGGGTTTCACTGTGTTAGCCAGATGGTCTCAATCTCTTGACCTCGTGATTTGCCCGCCTCGGCCTTCCAAAGTGCTGGGATTACAGGTATAATCAGCCTCCCAGTAGCTGGGACTACAGGCACATCACACCCAGCTAATTTTTGTATTTTTTGTAGAGATGAGGTTTTGTCACGTTGTCTAGGCTGGTCTTGAACTCCTAAGCTCAAGCAATCTGGCCACCTTGGCCTCCCAAAGTGTTGGGATTACAGGCATGAGCCACCATGCCAGCCCAAGTCTTCTAAACATTGTTTCTTACAATAATATGAGGGTTTCTTGAAGAAATGGCTGATTGCAAGTTTGAGCCAAGAAGGACCTGGGATATCTTAAAAGTAAAG
The DNA here is from genome assembly GCF_037993035.2 of Macaca fascicularis. Lineage (NCBI taxonomy): Eukaryota > Metazoa > Chordata > Mammalia > Primates > Cercopithecidae > Macaca > Macaca fascicularis. The sequence goes on from NC_088388.1 coordinate 54,761,962, forward strand.
AAGTACTAAAAAAAGAAAAAAAGAAAAAGAAAAAAAGAAAAGCAGCAGCAGCAGCACATCAAAAAACATAGAAGCCAATTTGAGGGGACTTCTCTTGGTCAAATCTGGGTCAATGTGACATCAAAATACATAGCAATAATAACGACTTAAAACTCATTGAAGGCCAGGTGCGGTGGCTCACGCCTGTAATCCTAGAACTTTGGGAGGCCAAGGCGGGTAGATCACCTGAGGTCAGGAGTTTGAGACCAGCCTGGACAACATGGTGAAACCCCATCTCTACTAAAAATACAAAAATTAGCCTGGCATGGTGGTGCATGCCTGTAATCCCAGCTACTCGGGAGGCTAAAGCAGGAGAATCACTTGAACCTGGGAGGTGGAGGTTGCAGTGAGCCAAGATCATGCCATTGCACTCCAGCCTGGACGACAAGAGTGAAACTCCATCTAAAAGAAAAAAAAGAAAAAAAAAAAACCTCATTGAATAAAATAAGAATCTATGAGTGTATGCCGATATAATTAAATACGTGAATAAGTAAGTAGGAGATAAGAGAAAGATCTTTCTTACAGAATTATGCCAACAAATTGATGTAGAAAAAATGATGGAGTTAGATAAATTGCCATTTTGCAAATCATCACAGTTATAATAGATTCAAGAGTTAAACAAAGTTTATGGGAGGCCCCTGTTTTGGATGAGCCTCCTGCACCAGGCCCAAGCAGACCAGACCAAACCAGAATGGATATTTTGTGCTGAGTGCCATGTCATCAATCTGAACTTTGAAATAGGAAAGTTTTCCAAAAATCAGGAGATTCTAGTCTACCTGAGTCAGCATAAGGAAGTCCCCTCTGTTTTAACCCCATAATGAGAGCAACTTTGAAACAACCAATCTACTTTTTATTCTCTGTTTCTGCTTTCTTCAGCCCTTTTCAGCCTATAAAGTCAATCTCTCCTGTTCCGCTCATTAGAACAGTCATTCTTAAAGAGATGTTGCCTGATTCTGGAATGGCAAATGGAAGTCAATTCAATCTTTAAACTAAATTTGTTATAATTTTCTTTTGACACAAGTAAGAATTATCAGTGAGTGCTAAAACTAGTGGGTGATGATTCAATAAGGAACAGGATATTTGCCTAGTTTTAAAGTATCTTTCACAAATTACTTATTAATTACACAGGTGAAAATAATAACTTATAGTGAGGAAACCTGGAGGACACCAATGTAACCAAGGGATTAATGCCACCATCACCCATGAGACAAAGCAACCACACGTGCCTTCGAATACCATGTTCTGAGAAGGACACAACATACATCTGTGAGCTTCAAGCTCAAATGCAAGATCTGAATCTCATCATAAGGAAACATTAGACAAACTCAAACTGAGGGACAATTTACAAAATTACTGACCTGTACTGTTCAAAAATGTCAAGGTCAAAAGCTGAGGAAATGTTCCAAATTAAAGCAGACTGGAGAGATATGACAACTAAATGCAATGCAGGAGTCTGGATCAAATCTTGGACTGGGGGAAAAAATCGCTATAAAGGCAATTGGCAAAATTTCAATTTGAGCTGAAGAGTAGATGACAGCATTTTATCAGTGTGAAATTTCTGAATTTTCATCATTGTACTGTGGTTATATAACAAAATGTCCTGTTCTAATAAAATACACACCGATATATTTGGAGGTAAAGGAATATAATGCCTACTTACTCTCAAATGGTTCAGGAAAAAAACGTTAATACTTAGAACAAATGATAATGCAAATAGGCCAAAAAGCTAACTTGGTGAATCTGAGGGAAGAGTATATGGGAGTTCTTTGTACTATCGCAACTTTCTGTACATGTAAAATTGTCTCAAAATTAAAATTTACCCCCCAAGATCTTTTCCCACCAGTAGAATTTTTTCTTAAGTGAAATTACACCTGGAAGCCCAATGTGTCCAACAAATAAACTTGGAGTCGTTTGAGTGAAATGGGGACGGTAGCTCCAGAGGTCTGCCCACAGATTCCCCTCCCACTGTCCATAGATACATCTGAAGGGCAAGGAGATAGCAACTTGGCTGTTCACAGCCAGTCCCTCTCCATCAGAGCACTGGATGTGCCTAAGGTGGCGTCTCTGTCCTCACCCTATTCAGAGCCTCTTCCCTGATCACCTCTGCCCTCCACTTTCCTCTGAGTCATGCTCACTGTGCTAATCAGGCCTCTTCCTAATATTTATGCAAATATGTTAATTGCAGAGAATTCTCACACTGTCTGCTATTGCCAAGGGTTCATGATGCTCAGAAATGTTCTTCCGCAATCCCACAGGGCTTCCCAGTTGCTAGTCCCATTTCTGCTTCAGGCGCAGCTGCCCACACCCGTACTACAGATGGACTTCAGAAGAAGGAGCTCTTCTTGAAGAAGACAATGCACTATGCTGTTCCCTGCTATCTCCTCTTCGCTCTGTAAAATACCTCTGGCAGCTGGAGTGGAACTCTTTGGCATCAAGCAAGGAAAAGATACTGTATTTGTTCCTGCTGCAACAAACTACCATTATTATGGTGACTTAAAGCAACACAAATTTATTCTCTCACAGTTCTGGTAGTACATAGCCGAAGACCAATTTCACTGGACTAACATTGGGGTGTTGACAGCGCTAATTCCTTCCAGAGGCTTTGAAAGGAGAATACATTTCCTTGTTTCTTTCAGCTGCTGGTGCCTGTCTGTCTTCCTTGGCTTGTGGCCTTCTCCTCCATCTTCAAAGTTCATCACTTCAATCTCTGCTTCCACCATCACATCACCTTCTCCTCTTCTGTCGAATCTCCCTCTGCCTCTCTCCTATCAGGACACTCGTGATTACCTTTAGGGTCCACTCAAGGAACCCAGAATAATCTCCCCATTGCAAGCTGCTTAATCACATCTGCAAAATACCCTTTGCCATGTAAAGCAACATTCACAGGTTCTGGGGATTCAGAAGCAGATATTTTTAGGGGCCACTATTCAGCCTACCACAGAGACCTAAATTGATTGCTGCCCAACAGCTTTTCCCCGTTACTCAAATTCCCCAGCCTTTATGATGATTTGCTGTCTTTCATTTAGTTATTCCCCCAGGTGCACTAATTTGAGTTCAAAGTAGCTCGTTTGTAACGTACGCTGCCTTCATTTTGCTGCTCTGCCCTACTGTGCCCCCTGCTGGCAGGTGACACTACAGAGCTTGTACCCACACAGCCCTTACCTCATACAAGCCCATTGTCAAATGAATTGATGGACAGCCCTAGCCCTGGATGGAATCCCCTGAAAGCAACAGAAAGGAGGTTGAGCAAGAAGATCCTCCACTGTTTTCCAAGCCTCTGGCTGGGGCAGATTGAGGTCTCCCTGGGAGATCTCATCAGCAACAACCACACTCATAAATCAAAAAGGAACTGAGCCACAGTGCTCCTGGAGAATGAAAGAGAAACAAGAACATTGGTTCATGTTTGGGCTGATTCTAAACTATATGGGAATGAAAGCTTTGGGGGTGATGAATTTCCCTTTAATGCTGTCACATCTGTAGTCCTGGAGGTTTAACCTCTGATTTTTGGCTGTAAAACCAACATTATTTCTGCAAAGTTGACACCAGATGCTGCCAGAGAGATACAGCTAAAGTGATAAAAATCTATTTAACAGATTTAGTGAAGCAAATACAAACTAATTAACAATTTTAGAATTCGGATTAAACACTAATTCTTTTAAACCATAAAAACTGAGATGAACAAAAGGAAAAAAAATCTTCTCCCTCTGAATAACTCAAAGGAGCCATCTGTTTGTCATTGAGAAAATGGCCCAATTGATAAATTTTGAACAAATTCCTACTTTTTTTCTGGATTTGAATGCATTATGGACAGCCAGCCCAGAAAGGAGGCACATCACTCCCTGGCTAATGTGTCAATCTGGGCTTCCCCGAATCTCCAGGAAACAAACTATTTGTGCACTGACTCAGAAATAAGGAGGCAAAGACTAAAATGATATCTTTATGAATCCTGCTGGAGGCATTTGTTTTTGACCGTCAGTAAGAAAAGATGGCGTGAGGTTCCTTCTAGCTTCCTCATGCAGTAGCCATTGGTGAGACACAAGTTCTTCATTAGCATCTCTCAACAAGGGCTGAGGAGCCTCACTGCTGCCATTCTGAGACTTTCCAAATTAGGCCAAGTCTGAACCATGAAATTGTGGAAACTGAACTTGCTGACCTGCCATCTCCCCACCTGGATGTTCTCAGCCTCAGTATGCAGTCTAATTCTAGAACACAGGCTATAGAATTAATCCCATCCTAATCAGGGTCAGGTGATGAGGAGAAATTGTTTACTCTGGTCGCAAAATTCAGTTGATTTGACATCAGATCTGTCTTACTGTTGGTCCCCTTCTGAGTGGCACCTGGGAAGAACTCAGATCTATTGTGAGCTACTTGAGGATGGAGATCTTTGCATCCCTTGTGCCTAACCCAGAGGCCTGCATATATAAATGCTCAATTAGTAATAATAAATTACCACTTATTGAGTGCCAATTATATGCCAGACACTGTGCTATCCCACTTAGTCCTCTCCATGACACTATGAAATATATGTTATTATGACCCCTGTTTATAGATAAGAAAACTACATCTTAGATTAAGTAATTTGTCTAAGTTCATACAGCTCCTATGTGGCAAGATAAAGTTAAAACTCAGGCCTGTCTAATTCCAGACACTACACATATTCTATAACCACTACACATATTCTGCCATATGCATGTACACAATAAATCATTCATTCACATTTCGCTGTATTCTAAAAAAAGTTTGTGATTACTTTACAGAAATACAGCTAGTAGAACTCAATTGGGAGTACTGAGTTTCAGGAAAAATAACAGTGTAAAGTCAAATTGTTGAGCGCATCATCAGTCCATATGAGGTCAGTGGCAGCAGTTGGGGAACAATCTGAGGTATTCCTTGAGGTTTGGTCATTGAACTCTCGAAGCAGGCAAGGCTGTGGACAACTGGTTCCAGGATGCAAGAGAAAGTCCCATCAAGCTATGATGACCACAGAAAAGGTGGCCAAAGACCATGGAGGGTGAGCTGCAAGTGGACCAAGCCTGCCAATAGGACTTTGGGAACAGGTCCCGTGGATCTGGTACTATGCTGCTTCATTTTCTCCCAAGTGGGTCCGTGTTTGGAGGCTAGAAATAACATGTTTTAACAACTCAAAATTTCTTATTGGGTTGGGGCATTATCAATGCCAGTTACAGTCCATATTCTTTTTATCTGCCCATCCTGTAAAAGGCATCCAAGCTCATGGATTCCTTGTAGTTGTCTGAACATTTCCGTGGTCAGAGTTCCTTCTTTACTCCAAAAGATCCTTTACAATTAGAAATATATGCCATTCTCTTGGGACCTCTTAATGGCTATTATCTAAAATTCTCTTGATGATACAGTTACACACTTGAATATTGGAATAGCACAAACATTTTTCAGACTAGAGTTTCTAGTCTGTACTTCTGGACAATGAGCAGCCAGATTAGACTCCTAATTCCTAAGCCTACCACTGGGCAGGATGGCAAGTGGTCACTATCAGAGAAGCACAGCAGCACCACACCAGATACAGAATAACTGAAGATCAAAACTCAAATGAGTAATTAAGTTGCCTCAGTTTGCCAGTAAATCTGAGAACAGACCAACTTTGATGAGATATAGATTAGAGCAGGTAGAAATTGATTTTGTCACACTCTGGCAGCTTAAGCCCCTGATCTTTCCCTCAACTTCCGCCCCATATCAGGGAGCTAGTCATGCCATTGGGCGTTTCATGCCAGTATTTCTCAAACTAGGGCCTGTGGACATTTTCTCTGGGTTCATGAGATTCTGATATCGTTTTTTTAATTTGTTTTCATATTGATGAAAATATAATCAATATTTATCTTGCGGGTCAACGGAATGACCAACTCAACCCACAGAATTTCTATGTCCACATGTAGATTTGTGTTTATGACAGCATAAGGGTCAAATAGAATTGCTTTAATTCTCCCAGACTAGTGAAAACTGAGTGTGATGGACTTCAACATGATCATTGACAAGTGAAGAACAAATGACCTCACAGCATCCTGTAGAAACAAAGGTGTCATGATATTTAGGATAGAGGAAGATAGCAGACACACTGAGTCATCATGTGGCATGCAGCACATTCAGCAGAGCCATGGCCAACTCACACGAACCTGTGCCATAGCCCCAGGACCATATCCACATGGCAAGAAATGATTTTGTTTTAGCAAACCAACATCACTGGTCATATTAATCTGAATTCTATTGATTTTGTGGATTTGTTTGTATTTTATAAATTCATGAAAGCTTGTCTAAGCTTTTATGTTAAATGTTAATGCTTACATAGTTTTGCTTATACTTAAATTTATACGTGTGTTATGTTTTTAAGATTATACTTAGTTTAGCATCTGTGTATATTTAAGTTAATTATGATAATAAAATTATTTGTCAGCATTGTTTTCTTTTAAAAAGAGACTATACATCATTCAAGCCGGAAACACTATTTATTATTCTCTGAATATTACATCATTAATTTCTCTAACACAGTGGCACTTGCCCCCTGTTGGTGAATGGGTGTGTTTAATGTATTCTAATGGTTAGACTAACTTCTTTACTTTGCTATGGCCTCCTTGTTCGTAATCCATGCTCCTGAAGAATGCTGAAATGATTAGTAGTGTTAAATAGGAATAGAACATAAAGTCCTAGAAGGTTCTGAAGGCAAGTCCTCAAGGGCTAGCATTTTGTCAGAACGAAGAAGCAGAAACCCAGCATCAGATCTGGGGAAGACTTAGTTGTACCCAGGCAGCAGGACAGTCCAATGCTCATCCCTGGGGTATCTTGATCTCCTCCCACCATTACCATTAAAAACAGGCCTGGAGGACTCAGCCTGCAGCTGAAAATCCACTGGCCCCAGGTGTGAAGTGGCAAAGGCTGAGAGGCAGGACCCAGACTGCTGAATTCACAGATCGATTGCTGGCCACAGAGTAAACAAATTATTTTAGATATAATTAAGTGTAGACAATAAAACACCGAGGCCATCCCAATAAAACATCACATTACGTCTGACTTGGGCTATACAAAAGAAGAAAAGCAAGATCCCATTAGAAGAAATAGTTGACATATTAGAGATTTGCCCTTAAGCTCCATCCATGGCCCTTTAAATGTGGCCAGTCTGCACATGGACAGCACTGGGATCTGAGGAGGGGATGCCACCTGGGACAGAGTGACTATCAAGGTCAGTAATGCTCGCTCTGGGCCACGGCCTAGAACAGTTCCTGCCTATCCTGAAGCAAATACCCACAAAAATCCAAGAGGGCTATATGAACGAAGGAGGTAGAGAAGCTTTTACATGCAGACACAGTTGGTTTATATTAAATACATACACATACTTTTTAATCCCACAAAGAAATATGCTTTCTGCCATTTTTCTTGAAACACACAACCCCTTTGGGGCTATCTTTCATGTGTTTTCATTGTTACTGAAGACATGGATACAGACAAATACTTTTCTATCATAAGGGAAACAATAGTGCAAGGGCGCTGCAAAGGATAAGGGACACACAGTTTAAAGTCAACAGATGGTGTGCTGAACTCAACAGCACTCGCTCTGAAAATCCCAGGCCCTGCTCAGGCCTGCTGAAGCCACTGTATATGCCTTGCTAAGGCAAACATCAGTTCAGCTCAGCATTAATTCCAGGCAACTACAAAGGGAGCAGAGAATGAAATGATGTTCAAAGGCCATTTATCCTTCAGATTTGGGCCAACCATTCTCCAGTGTAACCAGTTTGCTGCTGGGCATCTTTTTCTGTAATACATTAGTTAACAACCTATATCAGATAATAGAAGTAGATTCCCAATGCAGAATACCATTACGTGTCTGGGTATGCATAATGAGGCCATTTCCACATCTTGGCCAACAGCCCACACTAACACAGCTCTGCTGACGTGAGTATAACAAATTCTATTAAATGAAAAACCCAACATAATGGCAGCTATTAATACCTTCTAATATTAATAGGCAGCATGAATCTCATGTAATAGAATGTGTCCACTTACCAAGCACTTTGTTTCACAGCTCTTCCCAATTTCTTCAAGTGCCCTCCCACCACCCTGATCACTATCTGCTGGACACTCTCTATTTGTCATAATTACCAAGGTGGGGGCTGGAGGGGCCACCAATGCACTAACAGCACATAAAAAGTAACTTCAATTGGGACTCTAAAGCTCTCTTATTCTCTCAGCTATATCCACCCCAAGAGGAGAATGAACACAGGAGACATCCTCTTTAGTATAACACACTCTTGTTATCCTTCAGATCTCAGCTTTGGTAGCACTTCCATCAGGAAGACTGATCTGCCTGTCTCCTCCACCTCAGTAACAACAACAACAACCAGATTAAGTGTGCTCCAACAAGGTTCTCCAGGACTGTTGGTTTTTCCGTATTTGCCATCACCTCTTGCGGTCTTCTTGTTAGCGGGGTCCTGGCATCTCTCCAACCAAAGCATAGAAAACATTCCATAAATATTGAGTAAGTGGACAAATGATTGAATAGATTTTTAGATGGATTAATGCATAGGTAGATGGGAGGATGGGTGGATGGGTGGATGGGTGGATGGGTGGATGGATGGATGGATGGATGGATCGATGGATGGATGGGTGGGTGGGTGGGTGGGAGAGTGGGTGGGTGGATGGATGGATGGATAGATGGGTAGATGAATGTTCTTTGCTTTTGTTAGAGGTTCTATCTAAGGAAAGGAGTGTTCTCAGGTATGATGGTTTAAGGGCAATCTTGCCACAAGATGGCGCTCATAATTTTCTTAACATGGGTTTTATAGACAATTTTCACGTCAAATTTTAAATTGTCTTAGAATCATTATATATGTTTCACAGCTAATGTAACTTATTTAGTATACTGTCCATGTTTCATGTTCCAACACATTTCACACAGTAACCAACATGTTCTTTCCTCCTGGAACATCAAAATGACCCTGCAGCATTTTGCTGTAATGTTGGGTGGGTTGCTTTGGGGCTCTGTGCAGAGTGCAGAGAACAACGTTGGTCCCTTGATAGTACAGGGAATCAAGGCATTGTTCTTCCACCACACCATCTCCAACAACAGAGTCAGCAGAAAAGTAAAACCTCGACTTGAGATAGCCATTAACCTTTGAAAACATGAATCTTGCCTTGATAAAATAATAATCTCTTACATTTACACAGTGTTTTATGCCACACAAAGCAATTTTGCATCACCAAAAAACAGTTTTTGAGTACTTGAGAACATGCCAGTCACTTTGGATTTATTAACCACATTTAACCTTCATGCCAACCCTATGAATTATGTCTTAATAGCTCCCATCTTACAGATAATAAAGTGAAGGTTCAGAGAAGGGATGTGACTCACTAGAATTACCTAGGTGGTAAGTGGCAGAGGTATAGTTCGGACTCACGTTTTATTTTTAACTCTACATTAATTTGCTTCCCATTATTTGCAGTGACTTAAACTATTTCAGTGTCAAGGAGACAGTGTTAGACAATAAGGAGGAAAGGAAACTTCCACGTATAACTTCCTGTGTTTATGTGCATATATTTATGTGCACATGCATATACACACACACACACACACTCATCAGCTCTATAAAGGGAGTAATAATTACCATTTTCAAGTAATCACAACATGCTAGGCACAATGCCAAAAGGTTCTTTCACACATCATTTCATTTTATCCCTACCTACTTCTGTGAGAAAGATCATTATCCCCATTTTACAGATGTGAAAATTATAGCACAGAGAGATTAAATGGCTTACATTATGTCACCGAGGAGCTAAGCACCAGGGCTGAAATTCAAGTTCAACTCCACCTGACTTCAAAGCTTCAGTCCTTTCTGTGGCACCACAAGATGTTGCCAGAGGCCACCTGAGTATGGGTAAGGGGTAACAGGAATTCTGGGAAGGATTCCTGGAGCTGCTCTCTTTCTGCTCTTATCAAACTGCCTATAATCACCAAACCTTCCTCTGAGCCCTCACATGTTCTGCTTCTCTGCTGGAAATGCCCTTCCCTACAGGGTCTGCCTGGAAAGCGCCTACCACCTTTGAGCCCCAGCTCAAGTGCCACTTCTCCTATGGTGCCTCCGCTGATAGCCCCCCACCAAATGTACACATACATCCTCATGCCATATCCATTGTCCTTCCTCTAAATCTCACCCTCTTCCCCTATACACACACATACACTCATCTTGTCAGTCTTTATAGAATCCTAAATATCCCAATGCATGGTGTCAACCATGAACGGCCTGAGATTTTTATCTGTCTGTAAGCTAACAAATTGGCCTGCCACAGAATCACAGGTCCTCACAGAAGGTGCAGATGACGTCTTCACTCTCTATCTCTGGCACCTTTAACGATGGCCTGCTCATAGGAGGGGCTCTGTCCATGATTGCTGAGTAACTGAGGGAGTGAGTTCAAAGGAAGTCCAAATGGTTGATGGTACATAGCTATGGATAGACAGGCTGTTGGCAGATCTGTATGGAGTGAAGGAAAGAGCTGTGAAAAGAAAGGCATGAGCAGTGGCAGCAGGTGGAGTCTGGGAGGAGGCAGGTTCCCCTCCATGGACTAGCTATTAAGGCTGTGTCTATTTGTAAGTATTTAAGTCTCAAGCTAGAAAATTTGAGAATTAAGTCTAGCACAGTGGCACATACCTGTAATGCTAATTACTTGGGAGACTGAGGCAGGAGGATCCCTTGAGCCCAGGAGCTTGAGACAAGGCTAGGCAACATAGTAAGACAGATAAAAGAAAGAAAGAAAAGAAAAAGAAAAAGAAAGAACGAAGGGGAAGGGAGAAGGGGGAAGGGGGAAGGGGGAAAGGGGAAGGGGAAAGGGGAAAGGGGAAGGGAAAGGAAATGGAAAAGGAAAGAAAAGAAAATTCAGTAATCTCTCTCTCTCTCTCTCTCTCTCTCTCTCGCTCTCGCTCTCGCTCTCGCTTTCGCTGTCTCTCTCTCTTGCCCGGACTGCAGTGCTGTGGTGTTATCACGGTGCACTGGAGCCTCAAATTCCTGGGCTCAAGCAGTCCTTCCACTTCAGCCTCCCAAGTAGCTGAGACTACAAGTGTGTGCCACGACACCAGCCTAGTTTTTATATTATTTGTAGAGACAGTTTTGCTATGTTGCCCAGGTTGGTCTCAAACTCCAGGTTTCAAGCAATCCTCCCACCTTGGCCTCCCAAAGCACTGGGATTACAGGCATGAGCCACTGTACCTGCCTCTCTTTTTTCTTTTATTTTATTAACAAACACTTACACGTGGCACTTACTTTGTGCCAAGCACTGGCTTGAAAAACTTTACATATATTAACATATATGTTACATCTATGTTCATCTTCCCAGCCTCTGTGACTGCTGCAGGGAACTGAGTTGAACGTGGCAAGAACGACACCCCCTGACTTCAGGGTAAACACCTTGACTAGTCTGAAGCAGGCTGCAGAAAGTCCACATAGAGAGAGAGGGCTGTCTCTTGTTCTGGCCCCCAGCTGCTTGAGTGTTCCCAGGCCTGGGCCAGACTGACAGGAAGGCTACAAGATGACCCCAGCCCCCATTAAAACCAAGAGAGGGCCTAACCAAACCATCTACTCCTAGGTTTGAGAGAAAAGTAACTGTTTGGAAGCCACCGCTCTGGTGTGACTTGCTATGCTGCACTAGATGACTGATACAGGCTTGGGTTCCCTTTGAGATGAGTGCTGTTCTCAGCCCCAGAGTCCAAGTCCCTAACCACTACACTAAGGTGCCTCTAGTTAAGCCCATAAAATGAAACCAACTAGATAATCCCATCACACACCAGATCTCCAAGTTGCAACCACCTCTACTAATGATTCCTGCGTGTTTCAAAAATGTCTGCTAATCTTTTGTTGTTTTGTTCATTGTGCTTGGCTCCAGTTAACAATAACTCTAGGGTTGCAGCACTTTCAGGTCTTCCAAAGTGTGCACACAAACAAGCTTAAGTGAAGCCTGGAAAGACCTCTAATGCCCACAGCAAAACAAAAATGAAAACAGACAAGGGCCCGCTCTTCAGCTGTTTACCTTGACCAGTGGTAAGAAGTCTAAACAACAAAAATGCTATTTGTTAATGTGGAGTACAGCTATACCACAGAACTTTATTTAAAACACAATTTGGGCCAGGCGCAGTGGCTCACACCTGTAATCCCAGCACTTTGGGAGGCCGAGGTGGGTGGATCACTTGAGGTCAGGAGTTCAAGACCAGCCTGGCCAACATGGTAAATGCCTGTCTCCACTGAAAATGCAAAAATTAGCTGGGTGTGGTGGCGCACACCTGTAGTCCCAGCTACTCGGGAGGCTGAGGCAGGAGAATGGCTTGAACCTGGGAGGTGGAGGTTGCTGTGAGCCGAGATCGCACCACTGCACTCCAGCCTAGGCGATAGAGTAAGACTCAATCTCAATAAAATAAAATTAAAATTAAAACAAAAAATAAAACACACTTCGGAGGGAAAGAAATATACCTGACAAGTAGTTTCTCTAGATCAGGGGTGAGCAAACTATGGCCTATGGGCCAAATCCAACTGGCCACTTGAGTTTGTAAATAAAGCCTTATTAGAACACAGCTATATCCACTCACTCATATGTTGCCAGTGGCAACAGCAGAGTTGAGTCGTTGTGAGAGGCTGTGTAGGCCACAAACCCAAAAAGATTTACTCTTTACAGAAAAAACTTTGTCAAATCCTGCTTTAGGTAGAGAAATTTTGCTCCTTTTTAATGTTTTAAATGTCTCTCAAATCATTCACCCCTTTCCCTCATTCTTGTTTTTAAATGTTTAATTATGAGATATTTCAAACATACAGAAAATACAACTAAATAGTAAATACCTTGCTTATGTACCCATCACTGACATTAAACGGATGTTAACACTTGCCATATTTGTTTCAACTCAACTTTTTAAAAAATGAAAAATATACAGCTAAAGTATCCCCATCTCTTTTTCTTCCCTGTTTCTCCAGAGGTTATCATTTCTTAAAGTTGGAGTGTTTCCTTCCTATTCATGTTTTTGCACATCACTACAAACCTATACAATTTGCTATAGGCTTGTACAGTTTTTCTATAAATACTATCATATCACATGTGTCTTTTGGCCACATTTTTCCACTCAGTATTATGTTTTTGAGATTTATAGTTTTTGACACGTATATCTAGTTCATTCACTTTCATTTCACATGACATTGCATTTTATGAATAAACCACAGCTTACATTAACAGTTATGTAACAACATGATGAGAGACAATTTGGTTATTTCCACCTTTTCTCTATTATCCACAGTGCTACATTCAACATCTTTGTGTACATCTCCTCGTGCACAAATATATGAGTTTCTCCAGGGCATGTTCCTTTGAGGACTAGCTGGTCAACAGGTGGGAATATGATAAATTATCTTCCATTTACCCTTCCAGAGTCCACTTTCCACTCATTCCCATCTGGCTCTGGGCCCCTAGAGTGGAATAGTGTGGGCTAACCAGCCGGCTCCCTTGCCTTCTGTCCCTTTGTGTTGAGCCAATGCAAAAGACCAATGCTAAGCTGGAAGTGGAGGAAAGTGTGATCAGGGTACTTATTTCCCCAGTTCCCTCCCCATGGGATCAGCACAGGCTGGCGAGGCCCCACTACTGAGGGTCACAGCCCTCTCTGTCTCCAGGTTCCAGGAACTGCTCCGGCAGTTTTGCCCTTCAGGCCTAAGGATGGTCAGGTCCCACTGATACTAATTTCTGGGTACTGCCCCATCCCTTGTGCTTTTCCTGTACCTTGTCCATATCTTTCTAAATAGTCCTATTATTAAACTGCCTTCAAATTATCAAATTTGAGGGTGCCATCTGATTCTGTCAGAGCCCTAGCTGACACGACGTGCATCCTTAACTTTATAGTCTTTGTAAACTGCTCCCCAAAAGACCTGTATCAACCCGTACCCCCACACATTTGTATATGAGTTCCTATTTCTTCACATTTTCTCCAAAACTTGGTGTGATTTGATTTATAACTTTTTCCAATGAGGCTGAGCAGGAGCATCTTTTAATATATTTATTGTTCGTTTGTAAATTGCTCATATTGTTTGCCTGATTTTCAGGCTTTTTCTTTTTCTTCATAATGTAAATGAGTCCTTTAGGTATACTGAACTCTCATTCTTGTTTGACTGGAAAGAAATCTCCTAATCTGGGTCTGGTCATTTCCCTTGATTTATGGTGGTGGCTTTCAATTTGAAGGTAGTCAACATTGTCAATCTTTCGCTGATTTTGCTTTTTATAACTTAAAGTCTTTCCTAACTTATTGCCATAAACATAATCTCTTATACTTTCTTCCAAAAGTTGCATAGTTTTGCTTTTCATCTTTAGCCTATCTGGAATATATTTTATTCCAGGTATTAGGTGAAAGGTAGGAATATAATTTTATTTTTTCCATACAGATAGCCATTAGATTATTGATTAGCCCTCCCTATCTTCACTAATTCATAAGGCCCCTTCGCCATATTTTAAGACTCCATATATACAACGGGGTTGTTTCTGGGCTCTGTTATTTTGTTCTATTAGTCTACTTGTCTATCCCTCTCCCAGTCACACTGCCTTTATGAAAAGACTAGAAGTATCCCATCGCTTTCCCCCAAATCTGCTTCTTCTTCAAAATTATCTTAGGTGTACTTTCTCATGTGCATTTTAGGTTGTAGATGTGTGGTGTTATTTCTGAGGTCTATGTTCTGCTCCATCATCTCAGTCCCAAAACTCCTCAAACTTACAAGCAACTTCAGCAAAGTCTCAGGATACAAAATCAATATGCAAAATCACAAGCATTCCTTTACACCAACAGTGGACAAGCAGAGAGTCAAATCATGAATGAACTCCCATTTATAATCTCTACAAAGAGAATTAAATACCTAGGAATACAGCTCTAGCATGCCACCATTATGGTTTTGCACAGATTCATCTAAGCCACATAGGCAAAGCGTGACCACAGTCTAACCTAAATCCACAGTCTAACCTAAATCTTTGCAGAGCACCCTGCCATCCTCCCAAGAACATAGCATGGCAGACAAATACTCCCTATTTTGCAAGAGGTTGTCATGAGTCAGTTTCTTATCTGCCTGCCTAGTTCTGGGGAGGCATGAGCTTTCAACTTTAATCATCCCCCACCCTGCTAGAGAACAGCCACACGTTATAAAACTGCTTATCTATAGTCTAGAAGTGGTTCCCCCATAACAGAGCAACCTACTGCTCACATCATCTGTCATCTGGACCCTTTCATTTTGGTGTCATCTTGGGGACAAGGTACATAGGGAGCTGACACCATACTGATTGTGCTTTTGCTATCTATGTCAGTAGTAAACTGTAGGTTTGTTTTGTCTTTATCCACCAAATCTATGACTGGGTGATAAACCCTCATAACTACTGCAGTAGTCAATGATGCTTAGAAGCTGCTTGACTCATTGGAATGATGTTGCTAATAATATTCTTCATGATTTTTAAAGTTAAAATCCCATTTTCCTTCTAAAATATATTTGAGACTTAGCTCTTGTTTTTCTAATAAAAATCTTATTAGAGGTACATCTATCTGATTAGCTTTTTCAAATAACCAGCTTTAGTTTTATAGATATTCTCTTTGTTTGTTTACAATACATTTTCAGGTCTTTATTATGTGTTTTTTTTTTAGATTTATTTAGTTCATTTTCAAATTTCTAGGAGTGGACACTTAACTCATTACTTTTCAATCTTCCTCTCTCTAATATTTGGTAAATTTTATTTCCTCTAAGTACTGTTTCACTTGCATCTCATACGTCTAGTGAGTTGTAGAGTTTTGTTTTGTTGTTTATTTCGTTTTGGTCATTCAGTTCTAAAAACATTTCTCATCTCAATAATTATTTTTTCTTTGAGTCATAAATTATTTGGAATTTCTTAAGTTTACAAATGCATGGAGGATTGGCTGGTTATCTTTTCATTAAAGATGCCTAACTTTATTAAATTGGAGACAGACAATATAGCTATTTGATCATGAGTCTTCACTTTGTGGCTTAGTGTGTGGTCACATTTTAGAACTGTTCCAGTTATTCTTGAAAAGAATTTGTATTCTTAAATTATTATGTTTAAAGTTCTGTATATTTCCATTGAATTAAGCTCGTTAATTTTGTTCTTCAAATCTCCTATATCCATATTAAATTTTGCCTATTTGGTCTACCAATACTGAGAAGAATGTTAGCCTCCCATTATGATTACAAGCTTGTCAATTCTGTCCTATGATTCTACTAGTGTTGCTCTGTGTATTTTAAGGCTGCATAAAAATTCATAATTATTTTAGCTTCCTGCTTTATTTTTTTATCATTTAATAACCCTATTTTTACTTAACAAAAATAAAACCTGTATTATCTTACTAACATATCTATACTATAGTTTTCTTACAGTTGGTATTTTCATTGTATATATTTTCTTTTTTTAATTTTCCATTTTCATTTTTTTCTTTATTTTCATCATTCTCGGTTCCTATGCTTTTGGCTTTTGAAATAACTTCCCTAAACAGTATTTTGTTTTGTAGCCAGCTTGAGAGCTTCTGGTGTGTTTTTTTGTGGGTTTTTTGTTTTTTTTTGTTTTTTGGTTTTTTTTTTTTGAGACAAAGTCTTGCTCTGTCACCCAGGCTGGAGTTCTGTAGCAGGATCTCAGCTCACTACGACCTCTGCCTCACGGATTCAAGCAATTCTCCCTGCCTCGGCCTCCTGAGTAGCTGGGATTATAGGTGTGTGCCATCACACCCAGCTAATTTTTGTATTTTTAGTAGAGACAGGGTTTCACCATGTTGGCCAGGCTGGTCTCGAACTCCTGACCTCAGGTGATCCACCCACCTCAGCCTCCCAAAGTGCTGGGATTAGACATGAGCCACCGTGCCCAGCCAAGAGCTTCTGTTTTTTAAGTGGTGAGTTTGTTTCATTTGTAATTATTTCATTTATTGATATATTTGTGTTTGTTTCTACCTTCTTATTTTATGACTTCTACTTACGATAGTTTTTCTTATTGTTTTCTTTTTTCCTGCCTGCCATTGGATTGAGTTTTATTTATTCCCTTTCTTTCTACCCTCTATTGATTTGTAAGGCCTACCATCTATCAGTTCTTACAGTGGTTACACTTAATTTTTGAACATGCATACTTATTTTTAACAATATCTAAGTTATATATATATATTTATATCTATATAGCTTTCTGCTCTTACTAATAACAATATATTTTGATTTTACTTTTGCTCATTATTTATGTTATTACTGTTCAGTATTATTTGTATACCTTAGGAATTAGTTGTTATTTTTCTTATTTTATACAGTAAGGAGGGATGTATCCTTTGTATATACCCAAAACTGTAATGATTTATTTGCTTATTGTCATTTTTCTGCAGCCCATTTCTTCCTTTTAGGTTTGTTTTCATTTTTTTCTGAAATGTGCTCTTGACTAGTTCTTTAAGGAAGGGTCAGTTAGTGGTAATTTATAGTCTTCATCTAAAAATGCTTTTACTTAACCTTCACTCTTGAGTGATAATGGAACAGAATTCTCAGTTGACAGTTATTTTCCCTCAGCTCTTGAAAATAGTCTTTCATTGTCTTCTAGAATCTATTGTTGCAGTTAAGAAGACTGTCGTCAATCTAGTGTCCTTTTATTAGCAATTTGTCTTTTTTCTCTCGTTGCTGTTATGATTTTCTTTTTGTTCTCGGAGCTCTGCAGCCCCTCTAATATAAGGCTTTTTTGCAGTAAGTTTCAGGATTCATGGCATTTCTGAATCTGCAGTTCCTTGCCTTTTGTCAGCTCTAGAAAAGTATCAGCTAATACCTCTTTAACTCTTTAAATATTGTCTCTACCCCGTTCTCTGTATTCTGTGCATTTGAATTTGGAACTTCATACACACAAACATACATGCACACACACATGCATGTGCACACACACAGGCATGTTTATATGAAACTCATATGTTTACTCTCTGGTATATGTGCGCACGCACACGCACACACATATTTTTCCATACTTCTGTCTCTCTGTCCTGCTTTTTGGGAATTTCCTCAGATCTTGCTTCCATTTCACTGATTTGGTTTTCAACTGTATTTGCTGTTTAACAAATTCAATGAGTTTTTAAATTTCCAATGATTATAGTTTTATCTAAACATTATATTTGTTGGCCAGGTGAGGTGGCTCACGCCTGTAATCCCAGCACTTTGGGAGGCTGAGGTGGGCGGATCACAAGGTCAAGAGATCAAGACTATCCTGGCTAACATGGTGAAACCCCGTCTCTACTAAAAATACATAAATTAGCTGGGCATGGTGGCGCATGCCTGTAGTACCAGCTACTCGGGAGGCTGAGGCAGGAGAATCACTGGAACCCGGGAGGCGGAGGCTGCGGTGAGCTGAGATTGCTCTGCTGCATGCCAGATTTGCTAATAGAATTGAGTCCTAACTATTCCTGCAGCACTATTCTATGCTCTATTCTATTAGATTTGCTAATAGAATAGAATGAGACTCCATCTCAAACACAAAACAAAAAAATTATATTTGTTATTTTAAATTTGCTCATTCTTTTATCTTGATAATGTTAAAAATCCTTATTATATATTCTTTCTCATATTGATTTTTGGTGTCTTAAACTCTTAGATATCTAATTATCCCTTTTATTACATCTCCTGACTTTTATTCAGGATGGATCATTTCTTCGTTTATTTTGTAATCTTTATGGTGAGATAACATATTGTTTCATGCCAGGGTCTCAATTCTGGCAAGGTCTCAATTCTAACAGTCTGCCTTAAGCAAGGTCAAGACTGTCCTCTCAGCCTACTGTGGATGTTATAACCAAAATTAGCAAGACTAGTAACACATGCACATGCACACGCACACACACCCCAGGTACAACCTCAGCTCTGTATTTACTGCTTTTGTTTGCGGTTCCCTCTTCACTTTGGGCCTCTAGGGGATCTCCTTTTTCTTGAAAACTCAGCTATTCATTCTGAGTGGTTATTATTATACCTTACCTAGCATGTCTAGGTGTTTTTATGTGGAAAGTTGTATGCATTCTTAATCTACCATCTTGCTGGAACCAGAGGTCATACTGAACTTACTGACATGTCACATGTAATATTTTTTAACTATTGTGAAGTCAAAATTGGGTCATTAATGAGCAGATAAATGGTGGGGATACATCAGTGTATAAGTCATGAAATTACACATGTGAACTTCAGCATGGTTTCACAGAAATATCTTAGCCCTTCAAGTTCCATAGACATTGCTTTGAATTTTAGCTCTGCAAAATGTAATACCTATGTGGTCTTAGGTAACTTAGGATCTCTAAAACTCAATATTTTCACTGCAAAATTGATCACTAGTGATGCCAAACCTAAAAACATGTATTGAGATCTATTTGGAATAAAAATATTTCAAAATTGTATTACACACTTACATGCCTTCTTCCAAAGAATAAAAATTACTTTAGCTTGTCTTAGACACTCAGTCATTGCTTCCAGCCTAAGCAACCATGCTGAGAAGGGAAGAGAAGAACATGTGTCAGGACCAGTGTGGTCTGTTGGTCTTCTACCCATACACAGGATGCCACCAATACAAAAGGGCTAGATGACAAGTGACATGAGTCTGCCATGCTATGTGCCAGGGCAGACTCGCAGTTAGCATCTCCTCTCAAGATCCTCATACTTAGAAAAAAAGTCGACCATGGAAATATAAGAACAAGTACAAAGCGGGTTCTGCCACGACCTTTCTATATATCCTCTCAAGAATTTTCACAACAGTCCTGAGAAAATTATATTATGCCCATTTTACATATTAGGAAACTGAGTTTCACTAAAGGTTATATGATCACAATAATCAAGGAAGCCAAAAATGAGATCTTCTTAACCATTCCACCACCCCTCCTCCTTCAGCCAATTAGGCTCTCCCTCCTTTGCACTCCCAGAACGCTTTGTGTTTGCCCGATGTAGCACTTACCACACTCAACTCAGTTTTTGGTTTAGAGTCTGTCCCTGCCCTTAGAGCTTCTTGAGGACACTAACTGTCTTGTATTCATCGTTTAATCCCAAGCCTCTGGACAAGCTGACTCTAACAAAGATTTGCTAAATGAAACTCAGACCTCCCATCTCCAAATCCAGTATTCTTCCTTCTGTCCCACACTACTTCCTGGTCATTATCACAGAAAGCACCAGAGCCCACCTGGAATAGCCTCATGCCCATTTGCATCTGAATCCATGACTCTCTCCCAAGGTCAGGAAATAGACAAGGCTTTTTCCCTGGGTAGCAGGAACTAAAGCCAGATCCATTGCTGCATCCGTCTCCAGGCTGGGCACAGAGTCTGGCATGGGGCTGGGCACCTCTTAGGGGATCAGAAAGCCTGGGTGATTGAAATTGATTGGACTTTTGATTTGAGGAGCCTCAGACACAGAACAGTGCTGACTCGGGGAATCACAGCTCCCGCAATGACTCATATATCAGGACCTCTTTAATGGGAAATTATGGAAATGTGCTGCCTGGAGCTGTCTTAATTAAGAACGACCTGATCTTGATTGCAGCGTCTGAGTGAACTCCCTTCCCCTCTCCTTTTCTCCTTGATACCAAGAAGCAGAATCTGGCTGCCTTTGACAAGGCTTTCCTTCTCCCAGTCATGCTGCTGACAGGCTGTGGTTGGTGACAGTTGAGCTAGTTGGGGGTGGCAGCCCTTCAGCCAGCATGAGGCTCCCTAATGGACAACATCAATCAGTGAGTAATAGAGATCTCACAGCCTCTGTCCTGTCCCAGGTCTCAGGAAAGGCTGGGGCTAAGTCTGGGAACAGGCAAAAGGTAATCGGGTTGGATGTTTTTCTGGCATCCATTCTCCCCACCTCTGTCCCAAAACTAGTTTATCCTGGAGACTATATTCCAACTAGAAAATAAAGATAGACTCCCTTTACCGCCTACCACCTCTGAGCTCCAGCCCCCAACCTAAGGGCAAGCTGGGCCTGAGCCCCCAAGGGAAGGAAGGGTATAGCCATTCTCTCTCCATGCTCATGGGCATCCTATTAACCCATTAATGCCAAAGGTTGCAATTTTTTTGAAGTACAGACATGTGTGAAAAATCAGACCTTGGCAATGACCTTGAGCAGTAGGATATAAATAACTCCCACATGTGTAGCTTTCCAATAATGGAACACCAGGCATAAATGGGTTTAATATACTCAGGATCCAAAAAGATGACTGGGCTCCAGAAAGGTTTAGCTTCTCAAGTCAAGATTCTAAACCCCAGCCCAGAGCCAGATACAACCTGACAATTTCCTGTCAGCCCAGATTCCCTCATTCAGACCATCCCTGGATTCCCCATCACCATACTCTATCCACGTGCCACAGCCTCATTCAGCAACCATTTGCTCATGTGTGTGAGGTCCTGACGCTCTGTGGCTCCATGTCCTTCTCCCCTCCCTCTCCAAACACATACACACACTTATAATTTTGAAGTCGAGTATTTATTGAACTGATAAAAGAGTTTTCAAAGAAGCTTTACCACCATGTGTGACTCATTTTTAGTTGGTGGCTTTAGGTTTCTCTTGTCCCCAGCTTCGTAGTTAATAAAGCACAAACAAACATTTAAATCATTTGGGAGCTCACTATTTAAATGCTCTAAGAGTGAGCTTCATGTAATGATACAACCATTCCTTAAATCATCTGTGAGCAAAATCTCCTTAAACAGGAAGACCCTGGGACAGAAGTCCCGTTTGAATGAATAGAGCTGTTACGCCTCACCTGACAGGACACGATGGGGGATAGTGTGTATCTACTCTCCTTTATATAGCAGCTGCCCTAACTGGTTCACAAGGGCTATCAGAAACTTTAATCCTAGAAAACACCCCTTTTACCTGAGGCTTGGTTCTGCTTCTCCTACCTAACCCTTTCCACTGGCTTCGTGTTACCCAGGTAAGTAATTATCAGAGTGTGGTTCCCAAACCAGCATCATCAGCATCACTGGGAACATAAAAGAAATGCAAAATCTCAAGCCTCACCCAAGACCTACAAACCAGAAACCCTAAAAGTAAGGAGGGCCGGCAATCTGTGTTTTAAGCAGCCTTCCGAGAGACTCTAATGAGAAAAGCTTGAGAACCACTCTCCTACAGAGATGCAGCCTTCACAAGACCTGCAAGGCCCTCCACAAAGACGCTGCTAGCCCACAGGAGCCCTTGTGTAAATTACAGAGTCTCCTCTGGGAGGATGTGACCACAAGCACACACTTGTCACACAGAGTCAGAGCTGTATTTTAGCCCCACTCGCCCCCTTGGCTGGGCACCCTCATAAAGTAAACAGCCCACACAGTGAGACATAGCAGCCCTGCCCCTAGGAACAGACTCTCTGACCCAAGCCTTCACCACTGGCCTCCTCATCCCCTATGTTCCAGCCACTGCAGACATTTTGCAGTTTCCTGCACACATCATGGTACTTCCTGCCTCTTGCATGCTTTTGCCCAAGCTAGTCTCTCTACCTAGAATTCTCTCTCCCTTCCCCATTTTTCTACCTAGAAAACTCCTGCAACCTTTAAGACTCAGCTTGGTTGTCTCCTCTTCCAAGAAATAATTGCTGACTGCAGGAGAGTCTGATTCCACTCCTCTCAGCTCCCTCACTGCGCTGTGTTCGCCTCTCACATTGCCCTTACCTTGCTGCATTTTAATTGTTTGTTTCCTTGCCTCTGTCCTCCTCAAGGGCAGGATCTGTGTCTGATTCACCTTTTATCACAGTATCAACACAGTGCCTGGCATATTCACACCGTGACAAAATCTACTGAATGTCAGTTCTGTACCAGGCTCTCTGTACCAGAGATACAGTGAAGATCACACCAGACAGATCGACCTCATGGAGGTAATTCACAGTTAAGGGAATGGTGGAAAGGGAGGGAAGGAAGAAACGAAGAAGCAAGACCTGTGCAGAAGTGGCAGGACATAATTGCTTTTCTGGTGATTTGGAATGATTTAGAAGCTGCCTCAAAAATATGATAACTTCCTCCAGCTCTGGGAGGATGAATTCATTTTCTGTAAGGTCCTCTCCAGATACAGTCACAAAGCCAAAAGAATCAAGACCAGTCCAAAGTAGAAAAAAATTCTCTAATCAGGAGGCCTGTCCTCCTATGGAGCCTGGCTGAGTACCAGCTATTGAAGGGCCACCTTGCCATCCAGAGTGTTCGGTGCCTTCCCACAGGGGCTACCGCCAGGATAGTGAAGAGGGACAAGACCAGATTTGAAGTCTTGATGCCTCACCTCCTGCAATTAAAGCTCAACTCACTTTGTCAAGACTCAAATCAGATTGTCATGACCCTCCTCGATTGGCAGCTAATCTAATAATAAGGCGTGAATTGCAAGTTTCTGTTCACTGCAGTAATGTAATAATGGGGGCTCTAGTTGAAGCCATTTGACTTCTAGACTAATTTCTACATCCAGTGAGCAATGGCAATTAATAAAATAGGCATTCAGTTTATACACAGGAAAGATGACTTTTCTCACAAATAAAAGAGCAGGTTTGGAGGTGGGAGGAAAAGTGATAGGGAACAGGCTGTTGCAATCACCCAGGAGAGAGATGATGAAGCCTGCACAAGGGGGAGAGGCAGTGGATGGAGAGGTCATTCTAGAAGGACATAGATGTTTGGGATATAGAACTGTTTGTAGGAGAAAGAGAATAAGAGGAAACAGGAGGGAGGTGAAGGGGTCTGGTCTGGATTCTGAAGGTGCTACAGGAATAGCTAGGACAGATTTGCTATTAGAATCAATTTTTGAGCACACTCCCCAGTCTAAGCCCCGGTTTACATGCACACACACAGACAGAGGCCTCCTAACCCACAGACTCACATACAAACCCAGAGAAGGCATAAAATTGCACATACAAACTCATCACAGGACAAATGGGGACTCATTGACAGATGTGCATAAACATATTCACTCACTTAAAACTAGAGTTTTGAAATAATTATTCAGAAAATGAACACAAAAACACTTTACTGTCAATTATAGGCATAGTTTATTTTATTGGGCTTTGCTTTAGTTACTTGACATATATTGTGATTTTACAAATCAAAGGTCTGTGGCAAGTCTATTGGTGCCATTTCTCTAACAGCATGTGTTCACTTCATGTCTCTGTGCCACATTTGGGTAATTCTTGTAATATTTCAAATGTTTTCATTATGATTATGTCTGTTATGGTGATCTGTGATCCGTGATCTTCGATGTTACTGTAATTGTTTGGGGGCACTATGAACCATGCCCATATAAGATGATGAACTTAATTGGTAAATGTCATGTGGGTTCTGACTGCTCCACTAACCAATTGTTTTCCTGTCTCTCTCCCTCTCCTTGGTCCTTCCTATTCCCTGAAACACAACAATATTGATATTAAGCCAATTAGTAATCCTACAATGGACTCTATGTGTTCAAGTGAAAAGAAGAGTTGCATGTCTCTCACTTTAAATCAAAAGCTAGAAACGATTAAGCTTAGTGAGGAAGGCATGTTGAAATTTGAGATAGGCCGAAAGCTGGGCCTCTTCTGCCAAACAGGTAGCAACGTTGTAAATACAAAGGATACATTCTTAAAGGAAATTGAAAGTGCTACTCCAGTGAACACACAAATGATAAGAAAGCCTTATTGCTGATATAGAAAAGTTTGAGTGGTCTGGATAGAAAATCAAACTAGCCACCACATACCCTGCAGCCAAAGCCAAATCCAGAGCAAAGCCCTAACTCTCCTCAATTCTATGAAGGCTGAGAGAAGTAAGGAAGCTACGGAAGAAAAGTTTGAAGCTAGCAGAGCTAGCTTCACATGTCTCTTGAGGTTTAAGGAAAGAAGCCATCTCCATAACATGAAAGTACAAAGTGAAGCAGCACGTGCTGATGGCAAAGGTGAAGCAAGTTACCCAGAAGATCTAGCTAAACAACAGGTTTTCAATGTAGATGAAACAGACAGGAAAAGATGCCATCTAGGACTTTCATGGCTAGAGACAGTCAATGCCTGGCTTCAAAGCTTAAAAGGACAGGCCAGCTCTCTTATTAGGGACTAATGCAGCTGTTAACTTTAAGTTGAAGCCAAAGCTCATTTACCATTCTGAAAATCCTAGTGCCCTTAGGAATTATGCTAAATCCTCATAGATGTAAAAAAGTAGAACTCTGTTTATTAGACACTGGGAAGAACAGGGAGGAAGGGAGGATATAGAGAGGCTGGTTAATGGATATGAAATTACAGCTAGATAGGAGGAGTTCTAGTGTCTATAGCACTGTAGTGTAAATATGGTTAACAATAATTTAGTGTATATGTTCAAATGCTAGAAGAGAGGATTTTGAATGTTCACAACACAAAGAAATGACAGATGTTTGAGGTGGTGGATATGCTAATTACCCTGATTTGGTCACTGCACATTGTGTGCATGTATCAAAATATCACTTTGTGTCCTATAAATATTTACAAGTATCATGTGTCAATTTAAAAAAAAAAAAGAAACCATTCATGAAAAAAAAGTTATGCTGAATCTATTCTGCCTGTGCTCTATAAATGGAAAAACAGAGCCTGATGATAGCATATCTATTTATGGCACGATTTACTGAATATTTTAAGCCCACTGTTGAGACCTACTACACAGAAGAAAAGATCTCTTTGAAAATATTCCTGCTCATTAACAATACACCTGACTACCCAAGAGCTCTGAGGGAGATGTACAAAAAGAAAGAGATGAACATTATTTTCATGCCTGCTAACACATTCATTCTGCAGCCCATGGATCAAGGAGTATTTTTTTCTTTTTTTTTTTTTTTGACAGAGTTTCACTCTTGTTGCCCAGGCTGGAGTGCAATGGCATGATCTCAGCTCACTACAACCTCCACTTCCCAGGTTCAAGTGATTCTCCTGCCTCAGCCTCCTGAGAGGCTGAGATTACAAGCGTCTGCCACTATGTCTAGCTAATTTTTTTTGTATTTTTAGTAGAGATGGGGTTTTACCAGGCTGATCTCAAACTCCTGACCTCAGGTGATTCACCTGCCTCAGGCTCCCAAAGTGCTGGGATTATAGGCATGAGCCACCGTGCCTGACCTCATGGAGTAATTTTGACTTTCAAGTCTTATAATTTAAGAAACACATTTCATAAGGCTATAGCTGCCATACATAGTGATTTCTCTGATGGAGCTGGGCAAAGTCAATTGAAAACCTTCTGGAAAGGATTCACCATTCTAGATGCCATTAAGAACATTTATGATTCATGGGAGGAAGCCAAGATATCAACATTACTAAGAGTTTGGAAGGAGCTGATTCCAACCTTCAGGGATGACTCTGTGGCGTTCAAGACTTCAGTGGAGGAAGGAACCACACAGGTGGTAGAAAGAGCAAAAGAACTAGAATTGGAAGTGAGGCCTGTAGATGTGACCAAATTGCTGCAATCTCATAATAAAACTTTAATGGATAATTAGTTGCTCCCTGTGGATGAGCAAAGAAAGAGGTCTTTTCAGATGGAAGTTACTCCTGGTGAACATTGTTGAAATGACAAAAAAGGATTTAGAATATTACATAAACTTAGTTGATAAAGCAGCAAGGCTTGGGAGGATTGACTCCAATTTTGGAAGAAGTTCTACTGTGGGTAAAATGCTATCAAACAGCATCACATGGTACTGGGAAATCTTTCAATGTTGTCTTAGTTCAAGAAATTGCCACAGTTACCCCAGCCTTCAGCAACCACCACCCTGATTAGTCAACTGATATCAGCATCAAGTCAAGATACCCCCACCACCAGCAAAAAGACTGAAACTCACTGGGAGGCTCAGGTGATAGCATGTGTTAGCAAAAAAAGTTTTTCATTTGTTTGTGTTTTGGGGAAGGTTTTTCGTAGTTTTTTGTGGGGAGAGGGTGTTTTTGTTGTTGTTTGACACAGCCTTTCTCTGTCACCCAGGCTGGAGTGCAGTGGCATGATCATGGCTCACTACAGCCTGGAATTCCTGGGCTCAGGGAATCCTCCTGCCTCAGTCTCCTGAGTAACTGGAACTACAGGCACGTACCACCATACATGGCTAAAAATATATTTTTAAATTAAGGTGCATACACTGCTTTTTAGACATAATGCTGTTGCATACTTCATGGACTATAGTATAATGTAAACATAATGTTTAAATGTGCTGGGAAACCAAAAAAAAAAAAGAAACAATTGTGTGACTCATTTTATCAAAATATCCACTTTATTGCAGTGATCTGGAACTGAACCTGCAATAGCTCTGGAGCGTGCCAGTGTCTGGATTTTTTTTCATAAATAATGAATTGTTTTATTAAAATGTTCTATGATTATAAAGCCTCTCCATCTATAAAACATCTTGTATATGCATGGCACAGTTTGCTTTTCAAAGAAAATTCATAAATGTTATCCCCTTAAAACCTCCAAATGCATTATGTGCTGTGTACTGACTGTTAGCACTTTCAGCACTTTTGCCAGCTCTTTTTAGCTCTTCTGTGTCACCAGGAGCTGGAAACCAAAAGACTACATTTTCCCAGATCCGTCTGCCAGCAAGGTCCTGATTTTTATTCCACCAATAAGAAGCATTATCATGAGATTTGGAAGGTGGAAGAGGAGCAAGCCATTATTAGTACTCAGACATTGGAGGGCAGAAGATTTTACAATTCCTAGGAGGAATCACCTACATCAGTACTTCAGGCAGCTGAAATCATCGGTGGAGAGTTTTTTTAGCAACTTTTTGATTTTCTGAGGCCATCAGCAGTTTTTCCTGATCTTCACTCTTCCAGGTCTTTCAAATATTTTCTAAACATCAAGTTTTCTGTATCAATTTCTTCCTGCATGTAATGCCTTAAGCAGGTAAACATTAATAATTATTTTTCCACTATCAGGGTAAACAGCATCTTCAAAAACAATAAACTAACAGTACCATTTTACTTTTCTATAGGCTATGAGATTTAGATATTTGCTTATGCTATCTGTATTAATTTGCTAGGAGTGCTGTAACAAAGTACCATAAACTGAATGGTGTAAACAACAGAAATGTGTTGTCTCAGTTCTGGAGGCTGGAAGTCCCAGATCACAGTGTTGCCAGGGCTGGTTCCTTCTGAAGGCTGTGAGGAGAAATCTGTTCCAGACCTCTCTCCTAGCTTCTGGTGGTTTGCTGACAATTTTTGGCATTCTTTGGATCCTGCCACATCATCCAATATCTGCTTTCATATTCTATGATGTGTGTGTGTGTCTGTGTGCGTGTCCGTGTTCAAATTTCCCCTTTTTTATAAGAATACCAGACATACTGGATTAGGGTGCACCTTAATAATCTTTTTATAACTTGATTGCTACTGTAAAGACCTATTTCTGAATGAAGTCACATTCTGAGGTACTGAGAGGTAGAATGCAACGTATTTTGGGGGAAAATGATACAACCCACAACACTATTCAATTCCAGGTGGAAACTCCCAGAAGCAAAGATGTATAGCTTAGGAAGTTAGGGAAGATGTAGGCTAGAGATACAGAATTGGGAGTATTAGCAAAAAGTGGCTGTTGAAGTCACTGGGAAAATTTAATCTGAGAGAATAAATAGAAGAAGAGATCTGTAAGCAGAATCTGGAGAATAGTGACATGTAAGTGAGGGGTAGGTAAATGCGAGGCTAAAAAAGAGGGAGAAGAAAGGCAAAGACAAGGAAGTATCCCAAAGCCAAAGGAGGGGCAAGGTGAGGCATGAGGAGAGAGAAGTAGAGGATGGGGCAGGTTGGACTCTGGGCGGCGCAGAGCTTCAGATAAGTGCTGTTCCTAGAAACTAGCAATTGAGACTCCACCTGCTAGGCAGCTCAACTCCGTGCACTGGGAAGCTCTACCTCATGCACTGGGAAGCTCTACCTCATGCACTGGGAAGCTCTACCTCATGCACTGGGAAGCTCTACCTCATGCACTGGGAAGCTCTACCCCATGCACCGGGAAGCTCTACCTCATGCACCGGGAAGCTCTACCCCATGCACCAGAAATCTCTACCCCATGCACTGGGAAGCTCTCTCCCATGTACGGGGCAGCTCTACCCCATGCACTGGGAAGCTCTACCCCATGTACTAGGCAGCCCTACCCCATGCACTGGGAAGCTCTACCTCATGCACTAGGAAGCTCTACCTCATGTACCAGGCAGCTCTATCCCATGCACCAGGAAGCTCTACCTCATGTACTGGGCAGCTCTACCCTATGCACTGGGAAGCTCTACCCCATGTACTAGGCAGCCCTACCCCAGGCACTGGGAAGCTCTAACCCATGCACCAGGCAGTTCAACCCCATGCACTGGGCAGCAGCTCGACTCCAGACCCCTCACTCCCAGATCCCACTAGCCCTCTTCAGTGGGCCCTGCTAGAGTAAGAGAGGCAGCAGTTTCCTCACTGAAGTCATCAGGAATCTTTCAGAAGTGTTTAGAAGTTGAGAAGTGACAAAACTTAAACTCAAAAGATCTTTAACAAAAAATGAGAATATATTGCTGGAGTGGCTCAGAGAACTGAAGGGGAAGATGAAGAAGCAGAGCAGCTTCGGGAACCCCAGAACAGGCTGGTTCCCAGGAAGAAACCTCCCAGATGAACATTCCTTTGGAGGAAGTTAGCTCATTAAGGAGAGCCTGTGGAAAGGAAGGAAGCAGCGTTAGGCCAAGGGAGAACTTGAGATGTGAAACTGCATCACTTGGCAGAGGCCCCACCTACCCCAGGGGAGTTCTGAAGCTGGGGTGATGGTGCCAAGTTTTCATCTCCCCATGTTGGTCGGTTGCCCTGAGTTGAGGCAGAGATGCCAGGTCTGTATATCCCACACCATAAAGGAGGGTGTGACCTTAGACAAGGCAGCTCTCCTCAGCTGAGTTACCATAGGAGACAGGCAGCTCAGGGCTTCCTGCCAGCAGCTCCCAGCAGCTTGAAGTAAATAGCCCTTCATCCCGTTACAGACTGAAAGTTTCTGTCCTCCACCACCCCACCCCAAGTCATATGTTGAAGCCCTAACTCCCACCGTGACTCAATTTGGAGATAGAGTCTGTGAGGTAGTAAAGATTAAATAAGGTCATGAGATTGGTGCCCTAATCCAAGAAAGCTGGTGTCCTTATATGGGGCAGAAAAGACATCAGAGCCCTCTCTCTCCACAATGTGAGGACACAGGGAGAAGGCAGTTGTCTGCAAGCCAGGAAGAGAGCCCTCACCAGAAACCAACCATGCTGGCACCCTGATCTTAGGCTTTTCAGTCTCCAGAATTGTGAGAAAATAAATGTCTGTTGTTTAAGCCACCCAGTCTATGATATTTTGTTATTATGGCAGCCCTAGCTGACTCATACAATTTCAAAGGACAGTGTCTGCAGCATATTCCAGGGGCCAGCACAGGAGCTGAACCAGGGACCCAGTTACTTAGGACTCTCTCTCTCTCACTCACTCACTCCACCTCTGCTCTTTTCCCTAAATTGTGAGAGACAACATGACCATCTACAGCCCCTCCTCTGAAACCATGATCCAAGCAAGAGGACCACTCTCCCTCGGGCTTCAATCTGAAAGATCCCAAGAAGGACTCTAATTTGCCCAGTTTATACCATGTGCACCCTCCTGGGCCAAGCCCGAGTCAGTAGCATGGGGTGCTATGATTGACTTTGCCTTTGATCAAATAGTTTAGATTTGCTATCAACAGGCAAAGGAGCAAGGGGCAGATGCTGAGCAGAAACAGGAAATAGATATGACACCCATTATTTTGCCAATCATTTGCTCAGTCAAATGTCAGTAACTTGGCCGGGAGCAGTGGCTTCCACCTCTAATTCCAGTACTTTGGGAGGCCAAGGTGGGCAGATCGCTTGAGCCCAGGAGTTCAAGACCAGCCTCGGCAACATAGTGAAACCCAGTCCCTATATAAAAAAAAAAAAAATACAAAAATTAGCTGGGCTGGTGGCGTGTACCTCTAGCCCCAGCTACTTGGGAGGCTGAGGTGGGAGGAGCCCTTGAACCTGGGAGTTTGAGGCTACAGTAAGCCATGATCACACCACTGCACTCCAGTCTAGGTGAAAGAGTAAGAACCTGTCTCAAAAAAAAAAAGAAAAAAATTAGTAGCTCACCAATCATGTGACATCAAGCAAATCAGTGCCTCTTTGAGCTTTCTCCTCCTCTGTCAAGTGGTGATGACCATGGTCATAGTGAGAATAAATGAGATAATGCATATAATAACCCTGCCTGGCACAGGGTTGGCACATAGTAAATGTCCAATAGAAGATAACATCTATTACTTTTATTATCTGAATACTGCTATAAGAAAATAAAATTTTGCATCTCAAGCTTCTCAGCCAATTTTCAAAGCATGGATGATAAGAAAAATCCAATTATATTTGCCCGAGGTCCAAAAACTCATAAAGTTACCTGGAATATGCATTTTTCAAATAAGGAAACTGAAACCCAGAGAAGTTAATAACTATCCCAAGATCCAAAAGAGAAGAGACAGGGCTGGAATCAACAACCCTGAACTCTAATAGCGTCCCCAGATACTCCCAAACCAGCTGCCACTCCACCCTGCCATTGTCTCCATGGACACCCACAACCAGACTCCAACCCGTCCTAGCCCAGAGATGCAGCCTTGTCTTTTTGTTCCCAGACACCCAAGCTACATGATCAAGCCCAGGGCTGCTCAGTAAGCATTGCTGTGATGGAATTGAAACCCTATAGGATATCTAGAAAGCAAGTGGGATATTTGGAAGTAATAAACTTCTGACTGCTTGTTCATTTGGAACCCAGTGTGGGTAGCACAGATTCTTCTCATCTCTCTTCCTTAAGAATCAATAAAAATGTAGTGATGCATTTAGCAGAGATTAAATAAATGAAATAGCCTTTTATGGGACTGATACTTTGGTTACATTCCCAAAAGTCACTTGGGGTTAACTTGATATATCATTTGGTAATTGAAGTACAAATTTTAAAAACTGAATCTTTGTGTCCTGAGAAGAAAAAGGAGTGCTTGATTGGCCAGGGGATGTGGGAGCAATAAGTAGAAAGTAGCATTTTTAGTTGAACATTGAAGGATAACTAAGTAGGGTTGGGAATTCCAGGCAGGAAAAAACAGTGTGAGCAAAGATACAGAAGTAAGAAATGGGGAATGTGTTTGGGACTGGCAGGATCCGATGGGAGTTCAGAGGTGTTTTGGTGAGCACTGGAGGCTGACCTGGAGTCAGGGTGAGGCTGACTGCAATGGCCCCTGCACTGCCCCTGGGCTAAGCAGAGGCGTGAAGTTGCAGAGGAGGGTGTGCAGACAAAGGCATGCAGACTTCAAAGCAATAGAATTTGGGGACAAATTTGTCTTTTCTGATCCTAACTTAGGAGTGCGGTAGGAAGACAGACCTGAGTTCAAATCCCACTTCTGCCATTTCTGTGATATGAGGTTTTATTCAAGAGGTTCACCCCTGGTGAACAATTATTTTTTCGGGTGCTAGAGACAATAATAATGCTCCCCTTAGAGTATGTAAACCCAATGCCTGTAGGTGCCAGGAAAGTAAGGTAAATAACATTGCCTGGCTATAATATAACAAGCACTAGTGACTGCATTAAATTCTAATCCTAAAAGTAGTCAGACTCAAACATTTAAAAATATTGTGCAGACTAAATGAAATGCACTTGGGCAGCATATAGCCAGCATGTGAATTGTTGGCTATCTCATAAGGTTGTTGCAAGAATTAAGTGAGATAATGAATATAAAGTGCTTTGCACAGTAGAGGAGCCAGACAAAAAGAGTTCATATCCTTATGATTCATTTATATGAAGTTCAAGAACAGGCAAAGTAGTCTACGGGGAAAGAAATGAGAAAAGTGTTTACCTGGGAGGAGGAAGGGAGCTTGGCAGTGAGGGGGTATACAGGAACCTTATGGTGTATTGCAAATGTCCTATGTCTGGCTCTGGTTTTGTTTACATGTTTTAAAAATACATAAAAATTCATTGAGATGTACACTTAAGTTTTGTGAGCTTTATTGAAACAAGTTATACTTCAATCAAAAGGGAAATTTTAAAACAAGTCCTTCACAGGGTAATAAGAGCTTAATGAATGGTTGTTGTAGTTATTGTTATCATTACTACTTTTACTACCACTTTCATTATGATTAAGCCGCAAAGTCAGTAAAACAACAAATGAGCAACAAGCAATCATCAAAGACCCGCTAGATGGTGGGTGCTGTTTATGTCAGATTACATTTCCCAAAAATGACTATATATAGATACTTTGCCCTCCATATCCATAGGTTCCGCATATCTTTTCTTGTCATTATTTCCTAAACAATATGGAATAACAACTATTTATATAGCATTTATATTATATTAGATATTACAGGTAATCAGAGATTATTTAAAGTACATGGGAGGATGTGTGTGTTACATGGAAATTCTCAAGAGATCTTATTTTTAACAATGCAGATGTACAAAAAGGACGCATCATCATTTATTGAGGAATTTTCCATGTTTTTACATTGAGAATCAGGGCAGCCAGCTGTGTTACTCTCTGACTGAGACCAAAAGCCTTGGGACCTGGGTAAAACCTGGTGTTAAGTCCTGGAGTCCGAAGGCTGGTGAACCTGGAGTTCTGATGTCCAAGGCAGCAGAAGAAAAACCTGTCACACCTCTCAGAGAGAGACCAATTCACCTTCTGTATTTGTTTTTTCTGGGCCCCCAGATGATTAAATGGTGCTCACCACTATTGAGGGCAGATCTTCCCCACCTAGTCCACCCAGACTCACACACTAACCTCCTCTAGAAACACCATCACAGACATACCCAAAGTAATGCTTCACCAAGTTTGTAGGTATTCCTTATTCCAGTCAAGCTGACACCTCAAATTAAGTCCATAACTCTACCCCTTGCCAACTTGGCACACACACATACCTCTTTTAATCTCCTTAAATAAAGACAATAACAAGGTAATAGTTCCGCCTAACATGACGCAACTATCCTGTGTATGACCAAAAACACAGTAATTCCTCCCCCAGAATTTGGCTTTCAGGATTTCAACATTCTAGATTTTAATCTTTCCGGATTGTGATTTATAGGATTTTAGACTCTGGGGATTTTGATCTTTAGGGATTTTGATCTTTTAATATTTCAACATTCAGATATATGGCACTTGGAATTGTGTCTTTTGGGGTTATAACCAGCACTGCAAGAAGGCTATCCATGAGTACTTAATGGAAAGTAAGAAAGGTGATATTAGAAAATAGAGGAAAGGGAATCTTTATAATATGGTCTATCAGTCTGCTTGAACTGCCATAACAAAATACCATCAACTGGGTGGCTTAAACCACAAAATTCATTTTTCACAGTTCTGGAGGCTGGGAATCCAAGATCAAGGTTCTGGCTGATTTGATTCCTTGTGAGGGCTCTCTTCCTGGCTTGCAGATGGCTGTCTTACTGTTGTGTCTTCACCTGGAAGAAGAAGAGCTCTGATGTCTCTTTCTCTTCTTTTTTTCTTTTTTCTTTTTTTATTTTTTATTTTTGAGACAGGGTCCTGCTCTGTTGCCTAGGCTGGAGTGCAGTGGCACAATCTTGTCACGTTGCAACCTCCCGAGTAGCTAGGACTACAGGCACACACCACCACACCCAGCTAATTTTTTGTATTTGTAGAGACAGGGTTTTACCATGTTGCCCAAGCTGGTCTTGAACTCTTGAGCTCAAGTGATCTGCCTGCCTCAGCCTCCTAAAGTGCTGGGATTACAGGTGTGAGCCATGGCACCCAGCCCTCTTCCTCTTCTTTAAGGGCCCTGGCCTGATGGAATTAGTGCCCCACCCTTAGTGACCTCATTTAACCTTTATCACTTCCTCACTGACTCTGTCTCCAAATACAGTCACATTAGGGGTTAGGCCTTCACCACATGAATATGTGAGAGGACATAAACGTTCAATCCGTAGTATACAGTGAGGGAAAATTCAGCAATACCATCTTCTACAGTAAAATGGAAAGTAGAAAATGTACCTAATGAATTGGATGATCTAGCAAAGGAGATTTCCAGGCAGAGTGTTGAAGGTACCACCTGGCTTCTGATTGCTTATGATAAAAACGTGAAAAGTGACAAGATGTGTTAAAGAAAGAACCATTGAACATAAAGGGGCCAGGACTTGCTGAGTTTGAAAATAAAAATGTCTTATTGCTAAATTCTCCAGATAGGAAATGATACTGAAATTTTAAAATGTCCTCCAGGCAAAGATCAAATTCAGTGTCCCAGTAGGAAAAATGGTCTAAAGATGAAACTGACAGACTGAATGCAAAGCCCTTTATTAAGACCTCAGAAATATGTAAGGTGGTGCTTCAAACAGAGGAAAAAAGAGGTCCCTCACCCATTAACAATAGGGCTTCTGGCAATCTTAATTGCAGTATCCCATAGCAGCCTTACAGGAAACTCAAGATGCAAAGTAGCCTATCACATTGATACTTGTGGTTGTGACTTTTAACTAATGGAGTGAATGCCAATAGGATTTATAGAGTCTTATTCATAGATTACAAGGTTATTACATTGTGTGAAACATTGTCTGCATGGATTAAAAGGGACAGTGACTGTATACAATGAAAATGGGTCTTTGCAGGAGGTGGAGGTTGCAGTGAGCAGATATCACACCATTGCGCTCCAGCCTGGGCAACAAGAGCAAAACTCCATCTCAAAAAAAAGAAGAAAAGAAAAGAAAAGAAAATAGGTCTTTGGACCTTTAAATCACTATAAGAAAGCAGGCTGAGAAAACTACTTAGCTGCAAACACTGGCTGTTTTTTTATGGAAAAGAGAAGATGACTCAGCTTCTGCCTCTGAGCCCGGAGATTGGAGCCAAGAGCCATAGAGAACCATTCTCAGGCAGTAGGACTGAGTTCTAACCAAGAAACTGCCCATGTTCCCAGCAGAATTTCAGAATTGCTGAGGCCCCCTGTGTACCTCCCATTTTCCTTTCTTCTTCCTTTTTACAGGATGATCTATAATGCTTATCCTATGCCTGCCCTAACACTGTATATTACGTAGAGGGAAGATAATAGGTTTCTTTTATCATGGGTCTATAGATCAAGAGGAACTGTGCAGGAGGTACTATATTTTAGAAATTTACCCAAGGAGCCTCATTTGAACCTGGACCCAATTAGATGACAAGACCTGGGAGTTCAAACTG
This sequence comes from Macaca fascicularis, assembly GCF_037993035.2. Taxonomy (NCBI): domain Eukaryota; kingdom Metazoa; phylum Chordata; class Mammalia; order Primates; family Cercopithecidae; genus Macaca; species Macaca fascicularis. The sequence goes on from NC_088388.1 coordinate 54,798,101, forward strand.
ATACTATAATATGATGAGACTTTTGTGGGCCTTGGAAGGGACAAGTGTATGTTCAATGGGAAAGCTATGAATCATCAGGAGTCAGAGGTAGATGGAGGTAGCCAGCCTCCTATGATCCTTGCCTCCTGATATCCTTGCCCTCATGTAATCCCCTCCCACACTGAATCACAGCTAGCCCTGAGTGACCAATACAATACAAAAGAAATGAGGCTGGGTCATAAAAGGCCTTGCAGCTTCTGCCTTGGACCCTCAGAACTCTTACTACAAAGGAAGCCAGCTGCCATGATGTGAAACATCCATGGTGCCCTATGAAGAGTAACCGAGGCCCCCTCCAATGGCCAGCACTAACTCACCTGCCAGTGAGTGATCTACCTTAAGAGTAGATCCTCCTCTCTCAGCCCCAGTCAAGCCTTCAAATGACTGCAGCCCTGACTGACATTGGAGGCAAGCTCATGAGAGAGCTTGAGCTAGAACCACCCAGCGATGCTGCTCCAGAATTTCTGTCCCAAACAAACTATGAGAGGGAAAAAATAATTATTGTTATTTAAAGTCATTAAGTTTTGGGGTGATTTGTTACACAGCAGTAGATAACTAAAACAACTCTATAGAACATGCAAAGAACTTGCAATAGAGCGAGAAGAAAATGTATAGACACTGAAGCACACACAGTTTAGGGCAGCATGAGATTCACTTGACCAACTTGTTAAAGGACAATTTCTCTCTCCTGCTGGGGTGTTGGCAGAAATGAGGAGCCTGGGGGTGGTGAGATTTTGGGAGACAGTTTCAAGAGGTGAGTTGGCACCTTAGAGAGAAGGTTCTCCTTTCAGCATTAAATTCTATCAGGTCCTGGCTTTGTTGTTGCAAAAGAGATCTTTCCATTTACAGAGCTTGTTTTCATTAACTCTGTCACTGTGGGACAGAGGCAGGTCAGGGATTATCTTGCCTATAAAACAGAGGATAAAACTGAGGGTCCCACTGGGTAATTGGCTTGTCTGAGCCCTGGGTACTTTCTTTTTCCATAACAGCCCTCAGCGGCACAGAGCTGCCTTTGGCTGACAAAAGAATCAGAATTCAAAATGCCAAGGCTAGCTGGGCATGGTGGCTCATGCCTGTAATCCAAGCACTGTGGGAGGCTGAGGCGGGTGGATCACAAGGTCAGGAGTTCAAGACCAGCCTGGCCAACATGGTGAAACCCCATCTATACTAAAAATACAAAAAAAAAAAAAAAATTAGCTAGGCATGGTGGCACGTGCCTGTAATCCCAGCTACTCAGGAGGCTGAGGCAGGAGAATTGCTTGAACCCAGGAGGCAGAGGTTGCAGTGAATCAAGATCGCGCCACTGCACTCCGCCTGGGCGACAGGGCAAGACTCCATCTCAGAAAAAAAAAAAAAAAAAAAAATGCCAAGGCTGGGCCATAAACACACATTAAGAAACAGCAGGGAGGGAAAATGCAGGCCAATTGCTCTGAGACCCTCAACAAGTAATAACATACTTTGACTGTCTTAAAATAATCTTTCATACCTATTAAAATCTCTCCCTCAGGGTGCTAAAGCTGAACTAATATCACACCCAGGATTATGCCTCTCTTTGCCACGTGACCTCAGGCCTTTCTGAGTCTCTGAGCCTGATCAACGTTATGTGGAATTAGACTGTCTGGTCTCTAAGGCTTCATGTGGTTCTGACGTCGTAGGATTCATAAGGAATTTGTGGGCCCTTCAACATGGAAGCTGGGATAATAATACCAGGCAGTTTCCATCTTGAGTCTCCAATCTACAAGATCAATTGCCAAACAGGAAATTGCAGGCAGTAATTTATTCTGAATTCTCTCACCATGGGACTTGTTTATATACATTGCTACATGGACTCTAATAAAACATTAAACAGACAAAGAAGGTTTCTGCCAGCTTGCCCAGCCCCCTGACGTATGCTCCCTTTTCTGCCAACGCCCCCTGGAGAGAGGACCTCCCAGGGACTACAGCTGTGATTCAGAAAAACTGCAGAGAGCCAGGCAGGAGGTCGGTTGCAAAAACAACCAAGCCCATAAAATAAAATGACATGAGAATAAAACATTATTAAAAAAATAAAATGACCAAGCTAGATCAATATCAGAGGACCCTCTGATCAATACCCACCTTTGGTCTGTATGTCTAAAGGAGGAGAGACACAAATTGGAGTGTCTGCCTGCCTAGCGCTGCCCAATTGACTTTGCCCTATTGTATTAGTCTGGGTTCTCCAGAGAAGCAGTACCAATAAAGTAGGTAGATAGATACAGATATATGGATAAATAATAAAGAGATTTACTATCAGGAATTAGCTCACACAAGTGTGGAGGCTGGGAGGTCCAAGATCTGCAGCCAGCAAGATAAAGACCTAGAAGAGCCAATGGTGTAGTTCCAGTCTGAGTGTAAAGGTCTGAGAACCAGAAGAGTCAACGGTATAAATTCCAGTCTGAGTCCAAGTCCAAAGGCAGAAGACTGATATCCCAGCTCAAAGACAGTCAGAGAGAAAGAATTCTTTCTTAGTCTTTTTTTCTCTTTAGGCCTTCAATGGATTGCATGAGGCTCACCAACACTGAGGAGGGCAATCTGCTTTACTCAGTCTTCCAAATCAAATGTTAACCTCATCCAGAAACATCTCACATACAAATAATGTTAAACATTATTTCTGGGCACCATGTGGCCCGGTCAAGTTGACTCATAATATTAGCTATCCCATCCACTCAGGCGCTGGAGGAATAGGAATTTGCCAGAATGACACCCTGGCAAAACAGTAAGATAAAGTGAGGTCTGGAAACTGACCGCTGTTGATCCTGGGGCCTGGTCTATTGGGCTTGTCTCTGGGAGCCCAAGTGAGAACTGAGCTGACACTGTGTTTTATAGTAGCCATTGTCATTTCATATGAGAGAACAGCGTACCTCCAATCTTTCCCCGTTACATCAATCTGTGCAGTAGCACATAGGATTAGAAATAGCTAGAAACGCAGGAATGAAAACTCCATTAACTTGAAGACTAAATTTTGATCCCCTAAAGCAGGAATGCCTGAGAGTTTGGGGAGAGTGAAGTGTTCACTCTGAACAAGGAAATGACCAGTGTGGGGCTGTACAGGTTGTGGGCCACAAGGGAAGCAGAAATGATTCAACAGAATATGCAGAATCAGGACAAAGCAGATGACAGGGAACTGAATGGTGATTAAAGTTGCTTCTGTCTTGAGGTCAGTGCTACCCCAGGAAGGCAGGGTTGGCAGTCATCACACAGCCCATTCTGAAATGGTGCCTCATATTGTTTATGGCTGATGTTAAATACAATTAACAACTAGGTTAACTATTGAGTAAGTGAAATACGATAAGCTCACTTCTTTTCTAATCTTTTTGGTGTATATACAAACTCCTGAATAAAAGGTGACTTTTAATACTTAAGGAAGACGAGCTAAATTGCAAGGGCATAGTCAGTGTGTACAGTGGCCACCATAATACTCAACAGGGACAGACTCAGGAAGCAGGTCCCCTTTTCGTCCTGCCCCAAGATGGAAGAGAGAGAACTTTTTGCTAATGTGTGGGAACCTCTCTTAACACTTTAAACTCCCTTATCACTTGGTAAGAGGCAGACCCAAGACAAGGTCTCCCATGTCTTGACTCCCAGTCCATTGCTCTCCCTGCTTGGCTGTGAAGAAGCAAAACTCAGAGCCTGGGCTCAGAAACAAACACCAATTTGCTATCAAGTAAAAGTGGGACATCAAATACCAGCAGCCCCATCTCCTGTCTTGGCTTACATTTCTCCTAATTCCTCCTACTCTGGAGCACCTCACACATATGCATGCATGCACACACGCAAACTTCCCACTGCTGGACATCAGCACCCAGTGTGGATGTGATGGAGTGAAGATGGGAGAACAGAGCTACTTGATTGGCCCAGGTTCCAGGAAACTCAGAAGCAGAAGCTGCAGGGGTATGAAGCCTGTGCCTTGGACTGGTTGCAGGATGGTGGAGTAGACACTTCACTCTCTCAGTGATGCAGGCTACTCACCCCTACACCACTTCCCTCCTGGCCCACAGTGGCTGTTGCAGCCCATAACTAGCCTTTCTTATCACTAACTTGTTCCCTTTCTGAACTCAGTATCTGCCACCCACCCCCTCCCTGCCATTCTCCAACCCTGGAGACTTTGTCTGTGCAAGGACTCACTGGCATCACAGCCTCACCTCTCCCCTGCGAACCATGACTTAGCTCATCCTGAAGACCACAGGGCATGTAGTACCCCTTTCCTGCTCCATCTGTGAAGATACCAACCCAACCAAATCACAGCCTCTTGGTCAGTGGCTATGCATGCCCACATGCCCTAGGCAGGGCAATGACAGACAACAGGACACTCCCTCTGTTCCAATCCTGTACCCAGGAGACTAGGAGGCTACCATCTGAATAGACATCTCCAAAGAAGACATACATATGGCCAATAAGCCCATGAAAAGATGCTCAATATCACTAGCCATTAAGGAAATGCAAATCAAAACCACAATAAGATAACACTTCACACCCACTAAGATGGCTACTATCAAAAAAAAAAAAAAGAGCAAGTATTATTAAGGATGTGGAGAAATTAGGAATGTAAACTGGTATGGTTACTGTAGAAAAAAAGTTTGCTGGCCTCTCAAAAAGTTAAACATGGAATTACAATATGATCCAGCAATTCCACTCCAAGGTACCCAAAATAATTAAAAGCAAGAACTCAAACAGATACTTACACACCAATGTTCTAACAGTAATATTCACAATAGCCAAGAGGGGAGAGCAGCTTAAGTGTCCACTGACAGATGAACAAGATAAAACGTAGGATAGACATGCAATAGAATACTGTTTAGCCCGAAGAAGAAATGAAATTCTGATACATGCTACAACATGGATGAGCCTTGAAAACATGCTATGTAAAATAAGCCAAACACAAAAGTACAGCTATTATATAATTCCACTTATATGAGGTACCTAGAATAGCCAGATTCATAGAGATAGAAAGTAGAATAGTGGTTGTTAGGTGCTGGGAGGAAAGAGGGCATGGGGAGTTATTGTTTGATGGGTAGAGAGCCATCTGTTTGGGATGATGAAAAATTCTGGAAATGGATGGTGGGGATGGTTGCACAGCATTGTGAAGGTACTCAGTGCCACTGATTTATACACTTTAAAATGATTAAAATGGTAAATTTTATGGTATACACATTTTACCACAACAGAAAAAAACTGAAATAAAAAAATTAGTCGATGTACTTCACCATTTCAATGGAATATAGGAGAAAACATAGGTTGACTTCCTTTTGCCACGCCCTGCATGAAAGGTTTTAAGGAGGACAAACACTGGAGGCCCATTCTGCCCCCAGGAATTCCCAGGGCAGGACAAAGTCTCCAGGAGAAAATCATGGCCAAGTTATTGCCCTCATCTAGGTGGAGACCAGGTCCACAGACAGGACAGGCCAAGCTGCTTTTAGGATGGGATAGGGGTAAGAGAAGCAACAGAGCTCACTATATCTTTAAATGCACTTTTAAATAAACTTTCTGTAAGTTTCTCTGTGACAGGTATTGGACTCCAAATTTACCAGACAATTTCCAGTGCACTGTTAAAACTGAAGGAGCAAATAAGCTTCCCTTGCTTGCCAGGGCAAGGCAGTGGTGCGTGCAGGAGGAGCTCAAGTTTCGGCATCAGATGGACCAGAGTTCAAGTCCTAATGCTTACTGAGTACAGGACCTTGGACAAGTAATTTAACCTTTAAGAGACTCAGATTCTCCACTATAAGATAGAGACAGTAATACTTATCTCCCAGGATTGATGCAAAGCTAATAACTGAACACCTATTACATGCCGGATATAGTTCTCTCAAGGACCCTACAAAGTAAATACTATTAGTCCTCATTTATTGATGAAGAAACTAAGGCACGGAGAAGCAAATTAACTTCATTATTCATTCATCACACTTTTTTTTTCAGGGTCAGGGTCTCTCTGTCACCCAGGCTGGAGCTCTGTGGCACAATCATGGCTCACTGCAGTCTCAAACTCCTGGCCTCAAGCAATCCCCCTACCCCACCCTCCCAAGTCCTCACATATATTTTGAATGTCTTCCACAATTCTAGGCCCTAGGGAAATAGCAGTGAACCAGACAGACAAAAACTGTCCTTACGCAGCACCTACCTGAGCAAAGAAGACAGGCAATGGGCCAGGTGATTTCAGTGTGTTTCCTGGGTGCAAGGACCAGGACACGCAGAGGGCTTTGGGGACAGCAAACAGGGTCAGGCCTAATCTGGATCATCAGGAAGAGCATCCCAGAGGCAGTAATAATAAAGCTGAGACCTGAAGACCAAGAGGAATGGGAGGACAGTGAAGAGAAGAAGCGGGAACAGGAGAAAGGGAACCAGCAGTTTCTGGGCTAGTAGGCAGGTACAGAGGGAATGAGGAGAACTAGGTACAGCTGTGAGGGGCATATAGCAGACACAGATGAAGTTATCTCTGCCCTCTGTCAAATTACAGCACAAACAAAGAACACTGGGTTGCAGTTCAAAGACATAGTATCCAGTCCCAGCTCTGGCGCTCCTTGAGCAAGTCACACCCCCAATCTGAATCTCGGTCTCCCAACTGCCTGTTGTCACCCACACTGTAACAGACGGTGTGCCATTACTTCTAATTGATATTTATCTCTCTCCATCACTTGGAAACCCATTTCAGCCCCAATTGTTCTCTGTGCCTCTAAAAAATACAAAAAAAAAAATTTTTTTAATCACTAGGCTCCTAACTGAACAATAACTATCATGGCATTACAAGGCCAACCAGGCCCCTTACCCTAGCCCATTATCTCTCTCCTGTTTTCAACTTAGGGAAAATAAAAGAATCAATGCAACAAAGTCATTTATTCTCCACTTTATAGGCTGCAGAGCAAATGGTTTTCAAGGTTTTGTAACAGACAGTGTGGGTGACAAAAGGAGTTGGGAGACAGATTCAGAGTGGGGGTGATAACATACCTGTTGTCACCCACACTGTCATCCCAACTGTGAAGAAGCACATTGGAATGTTTGACCTCTGAAGACTGGTCCTGCCTCATTAATTCATTCAGCCAACATTTATCAAGAGCCTTTTATGTCCCAGCCCTTTTCCAAAAGGTAGGAATCTAACAGTGAACAAAACAGACAACAACTCTTACCCTAACAGAGCTTACATTCTCGAGGAGGGAAGACACGCAATAAATACAATAAATATGTAATAAATAAACAAATAATATAATTTTTTCAGAAAGGTCTAGGTGCTATAGAAAAAAGAAAAAAGTAGAACAGGGCAGCCTAGACACAGGCTTGGAGTATGGTCCTCACACAGGCCACATACCCAGGGATCTCCTGCCCCACCCCATCCCTCTACAGCAGCAGTCCCCAACCTTTTTGGCACCAGGGACTGTTTTCATGGAAGACAATTTTTCCACAGATGGGAGGGGGGTGGGGGATGGTTTTGGGATGAAACTATTCTACCTCAGATCATCAGGCATTAGTTAGATTCTCATAAGGAGCACGCAACCTAGATCCCTCACATGCGCCTTTCACAACAGGGTTCGTGCTCCTGAGAATCTCATGCTGCAGCTGATCTAACAAGAGGCAGAGCTCAGGTGGTAATGCTCACTCACCTGCTGCTCACCTCCGGCGGTGCAGCCGGTTCCTAACAGGCCACCAACTAGCAGCCAGGGGTTGGGGACTCCTTGTCTACAGGGCTCACTCTCTCCCTGTACTCAGCTTTTCTCCTCATTGCTGGGCATAAAGGAGTCAGGAAGGAAGGCACTGGGTTTCAGGTTGTAGAGGATTTTTTTTCTAGCCAATGCCATTACTGCTAATTGATGTTTATCTCTCTCCATCACTTACAAACCCATTTCAGCCCCAATTGCTCTTTCTGCCTCTGAAAAGTTAAAAAAAAAAAATCTCTAGGCTCCTAACTAAACAATAATTATCTTGGCATTGCAAGGCCAGCCAGGCCCCTTATCCTAGCCCATTACCACTCTCTTGTTTTCAACTTAGGAAAAAAAATATGAATCAATGCCACTTTATAGGCTGCACAGCAAATAGTTTGTCAACATCTTTTAAAAACCACTTTCTTCCCTCACATTGTACTCAGGAAGTTGCTTTGTCTTTCCCTCAGCTATTGATTTTTGCATCTTGTTAGGGTTGTTCTCTGCTCCTAAGAAATTAATAACAAATTAGTCAAAGTCCATGAGCTGCAGCTCGGCCTGCTGGGCTTACCTGGACAGCCAGCCTGGGCTCTGCTTCCCTTCTACTTCATTCCTGGAGGATAAGAATACCTCCAAGGACGGAGACTTGGCATTCTTGGTCTTACTCTGTATTGCCAAGGAGAACTGGAACTGCCCTGGGTTTGATCTTGGAGTCCTGAGGATTGAGTGTAGACTTTTGGGGAGAATGGGGGAAGCCACAGGGAATAGTTGAAAAGATGTGGTTTTGGAGACAGACCTCAGTTTGAATCCAAACCTAACTACTCACTGACTGTGTGGCTTTGGGCAGGTGCCCTAGTTTTGGGGGCTATGGGGGCCCCAAGGGTGTCACAGCTGTGAGCACCAGGCTGCAAGTCATGCTGGGTCTCAGTAACAGGAAGGGGCTGAGGAGGGTTGATGGAGGAAGCTGAGAAAGTGCAGGTCTGGAGTTGGACCTATAGTCTGCCTGGAGAACAGATTCTTGAATGGGAAAATCTAGAATCCAGATCTCAGTGTCCAGATGGGGTCACTGAATATTCAGGTTCAAGCATCAGTGTCTAAATTCCACCTAGGCCCTTGGGTTCAAGAAGGAGGCTAACTGGGACACTGTACCATATGTGAAACAAGAAACAGAGCATGGTGGTCAGGAACATGAACCAGGAAACAGACTCCCTGGGTCCAAATCCTTACTTTGCCACTTACCAGCTGGCAAAGTGTTTAACCTTTTGTGACTCAGTTTTCTCATCTGTAAAATGAGGCAAGTCGTTGTACCCATGATAGTCAAGGATTTATTGTTAAGATTAATGACTTAATATACATAAAGGGCTTAGAAAAGTGTTTGGCAGCTAGGACATGCTACACAGGGAGAGTTTTAAAAACAAAATTAAAACAAGTTCTCCTATTACAGAATTACTATTACTATTATTATAACTTTAGAGATGAGGGTCTCATCGTGTTGCCCAGGCTGGAGTGGCTCAAGCAATCCTCCCACTTCAGCCTCCTGAGTAGCTGGGACTATAGGCACATGCCACCATTCCCACTTCCTTTCACAGAAAACTTAATTGCCTTTTCCTTTCCTATTCACTTGTATGAGTAAAAATTATACATGGCTTTACAAACCCAGGCCTCATCTTTAATGCTTCTGTCTCTGCACCCCACCAACCCAATCAACCACCCAGTTTTCCTGCCCCTTCCACCACTGCCCATCTGTGCCTCCATTGTGCCTCTCCTGGACGAGGCTTCGGCTTACCTCCTAAATGCCTTCTGGTCTCCCTAGCTCTAGATTCACCTTATCTAATCCATTCATCACACTTCCAGCAAAGCAGTCGTTATAAATCACAATCTGATCCCATTGTCTATTTTAAACCATTCCATTGGGCTTCTCCTATTGTCTACAGGAGTCATTAAAACTCCTTGGTACACAAGGTCCTACAGTGTCCCCTACAAATTCCTGCAGCTTTATTTACTATCTCCTGCCCCCACTCTTGACACTCCAGGAACACTAACTTTCCTGTTGTCACCCATATCATACACACAGGTGCACACACACACAGACCACTCCTTCTCTCTCTCTCTCTCTCTCTCTCTCACACACACACACACACACACACACACACACACACTCCATGCTTCATTTGTTCATTTGCCTGAAATATCCTCCCAGTTTCTCCCATCTCCCTCCACCTGCCCCTCATCTCAACACTATCACTACCCCCATCATTGCTTGCCAGCTCCTGGACCCAGCTAGCACCTAAGACCCAGGTATCACTTCTTCCTGGAATCCTTCCCTGAAGCCACCCATTGGATTAGACATTTGTGTCCATTAGGATAATCTTAGATAACACGTTCGTAAATTTCAGTGGTTGGATGCAATAGAGGTTTGTCATTCCAGCATAGTCTAAAGTAGGCATCCCTGTTTGGCAAGCAGCTTTCCTTCATGCAGAAATTAGAGATGCATCTTTTGGCTCCATAACCCCTAGGGTCTCAGAGTTGTCTACATCCAGCTGATGAAAGGGGTAAGAGGGACTGGAAGAGGCACACCCACTTCTTAAGATTTCTGGCCAGAGTGGTAACCTCACTCCCACCCACATCCCATTGGTGGGAACGAGTCACAAGGTCATGCCTGGCTGCAAGGAGGTCTGGGAAGTGTAGTCCAGGAGCTTTTCAGCTCCACCCTGTTGTCAAGGGTGCATCCCATTTGGTGGGCTGTTGGTTCTTGCAGCCACAGGGCCTCTTCTTGTCTCTATGTCCACCTCAGAGTTTTTACAATGTGTGGCTATAATGTTTTCATGCCCATCTCTCCCACCAGATTGTGAGCTCCTTGAGGGCAAAGGCCTCGCTCTTTTCATCTCTGTCATGTCTGGCACTGGTGCTTGGGACTGTTGGATGAATGGATGACCTGAGTAAGGACCAGCTCAGCACCTAGGTGGGTCTGATCCTGCAGGCAGATGGTCCTCCCTGCAAGCAACTGAGCCAGACTGGGGAAAGCAGGGATGCCAGGACAGGTCATGAAGGCCGATCTACCCAGAAAAACACAGAAGACAGGGAGAATGATTTGGCTCCTGTGAAAGGCTTGCATCTCCATCTCCATGGGATTCTTAGGCCAAGAAGGGCTCAAACCCTGAGAGCTCTGAAACACATATTCTTCATAGCTAACACTTACATGTAGCCCATGCCATATGTCAAGGGCTATGCACCAAGCCTCAAAACAACCCCATTTTGCAGATGAGGAAATCGAGACTTGGAAAGGTTAAATGAACATGATACTGCCTCTATCCAAGGGCTTTTTTTCTTTTTTTGTTTTTTTTTTATTTTATTTTATTATTATTATACTTTAAGTTGTAGGGTACATGTGCATAACGTGCAGGTTTGTTACATATGTATACTTGTGCCATGTTGGTGTGCTGCACCCATCAACTCGTCATTTACATCAGGTATAACTCCCAATGCAATCCCTCCCCCCTCCCCCCTCCCCATGATAGGCCCCGGTGTGTGATGTTCCCCTTCCTGAGTCCAAGTGATCTCATTGTTCAGTTCCCACCTATGAGTGAGAACATGCGGTGTTTGGTTTTCTGTTCTTGTGATAGTTTGCTAAGAATGATGGTTTCCAGCTGCATCCATGTCCCTACAAAGGACACAAACTCATCCTTTTTGATGGCTGCATAGTATTCCATGGTGTATATGTGCCACATTTTCTTAATCCAGTCTGTCACTGATGGACATTTGGGTTGATTCCAAGTCTTTGCTATTGTGAATAGTGCCACAATAAACATACGTGTGCATGTGTCTTTATAGCAGCATGATTTATAATCCTTTGGGTATATACCCAGTAATGGGATGGCTGGGTCATATGGTACATCTAGTTCTAGATCCTTGAGGAATCGCCATACTGTTTTCCATAATGGTTGAACTAGTTTACAATCCCACCAACAGTGTAAAAGTGTTCCTATTTCTCCACATCCTCTCCAGCACCTGTTGTTTCCTGACTTTTTAATGATCGCCATTCTAACTGGTGTGAGATGGTATCTCATTGTGGTTTTGATTTGCATTTCTCTGATGGCCAGTGATGATGAGCATTTTTTCATGTGTCTGTTGGCTGTAGGAATGTCTTCTTTTGAGAAATGTCTGTTCATATCCTTTGCCCACTTTTTGATGGGGTTGTTTTTTTCTTGTAAATTTGTTTGAGTTCTTTGTAGGTTCTGGATATTAGCCCTTTGTCAGATGAGTAGATTGCAAAAATTTTCTCCCATTCTGTAGGTTGCCTGTTCACTCTGATGGTAGTTTCTTTTGCTGTGCAGAAGCTCTTTAGTTTAATGAGATCCCATTTGTCAATTTTGGCTTTTGCTGCCGTTGCTTTTGGTGTTTTAGACATGAAGTCTTTGCCCATGCCTATGTCCTGAATGGTACTACCTAGGTTTTCCTCTACGATTTTTATGGTATTAGGTCTAACATTTAAGTCTCTAATCCATCTTGAATTAATTTTCGTATAAGGAGTAAGGAAAGGGTCCAGTTTCAGCTTTCTACTTATGGCTAGCCAATTTTCCCAGCACCATTTATTAAATAGGGAATCATTTCCCCATTTCTTGTTTCTCTCAGGTTTGTCAAAGATCAGATGGCTGTAGATGTGTGGTATTATTTCTGAGGGCTCTGTTCTGTTCCATTGGTCTATATCTCTGTTTTGGTACCAGTACCATGCTGTTTTGGTTACTGTAGCCTTGTAGTATAGTTTGAAGTCAGGTAGCGTGATGCCTCCGGCTTGGTTCTTTTGACTTAGGATTGTCTTGGAGATGCAGGCTCTTTTTTGGTTCCATATGAACTTTAAAGCAGCTTTTTCCAATTCTGTGAAGAAACTCATTGGTAGCTTGATGGGGATGGCATTGAATCTATAAATAACCTTGGGCAGTACGGCCATTTTCACGATATTGATTCTTCCTATCCATGAGCATGGTATGTTCTTCCATTTGTTTGTGTCCTCTTTTATTTCACTGAGCAGTGGTTTGTAGTTCTCCTTGAAGAGGTCCTTTACATCCCTTGTAAGTTGGATTCCTAGGTATTTTATTCTCTTTGAAGCAATTGTGAATGGAAGTTCATTCCTGATTTGGCTCTCTGTTTGTCTGTTACTGGTGTATAAGAATGCTTGTGATTTTTGCACATTAATTTTGTATCCTGAGACTTTGCTGAAGTTGCTTATCAGCTTAAGGAGATTTTGGGCTGAGACAATGGGGTTTTCTAAATATACAATCATGTCATCTGCAAACAGGGACAATTTGACTTCTTCTTTTCCTAACTGAATACCCTTGATTTCTTTCTCTTGCCTAATTGCCCTAGCCAGAACTTCCAACACTATGTTGAATAGGAGTGGTGACAGAGGGCATCCCTGTCTTGTGCCAGTTTTCAAAGGGAATTTTTCCAGTTTTTGCCCATTCAGATGATATTGGCTGTGGGTTTGTCATAAATAGGTCTTATTATTTTGAGGTACGTTCCATCAATACCGAATTTATTGAGCGTTTTTAGCATGAAGGGCTGTTGAATTTTGTCAAAAGCCTTTTCTGCATCTATTGAGATAATCATGTGGTTCTTGTCTTTGGTTCTGTTTATATGCTGGATTATGTTTATTGATTTGCGAATGTTGAACCAGCCTTGCATCCCAGGGATGAAGCCCACTTGATCATGGTGGATAAGCTTTTTGATGTGTTGCTGAATCCGGTTTGCCAGTATTTTATTGAGGATTTTTGCATCGATGTTCATCAGGGATATTGGTCTGAAATTCTCTTTTTTTGTTGTGTCTCTGCCAGGCTTTGGTATCAGGATGATGTTGGCCTCATAAAATGAGTTAGGGAGGATTCCCTCTTTTTCTACTGATTGGAATAGTTTCAGAAGGAATGGTACCAACTCCTCCTTGTACCTCTGGTAGAATTCAGCTGTGAATCCATCTGGTCCTGGACTTTTTTTGGTTGGTAGGCTATTAATTATTGCCTCAATTTCAGAGCCTGCTATTGGTCTATTCAGGGATTCAACTTCTTCCTGGTTTAGTCTTGGAAGAGTGTAAGTGTCCAGGAAATTATCCATTTCTTCTAGATTTTCCAGTTTATTTGCGTAGAGGTGTTTATAGTATTCTCTGATGGTAGTTTGTATTTCTGTGGGGTCGGTGGTGATATCCCCTTTATCATTTTTAATTGCGTCGATTTGATTCTTCTCTCTTTTCTTCTTTATTAGTCTTGCTAGTGGTCTGTCAATTTTGTTGATCTTTTCAAAAAACCGACTCCTGGATTCATTGATTTTTTGGAGAGTTTTTTGTGTCTCTATCTCCTTCAGTTCTGTTCTGATCTTAGTTATTTCTTGCCTTCTGCTAGCTTTCGAATGTGTTTGCTCTTGCTTCTCTAGTTCTTTTAATTGCGATGTTAGAGTGTCAATTTTACATCTTTCCTGCTTTCTCTTGTGGGCATTTAGTGCTATAAATTTCCCTCTACACACTGCTTTAAATGTGTCCCAGAGATTCTGGTATGTTGTATCTTTGTTCTCATTGGTTTCAAAGAACATCTTTATTTCTGCCTTCATTTCGTTATGTACCCAGTAGTCATTCAGGAGCAGGTTGTTCAGTTTCCATGTAGTTGAGCGGTTTTGATTGAGTTTCTTAGTCCTGAGTTCTAGTTTGATTGCACTGTGGTCTGAGAGACAGTTTGTTATAATTTCTGTTCTTTTCTATTTGCTGAGGAGTGCTTTACTTCCAATTACGTGGTCGATTTTGGAGTAAGTACGATGTGGTGCTGAGAAGAATGTATATTCTGTTGATTTGGGGTGGAGAGTTCTATAGATGTCTATTAGGTCTGCTTGCTGCAGAGATGAGTTCAATTCCTGGATATCCTTGTTAACTTTCTGTCTCGTTGATCTGTCTAATGTTGACAGTGGAGTGTTGAAGTCTCCCATTATTATCGTATGGGAGTCTAAGTCTCTTTGTAAGTCTCTAAGGACTTGCTTTATGAATCTGGGTGCTCCTGTATTGGGTGCATATATATTTAGGATAGTTAGCTCTTCCTGGTGAATTGATCCCTTTACCATTATGTAATGGCCTTCTTTGTCTCTTTTGATCTTTGATGGTTTAAAGTCTGTTTTATCAGAGACTAGTATTGCAACCCCCGCTTTTTTTTTGTTCTCCATTGGCTTGGTAAATCTTCCTCCATCCCTTTATTTTGAGCCTATGTATGTCTCTGCATGTGAGATGGGTCTCCTGAATACAGCAGACTGATGGGTCTTGACTCTTTATCCAGTTTGCCAGTCTGTGTCTTTTAATTGGAGCATTTAGTCCATTTACATTTAAGGTTAAGATTGTTATGTGTGAACTTGATCCTGCCATTATGATATTAACTGGTTATTTTGCTCGTTAGTTGATGCAGTTTCTTCCTAGCCTCGATGGTCTTTACATTTTGGCATGTTTTTGCAATGGCTGGTACCGGTTGTTCCTTTCCATGTTTAGTGCTTCCTTCAGGGTCTCTTGTAAGGCAGGCCTAGTGGTGACAAAATCTCTAAGCATTTGCTTATCTGTAAAAGATTTTATTTCTCCTTCACTTATGAAACTTAGTTTGGCTAGATATGAAATTCTGGGTTTAAAATTCTTTTCTTTAAGAATGTTGAATATTGGCCCCCACTCTCTTCTGGCTTGTAGAGTTTCTGCCAAGAGATCTGGTGTTAATCTGATGGGCTTCCCTTTGTGGGTAACCCGACCTTTCTCTCTGGCTGCCCTTAAGATTCTTTCCTTCATTTCAACTTTGGTGAATCTGGCAATTATGTGTCTTGGAGTTGCTCTTCTCGAGGAGTATCTTTGTGGCGTTCTCTGTATTTCCTGGATTTGAATGTTGGCCTGCCTTACTAGGTTGGGGAAGTTCTCCTGGATGATATCCTGAAGAGTGTTTTCCAACTTGGTTCCATTTTCCCACTCACTTTCAGGCACCCCAATCAGACGTAGATTTGGTCTTTTTACATAATCCCATACTTCTTGCAGGCTTTGTTCATTTCTTTTTCTTCTTTTTTCTTTTGGTTTCTCTTCTCGCTTCATTTCATTCATTTGATTCTTACTCGCTGATACTCTTTCTTCCAGTTGATTGAGTCAGTTACTGAAGCTTGTGCATTTGTCACGTATTTCTCGTGTCATGGTTTTCATCTCTTTCATTTCGTGTATGACCTCTCTGCATTAATTACTCTAGCTATCAATTCTTCCACTTTTTTTTCAAGATTTTTAGTTTCTTTGCGCTGGGTACGTAATTCCTCCTTTAGTTCTGAGAAGTTTGATGGACTGAAGCCTTCTTCTCTCATCTCGTCAAAGTCATTCTCCGTCCAGCTTTGATCCGTTGCTGGCGATGAGCTGCGCTCCTTTGCCGGGGGAGATGTGCTCTTAGTTTTTGAATTTCCAGCTTTTCTGCCCTGCTTTTTCCCCATCTTTGTGGTTTTATCTGCCTCTGGTCTTTGATGATGGTGACGTACTGATGGGGTTTTGGTGTAGGTGTCCTTCCTGTTTGATAGTTTTCCTTCTAACAGTCAGGACCCTCAGCTGTAGGTCTGTTGGAGATTGCTTGAGGTCCACTCCAGACCCTGTTTGCCTGGGTATCAGCAGCAGAGGCTGCAGAAGATAGAATATTGCTGAACAGCGAGTGTACCTGTCTGAATCTTGCTTTGGAAGCTTCCTCTCAGGGGTGTACTCCACCCTGTGAGGTGTGGGGTGTCAGACTGCCCCTAGTGGGCAATGTCTCCCAGTTAGGCTACTCAGGGGTCAGCGACCCACTTGAACAGGCAGTCTGTCCCTTCTCAGATCTCAACTTCTGTGTTGGGAGATCCACTGCTCTCTTCAAGCTGTCAGACAGAGTCGTTTGCGTCTGCAGAGGTTTCTGCTGCTTTTGCTGTTGTTTAGTTGTGCCCTGTCCCCAGAGGAGTCTATGGAGACAGGCAGGTTTCCTTGAGCTGCTGTGAGCTCCACCCAGTTCGAGCTTCCCAGCGGCTTTGTTTACCTACTTAAGCCTCAGCAATGGCGGGCGCCCCTCCCCCAGCCTCACTGCTGCCTTGCCGGTAGATCACAGAGTGCCGTGCTAGCAATGAGGGAGGCTCCGTGGGTGTGGGACCCTTCCGGCCAGGTGTGGGATATGATCTCCTGGTGTGCCTGTTTACTTAAAGCGCAGTATTGGGGTGGGAGTTACCCGATTTTCCAGGTGTTGTGTGTCTCAGTTCCCCTGGCTAGGAAAAGGGATTCCCTTCCCCCTTGCGCTTCCCAGGTGAGGCAATGCCTCGCCCTGCTTCAGCTCTCGCTGGTCGGGCTGCAGCAGCTGACCAGCACCGATCGTCCGGCACTCCCCAGTGAGATGAACCCAGTACCTCAGTTGAAAATGCAGAAATCACCGGTCTTCTGTGTGGCTCGCGCTGGGAGTTGGAGACTGGAGCTGTTCCTATTCGGCCATCTTGCTCCGCCCCCCAAGGGCTTTTTTTCTTCTGTGGAGCCCCAACAAGCCCTAGGACAAGGATGGCTTCAGCCTATCTTCTATAATTTCTGTCATTGAGGATTAAGTTTTGGAGGACAGCAGATGTTTGACTTCCTGGAGAGGACAAAGCAGAAAAGCAGACACTTTGAACTTACTTACCCATGTTTGAACATCAGTGCTCAGGTAACAGGCCAGTGACTGGAGAGCAAGCTTCCAAGATGAATCTTCACTGTGAATTCTCAGCATTTTCCAAGCAAAGGACAGCTGGACCTTCCACTGATGTTTATATCTGACAACGTCTTTTGGTCAAATTGAAAAACAGTAGAGACTGAAGCCGAATAACAAACTACAAGGCTCCCAGCTCATCTCAACATGACACTCATGCAGAATTAACAGTGATAATGTTATGACAGGAGCCTGATCCTCTCTCTGCATTCAACGTTAGGGCCGAATACCCAGAAGCCAGTGTTGCAGAAACACAGCTTCATTCAGCCATGCTTCACATCCCCTATGCCAGCATTTCCATAATCTTAACTGGATAACAACCACGGCCCCTCCTGGGAAATCACGGCCTCGGAAATGTTTTCACACTGATGACAAGAGAAACAACTGTAATTTGTCGTTATAGAAATATCCAATTATCAGGCCACTGAGTGATGTCTGCAGCCTCCTGTCCTCACTACATTCAGTCTGGGCTCTGAGCTACACACCTGTTCGGGCCAGGGCCTGGCAGGTGACACCCACAGAAGAGCCTGGCTTTCCTCTCCCATCACCTCCTGGGGGATCCAGCAGCCCCTGCCTCTGGCAGAAGTGTCTCCAAGGTCTCCTCCTGACACCACCTTTTAATGCAGGAAGAGGAGATTATGAGTGACTCAGCTCCTGGCTGAACCACCACCTCCTCTGACAGGGCCATTCTCTATACCCTGGCAGAAGTTGCTCTTTCTCTTCAGTTTTTCTGCAGCAGGATAGAGTAGTCTGTGATAAGTTTAAGTGAGCAGACTGTGAAATCAGGCAGGCCCGGGTTCAATTTGTGTTCCCAGGACATCCCTGCTACATGACCTGTGAGGTACACTTGTGACAGAATCCTCCCTTGGTGGAATACACTAGGGAAAAAGCAAATGGAAGAAAAACAACTTAATTTGGGCTACTCTGGGTACACTGCCTGTGGGTTAGAACTGCTCTACAAGGAACAGAAAAAAAAATAAAAAGAAGGAGGGAAGGAAGAAGGGAGGGAGGAAGGGAAAGAAAGAGAGAGAGCGGAAAGAAACAAAAGAAAAAAGGAAGAGAGAGAAAGGGAAAAGAGAATAGGAACAGAGAAAAGAAAAGAAAAGAAAGACAACTAAATCTGGTGCAATAGTAATAACCAACACTTATAGGTACTTAGTGCTATGTATGTATTAACTCATTTCATCCTCACAACAACCTTGCAAAGTGGGTATGATTCTATTTGTTTTATAGATGAGGAAACTAAGGCAAAGAAATATTAAGGAACTCGACCCAGGATACCTGGTTGTTGACAGATGTGGGATTTACACAGGCATTCTTGTTCAAGGGTTGTCCTAGTAACATGTTATACTCCTTTTAACAAGTATTATTGTTGTCTATGCACCAGGCATTGTATTAAGTTCTTTCTACACCTTACCTCATTTAATCCTGACAGTACATTATCTCCAGTGTACAGATAAATAAACTGAGGCACAGAAAGTTTAAGTAACTTGTCCAAGTTCTCAGAGCTACTAAGTCACTGCCAGGACTCAGATCCAGGTGTTCTGGCACAGTCTGCATACTGAGCCACTGTCTATATATACTATGCTATAGTTCCTTGACTACTTTATATGCACTCTTGCATTTAATTTACTTTCCCAACAACCCCTGAGAAAAGTACTATTATTACCCCCATTTTCTCAACTGGGAAACTGAGGATTATAGAATCTAAGCAAATTACAGTCAGTAATCAAGGACCCAGGATTCAAATGCAGGCATTATCTGGAACCCCCTATTTAAACCCCTATGCTATAGCAACTTTGTATCCCAACCCAATGCCTGCTTATTCACAGAACATGTGAATTTGAATTTAACTGAACTGAAACATCAATGGTCTTCTCAGAAACTGGTTCAGACACCACCTCCTACCAGATGGCCTCTCTTAATTTGTTGACAGAAGTCATCTCTTTTTCCTCTGTTTAATCTCTGAGCTGGCCTTGGTACTCAAAATGGCTCTTGATCACTTCCATAGACAGTCCCACTGCAATTGGGTAAAACTCCCTGTGCCAAGGAGTTGAAGGTGCTATAGCCTGCCCCGGACCTCAGTGTGATGACACTAGAGAGCAGGCAGTGGTGGGAAGAGGGAAAGCAGTCACAGGAGAGCAAGAGTTAGCTACCCAGGGTCAGAGACCTCATAAAAAACAAAAACAACAAGGGCAGGGAACATAGGGAAGAGACCACAACAACAAAATCTGGAGAAATGGTAAGCAATTGGTTAAATGGTCACTGACTTGGTAGAGCTGAAGCTCAATCTTAAGCTGACAGTGGAGAAAGCTGAGAATTAACACAATAATAAAAAGCATGGAGATGAGCAGCACTGATGCCTCTGGATCTGGAGATGGAGAAGGTAAAACAAGTTAGATTGGTTAAGAATTATTTAAGAAGCAATTAGAGCTTATTTCCCTGCCTGTATGCCCCCAGGTGACTACCCTTCCCCCTTCTCAAGAATACAGGAGGTTTATTCTCTGTAGAGCACAAAATAAAAGGTGTCTGGACTAAAGAACAACAGAATCAGTTGAAGGCCAAGATACCACATTAAATTAAGTGAACATACACATATGAAGTGTTGAGACTCCCATCTTGCTACCCGCACTGGGCTCCTAGAACATCAGCAACCAGGCCTTTGCCTTCCAGTCAGCAGAGTGGTAGGGTCTATAAAAGGTATCTGGCTGGTTCAAGAGAAAATAGTTTTTAAAAATTGGCATTGGGGTTTTCCACAGCAAATGGCATAGCTGGATAACCCTACAGAAAAGTTTCCAGTGTACAAACATCCTCTAAGATTTTTAGTCCCTGGCTCCTAAGCATGAGCAGATATCTGAGAATTACCAGGCAGCTTAGGAAAGTCTCCAACATGAAGGACAGAGACAAAAAGAAATAGGACAGGGGGTGGGAGTGGGGAGGAAACAGGCCATACAAGGAAAACATTTAAAAATAACTTTAATATGCTCACAGAACTAAAAGAATATATCTATGAAACAAGAATAGGACGCTATAAAAGGGGAGTGGCACATTCAAAGAACAAGGAAGAGCTCTAGGAAATTAAAAACAGAAGAGTGAAAATGAGAAACTCAACAGAAGGACTGAAGAGCTAAGGAAACTACCCAGACTGATGGAAAAGGAAGAATATAAGGTAAGATAGTTAAAGAGCCAATTCGGTAGCTCCAATATCTCCATAATAGGAATTCCAGAAACAGAAGACCCTCTAACACCAATTAAAGATTTCCCAGATGTATAGGCAATGAGTTTCCAGACTGAAAGGGAGTGCCCTGGAAAAATAATTAAAAATACCCAAACCAAGGCACATCAATGTGAACTTTCAAAACACAGGAGACAAAGAAGAGCCTACACATTTCCAGAAGGAAAAAAAATAGGTCATATATAACAAATATGTAGTCTAAAAATCTTAGCCAAACTATCAATCAAGAGTGAAATTCCAAACATAAATTTTCAGATAGGCAAGGTCTCAAAAAATGTATCTCCCACTTCCCCTTTCTCAAGAAGCTACTGAGGATGTACTTCACCCAAATTAGAGGTTAAACCAAAAAAGAGGAAGAATAGAATACAGGAAATAGGAGTCCCAAAGGGAAGAGATGCAAAGGGAATCCCTAAATTGATGATGAAAGGATGTCTCAGGATAATAGCTTTGTACCAACTAGGGAAACCAATCAGCAGTTCAGAAGGCTATGGAAAAAACTACTTTAAGAAGATGAATTGAAAGGATATCTGATGTGAATGAAAGGAAATTTAGACAATCTTTGGAGAGTTTAGGGCCGAATTGGTGATAAGTACATGAAATAGCCAACATACACATGAGCAAAAGGCATGTGTGATAATTCCAGAGAAACCAAAAAGTTATTTACTATAATGGCTTAGACCTGAATAGCATACATGGCCATAATATTTTAAACATTGAATATTGATCTAACCAAAATTATAATTATGTTGAGAGGATGGGAAAATGGGAAGGGTGCATGTGTTTGGTGGGACAAGAGGAAAAAAACAGAGCTAAATCTTCAATTTCCATAGTGAGAGGTCAATATATGATGCCTGAAACAAACGAAAAATCAGGAAGCATCAATACAGATATATTGTTGAAGGTAACGTGGTAAGGATCAAAATATAACTAGAAAAGGTGAAAGTGGTTGCTTCTGTGGAAGGGGAAATAGGTGAGGTGGCTGGGGGTTGCTTTTTGTATTAAGTAAACCGGGTAGGACTAATTGAGACTTTATGTGCATGTACAATTCTGACAAAAATTTAAACTATTTTTTTTTTTACTTTTATTTTAGGTTCTGAGGTACATATGCAGGTTTGTTATACAACTTCATGTCATGGTGGTTTGTTGCACAGATTATTTCATCACCCAGTACTAAGCCTAGTACCCAATAGATGCCTATTTTTCTGATCCTCTTTCTCCTCTCTACCTCTACCCTCAGGTATACCCAGGTGTCTGTTGTTATCTTCTATGTGTCCATGAGTTCTCACGATTTAGCTCCCACTTCTAAGTGAGAACATGTGGTATTTGGTTTTCTGTGTTAGTTTGCTAAGGAAAATGGCCTCCAGTTCCATCCATGTTCCTACAAAAATCTCGTTCTTTTTTATGGCCACATAGTGTTCCATGGTGTATAGGTACATTTTCCTTATCCAATCTGTCATTGATGGGCATTTAGGTTGATTCCATGTCTTTGCTATTGTGAACAGTGCTGCAATGAACATATGAATGTATGTGTCCTTGTGGTAGAATGATTTATATTCCTTTGGGTATATACCCTATAATGCAATTGCTGGATCAAATGGTAGTTCTGTTTTTTAGCTCTTTGAGGAACTGCCATACTGCTTTTTACAATGGTTGAACTAACTTATACACCCACAGGCAGTGTATAAATGTTCCCTTTTCTCTGCAACCACATCAGCATCTGTTATTTTTTGACTTTTTAATAACAGCCATTCTAACTGGTGTGAGATGGTATCTCATTGTAATTTTGATTTGCATTTCTCTAATTATCAGTGATATTTAGCTTTTTTTCATATGCTTGTTGGTCACATGTATATCTTCTTTTGAAAAGTGTCTGTTCATGTCCTTTGCCCACATTTTAATGAGGTGGTTTGTCGTTTTCTCATAAATTTGTTTAAGTTCCTTATAGACGCTGGATATTAGGCCTTTGCCAGATGCGTAGGTTGCAAATATTTTCTCCCATTCTGTAGGTTGTCTATTTACTCTTTTGATAGTTTCTTTTGCTGTGAAGAAGCTCTTAAGTTTACTTAGATCCCACTTTTCAGGTTTTGCTTTTGTTGCGATTGCTTTTGGAGTCTTTGTCATGAAATCTTTTCCTATTCCTATGTCCAGAATGGTATTGCCTAGGTTGTCTTCCAGGATTTTTATAGTTTGGGGCTTTACATTTAAGTATTTAATCCATCTTGAGTTGATTTTTGTATATAGTGTAAGAAAGGGGTCCAGTTTCAACCTTCTGCATATGGCTAGCCAATTATCCCAGCACCAGTTACTGAATAGGGAGTCCTTTCCCTTTTACCTGTTTTTGTCATCTTTATTGAAGATCAGATGATCGTAGGTGTGCAGCCTTATTTCTGGGCTCTCTAATCTGTTCCGTTGGTCTATGTGTCTGTTTTTGTACCAGCACCATGTTGTTTTGACTACTATAGCCCTGTGGTATAGTTTCAAGTCGGATAATGTAATGCCTCCAGCTTTGTTGTTTGGTTGGTTGGTTTTTGGTTTTGGCTTAGGATTGCCTTGGCTATTTGGGCTCTTTCTTTGTTCCATGTGAATTTTAAAATATCTTTTTCTAGTTCTGTGAAGAATGTCATTGGTGGTTTGATAGGAATAGCATTAAATCTGTAAATTGCTTTGGGCAGTATGGCCATTTTAATGATATTCTTTCTATCCATGAACATGGAAAGCTTTTCCATTTGTTTGTGTCATCTCTGATTTCTTTAAGCAGTGTCTCATAATTCTCCCTGTAGAGATCTTTCACCTCCCTGGTTAGCTGTATTCTTAGGTAAAATTTTTAAACTTTAAAAAGAAGTTTTCTCCTCATTAATATAGTAGTGAGGAAGAAGGAGAAGGAAGAAAGAAGAAAGGAAGAAGAAAGAAGGAAAAGAAAAGAAGGCAGGAAGGCAGGAAGGCAGGAAGGAAGGAAGGAAGGAAGGAAGGAAGGAGAGGAGAGGAGAGGAGGAGGAGGAGGAAGAGGAGGAGGAGGAAAATAATAATTTTCTCTCGCTTTGGAATGTAAACTGAAGAGAACAGGATGGTGTTCTCTGACAGAACCCAGACCTTTCATGCTTTGACATGAGGATTACGGCAATGAAATGAATACCTGTAATCATATTGCTGTACCTTTGTACCACCTTAGAGTTTATTCATTTATTCAACAAATATTGATCAACAGCCCACTATGTGAAGGCGATTTCATATCTATTATCTCTAGCCATCTGGCTTTTAGAAATTAGAGACAGGTAACGTGGGTCAGTGACTCCTTCTCTTGTCACGTTTACACAGGGGCTACTGACTCCCCTGGGAGAAGAGGGTAGATTCTGGTTCTGTGATGCCTGAGGGTAGAAGAAACAGGCAGGTCTTCCCCTCTGGGCTGCAGTGGATGTTCCTGTACTATGTCTAAAATCAGACATCTCACAACCCAAGGAGAAGTTTCCTTCCAGACTAATTCTCTCCCACAAGATAAACCCCTACTTCCCCTACTAATGAAGTACACGAGAGAATGGAGAAATGAGAAAAAAAAAAATGTCTGTTCTCCCTCTTGTGGAATATTTGTGGTCTAGAGAAGTATATAGTTTAAGTGCTACCCAGTCACTACCCAATGTGTGAGGAAGAATCCACATAGCACACAGAGTCTAACATATGGAGTATGCTCTTCCTGAGACTGTCCTGCTTGCTATAAGTTACCCTATAAGTCACCAGAAGTTTGGGGGTGGGGCGCTATCCTGTCTCCTCTGCAAGGAGTCTGCATCACCCTTCTACTTAGGAAGCAATTCTGACTTCCTTGGCAGTGTAATCTTCCATGTGAGAGGTATCTGAGCTATATTCCAAGGGAACAACTGAGACTGCTCTAGGATCAAGGTTCATGATGTCAAGGCCAATGACATCCATCTACTCAATGGGGTCAGCTATTCTACCATGGAAAGGAGAGGGGAAGGAAGGAAGAGAGGGAAAGAGCCAGGGCCAAAGTGGACACCATTAGGAGCTATCTCTCAAAGTCTATTTAATATCACACTTGGCTATCTATCACTTCTCTTCACTATAGACTCCCTGAATCACAGCCAAGACAGAGGGGGCTAGTCGGTACTAAGGTTGTTTGTTGCACTTCCCTGTCATAAAAGCTACATTTCAGAGCCAAAAGATAAGCTAATATTCTGCTTCAATGTCAGTAGTAAAAAGCAAATAACTTTGGGCATGAGAACCAAGAAATAAGAAGGGAGCTTTAATGCTTGCATAGAGAAGCAAATATTTGCACTTATTAATATCCTGAAACCCATGTTGCCATGAATAGTTCCTTCCCCTTTTATCCCATGCCTTTTGTCTAACACAGTGATATATTGCCACCCTTTCAAAATCTTGACACAGATGACATTGAAGCAAATTATGTACCTCGGCCAGATTTCTCAGTTGAAATGGAGATAGCTGATGTGTACATTTTTCCATCTAATTAACATTCCACAGTTTGAATAGCTGTTATCATGCCCTGGGTCCCATATGAATGGATGAATAGATAGAAAGATCCATAAACAGCTTGGCTTGCACAGAATGAGATTTTTCTCTAGACAAAGAGAAAATGGAATGAATCATTGTTATCTGGATGGTGGCAGTCATCAGAGACTCATGCAAGCACATGCTCCCCTGTGTTCAGAACACAAATGTGTTGCCTAGCACCAGCAGCCATCTCAAGAGGACTTTTGTCCACTCCACATCTCCGCATTTAGCCATATAATTTTTTCCACCTAGGTCTTTGTTTATGCTGTGTGATGATTTCAAAAATATGTCCCATATTTTTTATACGCCTCCACTCGAGAGGTGCAGATTAACTTTTCTCCCCTTGTACTTAGTGACTCACTCTTAACAAACAGAATATGGAGAAGTGATGGTGTGTAACTTCAGACTCTTGGTAAAAAAATGCATTGCACTCTTTTGCACGCTCTCTCTCTATCTCTCAATCTCTCCATCTCTCAATTTCTCTCTCCAATCAGTCACTGTGGGTAAAATGAGTTGCCATTTCATGAAGCCATGCATACAGTCCTATAGAGAGGAACTGAGGCATCCTGCCTGCCAATAGCCATAGAAGTGAGCCATTTTGAAAGTAGATCCTTCAGCTCCAGTCAAGCTTTCAGATGAGACCATTGCCAACATCATGACTACAATCTCATGAGAGACCTTGAGCTAGAACCACCCAGCTAAGCTGCTCCTGCATTCCTGATTCTCAGAAACTGTGTGATATAACAAATGTTTGTTGTTTTAAGCAGTTAAAGTTTGGGGTGATCTACTGTGCAGCAATAGATAATGAATACACACTGTGACTTCTTTTGACTCTGATCATTGTATTTATGGAAATAATTTATTTTTTCTCCCAGATAGTCAAAGGCCAAAATGAACACTGCCTCCATGGCAAGGCTCTAGAGACACTGAAAAGTGAGCGTGACAGTCTCAGGAAGCTGGTGAGGCCTTCAACAAGCTCACCAACCCTGGCCATGGCATGCAGTGTCAAAAGTCGTTTGGTACTTTTAAAGCAAGCTGGACATGGAAACCCCCATAAGTGGAATAACTACAAGTTAGCAGGGTGCTTAAAGGTCTCTGTTTTAAAGCTAGACAGAAATGGGTTTCATTCCAGAATCCACTGTTGATTATCTGAATAACAGTGGACAAGTTAAATAATTAATCCTTCAGTTCTTCGTCTGTGAAATGGCAGATAATACTACCTACGTTAATAGGATTACATTAAATCTAAACGTAGATTTTTAAATGTAAATCTAAATCTCATCTTACATTAAATCTAAATTAAATCTTGGTACAGGGCCTGACACTTTACTCAATAAATGTTGCTGTTAATAGGAGTAGATAGGTTATAATCACAAGTTGATAATTCCTTTCTAGCCCTGTGTAGTTCCTTCATTCCATCTCATTGTAAATTCTGGTGAGTCCTCATACTGGCAAGGCCTGGCCTCCTGTGGCATGTGTGGGGGTATTTTTCCTGCTATTGTGCCTGTTCTCTGGTTTCTGTCAGCTCTGGTCCTGCCTCCTGGCTCCTGCCCTCACTCCCAGCCCACTCACAGGCTCTGATCATGCTCTTCCCTTGCTGCCATCTACCTACATTCACCCTTGATCTCGCCCTGGCTGACCCCAGCTGTTCTGTGGGATCTGAAGAGGAGCCCATCACCCTACCATGACATGTTCCTATGCATCTTCAAAAGGCTTCCTATCTGTTTTTGACGTTGGGAGAAAAGAGAGAACCTAGTCACCTCCTTGCACGCAGAGAACTGCCTATTCTGGGGAAAACCAGCTGAGGTAATTTATACACCCTGCTTAATTACTTCACGACCAGACTCCCAGCTAAGTTGCCCTAGCAACACCTAGCAACCGGCCACTTTCACCAGCTGCTTCTATAAGAGAGTTCCTCTAACTGTTTTATAAACAGTTTTTGTTTGGTGGGCTTTGATAAACAGGCTTTGATAAACATAAACAGGCTTTGATGTGGAAAAGAGTAAGTTAAATAGGACTCTGAACAATATGTAACTGGTTTCATGCCATCCTTCTTCTTGGCTTTGCCTCCATTTTCCTGTGTAGGGCTAGTGGCATTTCTCCAGGGCTGGGGCAGTAATGGGTACTGTTTCAGAGCACATCTTTGTAGGCAGATAGACAATCTAGCTGTGTGACACTGAGAATATTATTTAACCTTACCATGCCTCAATTTCTTTATCTGTAAAATGGAGGTGATAATATCCCCTTTACAGGGTTGACATGAGGATGAATTAATATATTGCATAGTGCGTGGCATAAAGGGCATATTCTATGCTGGCTGCTATAATTATGAATAATCTAAAAACAGAAAACAACAGCCATATTTCCAAATGATACTGCAGCAGAGCCAGTCAGACTGGTCATTCATGTGATTGTGAAATGTGGAGAGTCTGCCTCTGGGATTATACAAATTATACCCTTCACCCTCCTTCCTGGTGCCCTGAGCTGCCCCCACTCTTGTGTTCTATTCCCATTCTCACCACAATGTAAGAAGCTCCATGAGGACAAGAGTTTTTGTCTATTTTCTTCACTACTGTATCCCAACACCTAGAACAATGCTTGACACATAACAGGTGTTCAATAAGCATTTGTTGGATGAATGGATGTTGGCAGCATATTGTCTTATGCATAAGGTTCCCTTGGGAATTTCAAGTGCTGGGATATGAGAATCTCTGGATCACTAGCCTTATACATCTACTAACACACCACCCAGTTCCCATGGTGTGTCTTTGCATAAAACCAAGACTAACCGAAACCCCAAATGTAATATCTCAGACCATCCTATGTGGTCATTTCATTGACAATTTATGATTACAAGGTATAAACTAAAATGAAATCTAAATCCTCAAGACCTGGTGTGAACTAAAAGGCTGAAGTGGAAGGAGGCATTCTTAGGACTGCCATTCTCAGTTTGTTTCTCTCTCAGACCCAGTGAATCTGTCCTAACCAGGAAGTCCAACAGGAAAGGGAGAAGAAATGTCCAAACCAAGAGGAGAGAACTTGTTTGAGGGGTGAAGACGATATAATGTCACATCAGGGGTATGAAATCCAGGGCCAGAAGCAGAGCCTGCCAGCACCTGAAGTCAAGAAACCAGAATTTTAAAGAAGGCCAGAGAATCAAAGTTTGATGTTTAGAGCAAACAGGGAAGAAAGCCAGATAACAGTGCAGATAACAATGTATTCATTGCCAAAGTGATCTGGATAGTGTGAGGCTACCTACTACAGGTTACAAAGCCCAGGCTCTGCCTCCCAAACCTGGCCTTCTGTTATAAATCGGAAGAGTTCTGTGAATGTAGAGGGAGCTTATGCCCACACTAGTGTCAACCTCTTGTGATACAGCTCATGACCTTCCAAACTTTCACTGTGGAAGCAGAGTCAAAAGGACCCCAGGGTGCTACATTAATCCCTAGGGCTGTCAGGGTCTCTGTACCACCTGAGGCTGACCTCCCCAACCTGTGCTAAGAATCACTACATAGCGGGAGAGCTTGCTCTGTTGTTCCCAGTGCCTGCTTCCCTCGAATGTGGCCTGGAAACCAGTCTCTCCCTGCTGAGGCAAAACAAAGGCCCAGCCACTAGAGTCATAGCAGAGGTGGATGAGGCTGAGCCAAGTATCAAAGGCCCAGCAGCTAACGGTATCCTGGCTTTTCAGGCCCATCCTAATTTACGAAATTGTGAAACTGAGATTCAGAAGGAGAAATGACTTCCATATCACACATCAAATCCATGGGCAAGGTGGGACTGGAAACCAGGACCCTTCACTCTTGGTCCTAGGCTTTCTTTCCACTGCTTCTGGACCGCACCCCCACTAATTCTTCCAGCACCAAACAATGAACCCCTTGCTCTGAGTAACCAGGAATGTATTTGATACCCCTAACCTCTCATCTCCAGTCCCCCCAGGGAAACTAGTACAATGGGTAAATCTTGAGATTAAATGTCCAAAGGGCTGATCTAGTGCCCGGCACCACCTCTCACTACCTGTATGATGTAGGTAACTCACTTAACCTCTCTGACCTGTAGTAGGGATACCTGTAAAGTAGGAACAACACTAACGGCCATACCTCATGAAATTGCTTGAAGGACTCAATAGAATATGTGTGAAAACACTGTGTATACTCAAAAGTGATAAACATATGATTGTTATTTTCTTCCCCATGGTTTTCTGTATTTTCCAAATGTTCTACTATATTGATTTTAAAAGAAAGAAAGAACAAATTACACTTAATTTTTCAAAAGGAAAAACATTTAAGGAAACAGTCCCTTTTACCTATCAAATTGGCAGAGCTTTTATTTCCTACTCTGACATTAAAGAGCGCAGTGAGATGTGCACTCTCATACACAGCTAGTGGAAGGAAAAATTAGAACTAACTTTCTGGAAAATTACTTGGCAATAGGCATCAAGTTATTTTTAAATGTTTATGCTTCTTAACCCAGTAATTCTCAGAATGTATGTAAAGAAAATGTTATTGATGCAGTTCAACATAATTAATAAGGCACTTGTAGAAGAATTTTTTCTTAAATATACCTAAAAACTAGAAGCAACATAAATGTCCCCAAGTGAGAAAATGAATAACTTATAGCACATCTTACAATGAAATATCATAAAACCTCTAAAAGTTAACTGTTCAAAGAATATTTAATGGAGTAAATATTCATAATATAATGCAATAGAATATTAAACAGTATTTTTTAAAATATAGAGAGATGCACAGAGAAAGAAAAATTCATAAAAACATTAATAGTGTTGCCTTTGGATGATGAGACTATGGGGTTTTCTCTCTTCTTTATAATTTTTCTACATTTTAAAATTAATAACAATGAGCTTGTGTTCTTTTACAACCTGAATATGCTATTAAAAATAACTAGGTAAATACTTAAAGGTGTATGCCTTTTGCACTCCATTTTATTGCCTATAGTAGCATTATTTTTTCTTTATTGAAGTATAATTTGTAGGGAAAAGAAAGAGAGATCAGACTGTTACTGTGTCTATGCAGAAAGGGAAGACATAGAAATTCCATTTTGACCTGTACCTTGAACAATTGCTTTGCTGAGATGCTGTTAATTTGTAACTTTGCCCCAGCCACTTTGCCCCAACTTTGAGCTCACAAAAACATGTGTTGTATGGAATCAAGGTTTAAGGGATCTAGGGCTGTGCAGGATGTGCCTACAAAAATTACAAAAAAAAAAAATACAAAAATTAGCCAGGCATGCTGGAGGGCGCCTATAGTCCCAGCTACTCGGGAGGCTGAGACAGGAGAATCACTTGAACCCGGGAGGCAGAGTTTGCAGTGAGCTGAGATAGTGCCACTACACTCCAGCCTGGTGACAGAGAGACTCTGTCTCAAAAAAAAAAAAAAAAAAAAAAAAGACTTTATAACCTTTGGCCAATATGTCCCCATTCTCTCACCACTCCCCACCTCCATTCCCTGGCAACCACCATTCTTTTTTTTTTTTTTTTTTTTTTTTTTTTGAGACGGAGTCTCGCTCTGTCACCCAGGCTGGAGTGCAGTGGCCGGATCTCAGCTCACTGCAAGCTCCTCCTCTCGGGTTCACGCCATTCTCCTGCCTCAGCCTCCCGAGTAGCTGGGACTACAGGCACCCGCCACTTCGCCCGGCTAGTTTTTTGTATTTTTTAGTAGAGACGGGGTTTCACCGTATTAGCCAGGATGGTCTCGATCTCCTGACCTCATGATCCGCCCATCTCGGCCTCCCAAAGTGCTGGGATTACAGGCTTGAGCCACCGCGCCCGGCTGGCAACCACCATTCTACTCTGTTTTTACAAGTTCAACTTTTTCAGATTCCACACGTAAGTGAGACCATGTAGTATTTGTCTTTCTGTGCCTGGCTTATTTCACTTAACATTATGTTCTCCAGATTCATCCATGTTGTCAAAAATGAAAGAATTTCCTTCTTTTTTAATGCTGAATAATATTCCATTGTGTGTGTGCGTGTGTGTGTGTGTATAGTCATGCACTGCACAATGACATTTCAGTCAATGATGAACTACATGTATTAAACTGGTCTCATAAGATTATAATGAAGTTGAAAAATCCCTATTGTCTTATTACATTGTAGCCCTCATAATGGTGTAGTGCAGTGCATTACTCATTACTCACATGTTTGTGGTGATGCTAGTATAAAGAAACCTACTCTACTGCTAGCGGTATAAAAGCATAGCACATACAATTATGTACAGTAATACTTGATAATGATAATAAACAACTATATTACTGGTTTATGTATTTACTATACTATACTTTTTATTTTTCAGATGGAGTTTCACTCTTGTCGCCCAGGCTAGGGTGCAATGGCGTGATCTCCACTCACTGCAACCTCCACCTCCTGGGTTCAAGCGGTTCTCCAGCCTCAGCCTCCCGAGTAGCTGGGATTACAGGCACGCCACAACCAAGCCTGGCTAACTTTTGTATTTTGAGTAGAGACGGGGTTTCACCATGTTGGCCAGGCTGCTCTCGAACTCCTGACCTCAGGTGATCCTCCCGCCTCAGCCTCCCAAAGTTCTGGGATTACAGCCATGAGCCACTGTGCCCGGTCTGTACTATACTTTTTATCATTATTTTAGAGTGTACTCCTTCTACTTATTTTTTTAAAAAAGTTAACTTTAAAACAGCCTCAGGCAAGTTTTTCAGGAGGTATTGCAGAAGAAGACGTTATCACAGAAGATGACACCTCTATGCGTGTTATTGCCCCAAAAGACTCTCCAGTGAGAGAAGATGTGAAGTTGGAAGACGGTGATATTGATGACCCTGACCCTGTGTAGGCCTGGGCTAATGTGTGTGTTTATGTCTTCATTTTTAACAAAAACATTAAAAGTCAAAAGAGAAAATAAAAAATTTAGAAATGGAGAAAAGCTTATAGAAGAAAATAAAGAAAGAAAATGTTTTCATACAGCTGTACAATGTGTTTGTGGTTTTTTTTTTTTTTTTTTTTTGAGACGGAGTCTGGCTCTGTCGCCCAGGCTGGAGTGCAGTGGCGCGATCTCGGCTCACTGCAAGCTCCGCCTCCCGGGTTCACGCCATTCTCCTGCCTCAGCCTCCCGAGTAGCTGGGACCACAGGCGCCCACAACCGCGCCCGGCTAATTTTTTGTATTTTTAGTAGAGACGGGGTTTCACCGTGGTCTCGATCTCCTGACCTTGTGATCCGCCCGCCTCGGCCTCCCAAAGTGCTGGGATTACAGGCGTGAGCCACCGCGCCCGGCGTGTTTGTGGTTTAAGCTAAGTTTTACAAGAGTCACTAAGTTTTAAAATATTGAAAAGTATATAAAGTTAAAACATCACAATAAGCTAAGGTTAATTTATTATTGAGGAAAGAAAAAATCTTTTTATAAATTTGGTGTAGGCCAAGTGTCCAGTGTTTATAAAGTCTACAGTAGTGTACAGAAATGTTCTAGGCCTTCACATTCACTCACCACTCACTCACAGACTCACCCAGAGCAACTTCCAGTCCTGCAAGCTCAGTTATGGTAACTGCCCTATACAGGTGTACCATTTTTATCTTTTATACCATATTTTTATTGTACTTTTTCTATGTTTAGCTACACAAATACGTACCATTATGTTACAATTATCTGCAGTATTCAGTGTAGTCACATGCTACAGGTTTGCAGCCTAGGAGCAATAGGCAATATGTATAGTCTGGATGTGTAGTGAGCTATACCTTCTGGGTTTATGTAAATATACTCTATGATGTCCACACAACAACAAGATCACCTAAAAACACATTTCCCAGAATATATCTCCATCATTAAGTGACACATGACTGTATAACATTTTCTTTTATTTATTCATCTGTTGATGGACACTTAGTTTGATTCTGTATTTTGGCTATTGTGAATAATCCTGCAATGAATATGGGAGTGTGGCTATCCCTCTTACATACTGACTTCATTTCCTTTGGATACATATTCAGAAGTGAGATTGCTGGATCATATGACAGTTGTGTTTATAACTTTTTTGAGGAAACTCCATACTGTTTTCATAACGGCTTTACCAATTTACGTTCCCACCAGCAGTATACAAAAGTTCCCTTTTCTCAGCTGGGTGTGGTGGCTCACACCTGTAATCCCAGCACTTTGGGAGGCCAAGGTGGGTGGATCACTTGAGGTCAGGAGTTTGAGACCAGTCTGGCCAACATGGGGAAAACTTGTCTCTACTAAAAATACAAAAAAAATAGCCAGGTGTGGTGGCGTGCGCCTGTAATCCCAGCTACTTGGGAGGCTGAGGCAGGGGAATTGCTTGAACCAGGGAGGTGGAGGTTGCAGTGAGCTGAGATTGCGCCACTGCACTCCAGCCTGGGTGACAAAACAAGACACCATCTCAAAAAAAAAAAAATCCCTTTTCTCCACGTTCCCACCAACACTTGTTATCTTTTTAGTTACAGGTGTCTAACAAGTGCAAGGTGATATCTCATTGTGGTTTTATTTTATATATCTCTAATGATTACTGATGCTGAGTATTTTGATATGTTGGCCATTTGCATGTCTTCTTTTAATAAATGTCTATTCAGTTCCTTTGCCTACTTTTCTATTGCCTGATTGCCCTGGCCAGAACTTCTAACACTATGTTGAATAGGAGTGGTGAGAGAGGGTATCCTTGTCTTGTGCCGGTTTTCAAAGGGAATGCTTCCAGTTTTTGCCCATTCAGTATGATATTGGCTGTGGGTTTGTCATAAATAACTCTTATCATTTTGAGATATGTTCCATCAATACCTAGTTTATTGAGAGTTTTTAGCATGAAGGGCTGTTGAATTTTGTCAAAGGCCTTTTCTGCATCTATTGAGATAATCATGTGGTTTTTGTCATTGGTTCTGTTTATGTGATGGATTACGTTGGTGGATTTGTGTATGTTGAACCAGCCTTGCATACCAGAGATGAAGCCAACTTGATCATGATAGATATGCTTTTTGATGTGCTGCTGGATTAATTTGGCCAATATTTTATTGAGGATTTTTGCATCAATGTTCATCAGGGATATTGGTCTAAAATTCTCTTTTTTGTTGTTGTTGTGTCTCTGCCAGGCTTTGGTATCAGGGTGATGCTGGCCTCATAAAATGAGTAAGAGAGGATTCCCTCTTTTTCTGTTGATTGGAATAGTTTCAGAAGGAATGATACCAGCTCCTCTTTGTACCTCTGGTAGAATTTGGCTGTGAATCTGTCTGGTCCTGGACCTTTTTTGGTTGATAGCCTATTATCACCTCAATTTCAGAGCCTGTTATTGGTCTTTTCAGAGATTCAACTTCTTCCTGGTTTGGTCTTGGGAGGGTGTATGTGTCAATGAATTTATCTGTTTCTTCTAGATTTTCTATTTTATTTGCATAGAGGTATTTATAGTATTCTCTGATGGTAGTTTGTATTTCTGTGGGATTGGTGGTGATATCCCCTTTATCATTTTTTACAGCATCTATTTGATTCTTCTTTTCTTCTTTATTAGTCTTGTTAGTGGTCTATCAATTTTGTTGATCTTTTCAAAAGACCAACTCCTGGATTCATTGATTTTTTTGAAGGGTTTTTTGTGTCTCCATTGCCTTCAATTCTGCTCTGATCTTAGTTATTTCTTGTCTTCTGCTAGCTTTTGAATGTGTTTGCTCTTGCTTCCCTAGTTCTTTTAATTGTGATGTTAGGGTGTCAATTTTAGATCTTTCCTGCTTTCTCTTGTGGATATCTAGTGCTATAAATTTCCCTCTACACACTGCTTTAAATGTGTCCCAGAGATTCTGGTATGTTGTATCTTTGTTCTCATTGGTTTCAGAGAAATCTTTATTTCTGCCTTCATTTCGTTATGTACCCAGTAGTCATTCAGGAGCAGGTTGTTTAGTTTCCATGTAGTTGTGTGGTTTTAAGTGAGTTTCTTAATCCTGAGTTCTAATTTGATTGCACTGTGGTCTGAGAGATAGTTTGTTATAATTTCTGTTCTTTTCTATTTGCTGAGGAGTGCTTTACTTCCAACTATGTGGTCAATTTTGGAATAAGTGCGATGTGGTGCTGAGAAGAATGTATATTCTGTTGATTTGGGATGGAGAGTTCTGTAGATGCCTATTAAGTCTGCTTGATGCCGAGCTGAGTTCAAGTCCTGAATATCTTTGTGAACCTTCTGTCTCATTGATATGTCTAATATTGACAGTGGGGTGTTAAAATCTCCCATTATTATTGTGTGGGAGTCTAAGTCTCCTTGTAGGTCTCTAAGGACTTGCTTTATGAATCTGGGTGCTCCTGTATTGGGTGCATATATATTCAGGATAGTTAGCTCTTCTTGTTGAATTGATCCCTTTACCGTTGTATAATGGCCTTCTTTGTCTCTTTTGATCTTTGTTGGTTTAAAGTCTGTTTTATCAGAGATTAGGATTGCAACCCCTGCCTTTTTTTTATTATTATTATTTCTGTTTGCTTGGTAGATCTTCCTCTATCCCTTTATTTTGAACCTATGTGTGTCTCTGCGCATGAAATGGGTCTCCTGAGTACAGCACACTGATGGGTCTTGACTATTCAATTTGCCAGTCTGTGTCTTTTAACTGGGGCATTTAGCCCATTTACATTTAAGGTTAATATTGTTATGTGTGAATTTGATTCTGTCATTATGATGCTAGCTGGTTATTTTGCCCATTTATTCA
The DNA here is from genome assembly GCF_037993035.2 of Macaca fascicularis. Lineage (NCBI taxonomy): Eukaryota > Metazoa > Chordata > Mammalia > Primates > Cercopithecidae > Macaca > Macaca fascicularis. The sequence continues at coordinate 54,833,921 of NC_088388.1, forward strand.
TAGCATCAATGGTCTTTACAATTTGGCATGTTTTGCAGTGACTGGTACCAGTTGTTCTTTTTCATGTTTAGTGCTTCCTTCAGGAGCTCTTATAAGGCAGGCCTGGTGGTGACAAAATCTCTCAGCATTTGCTTGTCTGTAAAGGATTTTATTTCTCCTTCACTTATGAAGCTTAGTTTGCCTGGATATGAAATTCTGGGTTGAAAATTCTTTTCTTTAAGAATGTAGAATATTGGCCCCCACTCTCCTCTAGCTTGTAAGGTTTCTGCTGAGAAATCTGCTGTTAGTCTGATGGGCTTCCCTTTGTGGGTAACCTGACCTTTCTTTCTGGCTGCCCTTAATGTTTTTTTTTTCCTTCATTTCAACCTTGGTGAATCTGACAATTATGTGTCTTGGGGTTGCTCTTCTCAAGGAGTATCTTTATAGTGTTCTTTGTATTTCCTGAATTTGAATGTTGGCCTGTCTTGCTAGGTTGGGGAAGTTCTCCTGGATAATATCCTGAAGAGTGTTTTCCAACTTGGTTCCATTCTCCTCATCACTTTCAGGTACACCCATCAATTGTAGATTTGGTTTTTTCACATAGTCCCATATTTCTTGGAGACTTTGTTTGTTTCTTTTTACTCTTTTTTCTCTAAACTTTTCACTATGTTTCATTAATTCAATCTTAAATCACTAATATCTTTCTTCCACTTGATCGAATCGGCTATTGAAGCTTGGACATGTGTCACAAACTTCTCGTGCCATGGTTTTCAGCTCCATCAGGTCATTTAAGGTCTTCTGTACACTGTTTATTCTAGTTAGCCATTTGTCTAACTTTTTTTTAAGGTTTTTAGCTTCATTGCAATGGGTTAGAACATGCTTCTTTAGCTCAGAGAAGTTTGTTATTACCGACCTTCTAAAGCCTACTTCTGTCAACTCATCCAAGTCATTCTCCATCCAGCTTTGTTCCATTGCTGGCAAGAGCTGCCATCCTTTGGAGAAGAGGCACTCTGGTTTTTAGAATTTTCAGCTTTTGTGCTCTGGTTTCTCCCCATCTTTGTGGTTTTATCTACCTTTGGTCTTTGATGTTGGTGACCTTCAGGTAGGGTTTGGTGTGGATGTCCTTTTTGTTGATGTTGATGCTATTCCTTTCTGTTTAATAGTTTTCTTTCAAGCAGTCAGGTCCCTCAGCTGCAGATCTGTTGGAGTTTGCTGGAGGTCCACTCCAGACCATTTGCCTGGGTATCACCAGCAGAGGCTGCAGAACAGCAAATATTGCTGCCTAATCCTTCCTCTGGAAGTTTCATCCCAGTGGGGCACCCACCTTATGAGGTGTCTGTTGGCCCCTACTGGGAGGTTACAATTAGGCTACATGGGGGTCAGGGACCCACTTGAGGAGGCAGTCTATCCATTCTCAGAGCTCAAACGCCATGCTGGGAGAACCACTGCTCTCTTTAGAGCTGTCAGGCAGGGACGTTTCTCCTTTGCATATTTTTAAATTGAGTTGTTTCCTTGCTATTGAGTTGTTTGAGTCCCTTAAATATTAAGAATAGTAACCCTTTTACAGATGTATGGTTTGCAAATACATACCCCCATCCCATAGGAGCATATATTTGCAAACCATACATCTGAAAGAGTTAATAGGAAAAGAAAGGAAGGACATGGGCTATATAACAAAGGAAACAGTCATGTGTAGAAGATTTTTAGTTTGATGCAATCCTGTTTGTCTATTTTTGCTTTTATTGTCTGTACTTTCCAGGGCATATTAAAAAAAAAAAAATCATTGCACAGGATAATGTCATAAAGCATTTTCCTCATATTTTCTTCTAGTTTTTTTGTTTTGTTTTGTTTTACAGTTTCTGGTCTAACGATTAAGGCTGTAATCCATGTTGAGTTGTTTTTGTACACGGTATGAAATAAGAGTCCAACAGAGGTATATGGTATGAAAGAGGGTCCCTGTTTTCTCCATTGGAACATTCAGTTTTCCCAACACTATTTATCGAAGAGCCTGTCCTTTCCCCCTTTTGTGTTTTTGGCACCTTTTGTCAAACATAAATTGACTGTAAGTAAATGTATGGATTGATTTCTGGGCTCTATTCTGTTCCATTGACTTATATGTCTGAGTTTTTTTTTTTCTTTTTTTGAAACAGGGACTCATTCTGTCACACAGCCTAGAGTGCCATGGTGAAATCACAGTTCACTGTACCCTCAACCTCCTCAGGCTCAGGTGATCCTCCCATCTCAGCCTCCCAAGTATCTGGGACTACAGAGGTATACCATCACATCTAGCTAATTTTGGGGTTTGTTTTGTTTTGTAGAGACAGTTTCACCACATTGCCCAGGCTGGTCTCAAACTCCTGGGCTCAAGCAATCCACCCACCTCAGCCTTCTAAAGTGCTGAGATTGCAGGCATAAGCCACCGTGCCCAGCCTATGTTTGTTTATATGCCAGTACCATGCCATTTTGATTACTATAGCTTTACAGTCAATTTTATAATCAGGTAGTATAATGCCTCTAGCTTTGTTATTTTTGCTGAAGATTTCTTTAGCTATTTGGGGTCATTTGTCATTCCATACAAGTTTGGGGATTTTTTTCTATTTCTGTGAAAAACAACATTAGATTTTTTTTTTTTTTTTTTTTTGAGATGGAATTTCGCTCTTATTGCCCAGGCTGGAGTGCAATGGCATAATCTCAGCTCACTGCAACCTCCGCCTCCCAGGTTCAAGCGATTCTCCTGCCTCAGCCTCCCAAGTAGGTGGGAGGACAGGTGCCCACCACTATGCCCAGCTAATTTTTTGTGTTTTTAGCAGAGACAGGGTTTTGCCATATTGGTCAGGCTGGTCTCAAACTCCTAGCCTCAGGTGATCTGCCCACCTCGGCCTCCCAAAGTGCTGGGATTACAGGCATAAGCCACCACACCTGGCCAACATTAGATTTTTGACAGGGATTGCATTGCATCTAGAGATCACTTTGGATAGTATGGACATTTTAACAGTATTAATTATTCCAATCTATAAATATGGGATATCTTTCCATTTATTTGTGTCTCCAAATTATCTTTTTTTTCATGCTTAATTGCTCTGGCTAGCACTTTCAGAACTATGTTGAATAGAAGTGGTGAGAGTGAGCATCCTTTTCTTTTCTTTTCTTTTCTTTTCCTTTTGAGATGGAGTCTTGCTCTGTTGCCCAGGCTGGAGTGCAGTGGTGCGATCTTGGCTCACTGCAAGCTCCACCTCCCAGGTTCACGCCATTCTCCTGCCTCAGCCTCCCGAGTAGCTGGGACTACAGGTGCCCGCCAACACGCCCGGCTAGTTTTTTTTTTTTTTTTTTTTTTTTTTTTGTATTTTTAGTAGAGATGGGGTTTCACTGTGTGAGCCGGGATGGGATGGTCTCGATCTCCTGACCTCATGATCCGCCTGCCTCGGCCTCCCAAAGTGCTGGGATTACAGGCGTGAGCCACTGCACCCGGCCTCATCCTTTTCTTATTTCTGATCTTAGAGGAAAAGCTTATAGCTTTTTACTGTTAAATGTGGTAACTGTGGGCTTGTCATACATGGCATTTATTATATTGAGGTATATTCTTCTTACACCTAATTTGTTGAGAATTTTTATCATAAAAAGATGCTGAATTTGTCCGTTGCTTTTTCTGCCTCTATTGAGATGACCATATGATTTTTCATTCTGTTAATATGCTTTATTAATTTGCATATGTGGATTTATTTTTGCATCTGAGGGAAGACTCCCATTCAATTATTGTATATCACCCTTTGACTATCCTGTTGAGTTCAATTTGCTGGTATTTTGTTGAGAATTTTGTATTTATGTTCACAGTGGATGTTCTTGTGTCATCCTTGTCTGGCTTTAGCATTGGTTAACGCCTACCTCATGGAATAAGTTTGGAAGTTCCTTCTTCAGCTTTTTGGAAAAATTTGAGAAGCACTGGCAATGACTCTTCTTTACACATTTGGCAGAATTCACCAGTGAAGCCATCTGGTCCTGGGCTTTTCCTTATTAGAAGATTTTTTATTAGTAATTCAATCTCCTTGCTCATTACTGGTCTGTTCAGATTTTCTGTCTCTTCATGGTTCAGTCATGGTAGGTTGTATAATATATGTCTAGGAATTTATCTGTTTCTCTCTTTCATTCATAATTTTATTTATTTGAGTCTTCTGTCTTTTGTTCTTACTCTGGCTAATGGTTTGTCAATTTTGTCTTTTAAAAAAACAATTCTCAGTTTCATTGATCTTTTCTATTGTTTTTCTAACCTCTACTTCATTTATTTCTGTTCTAATCTTTATTATTTCCTTCCTCTGGTAACTTTGGGCTATTTATTATTTTTCCAGTTCCTTGGAGTATAAAGTTAGATTATCTGAAATTTCTTTATTACTGTAGGTATTTATCACTGTAAACTTCCTTCTTCAAACTGATTTTGCTGCATCTCATAAGTTTTAATAAACTTTGTTTTCACTTTTCGTTTGTTTTAAAATATTTCTGATTTCTTCTTTCACCCATTGGTTATTCAGGAGTATATTGCTTAATTTACACATATTTGCAAGTTTTCCAATTTTCTACTATATTGACTTCTAGGTTCATACTAGTGCGGTCAGAAGATATATTCAATATAATTTCAGTCTTCTTAAATGCATTAAGACTCATTTTGTAGCCCAATATATAATGTATTCCAAAGAATATTTTATATGCACTTAAGAAGAATGTGTATTCTGCTGCTTGGGGATGGAATGTTCTACACATGTTGTTAGGTCCATTTGGTCTATAGTGTTGTTCAAGTCCATGTTTCCTTATTGATTACCTGTCTGGATTATCCATCCATTGTTAACATTGGAGTATTTAAGTCCCCTACCATTATTGTATTACTGTCTATTTCTCCCTTCAGTTCTGGTAATATTTGCTTTATATACTTAGGTACTCCAATGATGGTTGCATATATGTTTACAATTATTATATTCTGTTGATGAATTGGCCCCTTCTCATTATATGATCACCTTCTTTATCTCTTGTGACAATTTCTGACTTAAAGTCTGTCTTGTCTGATATAAGTATAGTGACTCCTGCCCTCTTTTGGTTACTATTTGCATGCAATATATTTTTCTATCCCTTCACTTTCAGCATATGTGTGTCCTTAAATCTTAAGTGAGTCAATTTTAAGTAGCACAGAGTTGGATTTTCTTAATCCATTCAATCACTCCATATCTTTTGATTGGGGAACTTAGGCCATTTATATTTGAGTAATTATTGATAAGTAAGGACTTATTGTTGACATTTTGTTATTTGTTTTCTGTTTTATAATTTTTTCTCTCTTATCATCTTTTGTGATTTGATTTTTTTAGGGTAGTAGTCTGCTTTGATTCCTTTATCTTTTGTGTCTCTACTTCAGGCTTTTTCTTTACGATTACTATGAAGCTTGTATAAAACATCTTATGGCAGTCTATTTTAACAACTTAATTTTGATTGCATATAACAATTCTACACTTTTCTCCCATACGCATATTATATGTTATTGATGTAATAAATAACATCTTTCACATTGAGTATTCACTAATTATTGCAGCTGTAGTTATTGTTAATACTTTTTGTTTAACCCTTATCCTAGAGTTCAAAGTGACTTATACATCACCATTAAAGTATTAAGAGTATTCTAAATTTGACTCTCTACTTACCTTTACCAATGAGTTTTATACCTTCATACATTTTTAATTGCCAGTTAGCATTCTTTCATTTCAACTTGAAGAATTTTCCTTAGTATTTCTTGTAAGGCTATCTAGTGGTGATGAACTCCCTCAGTTTTGTCTGTCTAGGAAAGTCTTTATTCCTACTTCACTTCTGAAGGATAGCTTTGCTAGGTATAGTTTTCTTGCAGACCTATTTATGCTCAGCTCAACCTATTTGGAGTTATTTGGGCTTCACAGATCTGGATGTTAATTTCCCTCTCCAGATTTGAGAGGTTCTCTATTGTTACTTCTTTAATAAGTTTTCTGCTCCTTTCTCTTTCTCTGCTCCTTTCTCTTTCTCTGCTCCTTCCTGGATTCCCATAACATATCTATTGGTTTGTTCAGTGGTGTCCCGTAAGTTCTGCAGGCCTTCCTCATTATTTTTTCATTCTTTTTTCTTTTTATTTTTCTGACTGAATAATTTCAAATGATCTTTGAGTTTACTAATTCTTTCTTTTGCCTGATTGAGTTTGTTATTGAAGATCTCTATTGAATTTTTTAGTCCAGATATTGTATTCTGCATATCCAGAATTTCAGTTTGGTTTTTACTAATGGTCTATTTTTCTTTGTTGAACTTCTAATTTTATTTATGTGTCGTTTAACTGATTTTTTAAAATTATCTATCTATTTTCTCTGGTAGTTCACTGAGCTTCTTTAAAATGATTGTTTGAAACTATTTGGTGATTTATATACCTCCATTTTTTGACGTCAGCCACTGGAGCTTTATTTTGCTCCTTCAGTGGTATTATAGTTCCTTGATTCTTTAGGTTTCTTGAAACTTTGCATTGTTGTCTTCACATTTGAAGAGGCAATCACTTCTTCCAGTCTTTGTTGACTGGCTTTAGGAGTGGAAGACCTACACCAGTGAGCCTGGCTAGAGACTTTGGGTGTCTCTCAGGCCTGTTCTATTGATGTATCTATCCACTCGTCTTGATCCTTCTTAGAGGAGAAGTCTTAAGATTGTGTGACTTCTCTTGACCTTAAAAAGCCATGCCTATTGCTAAGAGTCTTCCATTTATTTTCCCTACGACCGTGCTCTGAGGTGTTCAAGATTGTGTGCTTTTTCCCAAACTATCAGAAAAAAGCCAGCTGCTAATATCTGTACCTGCTATTGAGATCCATGTGTTGTCTGTAGGAGCTTGTGTGTGTTACACACAGGACCATGTAGGGCACTGTCCACAGGGTGGAGAGGCAGGGTGTTGGGATCATGTGTCTACTTGTTGGGAGTTCCACAGGTGAGTTGTCCTATGGGGCTCATGGCAGGCCTCTTGGTACCATTTGTGAGCCTGCTGATAATCACATGCCAGCGGCTATACACTCCCACCTTTTCTCCCTCCTCCTAGCTGCTCCCAGACAACTCAGCCATGCCAATCCTCTTGGCATTCTGTTCTCATTCATTGAGATGAGATAAAAATGAGCCTCCTGGGCAGTGTCCCAAAAGACTGTAGAAGTTGAGTGCTCACTTCCCCTGTGGGAGAAGTTATAGGCCTCTCTCAGCACAGGGGGCCTCTCTCAGCCCTGAGCTTTTGGGTGAGGGGGTGATGTGGGTAAAGTGAAATTACTTTTTTAACCTCTTCAATATACCGGCTCTTGAATTTTTTGTTCCACCAGAGTGTTGCAATCTCTCAGCTAGACTCTGAGGCGCCCACAAAAGTATTCTTGTCTATGAGTGGTTAACAAAATTGGTGTTTCTACAGGGGTATGAGGGATAGAACTTTCTATTTTGCCATCTTCCTGACATCATCCTAAATTTTTGTATATTTAATTGGTTTTAGTGCTTATTACTGCCTCTTTCCAATCCCAAATTCCCCAACTTAGGGTCTTGTTTTGACTTATTTTCATATCATGTGGATAAATGTTTTGAGTCATTTTTACAGAAAGGATACTTGAGTAGTAACTTTTCTTAGCCTTTGGAGATCAGAAAATGAAACTGTTGCTGCCCTATATTGATGACAAAATGGCTGGGGAAAACGTCTTTATCACATTCTATTTCTCTTAAATTTCCACAGACCTTCTATTGCTGACTTTTAGAATTTATTGGCTCAGAGAAGAAATCTAATGTTAGTCAGCTTTTAATTCCTCTAAAAGGATCCTTCATTTTTTGGCTTGATTGTAGGACTCCTAAACCTTTGAAATTAAATTATGCTACAACTATTATTGACTTTGGAACCCAAAAGTCAGGAGTTGGAGCAACAACCAAAGCCTAGCTCACAACAGTAAGCTTTGCAAAAGGTTTCAGAGACCAAAGACCTTTCTCCATTAGACAATCATCCACATTTCATTCTGGCTTTAGACCTACTTCTTTTCACCAAAACAATATCTATCCTATCCTTCCATATATTATCCTCCCTTCCTCATCTCCAGCTAACAGCAAAATCAAGGTTCAAAAACTATGTGTCTTTCACACCTTCTCCACTATCATACATTAGCACAATCATACACCAGTATACATAGTTTGGGAATTTGAGCATTATTTTGCACACACACACAAATATGGTTTCACTGTATACATTTCTCTACAATATGTTTTTCTTACTGAACTAAAAATCTCTCTAGGTCAATTAGTGTATTGGTCCATGCTCATGCTGCAATAAAGAACTACCTGATACTGAGTAAAGAAAAGAGGTTTAACTGGTGCACAGTTCCACTGGCTTAACAGGAAGCATGACTGGGAAGCCTTAGGAAACTTACAATCATGGTGGAAGGCAAAGGGGAGGTAGGCACATCTTCACAATGGTGAAGCAGGAGAGAGAGAGGGAAGAGGGAAGTGCCACACACTTTTAAAACATCAGATCTCGTGAGAATTCACTCACTCTCATGAGAACAGCAAGGAAGAAATTTGTCCCCATGATCCAATCACCTCCCACCAGTCCCCTCTTCCAATTTGACATGAGATTTGGGTGAGGACACAAACACAAACCATATCATTCCACCTTCCACCCCTTGCCCCTCCCAAATCTCATGTCCTTCTCACATTACAAAATACAATTATCCCTTCTCAACAGTCCTCCAGTCTTAATTCATTTCAGCATTAACTCAAAAGTGCACAGTCCAAAGTCTCATCTGAGACAAAGTAAGTCCCTTCTGCCTATGAGCCTGTAAAATCAAAAACAAGTTCACTGCTTCCAAGATACAATGGGAGTATGGGCATTGGGAAAATGCTCGCATTCCAAATGGGAAAAAAAGGTCAAAACAAAGAGGCTACAGGCCCCATGCAAGTCTAAAACCCAGCAGGGTCATCATTAAATCTTAAAGTTCCAAAATTATCTCCTTTGACTCCATGTCTCGCATCCAGGCCACAATGATGCAAGGGGTAGGTTTCCAAGGCATTGGGAAGCTTGGCCCCTGTGGCTTTGCAGGGTACATCCCTGTGGCTGCTCTAATGGACTGGCCTTAAGTGCCTGTGGCTTTTCCAGGTGCACAGGGCAAGCTGTCAGTGGATCTACCATTCTGGAGCCTGATGGACAGTAATCCTCTTCTCACAGCTCCATTAAGCAGTGCCCCAGTGGGGAATCTGGATGTGGGCTCCAACCCCACATTTCCCCTCTGCACTGCCCTAGTAGAAGTTCTCCATGAGGGCTCTGGTCCTGAAGCAGACTTCTGCCTGGACTTCCAGGCATTTCAATACAGCCTCTGAAATCTAGGCAGAGGTTCTCAAACCTCAACTCTTGCCTTCTGTGTACTGGAAGACCCAACACCATGTAGAAAGTTTGAGGCTTGCACTGTGCACCTGGAAAAGCAATGGCCTGAGCTGTACCTTGGCCCCTTTTAGCCATAGCTGAAGCTAGAATGGCTGGGATGCAGAGTGCCATGTCCAGAGGCCGCACAGAACAGCGGAGCCCTGGGCCCACCCCAGGAAACCATTTTTCCCTCCTAGGTCTCCAGGCCTGTGATAGGAGGGGCTGCAACAAAGGTGTCTGAAATGCCCTGGAGACATTTTCCCCATTGTCTTGGCTACTAACATTCAGTTCCTCCTTACTTATGCAAATTTCTGCAGCTGACTTGGGCCTGAATTTCTCCCCAGAAAATGGATTTTTCTTTTCTACCACATGGCAGAGCTACAGATTTTCCAGACTTTTATAGTCTGCTTCCCTTTTAAATATAAGTTCCAATTTCAGACTATCTCTTTCTTTATGCAAATGAGCATAGGCTTTTAGGAGCAGCCAGGACACATCTTCAAGGTTTTGCTACTTAGAAATTTCTTCTGCCAGATAGCCTGAATCATCTCTCTCAAGTTCAAAGTTCCACAGATCTCAGGGGCAGGGCAAAGTACTGCCAGCACAGAGGCAAATGCTACTAGTCTCTTTGCTAAAGCATAGCAAAAGTAACCTTTAATCCAGTTCCCAATAAGTTCTTCATCTCCATCTGAGACTACCTCAGCCTGGAATTCATTGTCCATATCCCTGTCAGCATTTTAGTCAAAACCATTCAACAAATCTCTAGGAAGATCCAAACTTTCCCTCATCTTCCTATCTTCTTCTGAGGCCCCCAAACTGTTCCAACTCCTGCCCATTACCCAGTTCCTAATTTGCTTCCACATTTTCAGGTATCTTTATAGCAGTGCCCCACTCTTCTAGTACCAATTTTCGGTATTAGTCCATTCTAACACTGCTATAAAGAACTACCTGAGACTGGGTAATTTATAAAGAAATGAGGTTTAATTGACTCACAGTTCCACAGGCTTAACAGGAAGCATGACTGGGAGGCCTCAGGAAACTTACAATCATGATGGAAGGTGAAGAGGAAGCATGTATATCTTCACAACGGTAGAGCAGGAGAGACAGAGAGGGAAGGGGGAAGTGCCACACACTTTTTAACCATCAGATCTCATGAGAACTCACTATTATGAGAACAGCAAGGGGGATATTTGCCCCCATTATCCAATCACCTCACATCAGGCCCCTCCTCTAATTCAACATGAGATTTGGGTGGGGACACAAATCCAATCCATATCAATTAATATAGATATAACTCATTTTTTTCTAATGGTTGCGTAATTATTTAAATTATGAACATATTACAATTTATTCAACAATGTATGTATTGATGGATATTAGGTTATCTTCCATTATTTTTATTTGTATGCTTGTTTTATTATTGTCTGTTGCCACAACAAAAATGCTGCAACAAACACATTTGTAAGCATATCCTTATTTCTTAGTACCTTAATTTCCACATGATAGATTCCCAGACATGAAATTATTGCATCATATGCATGTTTTTTCTCTCCATAAATTCTGTAACAGTTCAATTTCGATCAGTAATGTGAGAGAGTGCCCTTTCCCTAGCAAAAATCCCTACTACAGATTTTATCTGCTTAATTTTTCTCAACATAATGTGTGAGATGTATTATCTCACTTTCCCTTTGATTTGCATTTCCTTAACACTTTTTTACATAGTATTTAGCCATCCTCTCACAAATTGCCTATTTATATCCTTTGCCTATTTTCCAACTGAGATGTCTTAATCAGTTTGTAGAGGTATTTAAATGTTTTAAACATAAAATCCTTTGCCCATTTCTTTTAGACAGGATCTTGCACTGGTGCCCAGGCTGGAGTGTAGTAGTGTGACCATAGCTTACTGCAGCCTCAAATTCCTGTGCTCAAGGGATCCTCCTGCCTCACTCTCCTGAGTAGCTAGGACTACAGGCACACACCACCATGCTCGGTTAATTTTTTATTTTTTTGTAGAGACAGGATCTTGCTATGTGCCCAGGCTGGTCTCAAACTCCCAGGTTCAAGCAATCCTCCCATCTCAGTCTCCCAAAGTGCTGGGATTACAGATGTGAGCCACTACACCTGGCCCCTTACCTGTTTTATAAGCTGCAACTTTTCCCCAGTCTATCATTTGTCTTTTGGCTTTGTTTATAAATATTTTTCCATGTAATATAAAGTTTATACAAGCAAATATGACTATGTTTTCCTTTATGGCATCTTCATTCATTGTTTTGATTAAAAACATCTTCCCCATCACCAGGTTATGTTCATGTTCTCCTACATTTTGCTCTTGTATTATTGTTTTGTCTGTTTTTTTACATATAAATTTGTAATACACCTGGAATTTATTTTAGTACATGGAAGGAGTTAAAAAATATCTTTGTATTCTTCCAGATGGGTAAAGTTGAAGAGTATGACTTAATGCATAAACCATTTTTCTTCCACCAGGATTGACTTCATAAGGATATTGCAATGTGTAGTTACACAGGGCCCCAGACCAGAAGGAACCTACATGCTTGGATTATGTCTTGCTATCATCATCTTGAAATTCTTCTTAATTTTATCTTTTAAATTGTGTTTTGTAAGTGAATTCCAATGGAACACTGAGCAGTGGGCCTGGAGCCTCAACATAGTCCAGCTTCCTACTACCTTTCTGCCTCCCTAGGATAGGTTCTTGTCTTCTGTTCCCCAGCCATCTAGCACCCTGGCCCTGCCCAGCTTCCCCTTTCCCATCCTCACTTCTTTTCAGACTTTTCAAATATGCAAGGTCACCAAAAAAATAGCTACATGCACCCTTTCTGAAAAACAAACTGAAGGATATACTCCAACAAAATAAAAGAGTAAAACTAGAGAGAAAAATATTGAATTCTAGAGGCAAAGATCCAAATGGGAGAGAGGAAAAAGGAGTTCAATAAAGATAGCTGGTCCTGGAGAACTGCCCATTCAAACTGGAGTAGGAAGACAGAGGGCTGTGGGAGGGATGCGTTCAGAAAGAAGTGGAGCTGCTAGATTTCCCAGTGTACTGGCTGAACCTTGCTGAGAGGAGTTTTACAACTCTGTGAAAGTTAAGGAAACAACTGGGGATGAGTTCAGGTTAAAAAACAAAAACAAAGAAAAAACAAAACAAAACAAACAAACAAAAACTGGAGTGGTTGGCAAGATGGCCAAATAGGAACAGCTTCAGCCTGCAGCTCCTAGAGAGATCAACAGAAGGTGGGTGATTTCTGCATTTCCAACTGAGGTACCCAGCTCATCTCACTGGGACTGGTTAGACAGTGGGTGCAGCCCACACAGGGTGAGCCAAAACAGGGTGAGGTGTTGCCTTACCCAGGAAGCACAAGGGGTCAGAGAACTCCCTCCCCTAGCCAAGGGAAGCCGTGAGGGACTGTGCCATGAGGAAAGGTGCATTCCAGCCCAGGTACTACACTTTTCCCATGCTCTTCGCAACCTGCAGACCGGAAGAGTTCCTCAGATGCCTATACCACCAGGGCCTTGGATTTCAAGCACAAAACTGTGTGGCTGTGTGGGCAGACACTGAGCTAGCTGCAGTTTTTTTCATACCCCAGTGGCACCTGGAACACCAGCAAGACAGAACCATTCACTCCCCTGAAAAGGGGGCTGAAGCCAGGGAACCAAGTGGTCTAGCTCAGCAGATCCCACCCCCACAGAGCCTAGCAAGCTAAGATCCACCGGCTTGAAATTCTCGCTGCCAGCACTGCAGTCTGATGTTGAACTAGGATGCTCAAGCTTGGTAGGGGGAGGGGCATCCGCCATTACTGAGGCTTCATTAGATGGTTTTCCCCTCACAGTGTAAACAAAGCCCTGGGAAGTTCCAACTCAGCAGAGCCCACTGCAGCTCAGCAAAGCTGCTATAGCCAGACTGCCTCTCTAGATTCCTCCTCTCTGGGCAGGGCATCTCCGAGAGAAAGGCAGCAGCCTCAGTCAGGGGCTTATAGATAAAACTCCCATCTCCCTGGGACAGAGCATCTGGGGGAAAGGGCAGCTATGGGCACACCTTCAGCAGACTTAAACGCTCCTGCCTGCCGGCTCTGAAAAGAGCAGGGGATCTCCCAGCACAGCACTCGAGCTCTACTAAGGGATGGACTGCCTCCTCAAGTGGGTCCCTGATCCCTGTGCCTCCTGACTGGGAGACACCTCCCAACAAGGGTTGACAGACACCTCATACAGATAGAAGTGTTCTGGCTGGCATCTGACAGGTGCCCCTCTGGGACGAAGCTTCCAGAGAAAGGAACGGGCAGCAATTTTTACTGTTCTGCAGCCTCCACTGGTAAAACCCAGGCAAACAGGGTCTGGAGTGGACCTCCAGCAAACTCCAGTAGAACTGCAGCAGAGGGGCCTGTTAGAAAGAAAACTAACAAACAGAAAGGAATAACATCAACATCAACAAAAAGGATGTCCACACAAAAACCCCATCCAAAGGTCACCAGCATCAAAGACCAAAGGTGGATGAATCCATAAAGATGGAAAGGCTGAACATTCCAAAAACCAGAATGCTTCTTCTCCAAAGATCAGAACTCCTTACCAGCAAGGGAACAAAACTGGATGGATAATGAGTTTGACGAACTAACTACTACTTCTGAAGTAGGCTTCAGAAGGTGGGTAATAACAAACTCCTCTGAGCTAAAGGAACATGTTCTAATCCAATGCAAGGAAGCTAAGAACCTTGAAAAAGGGGTAGAGGAATTGCTAACTAGAATTACCAGCTTAGAGAAGAATATAAATGACCTGATGGAGCTGAAAAACACAGCACGAGAACTTCGTGAAGCATACACAAGTATTAATAGTCAAATCGATCCAGCAGAAGAAAGGATATCAGAGATTGAAGATCAACTTAATGAAATAAAGCATGAAGACAAGATTAGAGAAAAAAGAATGAAAAGGAATAAGCAAAGCCTCCAAGAAATATATCACTATGTGAAAAGATCAAACCTACGTTTGACTGGTATACCTGAAAGTGATGGGGATAACGGAATCAAGTTGGAAAACACACTTCAGGATATTATCCAGGAGAACTTCCCCAACCTAGCAAGACAGGCCAACATTCAAATTCAGGAAATACAGAGAACACCACAAAGATACTCCTTGAGAAGAGCAACCCCAAGACACATAATCGTCAGAATCACCAAGGTTGAAATGAAGGAAAAAAATGTTAAGGGCAGCCAGAGAGAAAGGTCAGGTTACCCACAAAGGGAAGCCCATCAGACTAACAGCAGATCTCTCTGCAGAAACCCTACAAGCCAGAAGAGAGTGGGGGCCAATATTCAACATTCTTAAAGAAAAGAAGTTTCAACCCAGAATTCCATATCCAGCCAAACTAAACTTCATAAGAAAAGAAGAAATAAAATCCTTTACAGACAAGCAAATGATGAGAGATTTTGTCACCACCAGGTCTGCCTTACAAGAGCTCCTGAAGGAAGCACTAAACATGGAAAGGAACAACCAGTACCAACCACTGCAAAAGCATACCAAATTATAAAGATCATCATCACTATAAAGAAACTGCATCAACTAAGGGGAAAAATAACCAGCTAGCATCATAATGACAGGATCAAATTCACACATAACAATATTAACCTTAAATGTAAATGGGCTAAATGTCCCAATTAAAAGACACAGACTGACAAATTGGATAGAGAGTCAAGACCCATCAGTGTGCTGCATTCAGGAGACCCATCTCACATGCAGAGACACACATAGGCTCAAAATAAAGGGATGGGGGAATATTTCTCAAACAAATGGAAAGCAAAAAAAAAAACAAAAACAAAAAACAAAACAGGGGTTGCAATCCTAGTCTCTGATAAAACAGACTTTAAACCAATAAAGATCAAAAGAGACAAAGAAGGTCATTACATAATGGCAAAGGGATCAATGCAACAAGAAGAGCTAACTATCCTAAGTATATATGCACCCAATACAGGAGCACCCAGATTCATAAAGTTCTTAGAGACCTACAAAGAGATGTAGACTCCCACACAATAATAATGGGAGACTTTAACACCCCACTGTCAATATTAGACAGATCAACGAGACAGAAAATTAATAAGGATATTCAGGACTTGAACTCAGTTCTGGACCAAGTGGACCTAATAGACATCTGCAGAACTCTCCACACAAAATCAACAGAATATACATTCTTCTCAGCATCACATTGCACTTATTCTAAAATTGACCACATTATTGGAAGTAAAACACTCTTCAGCAAATGCAAAAGAACAGAAATCACAACAAACTGTCTCTCAGACCACAGCGCAATCAAGTTAGAGCTCAGGATTAAGAAACTCACTCAAAACCACACAACTACATGGAAACTAAACAACCTGCTCCTGAATGACTACTGAGTAAATAACGAAACTAACGCAGAAATAAATAACTTATTTGAAACCAATGAGAGCAAAGATACAACATACCAGAATCTCTGGGACGCAGCTAACACAGTGTTTAGTGGGAAATTTATAGCACTAAATGCTCACAAGAGAAACCAGGAAAGATCTAAAATCGACACTGTAACATCGCAATTAAAAGAACTAGAGAAGCAAGAACAAACAAATTCAAAATCTAGCAGAAGACAAGAAAACTAAGATCAGAGCAGAACTGAAGGAGACAGAGACATGAAAAACCTTCAAAAAAATCAATGAATCCAGGAGCTGGTTTTTTGAAAAGATTAACAAAATAGACATACCACTAGACTAATAAAGAAGAAAAGAGAGAAGAATCAACTCGACACAATAAAAAATGATAAAAGGGATATCACCACTGATCCCACAGAAATACAAACTACCATCAGAGAATACTATAAACACCTCTACACAAATAAACTAGAAAATCTAGAAGAAATGGATAAATTCCTGGACACATACACCCTCCCAAGACTAAACCAGGAAGAAGTCGAATCCCTGAACAGACCAATAACAAGTTCTGAAGTTGAGGAAGTAATGAATAGCCTACCAACCAAAAAAGTCCAGGACCAGACGGATTCACAGCCCAATTCTACCAGAGGTACAAAGAGGACCTGGTACCATTCCTTCTGAAACTATTCCAAACAATAGAAAAAGAGAGACTCTTCCCTTACTCATTTTATGAGGCCAGCATCATCCTGATAAACCTGGCAGAGACACAAGAAAAAAAGAAAATCTCAAGCCAATATCCCTGATCAACATTGATGCAAAAATCTTCAATAAAATACTGACAAACCAAATCCACCAGCACATCAAAAAGCTTATCCACCACTATCAAGTCGGCTTCATCCCTGGGATGCAAGGCTAGTTCGAAATACACATATCAATCAATGTAATTCACTACATAAACAGAACCAATGACAAAAACCACATGATTATCTCAACAGATGCAGAAAAGGCCTTTGGCAAAATTCAACACCTCTTCATGCTAAAAACTCTCAGTAAACTAGGTTTTTGATGGAACGTATCTCAAAATAATAAGAGCTATTTGTGACAAACCCACAGCCAATATACTGAATGGGCAAAAACTGGAAGCTTTCCCTTTGAAAACTGGCACAAGACAAGGATGCCCTCTCTCACCACTCCTATTCAACATAGTATTGGAAGTTCTGGCCAGGGCAATCAGACAAGGGAAGGAAATAAAGGATATTCAGATAGGAAGGGAGGAAGTCAAATTGCCTCTGTATGCAGGTGACACGATTGTATATTTAGAAAACCCCATTGTCTCAGCCCAAAATCTCCTTAAGCTGATAAGCAACCTCAGCAAAGTCTCAGGATACAAAATCAATGTGCAAAAATCACAGGCATCCCCACACACCAATAACAGACAAACAGAGGGCCAAATCATGAATGAACTCACATTCACAATTGCTATAAAGAGAATAAAATACCTAGGAATACAGCTTACAAGGGATGTGAAGGACTTCTTCAAGGAGAACTACAAACCACTGCACAAGGAAATAAGGGGACACAAACAAATGGAAAAACATTCCATGCTCATGGGTAGAAAGAATCAATATCTTGAAAATGGCCATACTGCCCAAGGTAATTTATAGATTCAATGCCATCCCCATCAAGCTACCATTGACTTTCTTCACAGAATTAGAAAAAAACTACTTTAAATTTCACATGGAACCAAAAAAGAGCACATATAGCCAAGACAATCCTAAGCAAAAAACAAAGCTGGAAGCAGCAGGCTCCTTGACTTCAAACTATATTACAAGTTATTGTAACCCAAACAGCATGGCACTATTACCAAAACAGATACATAGACCAATGGAACAGAACAGAGGCCTCAGAGATAATGCCACACATCTAAAACCATCTGATCTTTGACAAACCTGACAAAAACAAGCAATGGGGAAAGGATTCCCTATTTAATAAATGGTGTTGGGATAAACTGGCCAGCCATATGCAGAAAACTGAAACTGGACCCCCTTCTTACACCTTGTACAAAAATTAACTCAAGATGGATTAAAGACTTAAACGTAAGACCTTAACCCATAAAAACTCTAGAAGAAAACCTAGGCAATGCCGTTCAGGACATAGGCATGGTCAAAGACTTCATGACTAAAACACCAAAAGCAATGGCAACAAAAGCCAAACTTGACAAATGGGATCTAATTAAACTAAAGAGCTTCTGCACAGCAAAAGAAACTATCATCAGAGTAAATAGGCAACCTACAGAATAGGAGAAAATTTTTGCAACCTATCCATCTGACAAAGGGCTAATATCCAGAAACTACAAGAAACTTAAATTTACAAGAAAAAAAAACAAACAACCCCATCAAAAAGTGGGCAAAGGATATGAACAGTCATTTCTCAAAAGAAGACATTTATGTGGGCAACAGACATATGAAAAAATGCTCGTCATCACTGGTCATTAGAGAAATGCAAATCAAAACCACAATGAGATACCATCTCATGCCAGTTAGAATAGCGATCATTAAAATGTCAGGAAACAACAGATGCTGGAGAGGATGTGGAGACGCTTTTACACTGTTGGTGGGAGTGTAAATTAGTTCAAACATTGTGGAAGACAGTGTGGCAATTCCTCAAGGATCTAGAACCAGAAATACCATTTGACCCAGCAATCTCATTACTGGGTATATACCCAAAGGATTATAAATCATTCTACTATAAAGATACATGCACACCTATGTTTATTGGAGCACTATTCACAATAGCAAAGACTTGCAACCAACCCAAATGCCCATCAATGACAGACTGGATAAAGACAATGTGGCGCATATGCACCATGAAATACTGTGCAACCATACAAAAGGATGAGTTCATGTCCTTTGCAGGGTCATGGATGAGGCTGGAAACCATCATTCTCAGCAAACTAACACAGGAACAGAAAACCAAACACCACATGTTCTCACTCAAAAGTGGGAGTTGAACAGTGAGAACACATGGACACAGGGAGGGGAACATCACACACCAAGGCCTGCTGGGGGTGGTAGGCTAGGGGAGGGATAGCATTAGGAGAAATACCTAATATAGGTGACAGGTTGATGGGTGCAGTAAACCACCATGGCACGTGTATACAAAAAAAAAAAAAAAATCCCTAGCAACTGAGAAAATAAGATAATCATTAACTCCAAGAAAAATAAAATGTCATAAACAAAAGGAAATATAATCATAGGTTATTTCCTGGCTGGCTGTAATATACCTAAGTGGTCATAAGAAGGTAAATATTGAATTTTGATCTAACTAAAACTTATAACTATATTAGGGGAGTGACAAAGGAGGGAAGTTTGAGGGGAGGGTAGAAAAGAGGTAAGAGAACTAAAAGATATCCTTATCTTCCATAATAGGAAGTTAATAGGGAAGGTCTAAAACAGAAAGTTTAGGAAATAGCAGTATAAACATGTTACTTAGAAATAGGGAGATCAATACCAATAGAAATAGCCAATGAATGCAAAGCATCTCTGGGGAGCAGAAAATCAGGAATGAGGAAGTGGTGCATAAAACTGTTGCTTCTTATTGTAATCCTTATAGTACTCTTTAACTTTTTAAACTATATGTTTTTGGAACTTTTATAAAATAACTAAATGTTTTTAAAGTAACAGGCAATGGAATTCAGGTTGTGACTAACTTCACAGCTGGCTTTAGTCATCTAAAGCAGGTCCATAATGAGCCAGTCTCTGTCGAGTTTGAATGCTGACACTTTGGAGTTGGTTTAAGCTGATGGGTTTTGTTTCAACTCTGTGAAACTATCAAAGAGCTGGATGATGCACAGATGGTTAATCTCTAATTTCAGGATTTTTAAACTTAGTAACATTGTTTTTGTATACGTTTTTAAAGTTTCTGATACCCTCCTTAGTCTTTGAGTTTTCATTTCTGTTATCATCTTTTCCATCTCTTTCAACTCCAAATATTTCCTTTAAATATTTGGAGTTTTAAAGCAACTCCAAATATTTAAGAGGGCTTTTTAAATTTGATCTCTGTTCCAAAGGTGGAATTATTCTCTAAGCTCTCAGCACTTTGTCAGTTTCCCAGAACAGGCCCAAGACTTTTCAGCACTGGGAATCAAAGCAAGCAAATGTTTATGGATTTTCCTGAAAGCAGAATAAAGAAAACCAGGATAATAGAGAGCAATAACCGACAGCAATGAAAATCCAGCAGAAAAGAATTTCTGCATTGCACCTAAGTAGTTACATTTATTTAGATGCTGCTTATGAATTATCATTTTGTATATATTAATTATTCAGACTATTTTAATACAGGATTTTGATCAGCAGAGTGTGACTAGACTAGCAGCTTTCAATAACCTGAAAAGCTTTTTAAAATCCTGATGCCTAGGTCCCACTCCCAGAGATTCTGATGTAATCGGTTGGCATGCAGTGTGGGAATAGGAATTTTTTTAAACTCACGTTAGTCTAACATGAAGCAATAATTGACTACTACTGAACTGGATCATGTCCCAGGTGTTCTCTCTCAGTTAAAGCAGCTGAGAAAAGTCTAACTCCATAACCATAATCCAGGCACTAAATTCACCTGACAAGTGCCCATATGGCATATGAATTTCTGGAGGAAATAACCAGTGGCTCTTGCAAAAACCTTAAACTGGTAGCAATTGTCACACAGCCATCCCTTAATGTCCATCGAACACTAGGTTCCCAAGATGATGTGTCAAGGGCAGCATGGATGGCTGGTAACTCTCCCTCATTATGGCTTCCCTCTGCCTGGGTAATGCTCATTTCTTGTTGAGCAGCTTACTGGAATGACAACATTGCCCATTTTAGAGCCACTCTAATTGCCCATGCAACCAACTTCCCTGTACTTTTTAATCAAAGAATTGGATAGTCCAATCATAGTTAATTCTAAATCCTTTTGTTCTGGTCCCTAGCATATTGGATGAACAAAGGTTTTATGTAGCTCATTTCCTCTGTGGGATTGGAGGATGCCATGTGAGCATATGTGAAACTGCTCTTCACCAACTTTAATGGTGTCTGCCCCCCTTGGATAGGCATGTGTTTGGAGAGGATGAATCCGAGCCCCACAGCTGAGACCTGAGATTAGTGATTGCAGTCAGCAGTTGGTGCCTAATTAGTGAAGCAGTAAGGGGACTGTTGAAAGGGGTGCCTGCTGAACCAAAAGCCACAGTTGAGACTGGGCTGCAGAGAGTATTTCTAAACAGCAGACAGCAGGAAGTAGGCTGATCTGGAGCTCAGGTAGAAGAGGAAGCCAGGCTGACATAGGGCTATGCTGGCCTGAGTCCCAGAACAGAATCACCACTGGACCTCTTAGGAATGCAGGGCTGAGCTCAGGGAGTAGGAGAAGGGGCCAGAGAGGGAAGAATGCCATCATCATCTTCCTACAGATGATCAGTGCTCCAGTCTAATTGCTAGAGAAGTAGAGTGAAGGTGGGGAAGAAGACCCACGGAACATCACTGGGGCCATCATTTCAGGGCCAGAGGCCTCTAAGAGCAAGGAGAGAGCCCTTGTGAAATACCAAGTCCTAAACCAAAGCCACCTACCCCAGCCGCAGTCTGCAGTTCCTGATGCTGTGCATACCTGGACAGTATGTCCTCAGCTGCTCTCTACTCAGCTTGAGTGTATTCAGGTCGCTGTGCATGTGCTCAGCTCAGACCTGAGCAACAGGGAGCACACTCAGACTACCCGCTGAGTCTGGGCCTGGTAGAGGCAAGGAACCATCAGTGGATAATGACTGTAATCAGAACTTAAGTGGAAACAGAAGGACGTGCCTATTCAGCCCTTTGAAGGCTGGACTCATTTCAAGTTTTCCTTGTTATATTGAAGAACCAACATTTTTGAGCTAATATATGAGTAGAAACATGGATGCAAACTTCATCCTAATTATTAATGAGAAATGCAGATTATCCTCTTTCCTATGTTTAAAATAATCCTGATCTACGTGTATTGGAAAGTCAGACCCCTTCCTCCTAAACCATTCCCTTTATGCACTAAACCCCTTGAGCAAGGCCAAAAGCTCTGGAAAAATACTGACCTTTCTTCTAGGCTCTAAGTGTTGAGAAATCTCTACAAATCTGCAATAGAAATTCAACAGAACCACAGAGCTATGAGCTGTTAGACCTTAGTTCATCAAACATTTACTGAGCACCTACTTTACACCAGCACTGAGGATACACAAATAAATCAGATCTAGTGTCTGCTTCTGTAAGCTCTCAGAGAGGGAAATATGCATGAACAGATGATTTTAATACAATACAATGTATGCAAACCACAGAGGTATGAATACATAATGGGGAGACTGGCCTACATTAGAAACGGAGGAGAGAAATGAGCAAAGGCCTCAAGGAAGAAGTGGTGCTTGAGCCTAAGAACGAAGAAAGAATACAATAAAGGTTGAAATATTCACTGTTATATATTAAAATGAGAATAAGGTGATTCATTTTAGAGCATCGTGGAAAAATAACAGTTGGGAAAGAACACTTCTCTCACCCCAGCTCAATAACTACCTGAACAGAGAAAAAAAATGGTGAAAGATTTGGAAGGAGAGGTAACAACATCAGACACCATACAAAAATGACTCGCTCTTTACCAGTGATGACAGGAAGGGTGACATCAGCACAAATGAGAGATTTTTACAGACCAAACAGGGCTAACTCATGTCTGAGGAACTACAGCAAAATAAGAGCTGTCGAGGCTTGGGAGTGGGGACCTGTGAAATAGCATTACGAGCAGGAAGATGTAGGCTGCAGACGAGTTAACATGAGTCTCCAGGACCCCACAAGGGAAGAGAGCCTGAGACACAGTCAATCCACTGCTTATGCTGTGGCGCAGGGGAAGAAGGAACAGGCTGGGAGCAAACAAGTTTTCTTACTAGTGTTGTGGCTATGAAATTAAGCCCACAGCTCAAGCACACAAGAAATAGAACTTCAGTGCACATTGTATGCACCTGTCAAAATATCACATGTACCCCATAAATATGAATAATTATTATGTATCAATTAAAAAGTAGCTTTATTGAGATATTTATATACAATAAATTCATTTGTTTAAAAAAAGTAGGAATTTGCCTTGCTATTACAATTTATTTTTAAGCTCCATTCCACTGAGGTTCCCTTCTTTTTCCCAGAGTTACAGAGGACCAAGGCATTGGAATAGGGGTGGCAATCTGCTTTTCTGTTATTATCTACCCACTCTGATATAAGTTCAGATGTCCTGTCACTTCTCATTCCCAGCTATAAACCCTATTCACGTTCTATCTGCCCGGCCACTTTCATACTTCTCTCTGGTGACTAGGAATTCATTCTGTGCCTCCCATATCATGCTGAGCCACAGGAAACTGTGGCACTGTCCAATGCCCTATGATGTCACAACAGGCTGGCCAAGGGAAACATATGACCAAGACACACAACCCAGTCATTCCTTCTCTCTGGTCTGGCTACTTCTCTGGGGCTCCAGAATGAAACAAAGACAGTGACCCCGGTGAAATGAACTGTGTTCAACTCAATACTGGATCTCAGTGATTATAGCTAGGAAGGTGCATCTGTGAGGATGCCTTCAGATATAAGAGTATTAGTTATCTTCTGCAACATAACAAATTACCCCCAAAACTTAATGGCTTAAAACAATAAACATTTATTTTCGCACATTTTCTGCAAGTCAGGAATTTAGGAGTGGCTTAGCTTGGTGGTGCTGGCTCAGGTTCCTTCGTGGGGTTGCAGTCAAGATGTCAGCGGGGGCCATGGTTATTAGAAAGCTTGTCTGGAGTTGGAGAACTGCTTCCAAGATGGCACATTCACATACCTGACAAGTCAGTGCTGACTGTTGGCAGAAGTCCTCTGTTCCTTACCACATGGACCTCTTCATAGGGCTGTTTGAGTGCCCTCATGACACAGGAGCTGACTTCCTCAAGAGTGAGTGATCCAATAGAGAAAGCAAGGAGGAAGACACAATGCCTTCGTGTCCTAATCTCAGAAGTCACTCACTGTCACTCCTGCCACATTCTCTATGCTTTATAAAAAAATCACGAAGACAAGCCCACACTAACGGTAGGGGAAAATTAGGCTCCACTTTTTTAAAGGAGGAATATGAAAAGAAAAAATGTATAGTCATATGTGAAAACCACAACATAAGAGGACAAAATAACTCAAATGGGTTTGAAACATGAGGATGTATGGACTTACCTCACTAGAATCCAGAAATAGAGCAAATATCAGGATATTGATTGACCTAATGGCTTGCTGAAGTCATCAAGGAACCAGGATCTTTCTGATTCTTTGCTCTTTTATCCAAAGGGTCATTTGAAGCTGACTCTCCTCATGGTCACAGGATGGCTGCCAGGCACTGAGGGTAATGTACTTCCTTGTTCATATCTAGCCAGAGAAAGGATGAACTCCTTTGATCACACAACAGAACTCCCCTGTGATCTGGGGAGAATCATGTGCTAATTGGCTTAGACCTGGTCTATCTGTGCATTGGCACTGTGGCAAGGGGGTAGAACTATCTGACTGGCTTAGACTTGGACCTTAGGGTTGCTCATTCCCTCCCAAATCACAAAGTTTACACAAAGAGTGAGGGAGAATGTGGATACTGAAGAAGAATACAATGTTCACCACAAAAATAGCTAGGCGAACAAGCTGCTGATTCTAGGAGAACTAACACTAACAGCCAGGGCTCACCCCCCTGAAGTTGGACGTCACCACTCTCCATCATCTTCCCCCTCAACCCCACTCAAGGCCCAGACAGCCCAGCAAGTGAAGATGTAGCTGGACCAACAAGCTTCTCGTTGGGGAGGCAAATAGTGTGTGAATATATCAGTCACCTTCGGTTCCATCACTTGAATCAACTGAGATCCCAAGAGCTCAGACTCAAGGGATTGGAACTTAGATTGGAAGGGAGATAGCGTAAAGGAATGGGAAAGTGGAAAGGAGAGGGGGATGTTGAGTAGCGCAGGCCATTCTAAGCAACCCCCAGTTTTCCCCCAAGCCCCACACACAGCCTCCCTCTCTAATGGTATCATGGCCATGATGAGATGGCCCAATTCACATGGGTCCTATGCCTCAAAGCATCAGGTACACACAGAAAAGAGGCTTACTATGTTGGGTCCTGTATTAAGTTTCCTAGGCTGCTGTAATAAAGTGTCACAAACCGAGTAGCTTAAAACAAGTATTGTCCCACGGTTCTAGAGGCTAGCAGGATGAAATCAAGGTGTTGAGGGGGTGGTGTTTCCTCTGAGACCCTGGTAAAATACTTCCTGGCCTCTTCTTAGCTGTCGGTGGCGGTCAGCAATCCTCGTCATTACTTGGCTTGCATGTGCACCACTCCAATCTCTGTGTCTGTCATCATACAACATTCTCCCTATGCGTCCCTGTCTTTACATGGTGTTTTTCTTTTCTTATAAGGACACCAGTCATATTGGATTAGGGCCACCTTAATGATTTCATCTTAACTTTATTCTATCTGCAAAGACCCTATGGCCAAATAAAGTCACTTTCTCCAATACCCAGGGTTGAAACTAAAATATATCTTTTGTGGGGATACAATGTAACCCACAACAGACTCCTTTCATTAGTTCTTCCTCCAGTGCTTTTGGTAATAGCTGCTGAGCAACTGCAGTTCTTTCCTTTAAAGAGTAGCCTATATTTCCCAGTCTAATCATCCTTCATGGATTTGGAAGGTAAAGGCAGGGCAATGTCCTGTCTGCTGGTCCTTCAAGAATATAACACACTGGCTCACCAATGGCCGCAAGGTTGGTGATTTCTCTGTTAAATTAGCCTGTGTACGGAGTGCTCAGCCTGCTTAATGCCTTCCTGAACCAGGGAGATGTACTGAAGCAGCATTTAGGTTCTGGCCATATAAACCTAACCTCACTCTCCTCTCAGGGCCTTGGTTTCCTCATCTGTAAAATCTAGAGAGGCTTCTAGTATCTAACAGTGACTGTAAAGTGGCCACATCTGGCCCAAATCAGATACACATCGAAATTCACAATTAATGCACAGCCTAATTGTTTTCCTAATTAATTGAGGTGGGTTTCCCTTGAGACCTACAGAAAGGCTCATTAGAGCTATTAAAGCATCCCCCTGGAGACAGTATGGATTTTAATATGCAGATTCCAAAGTTAGATAATAAAGAAGCTACCCCTCTTCTCTTCCCAGGAGCCAGTGCTTTGTGTTCATACGAATGTCTGGACACCCACAAAGACATCCCTTGACACACACATAAGAAATCATGAAGGGTGAGAGCAAGCAGGGCAAAATGTCGGAACTACAGGAGAGTTGGGGTTGTTCACTCTGCAGTCACTCAGCAGCCAGTGTTCTCTTGGCTTCAGTTTGGCAACTGCACAAGTACTAAACAGCTTTCCCTATGGAAGGAAAAAAAGAATCTCTGGCCCTGCAGGACTGAACCAACACAGCTATACAGGCCTGCAAGAGTCAGCAGGGCCATCCAAGGACTATATCCAAAGGCCATGGGTCCTTTGGGCAGCCATATTGAATTCAGCATCAGCAATGGGCTCATTCAGTAAGGTCCGGCTGAGGGCTTAGGACCAAGAGCACAGGACCAAGCTCTCTAAGGAAGAAGCCCCAGAGGACTAGGCAGTCTGATTCACACCAGAGCAGGGCTTCCAGCCAAGCCTGGAACCTCCTCACACAGCAAAGAACCTAATGGGGTAAATGCTAATTGAATGAAGGGGACAGACAGACAGAAGTCAGAGGTAGCAGTGGAGGAGATGGGGAGAAAGGGAGAAAAAGCAGCAGCAGAAGAAAAAGAAGGGGAAGGAGAAGCAGAAGGAGGAGGAAGATGATGAGGAACAGGAAGGGGAAGGAGGTGGGAAGGGGAAAGGAGAGGAGAAGCCCAGTGATAAGCAGCAAGCCATATGGCCGGGGCCAAGATCCTTTGCCTTGGTGGGCTCTGGAGATGCAAGGCTCCCCCCGGCATGTGAAATCTCAAGCCCCTGATTAGCAATTACAGACTCACCCACTGGTGGGCCATGGTCTCCAGTGGTCTCCTTGCCCGTGGTTCAGGTGGGCTCAGAGTCCAGGTAGGGCTAGAGGACAGCAACAGACCCTGAACTGTGCATGTGTCACCCTTTTCCTCAGGGTCTTCTAGAAAAGGCACTCCTGCCTCACCCTCCCTCCAACCAATCTTTCCCACAGCCTCTTGCAACCAAATGAACACATCTGTTGGTAAAAGGCAATGTAGTAAGAGAACAAGATCTGGACCCAGGTGGTTGGGCTTGAACCCTGGTCTTGCCATTCACCAGCTTTTCATCACTGGACAAATGACACAATCAACGTAAGTCACTATTTCTTCATTTGTAAAATGGAGAAAATGGTAATATCTGCTTCCCAGGGTTCTTGTGAAGAATAAATGAGATAATGTATGTAAGTAGTGTAAACTGTGTGTGTGTGTGTGTGTAATGCTTATTGTGCTTATCGTGTGTCAGGCACTATGTTAGTCATTACACTGACATACAATGCATATATATGTATGTATCCCATTGCTCTTATACAAAAATGATTACGGCTTCTGAGTGAAGTGAATATTGTCTACAGGACAGAATCCAAAGTCAATCTTAAAGCCTCTTAATTTGGCAGTTAAAATTCCATGCAGCCCCCAATGGCAATGCTTCTACATCTTGAAACTGGAAACTCAGATTGCAAGTGGCCTCTTTTTCCAGGTCAAAGGAGGCTGCTCCTCTTAATAACCATCCTGGAAAAACACAACATCTGAGAAAAGGTGCCCTCACTGCCTCGCTCCTTGTCCCCAACTAATCAGTTTCCTGCTTTTGCCCTGGGAGACTGATTATTGCCCTCCTGCTCACTGGGAGGTTGTAGGTAGGGGACATGACAGTCAGGGAGGCCTCTGCTCGCATCCTCTCTACTCACCAGTGAAACAGAAAGGGATGTCAAAAGAGCACTTCCCCTTGCAGAGCTTGGACTGCTCCAGGAATGTGCTGCTTAGAGGCCTGTCTTGGCCTCCTTATTGACTGAGGAAAGCAACATCTGTTGGCACAAAACAAGAGCTCTTAACTGTCTTGTTAAAATCAGAGCTCCTCAACCGGCTCCCACTGGGTAATTTTTCTGGGTTAATAGTTGGGCCACAGAGCTGAGAGACAGGGAGAGATAATAGCCCTTGGTGCCTCTTAAAGCCATCTATATGTCTTGCCTTTGCCATTAAGCCATTCCAGCTTTTCCCAGGTTTTGTTCCCCAGGCTTCCCACAGATGGCCTAGTTCAGCGTCTTTTTTTTTTTTTTTTTTTTTTTTTTGAGACGGAGTCTCGCTGTGTCTCCCAGGCTGGAGTGCAGTGGCGTGATCTCGGCTCACTGCAAGCTCCGCCTCCCGGGTTCACGCCATTCTCCCGCCTCAGCCTCCCAAGTAGCTGAGACTACAGGCGCCCGCCACCACGCCCGGCTAGTTTTTTGTATTTTTAGTAGCGACGGGGTTTCACCATGTTAGCCAGGATAGTCTTGATCTCCTGACCTCGTGATCCACCCGCCTCGGCCTCCCAAAGTGCTGGGATTACAGGCTTGAGCCACCACGTCTTTTTAATCTCTATTGCATCACAATCACCTGGGGAACTTTGGTAAAACAAGAAGACTGAGCTCCACCTGGACTAACTGAACCAGAATCACTTGGGTATGGAACTCAGGGAATCTGTGCTTCTTAAAAGCTCATGGGGTAATTCTGATGCACAGTGAGGGTGGAGAACCACAGTTCCAGACAGTTTTCCATAGGTTTGCTGGGCCTGTCTGAAAGAAAGTGGCTGCTGCTTAGAAAACTGTTCCCACCCCATACTCTATGCATATGCACACACACAATCTCTCAAGTATCAGCGTTGTAGTGTGGTATAACTGAGTCATGAGCATGAGCCCCTTTTACAACCTGCCCACCCAGGTAAGCTCAGGTCATGAGAGCAGTAACTACCACATGTGCAGGTCTTCACTGCTTACCAAGCTTTCTTCAGAGATGTTAGTGTCTTTGATCTTCTCAGCTGCCTGGGGAGTAGTAATTATTATTACCATTCTACAGACGAGAAACTTGAGGCCTGTGGTAGGCAGAATAATGACACCAAAGATATTCACATCCTAATTCTCAGAACTTGATGGTTCTGAAAATTAATATAAACCCTTTGAAAAACATTTTGTGTAAAAGCCTTTGATCCAGTGACTCCACATTCAGGAGCCTATCCCAAGGAAAAATTTACAAATACAAACATAAAAATCCTTATGAGCAAAAGTATTTATCATAGTTATTTATATTTAAAAATTAAAATGATTTACATTTCCAAAATTAACGGAAGGCTTAGGTAAAATATGATACAGTCACTCAACTATTTATGTAGTCAATGGAAATGTTTGCTGTAGGTATTAATACAGACTATATTTAGTATAATTTAGCACATTTTATATAATTTAGAATATATTTAAATACAATATTTAATTGAAATACCAGGATTTCAAGTTGTATATACAGTATAACTATGTAAAAACTCTTTTTTAAATGGAAAGAAATGTTTATTGTTCCTCTTCTTTCTATTGTCTGAACTGTATTTTCAATTCTTTATGAGTATACTTTATAAATGAGTATTACAGTACACCCCCCACAAAGAAGTCCACATCCTGATCCCCTGACCTTATGAATATGTTACCTTATGTGGCAAAGGGACTTTGCAGATGGAATTAAGTTAAAATGGGGAGAGTATCCTGGACTATCTAAGTGGGCCCAATGTAATTACAACGGTCCTTTTAAAAGAAAGACCGGAGACTCAGAGTCAGAAAAGAGGTGGTGATGGAAGCAAAAATCAGGGTAATGTGTCCAGGAGCCAAGGAATGCAAGCAGTCTGTAAAAGTTGGAAATGGTCTAGGCACAGTAGCTTGTGCCTGTAATCCCAGCACTTTGGGAGGCTGAGGCGGGTGGACTGCTTGAGGCCAGCCTGGGCAACACAGCAAGAACCTATCTCCACAAAAAATAAAAAACAAAATTAGCCAGATATAGTGTCGTGTGCTTGTAGTCATAGCTACATAAGAGGCCGAGGCAGAAGGACTGCTTGAGCCCAGGAGTTCAAAGTTGCAGTGAGCTATATTGCACCACTGCACTCTGGCCCAGGCAACAGAGGGAGACCCTGTCTCAAAACAAAACAAAGTTGGAAAAGACAAGGAGCGGATTCTCCCCTAGAGCCCCCAGCAGGAACACAGCCTTTGATTTTAGCCCCAAAAGACCCATTTTGGACTTGGACGTCCAGAGCTGTAAGCTAATAAACTTCAGTTGTTTTAAGCCATGACATTTATGGTAGTTTGTTACAACAGCAATAGGAAACTAATATAAGACCCGAAGAGGTAAAGTCCAAAGTACCTGTAGGAGCTGAGACCAGTTCTCATTTCCCTCCTGCTGTAGACTTGGGTACCCCAAAGCCCAGAGCTGCCCCATAAAGGGAGAAGAGACAGCTCCACTGTGTGTGTGCACCCCTCTAGGGCTGGGGACTGGTTAAACCTCTGGCAGCCCCAGCTGTTGAGCCTTCCCGCCTTCCCCTTTTCCTCTAGAGTCTCCTTCCTAGGGATTACAGTGTGGTGTACAGATAAGAGCAGAGGAACTGACTTGAATATAAGAGCATTTTCCTTTGGAACACTCCACTCCCCAGCCATCAAGGTTTTTATAGCAAATCACCATCCATAGCAACAAGATCAAAAATTCTAAACAGGCAGAAGCTAACAATAAATATCTAAAACGATTATGTGTTGAATGACAGTGGTGAGAAGAAACAAAAAATTAAACTAAAACCAGAAGGTGAGTTCTACCACTTTTTAAAGTGACTGCAATCACAAATACCCATCATCCAGGGAAGAACTGGGGTTCTTTGGCTTTTGGTTTTTAAAGTGGAGGGAACATTAGCAGAACCTGTTAGGAAATTAATTATTTTATATTGTTGGTTCTCCAGACCAGCAGTATCAGCATCATCTGAGAACATTATTAAAATGCACATTCTCAGGCTCCACCCAACACCTACTGAATGAGGAGCTCTGGGTTGGGGCCCAGCCATGTGCTCTAACAAGCTCTCCAGGTGACTCTCATGCACACCAGTTTGAGAACCACTGTGCTACAGGAAATCCAAATGCTGCTAAAAGGTTTGCCTGTTTTCTATCAAACCGAAAAAATAACAGTTTCCCAGTATGTAGGTTAACAGCCAGTTTGGGCCCAAACTGGCAAAAAAAAAAAAAAAAAGAACAGAGTTTGGGGCCAGATTGGCAAGAGAACTGAAGTAAAATACTGAGGGGAAACGGCCTCTTTACAACTTTTTTCTTACGGATGTGTGATATAAATAGTATGCTTGCTGTGCAAACACATCCCCAATCCCTCCTTCCAACCCCATTGCTGCCCCTTACCCTCTCCTACAAAAAAAATTCCGAATCCTTCTGTTTCTCAGTCCAGACTCCAGCTTTTTTCCTGGTCTTTCTCAAGTCATCCAAACCTCCTCCCAACCGCCACAAAGCTGCCCACCTACTATGCAAATCTAAACCCTTGTCATTCCCTCCCTTCAGACAATCCTAAAGCTCCCTCCAGAATGAAATTTCGTGTCAGAACTGTCTACTGGAACCCCTGGAAGCAAATAAATTGCCTTCCTCTAGCCTGAGAAACGTTCATTTGTCTCCTCTCCACTCTTGTGACAGCACCAAGAAGCTGTTCCCGTAGCTTAGGGTTCCCTCGGCTCCGACTAGCCCCGCGAAGCTGCTCGGCGAAGCGGAGACTGGTGGAAGGCTGTAGTCTGGAAGGTTTAGACTGAGCTGGAGGGACACCATGTGGCCATACCCAGTATGGCACGTCAGGCCAGGTGGCTTCTGTTGTTTCTGTGGTTTTTGTAAAGACCGTGAAACATGATGTTTAGGGTATTTTTGAGGATAAAAAAAGAGCAAAAGTTCACTCACAATTATGTTAACAAGATTATTGTTATTTCCGTTTCTTCTATTAAACATTTTCTGACAATTACAAACACAACACCGCCACCCCAAGGAGCACCCCTTTCTTTTCAATGGAAATCTGATCAGCATTTTCCATGTTCATTCAAGGTTTTTGCAATCATTCTCTTCAGTGATAGATAACAATAGACCCTTGATACAAGCTGGTGTAATGAAATGGAATGAAGGAGCATTCAATTGTAGAGGGATGTTCAAGGTAGAGGGGAACAGGGAAGTGAACCATTAATTCTGCCTGGACAGTCAGGGAAGACTTCTGAGAGGAGATGTCATTCAGGTGAGGTGATTGAAGGAGGATCAGGTTATAGGCTGGATCCATTAAAAAGGTGTTTATTCTGGCACAGCTGAACACAATAAAGCCTGAACCAGGACAAAGCCCTGGGATCTAGTGGAGGGGAGGGATGCATCAGAAGTCTCTGGGGAGCAGGTTAAAACACAGATTTCCAGGCTTTACCCAGAGACCCAGATCTTGTAGGTCTAAGGAGGGGCCCAGGAATCTGAAAATTTAGCAAGACCTCCCCACAGGGTGCTACTGCTGCAGGTAATCCTCATGCCCACCACCATCATTAAGCCCACAATCATCCTTGCCACCCCTCCTTCTTACGGCCTCTGTGGCCTCTGCCTGGAAAGTTCTTCCCATTCTGCTCTCGCTTGGCAAATGCCTTCTCCTTCAAGACCCAGCAGTGCAAATGCTCATAGGTAAACCCTTTCTGACTGCGTGCTTTGTGCTTTCCACCACATTATTACTTTATAAAGAAAGACTATTTAATTACATTCTTTAAAAAAAAAAAAAAAAAACCCTAGGGTAGGTCTCCTAATAAACCCCATTTTACAGACGAGAAAACGGAGGCAAAGTGCACCTGAGTAACTGGCCCATTACCCATACTGCTCAGATGTATGTTTTCTTTTTTGAGACGGGGTCTCACTGTCGCCCAGGCTGGAGTGCAGTGGTTCGATCATAGTCCACTGCAGTCTTGAACTCCTGGGTTCAAGTGATTCTCTCACCTCGGCCTCCCAAGTAGCTGGGACTACAGATGAATACCACCACAGCCAACTAATTTTTTTATTTTTTGTAGAGACAGGATTTCATTATGTTTCCCAAGCCGGCCTCAAACTCCTGGCTTCAAGCAATGCTCCTGCCATAGCCTCCCAAAATACTAGGATTACAGGTGTGAGCCACCACGCCCAGCCTGGGATGTATATTTTCTACGTCGCCCGACAAGACTACTCACAGCATGAGGCTGACGCTAATGGTTGTCTCTTTGGCCCTGGAGCCTAGGGCAGTGCCGACATTGTAGTTGCTTTGTAAATATTTGTCCAACAAATTTTAAAAACAAATACTGCCCCCTTCCATCGTGACCCTCAGCCAGTGCCTAGACAACAAATCTGCCCTCTCCCTCTGCTCTCTTCCTTCTCTCCTTCACCCCCACTGCTTCCCCCTCCTCCTCCTCTCCTTTCCCTCCACTCCCTCCTCCCACACCTTTCCTACTCTCCTTCCCCCACCACCATCTCCTTCTTCTCCTCCTCCTCTTCTTTCCCCCAACCACTACCTCCTTCCCCTCCTTCCTGCCCCGCCCCGCGCTCTCCTTTCAAGGGGCCTGGGACCCCTTTCCTCCTGTTCTGTCACCTGGAAGTACTCAGCAGCCCCTGAGGCCAGCCCTAGCCTGCTATTGACCAAGCGACCGGAGTACCAAGGAACGCACTGTTCCTGTTGAGCCTTTTTATTTGGCAAATCATGGAGACAGCTCTCTCAGCTTCCAGACTTGCCTCTTCAAAGCCTCCTCTTTGCTGAGGCTGCCTCCAAGCCTCTCCCTCACAGCTGCTCTCCGCCTTCCTCTCTCACTCCGGGTCAGTTTCTGGATCCCTCCTTCCTTTCTGCTCCGGTCCCTGCGTTCTCCCCATCCCTCCCCTGTCCCCTTGGCCTCCCTCCCACTTTCTCTCCGGGTGTCGCTCCCTCCTTTCTTCTCTCCTTCCCCTTTCCTCCCGCTCCTCTATCCTCCCCCCAGCCCCACTGGCTCTTTAGCTTGGCTGGTCTCTCCCAGCGTCTCCACCAGTCCGGCCTATCCTCTCCCAAGTTCCGCGCTGCTCCGTCCTGGCCTCCGGACACTCCCCGGAGAGGCCCTTGGCTGCCCGGCTGCCTCCTCCCTGCGTCAGCGCCTCCCACCCTGGAGGCCTGCGCCGGGCCCCTCGCTCCTCCGAGTGCTCACTAAGGCCGCTCACCTCAAACCCCGGCCCGCCCCCCTCCCTCCCAGGGCGGCCTCCCAGGGCGGCCTCCCAGGGCGGCCTCCCCGGCAGCCCGCGCCGCTCTGCCCACGCCCCCACCCGCCCCCACCGCCATCACCACGGGCTCCAGCAGTCAGAAAAAAAAAAATCACCGCGTCCCCGAGCGGGGACCGAGGCACTGCCCGCCCCAGCTTCTGCTCCCGACACAGTGCAGGCGGCCTGGAGCCCCAGCGGCCGAGCAGCCTGCGCCCCGCGGGTGCTGCGGACAGTAGCGGCCCTGGGCGGGGTCTGGAGCGCGGGCGCCGCGAGTCCCAGCACTTCCCGCCGCGCCGCCGGCGCCCCGGCGCGGGAGGAGGATGCGGGACCCGCAGGGAATTCATTCCTGTCCCAGCCCTGGCCGCCCTTCTGACGGCGGAGCTGGCGAAACCCGCTGCCCGCCGAGCAGAAGCCGAGGGTAGACGCTAGGCAGCCTCGGGGCGACGGCGGCCTGAGGGCACCGAGCAAGGAGCACAAAAAAACCGGTTGCGGCCGGGCGAGGCGGCGGGAAGCTTTCGGAGCCGCTACCGAAGCTTCCGGCAGAGCCCTCGAAGTCGCTCCGTTCCTTTCTTCCGTAAACACCTAATTGCAAGCCCCCGTGGGCCAGGCATGGGGTACCAGAGATCAATAAAACGGGATCTCTGCCCTCGGGACCCCGTGTGGCGAATACAGTGTGGTAAATGAAATCACAAATCGTGGGAAATGGTGAAAGGAATCACGTTCTGTACACACATGCGACAAACAGCTCAACGCATTTCACATGTATTTCAGTCCTCATCTGTTCAGAAGCTACTATTACCCCATCTCACAGAGAAGAAAACGGAGGCTCAGTTGTGTAACTTCTTGCTCAGAGTCACACAGCTAATAGTACAGGAAGCGGGGATTCTTAAACAGCCTGATTGACTCCAAAATGGACTTTACTGCTTTCTACTGATAAAACGTACCATGGATACCAAACTCTGTTAGGGGGTGAGACCCCAGTGGTTTCTGAGGGATGAAAAGGAGTTCCTTCTGTAGCCAAAGAACTCTAGGCCAAGGGATGGTGTGTGCAATCTCCTTTGATATGCTGTAATTGTTTTTCTTTTAATGAACATTTTTTAAATCTGAAATAATTTCTGATGAAGTGGTTTAGATGTTCAATTCAAAATTTTTCTGAGGATCCCAACATGAAAGGGTTCTTTAAAAAAATATATCAAATATCAGCTGCGCGTAGTGGCTCACGCCTGTATCCCAGCGCTTTGGGAGTCCAAGGCGAGTGGATCACTTGAGGCCAGGAGTTCAAGACCAGACTGTTCAACATGGTGAAACCCCGTCTCTACTAAAAATACAAAAATGAGCCAGGTGTAGTGGCACATGCCTGTAATCCCAGCTACTCGGGAGGCTGAGGCAGGAGAATCACTTGAACCCAAGAGGCAGAGATTGTGGTGAGCTGAGATGGCACCACTGGGCAACAGAGTGAGAAAAAAAAAAAAATATATATATATATATATATAATTTCAAATTAATACTTAACAGTAATACTAAAGCCAACTTTAAAAGAGGGAAAAAGAATCGCCCACAATGCCACCATCCTACCCTGGCCTTTTATTTATTTATTTTTTTTTTTAAGACAAGGTCTTGCCCTGTCACCCAGGCTGGAGTACAGTGGCCCAGTCAGAGCTCACTGCAGCCTCTACCTCCTGGGCTCAAGCATGTGCCACCACACCTAGCCTTTGTTTGTTTGTTTGTTTGTTTGTGACAGGGTCTCCCTATATTGCCCAGGTTGGTCTCAAACTCCTGGGCTCAAGGGATCCTCTTGCCTTGGCCTTCCAAAGCACTGCAATTACAGGTATGAGCCACTGCATCTGGCCTACTCTGGCTTTTTAAATCACCATATATTTCCTCCCAGTTCTTGTAAGCAAATGCACAGGCACTTAACCTGGGTGGTGTGAAAGGCAGTCCCATTAGTGTGCTCCATCAGTGTGACCAACTGAATGTTAAGAGGGTTTGATGGGATTTACAAATGTTCTCTAAGTCGCTGTTTCTTCATCAGTAAAATTTATCTGTCTGAATCACCATTTCTATGTAGCAAAAAATTTTAATATCTCTATAAAGGTCATTGATTTCTTGCTTACAAAGTAAGCATATCCTTGTAAGCAAAGTCCTTGCTTACAAAGAAGACACGCCCAGTGTATGTGCACTTGCTTAGTTTTCATGGAGGAGACTGCATTCTTAACTGGTGCCCAAGGCCCAGGTCTCCTTCCCAAATGAGTCTCTTGCTCCCCAAAGTCTCCACTCATGTCAAACAGTCACGCCTAGTGTTCTTGGAACATACCAACTATGCTCCTATCTTCAGAACTTTGCTTTTATCCTTCTCCTTCCTCCAGGGCCTTTTCTTTCTGCTTGCCTCATATTTTTTTCAGACCCCATTTGTTAGAATCCAAATAAAGTTGAAATTTGTCAGTAAAGCTCTTTTAGCATCCCCAGGGATTTTTCCTGCCTCTGAGCCCCTCCAGTTCTTGCTATCAACACCACTTATTGCTTTATGTTGTTGCATCATTTACAGGCATGCTCTGTCTTCTAGATTTGAAGATCTTAAAGGCAAGGACCATGTCTGATTTCTCCTCCTCTATCTTCTGCTCATAACAGACACTTTGCCAATGTGGTTGATTATAATGATGCTGGTCATAAGTGATACAAAACACTAGAATTTCTAGCCATAAGAAAAGACCATAGATTCAGAAGTTAAACTGAGCCAGATTCAAATCCTACTGCCTCCATTTACTAATGATGTGACCTTGGGAACCTCTCTGAACTCCTCTGAACCTCAAGTTTCTCATCTATAAAATGGGAACAATGGGTGGGGTATGGTGGCTCTTGCCTGTAATCCCAGCACTTTGGGAGGCTGAGGTGGGCGGATTACATGAGGTCCCGAGTTCTAGACCAGCCTGGCCAACATGGTGAAACCCCATCTACTAAAATTACAAAAAAATTAGCAGGGTGTGTTGATGGGCTCCTGTAATCCCAGCTACTCGGGAAGCTGAGGCAGGAGAATCGCTTGAACCCGAGAGGTGGAGCCAAGAGCACACCACTGCATCTCAGCCTGGTTGAGAGTGAGACTCCGTCTCAAATAGATAAATAAATAAATACTAATGGGAACAATGATATGATTATTGGAAGACTCTAATGAAGTAATGCTTAGCACAGTGTAAAAAGTGCTTAGTATGTCATACACACTGAATAGTTGGTACTATTTTTTACTACTATTAATAAAAAAAAAAGATTGACTAGAGTTTGCTAATTGTTTCAAAGCGCATTTGTTTAATAAAAGTCTGTCAAACATGATGAAATTATCTGTCAAAGAATTTCATGTTAAAGTTCAGTGACAAATAAGTAGTTCCGGGGACTTCACACTTGAGTGAAATTCCATAGCTCTGAGATTTCGCTACCCAGTGCCAATGTCTGTGACCCTTGCTCAAAGTTACCAAAGTATGCTAATTTGAACAGTCATTACTTTGTTTCCATGATTTGAAACGACACTCAGAGCTAGCTCAGTCTTCTAGAATGCTGGAGCTGGGAGTCACTCTAGGGACAGCCCTTGTTCTGTAAACAAGGGAGCAACAGCCCTGACAGAGTCAACTGGCAGGTAAGTAGCAGAGCTGGAATTTTGAACTCCAATATCCTAACCTCCAGTTCAGAGCTCAGCATCACCACACCTTGCTGACTGCTTGAAGAAAGAGTAACTCTGGGGAACTCATGCCCCATAGACCAGGAACACTGGGATTTTATCTCCTCCAAGTGTATTTATTCCCATGAGCTCCACTGAGTGACCATACTTATAGACTGCAGGAAGAAGGGCGTGACTTGTGTAATAGCTGTTAAATGTAAAACAGTTCTCTTGCTAAAACCTTTGGCCTCCTCCAGTGACTGCTATCTAAGTA
Source organism: Macaca fascicularis (assembly GCF_037993035.2). Classification (NCBI taxonomy): domain Eukaryota; kingdom Metazoa; phylum Chordata; class Mammalia; order Primates; family Cercopithecidae; genus Macaca; species Macaca fascicularis. The sequence goes on from NC_088388.1 coordinate 54,871,908, forward strand.
CTCCATTTTCTGCGAGTGAGAATAGTTAATGCTCAAAGATGCTAAACAACAGCTGCAGTCTGCATCTTCTCTCTAGAGTTCCTGCTCAGCATTGAATCCAGCCTCTATGCTGGAACTCAAGTAACCAAGCTGCTTTGAAAGGTAACTCTGGGGAATATTAAAAAGTCACCAAACCTCCCGGGACTCACATGCAGAGACACTTTGTATATGGAAGCAAACAGGATGAAAAAGGCTGCAGAGAGCATGCCTTGCTTCTGACACATTGTCGGCTCCAATATACAGTCTCTCGCTGCTATGATTTCATCTGAGAGGAAAGCAAAGAAGAGAAATAAATATTTGTTGAGTGAATGACTGATTGCCAAAGGTATAATTCAGTAATCAGTCACAGCACCATCAGTCATTTCTGAGCAACTAAAATTTCACAAACAGAATCATCACCCCACTGGCTTACAGGGCAGAGCTTGGCTCCTGTCTCAACATTCTGGGGGCTTTCTCAGGTGACAGATTGTAGGAATTCCTGGCATGCAGAACTCACAATGAAATTTGCCCAGAGGTGCATCTTGCCTGAATCAAATTTAACTGTCACATGGTTCCCTTGAAGGCACTTGGTAGAGAGGGTTCATCCCTATGGACTAGAAACATACCTTGATTCATAAGGAAGCCCCATCAAATTCAAGGCCCAGACTAGAGCCAAATAAGGTTCCCTTCCATCCCTCATCTTCTATAAACTCAGCCATAACTCTCATCCTGAGAATCTAGCAGTGTGACCTCATCGCAGCCTTGCCCTTACCTTGTCCCCACATATGTGACCTCTGAGCCTTTCACTCATGATTCATGATTTACACCCCTTCCAGGACAATACTGAGCACTGACCACCACACCAGCTGACATTGCAGGCTCCAGAACCTATAATGTCACCTCCTCTAGACACAGTGATGAGTGCAGTTCCTCCCAAGCTAACTCTCTGGCCTATGCACTGCATCTATAAATGTATAGAATCAAGGCTGGGTGCGGTGGCTCATGCCTGTAATCCCAGCACTTTGGAAGGCCGAGGTGGGTGGATCATCTGAGGTCAGGGGTTCAGGACCAGCCTGGCCAACATGGTGAAACTCTGTCTCTACTGAAAATACCAAAAAATGAGCCGGGCCTGGTGGCGCACGCCTGCAATCCCAGCTACTTGGGAAGCTGAGACACGAGAATCGCTTGAACCCAGGAGGTACAGGCTGCAGTGAGCCGAGATGATGCCACTGTACTCCAGCCTGGGTGACAGAGTGAGACCCTGTCTCAAAACAAAATGTATAGAATCCCAGACAGACCCATTTGTTGAGCACTCACTATGTGCCAGGTACTTAGCTAAACATTCTACAGGCATTACCTGATTTCATTCTCCCAATAGCCAAGTGAGGTAGATTTTATTCGGCTCATTTTATATGTGAGGAAACAGAAGCTCAGAGATCAAATGACTGGCCCAAGGTCACACACCTAACAAGTGACAGAGCAAAATTAGTACCCAGATGTGGCTGACTCCAAATCTCCAGCTAGTAGCCTCTGCACTCCACAGCAGCCTTTGTCATATTGTCTTTCATTGCTGACGGACAGCTCTGCACACTCATGAACACCAGGCCGCCAGTACTGGAGACAGCTGGAACTGGTCTAGCCAGCTCACTCATCCATCTGTTCATCTTTCTAGCAGATGTTGATACGCACTGTGGGCCAGGCCTGTGGCAGGTGCTGAGGATGTAGAATAAATAACACAGAAGTCCTGCCCTTAACATGAGGATTTTGAAGGCAAACAAGGACTTATTCTGGAGGCTTCTCAGTCTGTCACCTGTGTATGTTCACTTTTATCAACAGATCATATTTGCAGGGAGCTCTGGGTTGCTGAGCTGGGCTCTTGGGGCCTGGGTCATACAAACTGCAGAGCACAGGGCCAAGTAGCACTACTGTTGACACCATGCTCAGTACTTATCCCAAGGGAACTTCAAACAGTGGAGTAATCCAAAACTTCTCATTTTCACCTGCCTGGAATTTCTATTTGGCTATACCTTTGAATGACCCAGTAATAGCAATATTTCTAGAGCCATTATAATTCACATAAAAGTGGTTTGTGTTTCTTCAGTTACTGGCTTAATCTGATATAGAAGGCTTGGAGGACCATGGAGAAATTCCCAAACACCTCCTAACATTCCTCATATTTTTTTCCTTCTTATGGGATACGAATGAGGCAGACAATTGTGACTGACCCTCGTGCTGAAGTCACACCACATCTGTGTGCACCTTTCCAGAAGCTCTACTTCAACAGGTGCAACGTGAAAGAGGTGCAAGATTTCTGTAATAAATTCTCCTTCTCCAGCAATTATATTCACTTACACTTTAAGTATTTTTGTTAAGGATAGAGAAAGCCTGCCTACTGAGACTGCCCACTCCAACAGGGAAACACTCCAATTTCTTCCCCAGAGAGGTAAAGGAGCTTGAGAGTGCTCACAGAACTTGGCCATGGCTGTGCATGGTGGCTCACACCTGTAATCCCAGCATTTTGGGAGGCCAGGGCACACGGATCACCTGAAGTCAGAAGTTCAAGACCAGCCTGGCCAACATGACAAAACCCCGTCTCTATTAAAAATACAACAATTAGCTGGGCGTGGTGGTGCGTGCCTGTACTCCCAGCTACTCAGAAGGCTGAGGCACAAGACTTGCTTGAACCCAGGAGGCAGAGGTTGCAGTGAGTCAAGATTGTGCCACTGCATTCCAGTTGGGCGACAGAGTGAGACCCTATCTCAAAAAAATAAAAACAAAAATAGAACATGGCCAGAACAAGCTTGGCCAGAACAGGCAACTGACTTCTGTGTTTACCCACTAAGACCAAATAGGCCATGCCAGCTAATCCTAGACTATTCAAACTTCCAGAACAACCCCACTTTTGGTGACGAACTGAAAAACAATGCAGATTGCATCTGAATGTTGCTCAGTAACACTTTCCATAGAGAAAAAATATAAACAAAGACTATTCGTTTGACTTGTCTGTAGCTCATCATGCCTGAAATAGCCATCTCATTCCTTAATGAAAAGAATCTAGGTTGGCCTACCCCAGAGAAGGTATATCCCTGATATTGGCAAGACCCTAAACAGAGGCTTCTTATAAGGGTAAACACATACTGGTCAAAAAGCATTATGTTCACTGATGGGGAAATGTCATTATGAACAAGGTGGCATAATAGGTTTTCACTTTTCCTAGTTGTATTCCTTTTGTGTACAAGTGATTTTATGCTGTGCTGGTTTAATACAAGGCACCTCAAATGGTTTTTGCCTCTACAAAGTGTGTACAGTCTGTTAATTCCTGCCTACTTGAATGTACCCAAATGCAGGTCCCAACCAAGCCTGCCTCCTCCAGGAAGTCTGCTGTAACTTGTATACTGCATTTTTTTTCAAGCCTTTTTACGATGCGCCCTCGAAACCTTAGTTAGATGGCATTAATGGCCTGATATGACTTCAAGACAGGATAAAATCACCATAAGAGGAAAAATATCTTTTGTCCATTAGAGGAGAAGGCAGATGGAAAATTGGAATTGTCGAATGACTTTTCAAAAACAGCTTGACTGTTAATCAGGTGACCTTTCCCAGGAAACTACTAAATGTATACAACTGTAGCTTAGTATTCCTGTGCAAAGTAGCAATATACTACTGATATTTCTATTACTTGTCTACCAGCTATTTAAAAAATTGTATATGATGGTACAGCCTTTTGAGGGAACATATTTCACTTCTAAAACTTATTCTGAAGAATTAACTGTAACTGGCTGGGCCTGGTGGCTCACACCTGTAATCCCAGCACTTTGGGAGGTTGAGATGGATTGATTACTTGAGACCAGCCTGGCCAACATGGTGAAACCCTATCTCTACTAACACAAAAATTAGCTGGGTGTGGTGGCACACACTTGTAATCCCAGCTACTTGGGAGGCCGAGGCAGGAGGATTGCTTGAACCTGGGAGGCAGAGGCTGCAGTAAGCCAAGATCGTGCCACTGCACTCCACCTTGGGCGACAGAGTGAGATTCCGTCTCAAAAAAAAAAAAAATTAATTGTAGCTGTTCACAAACATGTCCATTGTGATATTATGTTTATATAACAGAAAAGAAGTAGGGGCACAGGTAAGTAAATTGTAGTATATCCACTGGAGAATACCACGCAGTCTTTAATAATCACATATAATAATATCTAAAAATATGGCAAATTATTCACAGTGTATTGTTAGATTTTAAAAAGCTACATAGTATACATTATATTATCCCAATTTTGCACATGAAAGATGTTTATTTGCATAAATACAAGGAAATCCTACCATTTACAACAACATGGATAAATCTGGAAGACATTATGCTAAGTGAAATAAGCCAAATGCAGAAAGACAAATACTGCATGATCTCACATGTGGAATCTAAATTAGCTGAACTCATACAAGCAGAGAGCAGAATGGTAGTTACCAAGGCTAGTGGGAGGGGAAGTGGGTAGATGACGGTTAAAGGTACCAAGTTTCAGTTATGCAAGATCAATAAGCTCTGGAGATCGAATGTATAGCACGGCGACTATTGTTAGTAATACTGTTTTGTATACTTGGAACTTGCTGAGATGGTAGATCTTAAAGTGTTCTCACCACAAAAAAAAAAAATAACTACGTTAACTAGTTTGATTGTGGTGGTTATTTCACTATGTGTGTGTATATATATGTGTGTGTGTGTGTGTATATATATACACACACATATATATATACACATATACATATATATATATATATAAACATGAAGGCTGGGCGTGGTGGCTCACACCTGTAATCCCAGCACTTTGGGAGGCCAAGGTGGGCAGATCACGAGGTCAGGAGATTGAGACCAGCCTGGCCAACATGGTGAAACCTGTCTCTACTAAAAATACAAAAATTAGCCGGGTGTGGTGGTACCTGACTGTAATCCCAGCTACTTGAGAGGCTGAGGCAGGAGAACCGCTTGAACCAGGGAGTCAGAAGTTGCAGCAAGCTGAGATTCTGCCACTGCACTCCAAACTGACAACAGAGCAAGACTCCATCTCAAAAAAAAAAAAAAAAAAGAAGAAGAAGAAGAAGCTGTACACCTTAAGTATATATAATTTCTATTTGTCAAACATACTCCAGTAAAGTTGGAAGAAGAAAAAAAAAAAAAAAAAGAAGTCCACATACAAAGGAAGCCCTAATTCCAGGGATGAACATTAAGTCAAGCCTGACCAATCACAGCATCACAGTCCCTACCATAGGGATTGCTTAAGGAACAGAGTTTGCTCTAATCACAGCCAATGAAATGCAATAAAGTTTTTGTGGAACTGCTGAGAGAGAAACACATGATCTTTCCTACTGGACTTAAATCAGGAAAGACAAAAGGCTGGCACTGCCTTCTCACTACCACTTACAGCCTGAAGCTGACATCAATCTAGGGAGAACTAGTGCCAAGAAATAGAGTGAGATTTGGATCTAGTCATATCATTTAATCCCCTGGATCAAATCATACCTGAAGCTATATATGCCTGTACTTTTTAGTTGCACAACCCAATAAATTGCCCCCCACTTTTTTTTTTACTTAAGCCAAGATGAGCCAAGTTTTCCATTGCTCACATACAAGAGAATCCTAAATGATATGCTCTCAAGTTCAATACCTATTTCCAAATATTACAGGGATGGCCAAGCACACCTCTTAGAAATTATAAACATCCTGCAGAAGCTGAAAAACTCTCCATGAGAGTAATTATCATAGTTATTATCCTACTCAGAAATCTGAAACCAGAAATCTATTTTTGACTTTCATTATCCCATTTGATTAGACAATTATACCCCTGAATAACAGCTCCTCCCTCAGAGGGGCTGTTATGAAGAATAAAGGAGGATAAAAATACATTAAAACACTTAGAACAGTGCCTGACACACAGTAGTTTCTCAACAAATCTTAGTCTCCTTTTCCTAGAATATGATGCCCAAACACAAAATGCACACAGATGAGAAGCTTGCACGTTATCAAGACCTACACAGTTGTCCAAGATAATGTTCTTTGGACCTATTTTGCACTGAAACATAGTCAGAGCATCGAATATTTGCAAGAAGATATCCCCGATGCAGTGATACTGTTATGCTTACAAATGATGGGCCAAAATATGTGTCTTCTGAGGAGGACATCACAGTGGACGCTTTTGCAGAACAATTGCCACAACAGGAGAATTGACTCCAGGTAGAATTTGTCAGATGGGAAGCAGGAAGTCCTACCAAGGACAAAGTACAATGATGCATTTGATGTGTTGACTGAGAAAAACAGCCCCAGAGAATCTGAAGAACCTGCACTGACACAGAACTAGAAGGAGATGTATGTCCCAAAGCTGGGCCTTCTTTGTGAAGATGTTGCTGATGCTCCTAAGAGGACAAAGTATTACAAAGAGCATGTGTTTGAAATCAGACAGACCTAAATTATAATCCCAGATAATTATAATCCCCGACTTACTGGCTAAGTGGCCTTGAGCTACTTTTTTGTTTTGTTTTGTTTTTTGAGACAGGGTCTCACTCTGTCATGCAGTGGTGTGAGCATGGCTCACTGCAGTGTCAACCTCCTGGGCTCATGTGATCCTCCTACCTCAGCTTCCCGAGTAGCTAGGACTACAGGTGCATTCCAGCACACCTGACTAATTTTTTTTGATGTTGTGTAGAGACGAGGTCTCACTATGTTGCCCAGGCTGGTCTTAAACTCATGGGTTCAAGCGATCCTCTTGCTTGGCCTCCAAAATGCTGGGATTACAGGCGTGAGCCCCTGCACCCACCTGAGAAATGCACTGAGCTATTTCTTAAACTCACTAAGTCTCTGTTTTCTTATCTGTGACATTTGAATAATAATATGTACCTGGTAGTATCTCCTTTCCTCCAAGGTGTGACAGTCGTTAGGGATGTTCTCTTGCCAGGTATATGTAGGTCTGTACTTCCCCACCCTCTTTGAAGTCAGATGTGTTCTCATGGTTTCCTTTGGGAAGTGAAATGTGTGCTGAAGTGACTTAGGTCTGTTGAGGTGGAAGCTTTATGAACCAGAGCATGATCTGTTAGGTCCTCTTCCACCTAACAAGGGTGATTCTAGAAGCAAATATCCAGACTGGACCTCTGTCAACCTGAGCCCCCAGGTGTCTATGATGGACAAAACTCCCTACTGAATTGCCTTGGATATGGATCATGAGCAAGAAATTGATTTTGAGTTGGTTCTTACTTGAGTATAACCAAACCTATCTTATTTGATATATCAGGTTAGATCCTTTCTTATACATGAAGTCATTTGGAGATATTCGGTATACACTTTAATTCACTCAGAGCTTTGAACTTCTCCATATATTACAATCAATGTTAAGATATTTCTAGAACTGTAAGAGTAAAGTTAGGAAGATTCAAACTAAAATGGACAGGATTACAAAGGATTGATACTTTCCGGTGCCAACCAAGATGTAGGATGACAAGCATTTTCACACTCTGCTGTAAGAAATGTAAATTGCCTAATCCTTCTGAAGGACAATCTATCCCTGTCTATCAAAATTTGACCTACTTTAGACATTTTTTCTTAGAAAATTATACACCCATGCAAAAACTGGTTATAAGAGTGAAATATTGGAAACAACCTAAATGTCCAATAGTAGGAGGCTGGTTATATAAATCATGGTAAATACACATATGGAATACTAGGAGGAACATAAAGAACAATGAGGTCAATTTACATTTTTAATACAGGTATTATTATTTGTAAAAGGCAAAGTAAAATAGTATATATGGTATGATCGTGTTTTCATAAATATATGTTTGCAATACTGAAAGATAAGCTACCAAAATGCTACTAATGGTTATCTTTGTGTAGTAAGCTACAGTTAATTTTCATTTTATTCATTTTTCCTTTTGAGCGCCTGCTTCTTTTTCAAAAAAAAACCTATAAACATATATTATTACTTTTTTAATCAGAAGAAAGTAAGACAGCTATTTCTATTCTGAAAAAGGAGGGGAATGAGTGGGAGGAGAGAGGCAGACGCAGAGGCAGAGGCAGACAGAGAGAGTGACAGAGGGAAGGATTAACCTCAGTGCTAACCTCAGAATAGCAGGAGTGACCAAGCAGTTGTCCGTAAACTATGGCTGCAAGATTGGGCAACACCCAAGTTCTGTGCATAAGAGTTATGTTTAAAATGATTGTAACAACACAATACCAAAAGCTAATCAGCTACAACTGACCCTGAGAAGAGACATTTTTAAAAGGTTGCTCAGGGTAGAGTATAGAAGAAAAGGAGTCAAACAGCCAAAATGTGTTCCTGTGTCTAGAGTGGCTCTGTGTGATATGGCAGCCACTAGCCACATGTAGCTACTGAACACTTGAAATGAGGTTAATTCAAGTTGAGATGTGCCATAAGCATAGTATAAACAATGGACTTCAAAGACCTAATATGAAAAAAATAAACTATCTTATTAATAATTCTAACAAAGATTATGTGTTGAAATAATAATATATTTCATATATCGGGTTAAAGAAAGTACATTTAGATTACCTTTGCCTGCTCCTATTTACCTTTTAATGTGGCTACTAGAAGGCTTAAAGTTCCATACATGGCCCATATTTTATTTCCACTGGACAATGCTGGTCTAGATTATTGTCCTGAAGGAAGATTGTCAGCTCTGGCTTAATTTACCTGAACCAATTTATCAAGAATTCATATTTGTTAAATGTACAATATTTTACACCAGAGAGAATGATTTCCAACATTTTTTAAAGTTTGGTGCTTTTTTTTTTTTCTAATTTGTCCACTTTTGAGCACTTTCCATGAATACCAATCTAAGGCTATTTCTGTTTATTTCTGTCTAAGGCTATTTCTGTCTCAATTTTAAGTTAAAATACTAATCAGAAGATGAGAACATTTGGAGAAAGTTAGATTCAGAAAAAGGGAAACTTATTCCCCGTGACTAGGAAAACAGCATAGCATTTCACATTGTTCTGTCATCGTTTTTCTTTCTTTTCAACAAGGAGAAAAAGGCAGGTGGCTCATTGCAGAAAACTCAGAAGTGCAAATTGGCTCCTCCTCTGGGTATAATTTAAGCAGGTGGTCAGATCTTCTCCATGGATTTCATACCAACATAAATTCCAGATGGACAAAAGAGACACTTTTTAAGCTATAAGAAAAACTATATGAATATTAAACGTACTATGTATTTAACCATTGGAACAGGAAGATTTTTGAAACAACAAGGAAGAAGAAGAAAAAAAGTGGATAGATTAGACTATATATATACAAATGTAAAACTTCTAGATAAAAAAGTATAGAAACAACAGATGAGAGAAAAAAATTATAGCAAGTATCACAAACATTAAATAAGCTTTCAAAAATATGTAGATCTTAGACCAATTGATTTTAAAAGTACTTTGACCTTGATATGGTTTGGATGTTTGTCACCTCCAAATCTCATGATGAAATGTGATTCCCAATGTGATTGCCTGGTGGGAGGTGATTGGATCATGGGGGCAGATCCTTCATGAATGGTTAACACCCCTTGGTGATAAGTCAGTTTTTGGTCAGTTAGTTCACATGAGATTTGATTGCTTAAGAGTCTGGGACCACACCCTTGTCTCTCTCTGTGGCTTCCTCTCTCATCATGTGATTCGTCTGCTCCCCATTCACCTTCTACCATGACTATAAGATTCCTGAGGCCCTCACCAGAAGCAGATGCCAGCCCCACACTTCCTGTACAGCCCACAGAACTGTGAGCCAAATTAAAACTCTTTTCTCTATAAATTACCTAGTCTCAGGTATTTCATTTTTTGTTTTGGTTTTTGTCTTTTTGGTTTGTTTTTGTTGTTGTTTGAGACACAGAGTCTCTCTGTGTCACCCAGGCTGGTATGCAGTGGTGCGATCATGGCTCACTGCAGCCTCGAACTCCTGGGCTGAAGTGATCCTCCCAGCTCAGCCTCCCGAGTAGCTGGGATTACAAGTGCATGCCACTGTGTCCAACTATTTTGTTTTTTAGAGATGGGATCTCACTACGTTCCCTAAGCTGGGTTAGGTATTTCTTTATAGCAACACAAGAACAGACTAACACAGACCCCCCAAAAGTAAAGACCTGAATTCATAATTTATCAAAGAATTATAGCTAGCAGACTGGGCACAATGGCTCACACCTGTAATGCCAGCACTTTGGGAGGCCGAGGCGGGTGGATCACTCGAGGTCAGGAGTTTGAGATAAGCCTGGGCAACATGGTGAAGCCCCATCTATGCTAAAAATACAAAAATTAGCCAGGCATGGTGGTGCATGCCTGTAATCCCAGCTACTTGGGAGGCTGAGACAGGAGAATCACTTGAACCTGTGAGGCAGAGGTTGCAGTGAGCTGAGATCCAGCCACTGCATTCCAGTCTGGAGGAGACGATACTCTGTCTCAAAAAAAGAAAAAAAGAATTATAGCTAGCTTGCAAAGAATCTCATGAAAACATGTTCAGTCTCCCTTGTAAACAATCAAATGCAAATTAAAACAAAAGATATCTATGCCACCAAATATTAATGTCATATGTATAAGATATATATTCCACCAGATAGTCCATGGGATATACATTCTGATTGTCAAATATATTATTGTGATTGTTGTTTTATTTGGTGCTGGTGAGAATATAGTAAAATGGGCACTAACTTATTTCTGTTGGTTCCAAAAATTGGTATAAACTCTTTGAAAAAATTTTCTGTGAAAAGCCTTTGACATTGTAATTCAGCATCTGGGAATCTATCTCAAGGAAAAACAAATGCAAACACAAAAGTCCTTGTAAGCAAAAATATTTGGTCCAGGGTTATTTATAACATCAAAAAATTAAAAATAACTTCTCAAAAATAAAGAGAGGCTTAAGTAAAATATGGTGTATACACTCAATGGAATATTGTGTAGTCAATAAAAAAGTTTGCTCAGACTATAGACTAACATGGAAAATACATTGATATAATATTTAGTGAAAAAACAGGATCTCAAATTGTATACATATCTATGTAAAAACTATTTTTTAAAGTTAGAAGGAAATGTTCATTTTGTTTATCTTTCAGTAGTGTAACAATGAGTTACATTTTTCTTCTTTCTTTGTTTCTGAACTCTTTTCTAATGCTTTATAAATTAATATTATGGTAGGCTAAATAGTAAAAAGGAGTTTTATGGTAGACCATCCCAAAGATGTCCACACTCCAATCCCCAGAACCCATATATATGTTACCTTACATGATAAAAGGGACTTTGCAGGTGTGATTAAGATCTCAAAATGGGGAGAGGACCTGGATTGTCCAGGTATCCCTAATATAATCAAAAGGGTCCTTATAAGAGGTAGACAGAGGGGCAAGAGAGAAGACAGTTGATGTGGTGACAGAAGCAGGGGATATAGTCAGAGAAACAGATTTGAATAAAGTATTCTGCTGGCTTTAAAGATGCAGGAAAGCATCCCTGAGTGAAGGCATGCAGGTGGCTTCCAGAAACAGGGAATGACAAGGAAACATTTTCTCTGAGAGCCTTCAGAAGGGACATACACCTTGATTTTAAGACTTCTGATCTCTAGAACAGTAAAATAATAAATTTGTGGGCCAGGTGCAGTAGCTCATGCCTGTAATCCCAGCATTTTGGGAGGCCGACGCAGGAGGATCACTTGAGCCCAGAAGTTCAAGACCAACCTGAGCAACACAGTGAGACCCTGTATCTACAAAAAATAAAATTAGCTGAGCATGGTGGTGTGTACCTGTAGTCCCAGCTACTTGGGAGGTTAAGATGGGAGGATCTCTTGAGCCCAGGAGGTCGCGGGTACAGTGAGCCATGATCATGCCACTGCATTTCAGCCTGGGCAACAAAGCCAGACCCTGTCTCACTTAAAAAAAAAAAAAAGAGTTATGTTGTCTTAAACCACTAAATTGTGATTGTTACATCAACAGCAGGAAAGAAATAAAAATATATATAATTTTTATGGTGGAAAAAACTTTATTTGGTTAAGATGGACTTTATTTGTTTCAAAAAAACATTAAAATATAATATGGGTTAATATTTGTGGTCCAGTATTACTTTGTCATTTAGGTGTCACAAGCTATAAAGTGCAATAGAGCTTAATATGTTTCTGATGAATGTCTTATTTTTTCACTTCCACTGTCAACACAAAAATGCCTCATGACAGAGCAACAAACGTTGAATTTGGGTTAATTTGCTTAATAATGACATCTAGTGCACAAAAGTCTAAGATGCACACTATAAGCAGTAGGAAGGAGAAGCTAAAAAGAAAAAAGGAGAAAGTTGATGAATCATAAATAAAACACCCCCTGAGCTGGGCAACTCTAGATTTATGCAAATTCAACATAACACAAATGTTTCCAAAAGGCATATACTGCAATTTTTAAAAAATAGAAAGTTATAAGATAGGTAATGGGCAATAGAAATACAAAACTACTATTATTATCTCCTTACTTCAATCCAGTCTCTTGTTCCATTCTAGACTCTTGGTTTGATTTCCAGTTGACAGTCTTGCCTCTGCTGCTTTGGTCTCGGTGGTTCAAGTTGTCTGGAGTGTCTGGCTCTTGCCCTTCTGGCTTCCCCCCATCATACATACACACACACACACACACACACACACACACACACACATTTAGCTCTGCTCTACCCATTTTCTCCATCCAGCACTGTTTCTGGCTTTATGGCTGCCCTAGCTCTCAAGACGCAATTTCCAGTCTTGAGCTCTAGGAGATGATGGGGTGGTGGGATCATGAAGTAGGGTAGGTGGGCAACCTTAGATAAATAGGCAAAAATATCTTTGAAATAAGAATAGAAGAGGCCGCGCGCGGTGGCTCAAGCCTGTAATCCCAGCACTTTGGGAGGCCGAGACGGGCGGATCACGAGGTCAGGAGATCGAGACCATCCTGGCTAACACGGTGAAACCCCGTCTCTACTAAAAAACATACAAAAAACTAGCCGGACGAGGTGGCAGGCGCCTGTAGTCCCAGCTACTCAGGAGGCTGAGGCAGGAGAATGGCATAAACCCGGGAGGCGGAGCTTGCAGGGAGCTGAGATCCGGCCACTGCACCACAGCCTGGGCGACAGAGCAAGACTCCGTCTCAAAAAAAAAAAAAAAAAAAAAAAGAATAGAAGAGAAAGCAGGAAGGAAAAAGGGAGGGAGGAAAGGGAGAAGGGGAGGAAGAAAAGAGGGAAGGGAAGGGAAGAGAAAAGGAAAAAGAGGTGTAAGAACTGCAGAACATAAAACAGTCACCAGTCACCATAGACAGAAAAGACTCAGAAAGCTATGGAAACCATCCCGTCACACATGAAATGTTTTAACAAATACTCATTTTAGGTAAATAGCTCATTAGCTGACTTGGCTTATGGGTGAACTCGTTTTACTGAGTTGGCCTATTTTCCAACGGTGCCATAGCACGGGCACACGTGTACACCACTTGGCAGGTTCGCTCCATCCTGAAAGTAGGGAAAAGGGCCTCCAGCCATCCTGGCTAGCTTGGAGACAGTCTACTCAGATCCCCTCATTATCTGGTTCTGTCTGCACTCATCAAGCAGCCTTCTCATAATAACTTGGCTTCCCGTGCAGATTTTCCTACGAGCAGGGAACAAGCTGACCTGTGAGGAGTATTCTGGTCCCATTGGCAGTTATTCTGCATGGAAATTAATAAATCAGCATTCTCTTGGGAATTTGATTTGCATGTCCATTCTCCAGAGTCTAAAAAAAATTTTACTGCACTAACAGAAAAAGTTATGTTAGTGTGTTAGTTAAGGCCTTTTGGGTCAATAAAACCCACCCCATCTAGCATTAACAAAATGTAAAAATTTATTATAAGATGGTAGTTGTATGCTGCAGAACTCAAGGGAAGAAAGGGCTGTTGGGACTGAAAACCAGAAATCAGAAAACCATCAGGATTGAAGCCTCTGCCTTCACTCTTGGTCTGTACTAGGAGAAACTGTTTCTGTACTCCAAATGTATGGGTTTTCCACACCAAGCAATATTCCAATTCTATATGGACACCAACTGGGTGCCCTAAAATTGAATTCAATTCGGACACTAGCTACCCAGAGTTATTGCAGACCCCACAGATTAGAGGCTCAGTCCCACAAGACTGTCCCTCATTTCAGACACCGACTGCAAGCAGTTGGTCCCCAGGTTATTTACACTTTGTTCAGACTTGGCCACCAACCCCCTCCTCAGGTTTAATAACTTGATATAATGGTTCACAGAATGCAGGGGAGAACTTTACTTATGCTTCCTGGCTTATTACGAAAGACACAAATGAACAGCCAGGTGAAGAGGCCAGCAGGGTCCAGAATGAAGGAGCTTCTGAACCGCTGGGGTTGGGGTGTGCCTCCCTCCTGGCGCATAGATGTGTTTACCAATCAGGAAGCTCTCTAACCCCACCATTGAGGGTCATTATGGAGGTTCCATTTCGTAGTCATGATTGATTAAATCATTGGCCACTGGTGATAAACTCAATCTCCAGCCCTTCTCCCCTTCCCACAGGTCAGCAGGTGGGGCTGGAAGTTCCAGTCTTCTAATCACGTGGCTGGTTCCTCTGGTAACCAGCCTGCACCCTCCAAGAATCACCCCATTCACATAAACTCAAGTATGATTGCAAGAGGCTGATTATAAATGACAAAAGAGGTTTCTCTCACACCTATCATTCAGGAAATTCCAAGGATTTTAGAAGTTCTGTACCAGGAACTGGGGACAAAAGCCAAATATTATAACAAAAGATACACCTCTGACTCCCTATGCTCAAGAAGTTACAAGGGTTTTAGAAGCTCTGTGCCAGGAACCAGAGACAAAGACCAAATACATATTTTCTAATTATATTATAGCATCACAGTCTGCATCTCACACTCCTGCTGATGCTCTCCCCTCCCACTCTCAGGCTGCACGTACACTCCTTTCTGTTTCTCTTTACACCTCTCTCCCTCTCTCTCTTTCTCTCTCCAGATCAACTTTCTCTGCTTCTCAGGTATGCAGCTTCAGAAAGCTGCTTCTCACCTGCCTCAGTCCCTGCACCCAAGATGAACATCTATGAATTCAAATTCTACAGTCTCACAAAGAAAATGTGATTGGCCCAGTTTGGGTCAAGTATCCAGCCCTGATCAAATTATCTGCGGCTGGTGGGGGGAGCTGGGAGTAGGACAGAGTAGGCCCAGCTTCATGAAGTTGAAAACAATTCCCAGAAGAAGAAGGAAGACTATAGATAGAGTAAGCATCCCCCAAATTGTCACAGGTCCCCAAACTCTGAGACTCAGAGGTGTTTCTGAATTCAGAAATTTTCTGGATATTTTGGATATGGTATTGTGCCTCATATAACATCACACCCCAATGGAGTCTGGGGATGTTTCCCATAATCATATACACCAATCTTTTTGCAATGAAAACATGAATATTTATGCGATATAGGAAATAAGCATTATGAATGTTTTCACAGGAGCAAAATCAGGTTTTGCCTCAAAAGGAGTTACAAAAATACTTTTGGCTTTTATTGTTTCTGGATTTCAAAGTTGCAGTTGAAGGATTTAGGCTGAGGACCAGACTGCAGTGCTATCAGGGTGCTTCCTCATGAGGTTCCTAGGTCTTTGCTCCTCTAAGTGTGGTCTCTGGATCAGCAGCATCAATGTCACCTGGGGGCTTGTTAGAGCTACTGAATCTCAGGACCCATCCCAGATGTGCTGAGTCAGAATCTGCGTTTTTAAAAATGCCCAAGCACTTCATGTGCTTATTAAACTTTTAAAAACACTGCTGTAAGTGGCAGTCAACATCCCTATGTCCCTGGTCTTTGTATTTGTACACATGAACTGAAACACACATGTGTACAATCATCCCTTCTTATGAGTTTTTTGAAAACAGCTCCAACCATAATTTTTACAACAAGAAGAAACCACCTTAACTTAGATCTGTGCCATATTACCCACCACCCTGCTCAACAGATGTAGTCTCTCTAGCTACCACAAAGCATCGTTTAACAATTCTTCCTGTACTGGTATTTAAGCTTGCACACCTGGGTAGGAGCTTCTTTTTATGAAACTATGTCTATCAGAGGACATTTATACAAACCTTCATAAAAATGGATCAAATAGGCCGGGTGTAGTGGCTCACGCCTACAATCACAGCACTTTGAGAGGCCGAGGTGGGTGGATTGCCTGAGGTCAGGATTTTGAGAGTAGGCTGGCTGACATAGTGAAACCCCATCTCTACTAAAAATACAAAAATTAGCTGGGCGTGGTGGCGTGCGCCTGTAATCCCAGCTACTTGGAGGCTGAGGCAGGAGAGTCACTTGAACCCGGGAGGTAGAGGTTGCAGTGAGCCAAGATCACACCATTGCATTCCAGCCTGGGTGACAAAAGCGAAACTCCACCTCAAAAAAAAAAAAAAAAAAAAAAAGGATCAAATAGGATATAAAGTGGCTGGGACTATAACTAAGACATTATTTAATAAAGAGTGCAAGCAAGTGAAACACAGAGCAGTAGCCTGAGCATCAGCTCTTTTTGCCCTTTGCATAGAGAGTAGAATTTTTAGAAGGGCTAACAATATAAAGCCCCTACCCAGAATGTATTTATAATCCAGTGACAATCTTTTGACTTAACACCTTTTACCTTCCACACTGTTGTTTTGGAATTCATAAGGGCAATAAGAAAGGAGTAAGTTGATAGAGAGAGGTTTCTCAAATAACAGGTTTATTCATTGAATTTGTTTTCTTAAGTTCTTTGGGAATAGAATAACACTTCAAAATCCCAAAGAAAATAAAGAAGTTATGAGCACGGAAGCACCTGTCAGACTATCATGCTTCCTGCCTACTAGAAGCAGCAAGAATAAAATAATTTTAAAAACAGCAGTGACACTGGCAGCTTTTAAGAAATCTCAGCCACCGTGGAGAAAACTCTAAGAATCCAAAAGATGTAAGTGATTCTTCTTCAGCAAACTAACATCCGTAAGCAGAAGCTGACCAGGTAACAGCACTCAGATGCATTTCATAGGACGCCTCTCTACCCAGAGTCCCCTGAGGCAGAGTGTGTTCTCACCCCACCACAGGGCCAGTCCACCGAGACTGCCATCAAACCAGAGCTGCGGTGAGTTTCTCATGCTAACGCCCCATGCCTCACATTTCCACCAGTCTTATCACCCAGAATGTCGGTTAGCTCTTCCTCTCACCTGTCATCTGATCAGAACCCCCACCACCATCCCCCCTAGTCCGCCTAACAATTTCATTTGGGCCTTTCATAACCTAATTCCCCCTGCCCCCTCAGTCTCTGAAGAATGTTCCCTCTGTTTTCTCCTTGAGCTAGAAATAGTATCTTCCCTGCTATGGGTAGAACTTATCCCCTGAAAAACATATATTGAAGTCCTGACCCCAGTACCTTAGAATGTGACCTTATTTGGAAATAGGGCAGTTGCTGATGTAATTAAGATAAGGTCATACTGGAGCGTGTGGGTCTCTAATCCAATAAGACTGGGGTCCTTATAAGAGGGTCACATGACAACACAGACCCAGGGAGAATGCCATGCGATAACACAGGCAGAGAGTAAGGTGATGCTTCCACAAGCCAAAGAACACTAAAGATTGCCAGCAAACCACCAGAAGCTAGGAAGAGGCAGAAGGCTTTCCCTAAGTTTCACAGGAAGCATAATCCTGCCAGCACCTTTGTTGCCGGTAGAGAGTCTTGACTGCAAGTTGTCCAGGTTCTTGGCATTTTGAACAAAGAACTGGACAAAACTCACAGCAAAGCAAGGAAAGAATGAAGCAACGAAAGAATGAAAGCAAGGATTTATTGAAAGTTAAAGTACACTCCACAGGGTGGGAGAGGCACTAGCCAGCTCATGGGCCCGGATACAGAATCTTCTGGGGTCCAAATACCCCTAAAGGTTTCCCATTGGCCACTTGGTGGTCACCTCATGTAAATGAAGTGGTGGCCCACAATCAGAGGCTGAAGTGAAGTTACAAAGCCACACTTCTATGCAAAGACTCGGCCTGCAATCAGTCTGATTGGTTGTGGACAGCAACCAATCAGAGGCTGGAGTGAAGTTACAAAGTTACACTCCTATGCAAACAAGTTACACTCCTACGCAAATTGAGGCACTTTCAATGTCCCATCTGCCACACAGAAAAGGTGGGGGTTTGCAAAGGGAATAGCCTCTGGTCCTTTTGTTACTTAGGCATGGAAAGTTAGGATTTTCCTTTCAATTTAGTTCTAGGAAGTCTGCATGAAATGGCCTTAGGTTCCCTGCCTTCAGACTTTCTTCTCCTGCCTCACCCTGATTTCTGACTTCTAGCCTCCAAAACTGTGAGACAATAAATTCCAGTTGTTTTAAGTCACCCAGTTTGTTGTGCTTGGTTGTGGCAGCCCTGGGAAATTAACATAGCTCCTGAAGACACTGGCCCTCCACCAACCCTTATTTTAGGAGCTGCCTTATGATCTTACTCCGCACATTCCTCAGACTAAGTGGCCATCAGTCCTCCTCACTGCCCAATTAAGTGAAAACATATGCTGGACCCCCACTCCACTCTTCCATAATCCTTTGCTCCTTAAAGTTTACAGCATCTCCCCATTATCCTTCCACTTTGTTCGTATCTGTCATTACCTGGTCGCTTCAAGTGATCTCAACATGGCCAAACCCAAACTCCTCATTTCTCCCAACCCCAGACTCCATCAGCCCATTCCTGACCCAAACCTGTTTTCCTGCATTTCCTCTCTCAATTAGCAGCACCACCATCCACCCTGTCCTTCAAAAAACCTGAAAGTCAACCTTAGCTCCTTCCCATTCCTTACTCTCAAATCCAACCAAACACCAGCAAGGCCAGTTTTACTGCTTAAAGTATTCTTCACCCCACTACTCTTCTCCATGCCCCATGTCTTCACTCCTAGTACTGGCTATCTCACCCAGAATTATTTCAGCAACCTCTTAAGCGAACTGCCACATCTAGAATTATCTTCTTTAAGCCTATCCTTCACAATGCATCCAAAGTAACTCTAAGTTATGTCATTCTCTTACTTTATAATAAATAAAATAAAGAAGTTTTTAAAAACCTCAATACCCCCAATTCCCTATAACAGAGATTTCTCATTGTGCACAAGTTTCAGGCATATCTGTATCCCCCTAAAATTATCTGTTAAATGTTGAGTGTATGTTAATTTTGCTAGGAAGAAGGTCCATAGCTTCTATTAATTTTTCAGAGAAATCTATGATCCTATAAGGATTAATCTTCTGGTAAATCCAAACTATTTCTAGTTTCCCGTGCCTTGTTTGTGCTTACAACATTTCCTCTGCTGAGATTTCTTTCGCAAATTCACTGTATTAAATGTCTGCCATGTACTAGACCATGTGGTGGGGTGGTAGGGATACCACAATGAACAGACCAACAAAGCTCTTCTCCCCACTTGGCATCTGGCGCATCCTTGAAGTCTTAGCTCAAGTCTCAGCTCCTCCAGGAAGGCTGAGTTATACCCTTCAACTTTGAACCTTTGACACCTAGTAATTATTTCTACCATTTTATAATAAAAGTATCTGTTTATGTGTCTTCTTCCCTACTATAAGCATCATGTAGGTCCAGGCTAACTGTGTATTCTCAGAGCCTAATACAGCTCCTGGTTCACAATAAGGGTTCAAAAAACATTGGAAAAAAAGAAAAAGTCCAAGATTGTTCCCCGCCCCGCTCCCCCTCTCCCCACCATGAAATGGAAACAGCTGATTTATTCCCTACTGAATTAATAAGACTAGTGGGAAAGTCATAACAGGATACAGGCTATTATAAGATTCTATTCAGAATTAAGAGGAAATTCACACTTAGATAATTTGTCCTTCTACAAATCACTGAGATCTGAGTCAACAGAAAAACGCTAAGGATGATGGCCCTGCTAGTAACTGTGAGTAGCTGCAAAATGAGCTTTCTCCTCGTGACCTGGTGTTGGAAAAGGACCAAAGTCCCATGTTTCCACGGGGTGCATCCAAGATGCAGCCCGGGATTCTTCAGAACATGTCCCTCCAGTTCTGTGGAGCAAGACCTTTGGGGGCATGACCTCTGCTTCCTCTTACTTCTCATGTGCTTCAGAAGCTTCATATCCTACAGCAGGTGGCAATGTTCTTTAGTGGTGTGGCACATAAGGCTGAAAACATTCGTCAGGGTGCTTTTCCTTTGTGCATTTCCTGGCATTCCATGTCTACCCGGTGACAGCTGTGCATCACCTCAGAGAAGATTAGGGTTGGTGTAGGTAAATTACAAAGAGAAAGACTCAGTGCTCAGTTTTTGACTTTCAAAATGGGTTTGTGAAATAGTTCAGTAGTAATAGCTGTGGGAAAAAAAAAAAAAAAAGCAATTTTCCAAATAAGCTTTTTGAGAGGAAAGGGGAGAAAGAGAACATATTGAAATTCAAAAGGCAAACCCTGAAGGGACTAGGGCGTGACATTTGTTCATTTAAAAAAATCAGCATCCTCTACTAAAATTATTAACCAAATCTAATCAAGCTTTTAAGATTAATTTCCAGTTTACAGAAAATACAAGGGCTACGTATGTATTTTTAAGTTAAATGATACCACAAAGAAATGGTCAGACAAATCAGAAAGTGAGACATTCTGCATTACAATTGCCCTAGCTCCTGATGATATAATTTTTAAAAACATAAATGGGATTGTTTTAGAATAAAAGAGAGTAAAAATCATACTACTAAATGCAATGCATGAACGCTGATTAAATTCTGATTCTAAAGTACCAATTTAAAAATTCATGTTGGGGATAATTGGGGAAATATGAATATACAATTTAAATTAGATGATATTAGCCAATTACTATTAATTTTCTTAGGTGTGATAATAGTATTGTCATTATGTAAAAGAATTTGTATTCCTAAGAGATGCATGTTGAATACTGAAGTGTTTATGATGAAAAGTCTACAATTTACTTTGAAGTGGTTCATATATATTCGGTTAAAGTAAACATGACAAAATGTTAACAATTGTTTAATCGAGATTAAGTGAATATGAGTGCCATGGTTCTGTTCTTTCCATTTTTCTGTATTCTTGAAGATATCTATAATAAATAGTTTTTAAAATAGCTTGAAGCCAAGCTTGGTGGCATGTGCCTGTAGTCCCAGCTATTCAGGAGCCTGACGCAGGAGGACCACTTAAGCCTAGGCTCAAGGAGATACTGAATTATGATTGCACCACTGCACTTCAGGCTAGGTGACAGAGCAAGACCCTGTCTCAAATAAAAATATTAAATAATAATAAAAATTAAAAATAGCTTGAAAAGAGAACCGATGAAAATCAAAAGTAATCTCAAAGGTGAGTATTGGAGTTGCCATGAGTGATAGAGCAGGGGCATGAGGAGGGAAATCAGTAGAGCCCCCAGGACTAGAGTGGCATGTGATGATGAGAGTCAGCTTCAAGAGGCTGTCCCACCTGGGCCCAGGTGAGCGTGATCAGTAGGCAGTGCCAGGGTATCACATGAGAGATCATCCAGTGCCCAGAATTCAACCAACATTTACTACCCGGGCTGATGAGTCCTTTGCTGCACTCATTGTCCCTGAGTGAGGACATCCCGCCAACAGCTGCCTCTGAGTAGCCATACATGGTCCAGCAGGACCAATGCCCATCCATGCTTCAAACTTTTTTTAGCCCAAGAAATCCACACTGTGAGAAAAACCCAAATTTCGATGGCTTGGGACACTTGTAAGTCCCACCAAAGGAAGGATGGGGACCTACGTAGCATCCTACCCTCCCTTGCCTGTAGTTGGATAAGACCAAAAGAAACCACTTCGAGATTTTTCCTAGAGTCAAGAGTAGTTAAGAACCAGCCACACGACATATAGAAATACTCAAACACCTTTCTGAAGAAAACTAGCATAGAAGTGGCTCAAGAAACTTGTCACTTCCAAGCAAACTCCTCTTTGGTTCCCAAAAGTCTGGGACGACAATAAAAGAATCTCTGGAAGAAGCAGAAAGTAGACATTGATTAGACAAACTTCCACACCGATAAGTCATATTTCATCAATCTCAAGGCTCTCCTGCCTCCTCTTTTCTCAATGTCTTTTTATTTTCTGAAAATGTGACTAAGTTCAAAAAAACAGGCTGTAATAAATTCTCAAAGTCCCTCATGAGTGTCATCATCTAGCCAAAAGTAAGAGGTCTATTGTTCCTACATATTGGCAATTAGTAGCTCTCCTTGGAGGAAACATTTTAAATTAAATGAGATTAATGAATTGATCATTGTGAGAATAAACCACATAATAATTGTGTTATTAACAAATCAAAACATACCTAACCCAAAGGTTGCTGCCCCTCACCAGCCAATAGGTACAATTAGGCTTGCGTTCACATTATCATCTGAATCTCATCGGCTTAGCACCCCATCCAACCAGGCAAGAATTACAGTCTCTGACAAAGGTCTTCCCCAAGTCCTTCCAGAAGTCCCTGAGTGGGACCTTACCTATGAACCCAAATCAGCTCAGGCCTCCCCATGCTGCTGGCCTGTATCCGTACAAACCAGAGCTGCTAACGCGCCCTCTGCTAGCCTGAGATCTGGGGATCCTGCTGCTATACACCATCACAGTGACGCAGAAGCCCACGACTGTCACTGCACTGCCTCTGCTGAGGTGGATGGAGACCTTCTTCCCAACACCTATGACTGAGCCACTGATGTTCATGACGGAGTTACTCGGCTCCCCAGTCACTGCCAAGGGGAAGAGGAGAATGTTTGGCTTTTCATAAGCCATAGCAGGAGTCCTGTTATAATTTCCCTCCCCACTTCCTCTTCCTTTCCTTTGGGTCCCAAACCATTACAGAGTTTACTTAAACAGGTGTTTGAATTTTTACACCTGGCCCTTGCTTCCAGGGTGCTTGGGGGCCTTGATGCCACTCCTCTTTGGTGCCCAGGCCCCACTACCAGGTCTGGACCACCATGCCAGTCTACTTTCCCCCTTTCAGTAACTTTTCCCTCAAGTAGTCAAATCACCTTCCTGAAACCTGGTTCTGTCAGACCCCCCAAACTATCAGCTGCTTCTTCTTCTTTTTTTTTTTTCTGAGACAGAGTCTTGCTCTGTTGCCCAGGCTGGAGTACAGTGGCATAATCTCAGCTCACTGCAACCTCTGTCTCCCGGGTTCAAGCAATTCTCCTGCCTCAGCCTCCCGAGTAGCTGGGATTACAGGTGTGCTCCACCATACCCAGCTAATTTTTGTATTTGTAGTAAAGACGGGGTTTCACCATGGTGACCAGGCTGGTCTCAAACTCTTGACCTCGTCTCAACCTCCCAAGGTGTTGCGATTACAGGCATAAGCCACTTCCGCCCGGCCACTATCAGCTTCTTAAGCGTTCTTGCTCAGGACTTCTTTGGTCCTAGGTAAGTCATCAGATACAGCTAAATGCATGGGAGGAAAGATATTGCCCAAATCCGCATATCAGATGGAGTATCACTCAGCTCCTGCCCAGCTGAGACCTCTACGGCCACACCACCCTGAACACGCCTGATCTCGTCTGATATCCCAGATACAGATACACAATACATTTTATTTTTTATTTAAGAAAGTTACTTCACAGCTATAAGAGCACCTAAACAAAGAAGTGTATGTATCCACTCAGCTTCCGATTTTATAGTAGTTTCTGAGATACCATATCATTTTTTTCTATCTACTGTTTAAAAGTTTCTGAAGACTTTCTATCTCTGAAAAGAATTAGGCATGAATGATCCTTGGAGACACTGCACTAAGTGAAATCGGCCAAAAACAAAGGGACAAATATTGTATGGTTCCACTTATATTATGTATCTAAAGTGGTTAAATTCTTAGAGACAGAAAATAGAATGGTGGCTGCCAAGGGCTGGAGGAAGGAGGAAACGGGGAGTTGTTGTTTAATGGATAGAATTTCAGTTTTGCAAGATGAACATGTTCTGGAGATGGATAGCTGTGATGATTGCACAGCAGCGTGAATGTACTTAATGCCACTAAAGTGTACACTTAAAAATGGTTAAATATGATCCATGTATCCAAAGGAAAGGAAATCAGTATATTGAAGAGACATCTGCACCCTCATGTATCTAGCAGCACCACTCACATCAGCCAAGATATGAAATCAATCTAGGTGTCCAATAACAGATGAATGGATTTTTGAATGTGGCACATATTCACAGTGGACTACTCCTCAGCCATAAAAAGAATGAATTCCTGTCATTCACAGCAACTTGGATGGAAGTGGAGGACATTATGTTAAGTGAAATAAGCCAGGAAGAGAAAGTTAAATACCACATATTCTCACTCACATGTGAAAGCTAAAAAAAAAAAAAAAAAGTTCATATTAGAAGTAAAAAGCAGGCTGGGCGCGGTGGCTCACGCCTGTAATCCCAGCACTTGGGAGGCCAAGATGGGTGGATCTCGCGGTCAGGAGATAGAGACCATCCTGGCTAACACGGTGAAACCCCGTCTCTACTATAAATATAAAAACAATATGAGCCAGGTGTGGTGGCGGGCGCCTGTAGTCCCAGCTACCCGGGAGGCTGAGGCAGGAGAATGGAGTGAACCCGGGAGGCGGAGCTTGCAGTGAGACAAGATGGTGCCACTGTACTCCAGTCTGGGCGACAGGGGGAGACTCTGTCTCAAAAAAAAAAAAAAAAAGGAAAAAATAGAACAGAGGATACTAGAAGCTGGGAAGGGTAATGTGGGGAGGGGCAGGGGAAATTTGTTAAAGATACAAAATGACAGCTAGATAGGAGGAATATGTTGTAGTGTTCTATAGCACTGTAGGAGGATTATAGTTCACAATAAGAGAGAGACTCAAATAGCTAGAAGGATATTGAATGTTTCCAACACAAAGAAATGATAAATGTTTGAGGTAGGCGTCTATGCCAGTTACCCTGATCTGATCACTATATATCATATGCATCAAAACATCACTATGTACCCCATAAATATGTACAATTATGTGTCAATTTTGAAAATACAATTCTTAAAAGTATTTTGAAATTAAAAATTTTACAATGTTTTAATGCTAAGTTTTATATTCTTATATGTTACTACTATGAAATGAATAAATAAATAATAAAAGAACATATGGACGACCCTGAAAAAAAAAAAAAAAAAAGAAGTAGCAGAAGCAGATGCAGAGGTGTTATGAGTGGAGTTGGAGGTTAGGTCAGCCTCAGAAAGCCAGAGAGAAGGGATTTGCCTGGAATACTGAAGAAGCTCTAGCCACAGATGAGGCTAAGTTGAGTGTGAAGAAGGCTGAAGAAAAGATAAAGATTTTTTGTTTGTTTGTTTTTGGCATGGCACATAGTAATAATTATCCCTAATAAGAATGTAGCATTTTAGTTTTCAAAACACTTCCAAGAGTGATCTAACTTGCTGTCATGACAAGCAAGGGCATAACAAGCAACCCCATGTGAAGGGCAGGGGCTCAGAAAACCAGGGCCACTGAATGGGGAAAGCCATTCCTTCCCAAGGCAAGCTCACAGCCCCCAGGAGGAATTGACAGCCCATGTTGTCAGTAAGGAAACTGCAGCTCAGAGAGGTGGACTGACTTGCCCCAAATCCCACAGCTACTAACTAGCAGAGACTTGATCCTAAGTCTCTCAACTTCCAACCCACTGCCCTTTCCACAACCAGGTATGAATTAAAACAGAATGAAACTGAAAAAGTGACACATAATTCTCGACTGTGTCGAAGAATGAAAGGATCCCTATCGTACATTAAAACTCAAAAGACAGAAGTATATAATTTGGGGATATATTTTAAACTTTACACAATCCTCCCACCCCTAGCTCCGAGTAGGAAAGAGGGTAAGAACAGAATCTGGGGTGAGAAGTCATCTGACTCATCCATGATGTGAAGAATCTGTAAGCAAACACCCTGCATTTATTTCAAGTACTGTGTCTCATTCTGCCAGCCCTGGCAGCCGGCCCACTGCTTGTGCTTCAGGAGCCCTCCTTTGGAGACGTGCTCAGAGCCCTATTTTAGGAGGACAGAAGTGGCCTAAAACATGTGGCCATTAACCCAGAATTTTAAAGGACACACACCCACCCACCCACACACACACACACATACACACAGAGCAAGCTATCTGGTAAGCTGGTGGCTAAGAATCCGAATGTGTGCTCAAGGCCCCTCTGACACAGGCAGCCTTATCCACAGAACTTCAACCCCGTGTTTTGGCCTGTTCCAGGAAGAGCCAGCAAAGTTGCCTGCAAGAGAAAGCATGTGACCTGAGAGGTGAAACAGGGACAGCCTCTGAAAAGCCAAGGATTTATATGAACAGCCAAATGTCCACTGACAGACAGGTCTGTGTGTGCTAGAGAAACTTGTTCCACAGCTCAGATGAAAAACGTATTGCGGAATTCACCCACAAGGGGAAGTGAGTTAATGACTGGGGCGTTTCACCTTCTGCCTAGATGCGTCATAAAATCAACTTGTAAAGCCTGGCTTAGAAAATGCATTTACTCTCCCAGATGTGGTTCCATAAAGGGCTATGAAACATTTCAAAGAGTGATCACTCACAGAGGAGTGAGTTCTTAGGTTTTTTCTGTGCTGGGAGTGGGGCCAGTGGCCTGAGCCTGACAGCCCATCCGGGCTGTGGTCAAATTTGCTGACAAGCAGCCCAAATCTGCCCAGAGCATCTGCTCACATCTGGGGTTGTGACTCATCTGCCGCTCTCTCCCCCAGCACTATTCACTCGCTCCCGCAGGCCCGAGCAT
This sequence comes from Macaca fascicularis, assembly GCF_037993035.2. Taxonomy (NCBI): domain Eukaryota; kingdom Metazoa; phylum Chordata; class Mammalia; order Primates; family Cercopithecidae; genus Macaca; species Macaca fascicularis. The sequence continues at coordinate 54,898,624 of NC_088388.1, forward strand.
GTAAGCCCCATGGTGCCCAGGCCCCAGCGCCCAGACTTGTCCCTCCACCCAAGCGCCCATCACGGCTTGTCCTTATCTCCAACACTGCCTTCCCCTCCCATTTAGATTCGGTCTGCTTTCCCAGCTCCAGGTTCAGGGCAAACCATGCTTAGACCTTCTTGGACCCAGCCTGAGCTATCATAAGAGGTTCCCAGGCTAAAACAGATGCACAGTCTCCTGCACAGTGGTGTCTGTTCTGGCCCTTTAAATTTAGCAAATCCACACTCCCACCATGCCCAGCTGGCCCACCAGAGTGAGCCACAGGCAACACATGTTCTAAACCAATCGTGTTTACCCTGGACCTACTATTTTTGCACTCACCTCCCTGGTTCTCAGATTCCTGGCTCCGTATCCCAGCTGCCATAGCTCCTTTGGCCCCTTCACTTTGGTGACCCTTTAGGCTTCCCTTTTTAGACCACAGCTGTCACATGTTTCTGACTCAACTTGCTTCTGCCATGCCAGTGTCACCCTTGGTCTCAGGTGAGTACCCCATGATTCAGCCCCAGACCCTGCATACCCCCTCCCCTGAGATCACTCCCAGAAGAGGCAGAGGGTGAGGCATTTGTTCCTGGGGTCCCTGCCTGGCTTCTCACCTTCAGCCTTGCCTTGTCTTTCAACTCCAGCAGCTGGACTTCCCTGGTCATGCACCTGGGCTTTGGCCTCAACTTAGGTCCTGATCCTCAGAGTCCCTCCCTCACCTGGGACAGCTCTGCCCAAACTCAGTTTCTGATTTCATGCTTGCCCCAGTTACACCAACCCACTCCCCTCACTATCTCATTGAGGTCAGAGTGGAGGAGGCTCTCAGGTTTCTGCAGGGAGGGGGCAACACTGCCTCAAATGGAGCCCTGATGGGGCGCAGAGCCTGTAGGGAGTCTCACAGCTACCTGGGAATCTTTCTGTCCCTGGATGTAGTGATTATTTATGAGGAAAAGCTTAGAGGGACAGCACAAGTTAAGGCACTTGAAGACTCTCAGTTGTGTGTAGGGAAGAGGATGCTGCTCCAAATAACGCAGACAAGCATTCAGTTCTAAAACCTCAGAGCTCAGAGCAGCTGAGGAGCAGAGGCAGTCCTCTGGTCCCATATGGCTCACATCCTTTTCCTTGTCCGCCTGACTACACATGTGACTTTAGCAACGTATCTGTCAAGGATGTTCTACCTCCAGTCCCTGCACCAGCGAACAATAAGTCCTCCCAAGGCTCCCCATTCCTGATGTCTCCATTCCCTCCACTCCAGAAGGAGCAGAAACAAGGGCCTGCTCCCCTCCTTCTCCTCTCCAGCCCTCATCACTCCCTTCCCTGGGGGCCAAGGCACTCAAAAACCATCTTCCCCTAAAAGCTCAGGGACTCACTTGGTTTTCTTTTCCAGAAGCCCTAAAGATAGTAGCTTTGCTTAATGAGAATGCCCTGTGGTGAAATGGTGAGGATCAAGACTCTGGTGCCTGGTCCACAGGGGAATTCCAGCTCTGCCTCTTGCTAGTGATGTGACCCTAGACATGTGATAGAACTTCTCTATAGCATTTCCTCATCTCTGAGGTTGGAATACTAATGGTCCCCACCCCACTGCATTGCTGTGAGCCATATACATATACGCATGAATTAGTATAAAAATGGTGCCTCCGTGTAATAAGTGCTGTGATGCACAAGCTCTCATTTATTGATTTTTCACTGTATGTCAGGCCTTACTCTAAATACCTTACATCCAATAATTCATTTTTCCTAAGCAAAGTGAAATAGAGACAGAAGGATCATTTTATAATTCTAATTTATCATTAATATTTATTGTATAAGTTCCATCAACAGGAGTTGAAATGCATTGTTGAAATTCATCACAATATTTGCTATTTTAAAGAATGAGACTGTTTTTATTTTTTTTTTTTCTGTGTTCTCTCTCCTGGCCTTGTAAGGTTTATGCATAATAAATATTCATACCTGGTCAAAAAATAAACTAAGTTGTAAAAGGTTAGAGAATTTCCCTACCTAAATACGCAAACCCAGTGTGTAAAGATGACAAAAATGAAGCACCCAAGGGACAGAAACTCCCAGTAGTGCCCCCCACATGGACACAGGCCTGTATCATAGTATGACATAGTACAGGCACAATTCTGTAGGTATCTTTTTTTTTAGAAACGGGTTCTCACTGTATCACCCAAGCTGGAGTGCAGTGGCACTATCAAAGGTCACTGCTCACTGCAGCCTCAAACTCCTGTCAAGTGATCCTCTCACCCAGCCTCCTGAAGAGCTAGGACTACAGGCATGCACCACCATGCTCAGCTAATTTTTAAATTTTTTTGTAGAGATGAGGTCTTGTTATGTTGCCCAGGCTAGTCTCAAATTCCTGGCCTCAGGCAATCCTCTCGTCTTGGTCTTTCAAAGTCCTGGAATTACAGGAGTGAGCCACCATGCCCTGCCCTGTATCTTTTGACTTAACATTAAATCATAAACAGTTTCCATGTTGCTGTATAGCCTTTGAAAGTATCATTTCAATGACTGTAGAATAACCCATTTAGTTGAATTACCATAATGGAACTGACATCATTATTGAATATTGGTAGGTTTTTTTTTGTTGTTGTTGTTCTTACAAATGATTCTGTAGTAAACTCTTAGCACAAATGACTTTTTTTTTTCTTTCAGGTGATTTCTTAGGCTAATTCTCAAAGATGGGGTTATTGGGCCAAAAAAGCAAACTATGGTTTTCCGAAGCTCTCATTGTTCCCATCATCTCATGAAGCCCTGAGATGCAGTCAGCAGAAGATTCTATTTGAGGGACTAAACACTCCCGGGGAAAGCGGGAAGAAGGAGATGGGAACTAACATTTGCTATTGAGCGCCAGGCATTGTCCTACAGGCTTCAAAGTGAATCTTGGATGTGCTGCTGATCTGACTTGCCCAGATTTGTCATCATTGTTATTGTTTTGGCCGCTTATGAAGACGTTCACCCAGCAGGACTTTAGAAGCTTTGTTCACTCGATCTCATTTAATCCTCACAATAGTGCCCTAAGAAAGATATTAGTATCCCCATTTTACAAAGGAGGAAACAAGAACCTGGGGAGATTAAGTGAAGGCCTCACAGATCATGAATAGAAGAGGCTGGAAACCTAGTCTGGTTCGAGGGTGTGCTCTTTCTGCTCTGCCATGCTGTGCTTCAGCCCTTTCCCATTCCCAGCTCCGCGTGTGCGCAGATAGGGATTTTCACTCTTTGCCCTGTATGAAAGGAGGGAAGGCAAGACATGTGCGCCTAGGGGGAAGGTCCATCTGCAGGACTACCCTGAAGGAGATGGGACATTCCTGGCCCTCAGCCTACAAACTCTTTCCTTTTATTTCCTGCTGGTGAAAAGCATAATTTAAAGATGACTTTGTTTTATACATACACGTATGTACAATCACACACACACACACTCCAAGAAGAGGGCTCTCTATAAATAAAAGACCTGCCACCTATCAAAGATGCTAACCAAGGACTTACCAAACGTCTTTTGATGCTATGTATCTTTTAGAAAAGTTATTACTCAACCTGAGTCCATGGACTAGGTCTATCCTTATGTTAAAATAATTCTCTCATAGAATTATTTGATCTGGCCCAACATCTACCAGCTTTGCACACATTTCAATATTTCAATTAAATCACCAAACCTCAGTCTATATTAATTCCAGCCTTTTTTTTCCTACTAAAGGGGACCTGCATTATTTTCCCTGCATGTTTTAAAATATTGTCTCCTGGCCAGGCGCGGTGGCTCACGCCTGTAATCCCAGCACTTTGGGAGACCGAGGTGGGTGGATCACAAGATCAAGAGATCAAGACCATCCTGGCCAACATGGTGAAACCCTGTCTCTACTAAAAAAAATACAAAAATTAGCGGGGTGTGGTGGCGCACACCTGTAGTCCCAGCTACTCAGGAGCCTGAGGCAGAAGAATCGCTTGAACCCAGGAGGAGGAGGTTGCAGTGAGCTGAGATCGCGCCACTGCACTCCAGCCTGGGTGACAGAGAGAGACTCCATCTCAAAAAAAAAAAAAAAAAAAAAAAAAAAAATTGTCTCCAAAACATACTGAATTCATAAAATTCCAGATGCTGCTTAATGATGCCTCTGGACCAGTGACATCCTGGCTATCTTTGTTAAGACTACAAAGGAACAGGGTGGAACTGAGGCTACAGTTGGAGAGGGTTACGAAAGAACAGGGACTGACACCAAGAAAACCCAGATTTAGTGGAATGAGTATGTTAGTGCCATTGCTGCATGTGGCAGGAGATCATCTCAGTGGCGCCATGAACTGAGTTTTGCAATGTGTAGAACTGTGTAGACTGTTTATTTGTCAGACCTCTTTCAGATGCAAGTGAGAGAAATCTGACTAGCTAATGCAGAGATAGGATTTACTGGCCCCTAGTTGAAAATTCTAGGGGTAGTCCTCAAGTGTCACTGGGTTCAAGTCCTTAAATGATATCATCAGGAATTTGTCCCCATCTTTTTGCCCTCTTTCCAGAGTGGTGATGAGATGGCTACCAGGCCTATTTCACAGTAATTTCAGCAGAAAGAAGAACTTGTTGCCCAATTGCTCCATTAAAAGTCCCAGAACTAACTCTCAATTGGCCTAAATTGGCTCTTGTGCCAGATATCCTCAGCTTGACCTCCCAATCTATTCTCTCCTCTACTTCCAGCTCAGTAGCTGGGAGGTTCACTCTACTCTTCTTCCAGCTTGGTAGTTGAGAGATTGGATGTATCAATGGCTCCTTTCCTCTGTGCCTTCTTCCCTTGGGTATTGTCCATAGTAAGACCAGTGGAAGGCTGGAGGAAGAGAGAAGAATGAGATCAGGATGTTCATTTCCCCCAGCACCCCTTGCAAGGGTCCACATGAGTTGGTTATATCTTTCAGCCAATAGTCACAGGTCCTGCCTGCAGCTCTCTCCACACAGCTTCTCTCTTTGAGTTCTAGTAATGGCTTCCCAGTTTTGCCTCTGCAACCTAAAAGCAGCACGATGCCCTACTATGAGCAGCCCAGAAACTGCACTATCCTTTACGGTTCTCCCACACTCCACCTACGCCTCCATGGAAGGGTTATTTGATAACCCATTTTGAAAGTGTCATCTGTTTCCAAGATCCTGACTGATACAGCTAACATGTCCATCCCTAAGACAAATCCATGTGTCTCACTGGGCAGGCCTACCCCTGGGACAAAGGTCTGAAATTAGCTCCATCAAAACCACAGGTACTGAGAGTGGAGGTGTGGTAGTCCCCCAAAGGGACAGACAAAAACAACCTATGATCATCACATTTATCAAAGTAGAAAAGAATGAATTCTAATCGGCAGTATTAGGCTATCCAAGCATTTTTCAGAAGTAGTAACTACATATAAATAAGGATAAACTTCAGAGACTAAACACATGCTGAAACAGCATTCAGGGTGTCTTTCATCTATGTGCACTCAAATCAATGCCTTTTAAAGACCTGGTCACTCATTTTCTGAGCTCTAGGTCTGTTGACAACTCTCTTCTGAAACAAATTGAAATTTCTATCATCGATTCACTTTGAAATGTCATAAAGCAGCTTAGGCCTTGGCTGGCTGAGCAATAAAGCAGGCCCTCTTGGCAACTCAAATGAGCTGCCCCTGACAGCAAGACAGGCGACAAGGCATTAAACATTGCCAAGAATGGACAATTTGGAAGCTGCCTAGTGGCAGGAATGACAAGGCTGAAAACATAACCACTTTGAAAAAAATGACATCAGTTGAAAAATAAACACAAAATGGGGCAGTAGCAACCTCATCACAGAGCTGTAAATGCTTAGAAGAACATCTGGCCTGATACCCCATGAAGCTGCTTTCTCTCAGCAGGAAATTCTTTCTATAAATGATTAACCCTGATTATAATGATTGACTGTCCCATGGATGAGTCACCTTGCAGGTAAAACTATGGACCACAACCCCAGTGAATCTCAGCATTTTTTTCCATTACCCAGAAGTAGTGAGGATCTTAGTTGCTTTGTCCCCCAACCCCATGTTTTGACAGAGCCTGCACTGTACCTTTTTAATGGACACGTTGACGTTCAATAACATGCTAAGGATACCTGGCTTTCCTCATCGGTTTTCTCAGTAAAGCCTCTGATGCCGCTTTGGTTAAGTTCAGGAATATGCTTTTGCCAGGAGAGGCCTCCTAAGCCAGTCATGTGCCTCTCCTGGCTCCACTAATAACTCCTTTCTAATACAATTCCTTTGCAGTTCTCTTCACCTATAAAGACACTTGGATATCAGCTCTTGGTGGAAGAGGGATCTAAAGGATCCATATGCTTCAGTTCCCCTGGAATCCAGGAAATAAGGAAGTTTGGGGCCCAGAGAAAGAAAAAATTCAAAGGCTGTAGCCAATGGAATCCTTTAGCCACACCTGGGATCCATGAGGATAATGTAGAGACTGTGGTCATAAGACACAAACAGACTAGAGTGTGTGACCTTGAGCAAGTCACATCTTCATGAATTTGAGCACTATTAGTATTACAGTATTATTGATTTCAAGACACTAATAATATGGTAAGCATTAAAAATATTATAAAACATTATAAATAATAAAATAATGAATGAGTTTTCTGAGACAGGCAGTTCTGATTGGCATGTCCAAGGACATTCCTACTTTGGAGGACCCATCTAAGCAAAAGTTATCAATCTTAGAAGACAAAATAGTGTAGTGGAATCAGGCCAGACAGGTTTCATCTCACCAGCTACATCCACTTGATTGGCGGTAGCTCCTTGGGGCCCTGTATTCAAAAGGATTCTGAGGTCATATTTGGGTTCAAGAGGAAATAATCCCCTGATCAATGGATACAAGAGGAGGGTCTGGCACCTTGCATGACATCCCTGTTGTTGACTGAAAGCATTGAGCTTGACAGTCAATTCTTGGAGGAAAGAACCCTTGCTTCAATAACAGAAAACAATTTTAGTGGCTTAGAAGCACAGATGCATATTTTTCACCACATGGAGGATACGGCTGTGGGCTAGACAGAGTCCTCTCCACCTTTCTTCTTATGCCAGGACCCAAGCAGAAGGGTCTGAGACATGCTCAGCTCATGGCAGAGAACAGAAACATTAATGGCCAAGCCAAATCAAGCAATCATGTTTACAGCTTCTGCTCAGATATAGCATATGTCATACTGCTAACATTTCATTGGCCAAAGCAAGTCATATGGCCAAGCCCTGAGTCAATGGAAAGAGGAAATATAATTCACTTGCTAAGAAGGAGGAAGTGAATGACTGCAGTTAATCTACCAGATGGTATCTGAGAAAGATACTTCCAGTGTCAAGATGCTCTATCTGTTTTTTCTTATTTTTTCTGCAATACATATATATTATATATAATACAGCTGGAATTCTTCAGAGAATATGTGGGTTTCATAAACCAAAAATAAAATTCTAAGCTCCCCATCAAACTGAATGTACGCTCCTCAAACCTGCCTACTTCCTTGGTAGAATGTCCAACCAAGGGCATTCCAAAGTTATCCTGAAAAACTAGGTCAGGCCATGATGTGTAGGGAGAACCAGACACGTCTCATTATCCCCTCTTCCCTTTGGAATTCAGGCACAACTGACCAGCATTAACAGTCTATGGAATACTGGTAAAGTTGGTGAATAGGTGTCTTCTAGCAATTTCAACAGGAAGCCAAGCACTATTAAATTATAGAATAAACATTTATCAAGTACCTACAAGGCACTAGATACCATGTCAGGCGGTATAGGTATGCTGTTGTACAACAGGAGAGACAAGGTTTCTGAACTCATGGAGCTAGGTTGAATGGTGGAAACAGACCACAATCAAATCTTAAAAGGATGCTCAAGCTTCTTTCAATCCAAGAACACTTTCCTAGCATTCACATTCAAAATGAGTAGGTCCCATCTTCTCCCTATTCAAATTCATTGCTCCAATACTTGCCCCTATACCCAACAGATAATCTATCCTTCTGCCTCATTTTTTTTAATAAAAGCAGTTAACAGATCTCCCTCATCTTCTCACCAACAAAATACCAACCTTCTTATTCAGTACATATTTGCTTTGCTTTCTTTCTTTCACAATGGACAAAATATCCCTGTCCCATCTAAATTCCATCCCCTCTGGCATTCTCAGTATTCACTCCTGCAATTGTCCCATTTCTCTCCACATTCTCTCTCTCTAATAGATTATTTGCATTGTTACACAAACATGGTGTAGTTGAGGAAGTGGAGGGGAACACGATTTCCCTCTCCAAGGAAAATTTGGAAACCAGTGATGGTGCATTTTGATGTCACAGTGACCATGGAGCCCTAGTGGTATTTGGTGGAGGCCAGGGATACTAATTATGTTCTATCTTATTTAAAAAAAAAAAAAAAAAAAAGGAGAACTTCCTTAAACCTCGCAATCTCCTTCAACTATTATGAACTACTCAAACCCACTACAGGAAACATTCTTGATAGAGTTATACATGAACATCATCTCCACCTATCATCTCACAATCTCTTCTCAGCCCACTCCAATCAAGTTTCTGCCCCCATCACTTACCAGAAACTATTCCTTTTTTTTAATTTAACTTTTAAGTTCAGGGGTACATGTGCAGGTTTGTTACATAGGTAAACTTATGTCATAGGGGTTCGTTGTACAAATTATTTCATCACCCAGGTATTAAGTCTAGTACCCAATAGTTATTCTTTCTGATCCTCTCCCTCCTCCCACCCTCCACCCTCAAGTAGGCCTAAAGTCTGTTGTTCCCCTCTATGTGTCTCTGAGTTCTCATCATTTAGCTCCCACTTATAAGTGAGAACACGCAATATTTGGTTTTCTGTTCCTGTGTTAGTTTGCTAGCTTCATCCATATTCCTGCAAAGGACACAATCTCATTCTTTTTTATGGCTACATAGTATTCCATGGTACATATGTACCACATTTTCTTTATCCAGTCTATCATTGATGGGCATTTAGGTTGATTCTATGTCTTTGCTATTGTGAATAGTGCTGCAATGAGCATACACATGCATATATTTTTATGTACACATGCATGTACTTATATTCCTTTGGGTATATACTGGTAATGGGATTGCTGGATCAAATGGTATTTCTGCTTTTAGGTCTTTGAGGAATTGGCACACTGTCTTCCACAATGGCTGAACTAATTTACATTCCCACCAACAGCATATAAGTGTTCCTTTTTCTCTGCAACCTCTCAAGAATCTGTTATTTTTTGACTTTTTAATAATAGCCATTCTGATTGGTGTGAGATGGTATCTCACTGTGGTTTCAATTTGTATTTCTCTAATGATCAGTGATGTTGAGCTTTTTTCCATATGCTTGTTGGCCACATGTATATCTTCCTTTGAAAAGTGTCTGCTCATGTCCTTTGCCCATGTTTTAATGAGCTTGTTTATTTTTTTCTTGTAAATTTAAGTTCCTTATAGATGCTGGATATTAGACCTTTGCCAGATGCATAGTTTGCAAAAATTTTCTCCCATTCTGTGGTTGTCTGTTTATACCAGAGACTGATCTTTCCAAATATTGACAAAGTAGTGGTCACTTCTTGGTCTCCATCCTACTTGACATCTCATAACATTTGACCCAACTAACTAATCCTTCCTTCTTGAAAGGTTGTCTAAACTAAAATAGGTATCTCAAGCTTAAAAAACAAAACAAACAAAAAGAACATTTGATTTATTTTCCTCCACCAAGGAACTAGCCAAACAAACAAACAAAAAGACCTGCTACTCCTCCTCTTGAACCCATCTTTGCAAAATTATGACCGAGACAGTGAAAGAGATCTAACTTTCATTTTGACTCCATCTTGCTACTAACCTTTAAGCTGTCCTTGTTCATTCCTGGGCATAGGCTGAACCAACTTTGGGAGAAACTTAGCTTATACTTTAAAACAGAGATGATAACAGCCTTTGCCAAAACAAACCTCCTTCTTGCCTAGGGACTAGAGTGCCTTTGTAGGACTAACAAATTAGCCACAAGATTTGAAATTATGGTTTAGTAGTCATATGGCTGGAGACTACAAGATTCCAACCCTCCCTAAACTTTTCCTAAGATCATTGCTTGAGATATTTTGCAGACCCTGCACATGATGGATCAGCTGGCACCACCCAGATCAATAAATTGGTTCATCTGACCTTGTAGCTTCCATGCAGAAACTGACTCAGTGCAAGAAGACAGCTTTGACTCTCTATGATTTCATCTCTGACCTGACAATCAGCACAACTGGCTCACTGGTTCCCCCCCCCCCGCCCCCACTAAGTTGTCCTCAAAAACTCTGGTCCTTAAAAACTCTCCTTAAAAACTCTGATCCTCTGATCCTTGGGGAGACTGATTTGAATAATAATAAAACTCTGGTCTCCTCCACGGTCAGCTCTGCGTGAATTACTCTTTCTGTATTGAAATTCCCCTGTCTTGATAAATGGGCTCTGTCTATGCAGCGGACAAGGTGCAGCCACAGGGCAGTTATGCTCTCCTTGTCTAAGGAAATACTACAGAGGTAAAACCAAAAAACTAAACAAAACAAACAAACAAAAATAACCAAGAGTCATCCCTGAGTCATCTATCCCATTCCCTACAGAAACTCATCAGTAAGTTCTATCCACTCTATATACAAAATATATCTTAAAAGTCTACACTTCCCTAATCTTCATTATTGCCCCTCTGGTCTAATCCATCAACATCTCTTGCCTGCACTATAGAGAAAGCCTTACCCTTCTCCCTACCTATGACCCATTCTTAAAACAGTCCCCAGAGTGATCTTCTTAAATTATAAATCTCATGCTTAAAATCCTCCATTAAATATTTATACCACTGGCAATAAAATCCACATTCTTACCTTATTTTACAAAGCCCTTGCCCACTTCTCTGACTCCCCTTGATACCACTGTTAGCCACACTAGTCTTCTTTGCATCCTTTAAATACCAACCTCATTTATACCTTTTTGTGCAGCAAATGTTAGAATTTATTGCATAAAAGTTATGCTTAAAGTAGATGTTAGTGGGCAATTAGATGGGTTGAATATCCACAATGTACCACTTTATATTAGAAAGCACCTATGAACAGAAAGATAAAGAAAGGTATTATATATATTGGTAAAAGGATCAGACCATCAAGATGGTATAACAATTATAAACACATATATACCTAATAATAGAGCCCCAAAATATGTAAAGCAAAACTGATAGAATTTAAGGCAGAAATGACAGTTCTACGATAACAGTTAGAGACTTCAGTACTCCCACTTTCAATAAAGGATAGAACAATTATTAAGAGATCAACAGGGAAATAAATAAAGGACTTTCCAACAAAAGTATAAACCAACTAGACCTAACAGACATATACAGAACACTCCACCCAACCACAACAGAGTACACATTCTCTCAAGTACACATGGAACATTCTCTAGTATAGACTATGTACTAGGTCACAAAACAAGTCTCAATAAATTTTAAAAGATTAAAATCTGTTCCACCCTGAGCAGGTCTATGCAGACCTACCCCTAAAGGCCAAGAGGCCAAAGAAAGAGGCTAACACATCCAATTTCTCAGAAAGAAACAGTTGGTTTGTTTGCTTTATAAACACAAGGTCTCACTCTCTTGTCCAGTCTAGAGTGCCGTGGCATGAACATAGCTCATTTCAATCTCAAACTCCTAGGCTCAAGCAATCCTCCCACCTCAGACTCCTGAGCAGCTGAGACTACAGGCACGTATCACCACATCCAGCTAATTTTTTTTTTTTTTAATTTTTTGTAGAAACAGGGTCTTGCTATGTTGCCCAGACTGGTCTCAAACTCCTGGCCTCAAGCAATCCTTCAGCCTTGGCTTCCAAAGTGCTGGGATTACAGGCATAAGCCACTGCTCCTAGCCAGAAAGAAACATTAAAAAGTGACTGACAAACAGAAGCTCTGACTCAGGCAGCCGCAAAACAGTAGATTCCTGCACCATTAACTCCCAGACTCAGGGCTTATATACCACAAGGAAAGGGTATATGTGCTTCATATATCTATTTAAAAAATGCACCATCAAGGTTGTTTTGACCTAAGGGCAGGGTTTATGGTAAGTATGTGCTCTTCACAGTAGATAAACTAGAAATCTCAGAGGCATTCCCAGAACTGGAGTTAATCAGAAGTCAACATAGCGGGTTAGCATCCAAAATGGAGTTGCTTCTGCCTCTACAAAATCATATAAAGAATCTTCCCCAACCATAATGGAATGAAACTAGAAATAAATCACATAAGGAAATCTGAAAATGCACAACTATGAGGAAATTAAGCAACACACTCTTTAACAATCAATGTGTCAAAGAAGTGATTGGCAAAATTTTGAAAACTCTGCCTCTTTCAGCAATCTAGTAATTATAGTACCTTCGACCTTAATATCCTAAAAGCCACTATTGGACGATGTCTAGGAAATGATCTGTGTCCCTATACAAGTCAGATTGTGCTGAATAACAAACCATTTTAAAACTCTGTCATGCAGCAATAAGCATTTATTCTCATGTTCACAAGTCTTCAGATAGAATCATAGGCTGCTTCAGGCTGCAGCTCTGTGGAGAAACTGTGGATATTCAGGCTGAAAGAGCCACAGTCCCCAGGGGCATTTTCTTCTCATTGCAGAGGACAAAAGCTCATAGAGCAATGAGGGAAGGTACATAATTCCTCTTAAGGCTTAGGCTCAGATCTTGTATGATATCACTTCCACCCACATTCCATTGGCCAAAGCAAGTCACACAACCAAGTCCAGCATCAGTAGGAAAAGGAAGAATACAACACTACTGTAGGAGTTAGAAGGGAAGGAATGAATATTTCCTGAACAACAATCTACTACTTTACAGCCCTCTTAGAGAAGAGCTTTGAGAAATGGTGCTATGGTTACTGCGACGAATGCCAAACAATAATATCTTGTTATCAACCATGTTGGTTATAAGTTAGTAAGACTCATCTTCTTACTGTATTTGTAACTACTAAGAGCCATTTAGAAATGTCAGATTCTTCAAAGCTATTTTACCCAGATTCAATCAACAAGTATTCAACTCACGAATTTTTTCTTAGCTGAGCAGCATTATCAGCTCAAGAAGAACTTTTGCTTCAATGTAATTTATTTTCTAGTACTGGATAAGAACTTTTTTAAATGTCTGTGGAATATATCAAAGCACCAGAAGTGGATCTGACACCATCAATAGGAACTGAATTAATATACCTTTTCTGAAAATCTTTCTAAAAGAAAAATCTCTCTGACATCTGAATTTTAGACTTATTGTAGAAAATTTCAACCCTTCGAAAGAATCTTTGTGAATTTTATCACTACTAAAGTAAAAAGTATCCAATGTAAATACAATACAGAGTCTAATCTTTCCTGGCCTTGAAGACCTCAATATGTTGCTAATAATTGCAACCAAAAAAAACACAACTCATTGTGAATGATGACCTTATCTTGAATTCTGCATTAGTCAGTCAGTTTCATGCTACAACCATCCTTCCAATAGCTCTCCCACAAAGATTTTCATCTATTTGCTTGATTTCAAACTTGGTGAAAAGAAAGATATTTTTATCTTAATTTCATACCAGAAAACATGAAAGAAGTCATGAAAACATACTGAAAAGGACAGATATTTTTCAAACAGGACCTTAAAAGCCAGACTCAATCCCTGTTGACAAATTCAGTGAGGGATTGTTTAGAGTAAAAACAGAGCATTGCTCTGGGATTGAGCCAACTAGAAAAACTGATACACCATGACATCTCTGGCTTGTATAACCTCCCTGCCCTTGATGTGAACTCTGGAGGGAAGCAGCACAGCCAAAGTTGACAGTCAGGTGAAGAGTGAACCTCCAAGTCATAAAGTACCTAAAACCTCACTATTCAAGTCAACTAGTTGGGAGAAAGATCCATCCAAACTAGTGGAAAGTCCAAATTCCCATTATTTCCAAATAGAAGAAATACTTTTGGATTTAAGAAAATGATAAATGGAAAAAAAGTTTTTCCACTTCTTCCAAAAATGCCATTGAAATAATAAAGATATAAAAAGAAGAAAAATAGCAACACTAAAAAAAATCAGGAAGAATGCTATGAACCCCAAATAAATGTTGAATTTCTGGAAGATATGAAGCAGACAGGACAAATATAATTCTTGATGTATATTTTTTAACATATGTAACATATGTCTAAATATAAATATTTGATTAATTGAGCAAACTGACAAAAAGACAGTTAGTGCCAAGGGTGAGCACTCAACACAGGCAGAAGAGAATAGGGAAGTAAGTAGATAGGTTTCCCCAAAAGACCTATAGAAAAAAAAATCAGACTTAGCACAGCAGGAACATAAAAAGTAGGCTGGAGAAAGCTCAAGAGAATTACACTAAAAGACTTACATTTTAGAATTGTGTCACTGTCTCATATGCTAGACCTATAGACCACTACTTCTAAATGTGTGAGGCCTGTGAGATAAAAATTATTTCCAAAATAATACTAAGTTGTTATTTGCCTTTTTCACTGTATTGACATTTGTTTTGATAATTATTGCGGGAAGTCAGAGACCAGACCCCGAACGGAGAGACTGGCTGAAGCCATGGCAGAAGAACATAAATTATGAAGATTTAATGGACCTTTATTAGTTCCCAAAATTAATACTTTTATAATTTCTTATGCCTGTCTTAATCTCTGAACACAAATTGTGAAGATTTCTTGGACATTTATCACTTCCCCAATCAATACTCCTATAATTCTTATGCCTGTCTTTACTTTAATCTCTTAATCCCATCATCTTCATAAGCTAAGGATGTATGTCACCTCAGGACCCTGTGATGATTGCGTTAACTGTACAAATTGCTTGCAAAACATGTGTGTTTGAACAATATGAAATCAGTGCACCCTGAAAAAGAACAGAGTAACAGTGATTTTCAGGGAACAAGGGAAATAACCATAAGGTCTGATTGCCTGCGGGGTCGGGCAGGATACAGCCATATTTTCCTTCTCACAGAAAGCCTATAGACGGATATGTGAGTAGGAGAAATATCACTGAATTCTTTTCCTAGCAAGGAATATTAATAACTGATAGCCCTGGGGAAGGAATGCATTCCTGGGGGGAGGTCTATGAACAGCCGCTCTGGGAGTGTCTCTCTTACGCGGTTGAGATAAGGACTGAAATACGCCCTGGTCTCCTAGAGTGCCCCCAGGCTTGCTAGGATTGGAAAATTCCAGTCTGGTGAATTCTAGTCAGACCAGTTGCCTGCTCTCGAACCCTATTTCCTGTTTAGATGTTTATCAAGACAATGCATGCACAGCAGGATGTGGACCCTCATCAGTAATTCTAATTTTATCCTTGCCTGGGGATCTTTTATTGCCCTTTGAAGAATGTGATCCTTGTGACTTACTCCCTGTTCGTACATCCCCTCCCCGTCTAAAATCCCTAATAAAAACTTGCTGGTTTTGTGGCTCAGGGTCACCATCACAGTCCTACCAATACGTGATGGCACCCCCGGAGGCCTAGCTGTAAAATTTCTCTTTTTGTACTCTTTATTTCTCAGACCAGCCAACACTTAGGGAAAATAGAAAGAACCTACGATGAAATATTGGGGGCTGGTCCCCCAATAGATAATGCAAAAAAAAAAACTGTGGGTGGAAAAGTGATTGTACCAACCTAATATAACAGAATAACTGAGATTAGATGATTTATAAGGAACAGAAATTAATTATCTCACAATTCTGAAGGCTGATCATGGCACTGGCAGGTGAAGGCCCAGTTTCCCTGCTTCCAAAATGGCACCTGAGTGCTGTGTCTGTTGGAGGGGAAGAAGGCCAGGTCCCCACATGGCAGAAGAGCAGAAATGAGAGAAAGCCACTCTTGTTCCTGTGAGCCCTTTTATAACGTCATTAATCCATACACCTCCCATACTGTTGCCAAAGGGATTAAGTTTTCAACACATGAATTTTAGAGGAAACAATAACATTTAAACCAAAGCAGACACTTAACTGATACTAATAGTCACTATATTCTTTATCACCAGGTACTCACAGGAGTAGGGGGAAAAAAAAAACTGTTTCACATAAGAATGCCCTGGTGAAGCAGTAAAAATTATTAATGTCATCGAAATCTCAACCTTTGGGTCTTTTTAATATTCTGTGGGACCAAATGGGATGTATAAGGCACTTCTATGGAATACCAAAATCTAATGATTCTCTCAAGAAAAAGCACTTGTACAATTAATTGTTTGAGCTGCAAGCTGAATTAGCTGCTTTTTTTATGGAACACCATTTTTTTCTTGAAAGAACAACAGACACCAAACTACAGTAATTCAGACTTGGGTATCCGTCATTTTCTCAAAAATGAATGAAGTGAGTCTGCAAGAAATACAACTGGCAGCATTTGTATCCAATGATAACATTCTAGCTTTCAAGCAAAACTTAGAATTTTGGGAAACTTGTATATGCCACTATAAGCTTGACATCATCCCAATACTATGACTTTTTTTAAATGAAATCAGTGGTAATATTAATGAATGTGATTTTTGATGCTGTACAAAGAAATGTGTCAACATTTGAAAGATATGAATAATTCAATGAACCAATATTTTCCAAATGGCCAGTGCATCATGGTACAAAATCATGCATGGGTAATAGAAATTTTCAAGGTACAAAATAGGGCACTAGATTTTAATGTAAAAGACTACATAACCTTCACTGCCATGGTTTCAGATTTCACATTGGAACCATCCTTTAAGAAACTAGCTAGGACTTGTCCAGTTTTGGTGTAGTATCAAAGAAGATTATCCCCATTTATCTGAAAAAGTTATTATAATACTCCTCCTTTTTTCAAGTACATATCTGTGTAATGCTGAATTTTATTCGTATACTTCATCCAAAGCAATATATTGCAATAGACCCATTGCAGAAGAAGATGTGAGAATACAACTGTTTTCTGTTAAGTAGTCATTAGGGAAATTTGTAAAAAATGTAAAACAATGCTACTCTTCTAATTTTTCATAAAATGTGTTATTTATATTAACATATAGTAGGTTTGTTATTGTGTTTTAGGATGTATCAATTCTTAAAAATTTCTCTCATTTCAATTTCTAATACAGCAGCTATCAATAGACATAACACAAACAAAAGCCCTTTGAATCTTCAATTTTTAAGTGTGCAAAGTGGTCTTGAGATAAAAAATGTGGAGAATTAGTGCTGTATTCATTCCATGTTTGCCATGGCTAGGGGTAAAAAGGAGACGGGAGGGCTGGAAAAGTGAACATTGATAGTGTCCCAGTTGCAACCCTAGTGGGAGAGTTGCACATCAAGGAAGTGACATCTCTTAACTTTATCTGCTACTTGGGTAAATCTCTTCATACCTTTTATGGGGCTAAATTTCTTAAGAAACATGAACATCCCTAAGATCCATCAGTAGATGCTAGAAAGTGATCATTTGAGAGCAGGTTTAGGGGAGAAAATGAAAGCATTCCCATACAACCCACTCATATGCAGAGCTGCTGGCCTGGCCCCATACAAATTTGAGAAAAGTAGGGAGATCAAATGATAATGAAAAGAAAAGAAAATCACCTGCTGCCAGTTTATGACTCCCTACCCTTAGACAAACGTACCATGAGTTTGTATACCCTGGCAGGTACTTTCTTCCCCTAGCGCCCTACGATTTACAAGTCCTGAGTTGTAAAGATGGTAAAGTAGTAATATGCAGGATTTTAAGGCACAGACAAAGCCTCAGGACAAGCATTTGGATTTTTAAAGATGATGATGGTTAAGCATTTAATCACCAAGAGTTCTATGTATTAACCAAGGTTTGGTGCATTTATGTACAAGAAAAAGTTGCTATTGAATTTTGTAAATTTAGATATATATGAATCTGCTACAAGATACATTCTCCTTCAGACTATCACAAATTTTCTTTTCCTTTTAAAAGTGACTTCTTATTTTCAGTGAAGGAAACAAATTATTACCATGTCAGTGATAAGGCCCTTCAGTAAATCAATAATGTTTCAGTAATTCTGAGAACACGTAAATCATTCTACTAAAATTATCAGTGAAATGGCTTGGCTCTCCAGAAAAATTCAAAGTAGTTTCTTTGAAGAGTGATAAAATTAACTACTTTATCTCAATTCTGGTGACTTAATTTGAAATTTTTAAAAGGTTGTCATTGGTGGAGTTACAGGTCCTGGGAGGATTGGAAAAATGGAAGTCCTAACTGATAACACATTATCTTAGTTTCTTGTATAACTGCCCTCATTTTTCGTCTTCATTTCAGTAACTAAGAGTTAGGATTTGAGAACACCTGGGCCAGGTCTGCTATTATCTTCAGCAATCTTTGAAATTCCCACCTCTCCCTAGAGTAGCTAGACAAAATTTTGCAGCAGTTAGTGGCAAAAATAATAGAGATCTGAAATGCAAACACTTTTCACTTCCTCTAGCAATTCCTCTTGCTCCAGGAGAATAGGACTTCATGTGTGTTTATGAAAGTGGGCAGAGAAATATTATTAAGGTGAATAAAAGGTGGTATTATGTCCATTTCAATGCCAATATCTTCCGTGATCATTCCTGGGCTATAAAGAACAGACACCACAGAGCTTGTCAAGGATCCTCATATCTTCCTCACTAATGTTTTTCTTTATGCTTTAGGGAAGGAAATCTCATCTGAGACTTCTTGAAAGATGTAGGAGAGAGAAATGGGTACACTGGTCTCATATGAAAATCTATTCCAACATTCCTACCTCTTTAGCTTTTGGAGTCCTTTCATATATTATGCAAGAGAAGTTCTGGCACCAAACTTCATTGAATGTTGGAGATCAGTGAGTCAAAAATTTAGTCATTCCAGCAAGCTATTAGAGCCATTTCTAGCTTTATCTAAAACATTAAATCTAGACTATCTGGTAAATGTTCTCATATCAATATATTAATCCCGAGACAAAATTATATTCTGTTCCTTTTAGCCTAACACCCTTGGAATCTATTCTCACACATATTTTCTTGGTTTCTTCTATATGAATTATCAAAATCCTGCCTTTTTTTTTTTTTTTTTTTTTTTTTTGGTATAGGCCATTTCTCCCCAGGTCTGAATCCCCATTCTGTTTGATCATGCTGAGATCTAACTCAAGTTTAGGTCTAGACTAAAAAATAATCAGCAGTGGGGGTGGGTCTTGAGGATAATAAGTATCCCTTGTAAGTCAACTGCTTCAGATGAATTGATTATAGAGTTTTCAAGAAGGAAAGGTCAATCTTCTCTGGTTTTTCGTTTGTTTGTTTGTTTGAGACGGAGTTTGCTCTTGTTGCCCAGGCTGGAGTGCAATGGTGCGATCTCGGCTCACCGCAACCTCTGCCTCCCGGGTTCAAGCAATTCTCCTTCCTCAGTCTCCCGAGTAACTGGGATTACAGGCATGTACCACCATGCCCGGCTAATTTTGTGTTTTTAGTAGAGACGGGGTTTCTGCATGTTGAGGCTGGTCTCAAACTCCTGATCTCAGGTGATCCACCCACCTTGGCCTCCCAAAGTGCTAGAATTACAGGCGTGAGCCACCTCGGCCGGCCTTTCCAGCCACCCACCCCCCTCCCCGCCCCGCGAGACGGAATTTCAGTCTTGTTACCCAGACTGAAGTGCAATGGTGCAATCTCGGCTCACTGCAACCTCAACCTCCCGGGTTCAAGCGATTGTCGTGCGTCAGCCTCCCAAGCAGCTGGGATTGCAGGCATGTGCCACCATGTCTGGCTAATTTTCTTTTTTTTTTAGTAGAGATGGGGTTTCTCCATGTTGGTCAGGCTGGTCTCGAACTCCCGACTTCAGGTGATCTGCGCTCCCCAGCCTCCCAAAGTGCTGGGATGACAGGTGTGAGCCACCGTGCCCGGCAATCTTCTCTGTTATAAGAGGGGCTGCTTCTGCTTATTCCGAGAGACTTGGGCATTTAGCTTCATCCAAGTCCGGTGCAAGTCTTAGAATCCTGCTTGCTCCCAGTGCCCTGATTGTCACATAAATGATTTAATGAGTCTCTAAATTTAATTTCCATTTTAATTCTGCAACCCACCTAGTTATATTTTTAATAATGTTGACCTTATAGCTATAAGAAATCAGAAACTTTTTTCAAAGTTGCTATAGAAGTTCTCTGTCTGAATTTGACTTGAACTTAGACTTCAAAGCCTTCAATTTGTCATTTTCTGTCTGTAAGGTTTCCAGTGCAGTCATAGATGTCATTCCACTCACAGTCCTTGTTGTTATCTGTACTCCCACAATGGTAAAATGCAACAGCCACTTGATCCCTGAAGACAACTACTTCAATAGGTACTTTTTCCCAAGAAACCATAGATGATACTT
Organism: Macaca fascicularis; assembly: GCF_037993035.2. Lineage (NCBI taxonomy): Eukaryota > Metazoa > Chordata > Mammalia > Primates > Cercopithecidae > Macaca > Macaca fascicularis. Next base: position 54,918,935 of record NC_088388.1, read on the forward strand.
TAATTAATCATGATCCTACTTACGTTATAGATTACCAGAATCTTGTTTTCCATTGGCAAGGAACTAAGCACTTCATTCAAGGCCAGCAATATCTACAAATTAATCTCAGAATTTTTGGAGGAGTGAAAAAGAATGAATATACTACTTTCATAATTAAGTGGTTCTGACTGGCATATAATGAGCAGTCCCTCTTTATGTCAGAGTCCAGTCAGAAAAACAAACAAACAAAAAAATACATTAGGTATTTCAATGGAGGAAATTTATTTATTACAGGGAAATTGGTTACACAGGCATTAGAAGGCTGAAAAAGCATGATACAAAGGCTGAAAAAGCAAAAGTCCTCTAGAAATAATAACTTCAGGAAACAGCTACCACCTCTAGGGCTGGAGGAACAAAAGGAAAAATATGAAGTAACCAGAACTTAGAAGCCCAGAATTGCAACCACAATCTTTGTGGAAGGTAGAACCATCTGGCTGCTGTTGGTAATCTCTGAGTAGGTAAAGGCAGAATCACTGAGGCTGATTCCGGTAGTGCTGAAAGAAGCTGAAGGCTAGAACCAACTGCCACTGCTGGGGCAAGTGCCTCTAGGTGAAGAAGCATTGCTGGACTTGTAAGCAACATTAACAAGAACAGAAAAAAACAGGAAACATGTTCTCCTCTCCTTCTGCCTCCCAGTCTCTCTCTAGTGACCCCTATTGGCAGAACCGAACAGCAAGCAAGCTTACAAAGAAGTCTGAGAAACAGTTTGAAGATACTAGTCCCATCATTACAGGGAAGAGTACAGAAGGTAGATTTAGAGGTGAGGGGCAATAGGTAAATGACTTGAACAGATGGTGTTCATGCTCAATGTTTCTCTTCTGAACAATTTTGAGATTTGGTGTTAAAGCACCTTCTGGCCAGGCATGGTGGTTTATGCCTGTAATCCCATCACTTTGAGAGGTGGGGTTGGGGTGGGGATTGCTTGAGGTCAGGAGTTTGAGACTACCCTGGGCAACATAGTGAGATGCTCGTCTCTATTTTTAAAAAAAGAGCGAAAAAAAAGGACCCAAGGCCATATATCTGTTTCATTCCTAGAAACTCTCCACAGCATCAGAGGAAGACTGCAAATCTTTTGGTATTACTTTGCCTATGTGTGCTCTTTTTTGGTGCCATATGAATTTAAGAATTGTGGTCCTACATTCACAGATCATTCCTAGCCTAGTGAAAACAGAGAGAAACAGGAATAAACAACAATATTAGTTTGAGTAGCTGGAGAGGATCAGAGGAGTACTTAAATATTCTTTGCTCTCCTCTCAACCCCAGAAATTAAAAGAATAATTGTAGTATTTCATAAATAAGAAGTATTAAGCTCGAAGTAGTTTGCTAGTCACTGACTTACATCATGAACATTAGACACTATAATTCTCAATGTGCCTCAGTTACCACATCTGAAATAAATGATGATAATAATATCTACCTCACACCAATCTCTTCAGAAATCTTATAGGGAGACGTTACTGTGGATATCATCAAGTTGGCAGGCTAAGTATCTGTTAAAGATTAGCACAAACCTGATGTCAAAGCTGGAGGACAATAGACCATGAAAATGAAAGAAGAAATTTCTGGCAAGTCTCAATTACAAATATGAATTTTAAAATGATAAATAATGTATTACCTAATTAAATCTAACATTATAATATTTTTAAAAATCAATTGATCGTGACCCAACAGGATTGATTCTAAGAACGTGAGGTTGCCTCAACACTGGGAAATGTATAATGTAATTAATTACATAAACTCAGATTGAAGGAGAAAATCATGTATTCATCTTGATAAATGCTAAAAACAGTATTTTAAAGATTAAATACTTATTTCTAATTTTAAAAAGAGAAATTCCTTCACAAAGAATTATTAGAAGCCTACATAAAATATCATGCTTTCATGATGAAACACTGGAGGTATTCTCACTAAAGTCAGGAACAAGACAAGGATACCTGCTGTGTCATCTCCAAGTTTAGACAATACATTGTAGACAATGAGATTTGATAAGAAAAATAATTAAGAGGTACCAATATGAGAAAGGGAAATACTATTTATAGCTGAAATATTAGAACTAATAAGATATTTAGTAAAGAATGGGCAAATACAAGATCAACACACAAATTTGTGGAAATATACAAGCCGCCTAGATTCAATCAGGAAGAAATAGAAACCTGGAACAGACCAACAACAAGCAATAACAATGAATGAGTAACTTTTAAAAAATTGCCAATAAAAAAAGTCCAGGACCAGATGGATCTACAGTTGAATTCTATCAGACATTCAAAGAAGAATTGGTACCAATCCAACTGAAACTATTCCAAAAGTAGAGAAAAAGGGAATCCTCCCTAAGTCATTCTGTGAAGCCAGTATCACCCAAATGCCAAAACCAGGAGACGACCTAACAAAAAAAGAAAACTACAGACCAGTATCCCTGATGGACATAGATGCAAAAATCCTAAAAAGAAAAAAAAAAAAAAAACCTAGCTAACCAAATCCAACCACATATCAAAAGATAATACTTCATGATCAAGTGGGTTTCATACCAGAGATGCAGGAATGGTTTAATGTATATAAGTCAGTAAATGTGATACATTACAGAAACAGAATTAAAAACAAAAATCATAGGATCATCTCGATAGATGCAGAAAAAGCATTTTATAAAATCCAGTATCACTTTATGATAAAAACTCTCAACAAAATAGACATAGAAGGGACATAACTCAAAATAATAAAAGCCATATATGACAAACTCACATCCAACATAATACTGAATGGGTAAAAGTTGAAAGCACTCCCCCCGAGAACTGGAACAAGACAAAGATGCCACTTTCACCACTTCTATTCAACATACTACTGGAAGGGCTGGCTAGAGAAATCAGACAAGAGAAAGAAATAAAGGACATCCAAATAGAAATACAGGAAATCAAACTGTTGCTGTTCACTGATGATATGATCGTATAACTAGAAAACCCTAAAGACTCTCCAAAAATCTCCTAGATCTGATAAACGAATTCAGTAAAGTCTTAGGATACAAAATCAATGTACACAAATCAGTAGCCAACAACCAAGCTGAGAACCAAATAAAGAACTCAATCCCTTTTACAACAGCTGCAAAATGCAATACAATACTCAGGAATATACTGAACCAAGGACGTGAAAGATCTGTGCAAGGAAAACTATAAAACATTCCTGAAGGAAGTCATAGATGACACAAACAAATGGAAACACATGCCATAATAATGGATAAGTAGAATAAATATTTTGAAAATGACCATACTGCCTAAAGCACTCTACAGATTCAATGCAATTCCCACCAAAATGCCATCATCATTCTTCACAAAACTAAAAAAAAACAATTCTTAAATTCATATGGCACCAAAAATGAGCCCACATAGGCAAAGTAATACTAAGCAAAAAGAACAAATCTGGAGGCATCACATTGCCTGACTTCAAATTATACTATGAGGCTATAGTTACCAAAACAGCATGTTATTGGTATAATAATAGGCATGTAGACCAATGTAACAGAATAGAGAATCCAAAAATAAGACCAAATGCTTACAGCCAACTGATCTTTGACAAAGCATACAAAAATGTAAACTGGGGAAAGGATACTCTATTCAATAAATGGAGCTGGGAAAACTGGCAAGCCACCTTTAGAGAATGAAACTGGATCCTCATCTCTCAGCTTACACAAAAATCAACTCAAGATGGATCAAAGACTTAAATCTAAGTCCTGAAACCATAAAAATTCTAGAGGATAACATCAGAAAAACTCTTCTAGACATTGGCTTAGGCAAAGAATTCATGACTAAGAACCCAAAAGCAAATGCAACAAAACAAGAATAAATAAATGGGACTTAATTAAAAAAAGAGCTTCTGCACAGCAAAAGAAATAATCAACAGAGTAATCAGACAACTCACAGAGTGGGAGAAAATATTTGCAAACTATGCATCCAACAAAGGACTAATAACCAGAATCTATAAGGAACTCAAACAAAGAAAAAAAAATAAGCCTATTGAAAAATGGGCAAGGAACATGAATAGAAAATTCTCAAAAGAGGATATACAGGCTGGGCATAGTAGCCTGTAATCCCAGCACTTTTGGAGGCTGAGGTAGGTGAGTCACTTTGAGCTCAGGAGTTCAAGACCAGCCTGGGCAACATGATGAAAACCTATCTGTACAAAAATTAGCCAGGTATGGTTGCTCATACCTGTAGTCTCATCTATTTTGGAAGGTTGAGGTTGGAGGATCAGTTGAGCCCAGAAAGCAGAGGTTGCACTGAGCTGAGACAACACCACTACACTCCAGCCTGGGTAACAGAGTAAAACTCTGTCTCAAAGAAAAAAAAAAGAAGGGGGCGGAGCAACATGGCCGAATAGGAACAGCTCCAGTTTCCAACTCCCAGCGCGAGCCACACAGAAGACGGGTGATTTCTGCATTTTCAACTGAGGTACTGGGTTCATCTCACTGGGGAGTGCCGGACGATCGGTGCTGGTCAGCTGCTGCAGCCCAACCAGCGAGAGCTGAAGCAGGGCGAGGCATTGCCTCACCTGGGAAGCGCAAGGGGGAAGGGAATCCCTTTTCCTAGCCAGGGGAACTGAGACACACAACACCTGGAAAATCGGGTAACTCCCACCCCAATACTGCGCTTTAAGCAAACAGGCACACCAGGAGATCATATCCCTCACCTGGCCGGGAGGGTCCCACACCCACAGAGCCTCCCTCATTGCTAGCACAGCAGTCTGTGATCTACTGGCAAGGCAGCAGCGAGGCTGGGGGAGGGGCGCCCGCCATTGCTGAGGCTTAAGTAGGTAAACAAAGCTGCTGGGAAGCTTGAACTGGGTGGAGCTCACAGCAGCTCAAGGAAACCTGCCTGTCTCTGTAGACTCCACCTCTGGGGACAGGGCAATAACAAATGCAGCCGAAACCTCTGCAGACGCAAACAACTCTGTCTGACAGCTTTGAAGAGAGCAGTGGATCTCCCAACACGGAGGTTGAGATCTGAGAAGGGACAGACTCCCTGCTCAAGTGGGTCCCTGACCCCTGAGTAGCCTAACTGGGAGACATCCCCCACTAGGGGCAGTCTGACACCCCACACCTCACAGGGTGGAGTACACCCCTGAGAGGAAGCTTCCAAAGCAAGAATCAGACAGGTACACTCGCTGTTCAGAAATATTCTATCTTCTGCAGCCTCTGCTGCTGATACCCAGGCAAACAGGGTCTGGAGTGGACCTCAAGCAATCTCCAACAGACCTACAGCTGAGGGTCCTGACTGTTAGAAGGAAAACTATCAAACAGGAAGGACACCTACACCAAAACCCCATCAGTACATCACCATCATCAAAGACCAGAGGCAGATAAAACCACAAAGATGGGGAAAAAGCAGGGCAGAAAAGCTGGAAATTCAAAAAATAAGAGCGCATCTCCCCCAGCAAAGGAGCGCAGCTCATCGCCAGCAACGGATCAAAGCTGGACGGAGAATGACTTTGACGAGATGACAGAAGAAGACTTCAGTCCATCAAATTTCTAAGAGCTAAAGGAGGAATTACATACCCAGCGCAAAGAAACTAAAAATCCTGAAAAAAAAGTGGAAGAATTGATGGCTAGAGTAATTAATGCAGAGAAGGTCATACACGAAATGAAAGAGATGAAAACCATGACACGAGAAATACGTGACAAATGCACAAGCTTCAGTAACCGACTCAATCAACTGGAAGAAAGAGTATCTGCGATTGAGGATCAAATGAATGAAATGAAGCGAGAAGAGAAACCAAAAGAAAAAAGAAGAAAAAGAAATGAACAAAGCCTGCAAGAAGTATGGGATTATGTAAAAAGACCAAATCTACGTCTGATTGGGGTGCCTGAAAGTGAGGGGGAAAATGGAACCAAGTTGGAAAACACTCTTCAGGATATCATCCAGGAGAACTTCCCCAACCTAGTAGGGCAGGCCAACATTCAAATCAAGGAAATACAGAGAACGCCACAAAGATACTCCTCGAGAAGAGCAACTCCAAGACACATAATTGCCAGATTCACCAAAGTTGAAATGAAGGAAAAAAATCTTAAGGGCAGCCAGAGGGAAAGGTCGGGTTACCCACAAAGGGAAGCCCATCAGATTAACAGCAGATCTCTCGGCAGAAATTCTACAAGCCAGAAGAGACTGGGGGCCAATATTCAACATTCTTAAAGAAAAGAATTTTAAACCCAGAATTTCATATCCAGCCAAACTAAGTTTCATAAGTGAAGGAGAAATAAAATCCTTTACAGATAAGCAAATGCTTAGAGATTTTGTCACCACTAGGCCTGCCTTACAAGAGACCCTGAAGGAAGCACTAAATATGGAAAGGAACAACCGGTACCAGCCATTGCAAAAACAAGCCAAAATGTAAAGACCATTGAGACTAGGAAGAAACTGCATCAACTAACGAGCAAAATAACCAGTTAATGTCATAATGGCAGGATCAAGTTCACATATAAGAATATTAACCTTAAATGTAAATGGACTAAATGCTCCAATTAAAAGACACAGACTGGCAAACTGGATAAAGAGTCAAGACCCATCAGTCTGCTGTATTCAGGAGACCCATCTCACATGCAGAGACATACATAGGCTCAAAATAAAGGGATGGAGGAAGATTTACCAAGCAAATGGAGAACAAAAAAAGCAGGGGTTGCAATACTAGTCTCTGATAAAACAGACTTTAAACCATCAAAGATCAAAAGAGACAAAGATGGCCATTACATAATGGGAAAGGGATCAATTCAACAGGAAGAGCTAACTATCCTAAATATATATGCACCCAATACAGGAGCACCCAGATTCATAAAGCAAGTCCTTAGAGACTTACAAAGAGACTTAGACTCCCACACAATAATAATGGGAGACTTCAACACTCCACTGTCAACATTAGACAGATCAACGAGACAGAAAGTTAACAAGGATATCCAGGAATTGAACTAATCCCTGCAGCAAGCAGACCTAATAGACATCTATAGAACTCTCCACCCCAAATCAACAGAATATACATTCTTCTCAGCACCACATCACACTTATTCCAAAATTGACCACATAATTGGAAGTAAAGCCCTCCACAGCAAATGTACAAGAACAGAAATTATAACAAACTGTCTCTCAGACCACAGTGCAATCAAACTAGAACTCAGGACTAAGAAACTCAATCAAAACCGCTCAACTACATGGAAACTGCACAATCTGCTCCTGAATGACTACTGGGTACATAACGAAATGAAGGCAGAAATAAAGATGTTCTTTGAAACCAATGAGAACAAAGATACAACATACCAGAATCTCTGGGACACATTTAAAGCAGTGTGTAGAGGGAAATTTATAGCACTAAATGCCCACAAGAGAAAGCAGGAAAGATCTAAAATTGACACTCTAACATCACAATTAAAAGAACTAGAGAAGCAAGAGCAAACACATTCGAAAGCTAGCAGAAGGCTAGAAATAACTAAGATCAGAGCAGAACTGAAGGAGATAGAGACACAAAAAACCCTCCAAAAAATCAGTGAATCCAGGAGTTAGTTTTTTGAAAAGATCAACAAAATTGACAGACCACTAGCAAGACTAATAAAGAAGAAAAGAGAGAAGAATCAAATAGATACAATAAAAAATGATAAAGGGGATATCACCACCGACCCCACAGAAATACAAACTACCATCAGAGAATACTATAAACACCTCTACGCAAATAAACTAGAAAATCTAGAAGAAATGGATAATTTCCTGGACACTTACAGTCTTCCAAGACTAAACCAAGAAGAAGTTGAATCCCTGAATAGACCAATAGCAGGCTCTGAAATTGAGGCAATAATTAATAGCCTACCAACCAAAAAAAGTCCAGGACCAGATGGATTCACAGCTGAATTCTACCAGAGGTACAAGGAGGAGCTGGTACCATTCCTTCTGAAACTATTCCAATCAATAGAAAAAGAGAGAATCCTCACTAACTCATTTTATGAGGCCAACATCATCCTGATACCAAAGCCTGGCAGAGACGTAACAAAAAAAGAGAATTTCAGACCAATATCCCTGATGAACATCGATGCAAAAATCCTCAATAATACTGGCAAACCGGAATCAGCAGCACATCAAAAAGCTTATCCGCCATGATCAAGTGGGCTTCATCCCTGGGATGCAAGGCTGGTTCAACATTCGCAAATCAATAAACATAATCCAGCATATAAACAGAACCAAAGACAAAAACCACATGATTATCTCAATAGATGCAGAAAAGGCTTTTGACAAAATTCAACAGCCCTTCATGCTAAAAACGCTCAATAAATTCGGTACTGATGGAACGTACCTCCAAATAATAAGAGCTATTTATGACAAACCCACAGCCAATATCATACTGAATGGGCAAAAACTGGAAAAATTCCCTTTGAAAACTGGCACAAGACAGGGATGCCCTCTCTCACCACTCCTATTCAACATAGTGTTGGAAGTTCTGGCTAGGGCAATCAGGCAAGAGAAAGAAATCAAGGGTATTCAGTTAGGAAAAGAAGAAGTCAAATTGTCCCTCTTTGCAGATTACATGATTGTATATTTAGAAAACCCCGTCATCTCAGCCCAAAATCTCCTTAAGCTGCTAAGCAACTTCAGCAAAGTCTCAGGATACAAAATTAATGTGCAAAAATCACAAGCATTCTTATACACCAGTAACAGACAAACAGAGAGCCAAATCATGAATGAACTTCCATTCACAATTGCTTCAAAGAGAATAAAATATCTAGGAATCCAACTTACAAGGGATGTAAAGGACCTCTTCAAGGAGAACTACAAACCACTGCTCAGTGAAATAAAAGAGGACACAAACAAATGGAAGAACATACCATGCTCATGGATAGGAAGAATCAATATCGTGAAAATGGCCATACTGCCCAAGGTTATTTATAGATTCAATGCCATCCCCATCAAGCTACCAATGAGTTTCTTCACAGAATTGGAAAAAGCTGCTTTAAAGTTCATATGGAACCAAAAAAGAGCCCGCATCTCCAAGACAATCCTAAGTCAAAAGAACAAAGCAGGAGGCATCATGCTACCTGACTTCAAACTATACTACAAGGCTACAGTAACCAAAACAGCATGGTACTGGTACCAAAACAGAGATATAGACCAATGGAACAGAACAGAGCCCTCAGAAATAATACCACACGTCTACAGCCATCTGATCTTTGACAAACCTGAGAGAAACAAGAAATGGGGAAAGGATTCCCTATTTAATAAATGGTGCTGGGAAAATTGGCTAGCCATAAGTAGAAAGCTGAAACTGGATCCTTTCCTTACTCCTTATACGAAAATTAATTCAAGATGGATTAGAGACTTAAATGTTAGACCTAATACCATAAAAATCCTAGAAGAAAACCTAGGTAGTACCATTCAGGACATAGGCATGGGCAAAGACTTCATGTCTAAAACACCAAAAGCAATGGCAGCAAAAGCCAAAATTGACAAATGGGATCTCATTAAACTAAAGAGCTTCTGCACAGCAAAAGAAACTACCATCAGAGTGAACAGGCAACCTACAGAATGGGAGAAAATTTTTGCAATCTACTCATCTGACAAAGGGCTAATATCCAGAACCTACAAAGAACTCAAACAAATTTACAAGAGAAAAACAAACAACCCCATCAAAAAGTGGGCAAAGGATATGAACAGACATTTCTCAAAAGAAGACATTCATACAGCCAACAGACACATGAAAAAATGCTCATCATCACTGGCCATCAGAGAAATGCAAATCAAAACCACAATGAGATACCATCTCACACCAGTTAGAATGGTGATCATTAAAAAGTCAGGAAACAACAGGTGCTGGAGAGGATGTGGAGAAATAGGAACACTTTTACACTGTTGGTGGGATTGTAAACTAGTTCAACCATTATGGAAAACAGTATGGCGATTCCTCAAGGATCTAGAATTAGATGTACCATATGACCCAGCCATCCCATTACTGGGTATATACCCAAAGGATTATAAATCATGCTGCTATAAAGACACATGCACACGTATGTTTATTGCGGCACTATTCACAATAGCAAAGACTTGGAGTCAATCCAAAGGTCCATCAGTGACAGACTGGATTAAGAAAATGTGCCACATATACACCATGGAATACTATGCAGCCACAAAAAAGGATGAGTTTGTGTCTTTTGTAGGGACATGGATGCAGCTGGAAACCATCATTCTTAGCAAACTATCACAAGAACAGAAAACCAAACACCGCATGTTCTCACTCATAGGTGGGAACTGAACAATGAGATCACTTGGACTCGGGAAGGGGAACATCACACACCGGGGCCTATCATGGGGAGGGGGATGGGGGAGGGATTGCATTGGGAGTTATACCTGATGTAAATGATGTGTTGATGGGTGCTGACGAGTTGATGGGTGCAGCACACCAACATGGCACAAGTATACATATGTAACAAACCTGCACGTTATGCATATGTACCCTAGAACTTAAAGTATAATAATAATAATAATAAAACTTAGCCAGGCCTGGTTGTGTATGCCCATAGTCCTAGCTACTTGGGGGACTGAGGCAGATGGATCCCTTGAGCCCAAGACATTGAGGCTGCAGCGAACTATGATCACGCTACTGCACTCTAGCCTGGGTGACAAAGATAGACCCTGTCTCAAGCCACACACACACACACGCACACAAACACACACACGAAAAAACACCTCCAAAGGAACACAATAATTCTCTGATAACAGATCTGGGAAAAAAAGGAAATTTATGAAATGCTTGAAAAGAATGAGAAACTCAGTGAGTTACAAAAGAACACAGGTAAAAAACAGAAATCAAGGAAACAATTTATGATTGGGAGGCTGAGGCAGGCAGATCACGAGGTCAGGAGATCAAGATCATCCTGGCTAACATGGTGAAACTCCATCTCTACTAAAAAAAAATACAAAAAATAGCTGGGCATGGTGGTGGGTGCCTGTAGTCCCAGCTATTCGTAAGGCAGGAGAATGGCCTGAACCTGGGAGGTGGAGCTTGCAGTGAGCCGAGATCGTGCCACTGCACTCCAACCTGGGAGACAGAGTGAGACTCCATCTCAAAAAAAAAAAAAAAATTCAACAATGCAATAGGTATCGTTTAATAAAAAACAAATAGGTGACCGAGCGTGGTGGCTCATGCCTGTAATCCCAGCACTTTGGGAGGCCGAGGTGGACAGATCACGAGGTCAGGAGGTCAAGACTATCCTGGCTAATACAGTGAAACCCCATCTCTACTAAAAAATACAAAAAAATTAGCCGGGCGTGTTGGTGGGCACCTGTACTCCCAGCTCCTCAGGAGGCTGAGTCAGGAGAATGGTGTGAACCCAGGAGGCAGAGCTTGCAGTGAGCCAAGTTCACTCCAGCCTGGGCAACAGAGCCAGATGCCGTCTCAAAAAAAAAAAAAAAAAAAAAAAAAAAACAAACAAACAAACAAACAAAAAACCCACACACACAGAAATCCTGGAACTGAAGAATTCAATGAATGAAATAAAAAATACTAAAATACTATAGACAACTTCAACAACAGACTAGATTAAGCAAAAGAAATAATTTCTGGCTGGGCACATTGGCTCATGCCTGTAGTCCTAAGACTCTGGGAGACCAAGGTGGGCAGATCACTTGAGGTAAGGAGTTTGAGACCAGCCTGGCCAACATGGTGAAACCATGTCTCTACTAAAAATACAATAATTAGTTGGGCGTGGTGGCACACACCTGTAGTCCCAGCTACTCAGGAGGCTGAGGCAGGAGAATCACTTGAACCCAGGAGGTGGGGGTTGCAGTGAGCTGAGATTGCGCCACTGCACTCTAGCCTTGGTGATAGAGTGAGACTCCATCTCAGGAAAAAACAAAGGAAGAAAGAAAAGAAAGAAAGAAGAAAAGAAAGAAGGAAGGGGAAGGGGAAGGGGAGGGAATTTCTGAACTTGAAGACAGCTCAGAAAAAAAAAAAAAAAAAAAATGAAGAAAGCCTACATAACATATAGAACACCATAAAGTGACCAAATGTTCAAATTCTGGGAGTTTCAGAAGGAAAAGAAATGAGCAAAGGCATAGGAAATCTATTTCACAAAATAATAGCTGACAACTTCCCAAGTCTGGCAAGAGATTTAGACATCCCAGATACAGCTCAGAGATCCTCGAATAGCTTCAACCCAAAAAGGTCTTCTCCAAGACATATTATAGTCAAACTGTCAAAAGTCAAAGACAAAGAGAGAATAAAAGAGCAAGATAAAAGCATCAAGTCACGTATAAGGGAATCCCCATCAGTCTAACAGCAGATTTCTCAGCAGAAACTTTACAGGCCGGACGAGAATAGAATGGTATGTTTAAAGTGCTGAGAGAAAAACACTATCAGCCAAAAATACTAAACCCAGCAAAGCTATCCTTCAAAAATGAAGAGAAATAAAATGCCAGACAAGCAAAAACTGAGGGAATTCATCACCACTAGACTGGTCCTACAAGACAGGCTTAAGTCAGTCCTATATCTGAAAGCAAAAGGACAATACTTGCCATCAAGAAAACACATGCAAATGTAAAACTGGTACAGTAGATACATAAATAATAAAGAGAAAGAAGTCAAACATTACCACTACAGAAATCCACTAAACCTCAATGATAAACAGTAAAAGAGGAAGAAAGGGACAAAAGATATACAGACAAGCACAAAACAACAAAATGACAGGAATAAGTTCTCACACATAAATAATAATTTTTGTTTTGTATTTGTTTGTTTTTAGACAGTCTCACTCTCTTGCCCAGGCTGGAGTGCAGTAGCATGTTCTCAGCTCACTGCAACCTCCGCCTCCCAGGCTCAAGCAATCTTCCCGCCTCAGCCACCTGGGTAGCTGGGACTACAGGCGTATACCACCATGCCCGGCTAATTTTTGTGTTTTTTGTAGAGATGAGGTTTTGCCATGACATCCAGGCTGGTCTCAAACTCCTGGACTCAAGCAATCATCCCACCTCAGATAAAGAACAATGTTATCTCCATTATCTGGCAAAGGCTTTACTAAATCAGATGCCCAATAAAGAAAGAAAATGTTGATGAAAGTGAACAAATAAAAATGGAATAGGGAGTTTCCTACCACTCATTGATTGTTATGATACCAGTTGAATTAATATATCACAGTAATAGTTGCATCACATCAAAAAAACTATATGATTATCTCAACAGATGTAGATAAGCATTTGATCCCTTCACAATAAAAACTCTCAACAAATTAGGCACAGGAGGAACATACCAAAACATACTAAAGGCCATATATGACAAACCCACAGCTAACCTACTCAGTGAGAAAAGCTGAAAGCCTTTCCTCTAGGAACTAGAACAAGACAAAAATTCTCACTTTCACTACACTTATTCAACATAGTACTGGAAGTCCTACCCAAGCAATCACGCAAAAGAGAGAGATAAAAGGCATCCAAATTGAAAAAGAGGAAGTGTGGCTGCGCACCGTGGCTCACGCCTGTAATCCCAACACTTTGGGAGGCCAAAGTGGGCAGATCACCCGAAGTCAGGAGATCGAGACCAGTCTGGCCAACATGGCAAAACCCCGTCTCTACTAAAAATACGAAAATTAGCCAGGTGTGGTGGTGTGTGCCTGTAATCCCAGCTACTCAGGAGGCTGAGGCAGTAGAATCACTTGAACCCAGGAGGCAGAGGTTGCAGTGAGCAGAGATCGCGCCATTGCACTCCAGCCTGGGAAACAAGAGCAAAACTCTATGTTAGGGGAAAAAAAAAAAAAAGTAAAACAGGAAGTCAAATTGCCCCTCTTTGTAGATGACATGATCTTATATATAGAAAAACCTAAAGGCGCTGCCAAAAAACTTTTAGGACCAATAAATGAAATCAGTAAAGTTGCAGGATACAAAATCAACATACAAACATCAGTAGCATTTTTATATACCAATAACAAACTACACAAAAAACAAGTCAATAAAATAATCCCATTTACAATAGCTACAAACAAAATGCCTAGGAATAAATTAGCCAAGGAAATGAAAGACTTCTACAAGGGAATTTATAAATTACCAATGAAAGAAATTGAAGAGGACACAAAAAAATGGAAAGACATATCATCCTCATGAATTGGAAGGATTAATATTGTTAAAATGGCCATACTACTTAAGGCAATTTACAGATTCAATGCATGCCCTATAAAAATACCAATTACATTCTTTTTTTTTTTTTTTTTTTTTTGAGACGGAGTCTCGCTCTGTCGCCCAGGCTGGAGTGCAGTGGCCGGATCTCAGCTCACTGCAAGCTCCGCCTCCCGGGTTCACGCCATTCTCCTGCCTCAGCCTCCCGAGTAGCTGGGACTATAGGCGCCCGCCACCTTGCCCGGCTAGTTTTTTGTATTTTTTAGTAGAGACAGGGTTTCACCGTGTTAGCCAGGATGGTCTCGATCTCCTGACCTCGTGATCCGCCCGTCTCGGCCTCCCAAAGTGCTGGGATTACAGGCGTGAGCCACCGCGCCCGGCCACCAATTACATTCTTTATAGAAATAGAAAAAAAAAAAAAATCCTGGGCTGGGCATAGTGGCTCACGCCTATAATCCCAGCACTTTGAGAGGCTGAGGCAGGTGGATCACAAGGTCAAGAGATAGAGACCATCCTGGCCAACATGGTGAAACCCTGTCTCTACTAAAAATACAAAAATTAGCCGGGTGTGATGGCAGGCACCTGTAGTTCCAGCTACTCAGGAGGCTGAGGCAGGAGAATCACTTGAACCTGAGAGGCAGAGGTTGCAGCGAGCCAAGATTGTACCACTGCACTCCAGCCTGGCGACAGAGCGAGGCTCCGTCTCAAAAAAAAAAAAAAAATCCTAAAGTGCGTATGGAACCAAAAAAGACCCTGATTAGACAAAGCAATCCTAAGGAGGCATCATACATACAAAAATCAATTCAAAATGAATTAAAAACATAAACTTAAGACCCAAAATTATAAAAAATACTAAAAGATAAAATAGAGGAAATGCTTCAGGACATTAGTCCAGGCAAAGATTTATCGCTAAAACTTCAAAAACACAGGCAACAAAAACCAAAATAGACAAATAGAACAATATTAAACTTCAACAAAGGACTAGCATCTAGAATATGTAAAGAATTCTCATGCCTGTAATCCCAGCACTTTAGGAGGCCAAGAAGGGAGGACTGCTTGAGACCAGAAGTTCAAGACCAGCCTGGGGAACATAGTGAGACTCTGTCTCTAAAAAATACAAAATTAGCCAGGCATCCTAGCCACTTGGGAGGCTGAAGCCACATGATCATTTGATCCCAGGAGTTTAAGGTTTCAGTGAGCTATGATTGCACCACTGTACTCTGGCCTGGGTCGCAGAGCCCGATCCTGTCCCCCCACTAAAACAAAAAAAAATGCCTAAAACTCAACAGTAAAAAAAAAAAAAAAAATCCAATTAGAAAATAAACAAAAACAAAAGACATGAAGAGACATTTTATCAATTAAGATATACAGGTGGCAAATAACACATTAAGAGATGTTCAACATATTAGCCATAGGAAAAAATGCAAATTAATACTACAGCGAGATATCACTATGCACCTACTAGGATGGCTAAAATATAAATTGTAACAATGCCAAATATTAGCAAGAATGTGGAAACACCTGATCATTCATACATTGCTAATGGAAATGTAAAATGGTACAGCCAAACTGGAAAACAGTTTTTCAATTTTTTAAAAAGTTAGACATAAAATTACCATCCATTATACCATGCATATAATTGCACTCTTAGGCATATATCCTGGAAAATGAAAACTCATGTTCACACAAAACCTGTACCCAAAAGTTTATAGCACTTTTATTCATAATAGCCAAAAACTGGAAATAACCAAGATGTCCTTCAACATGTGACGGGTTAAACAAGTTGTGGTATACCCATACCATGGAATACTGATCAGCAATAAAAAGGAATGAACTATTGTTATATTATCTTGGTGAATCTCCAGAGAATTATGCTAAGTGAAAAAAATTTCAATCTCAAAATGTCACCTAATGTATATAAATGATTCCACTTATTATAACATTCTCTATAGCCCAGGCTGAAATGCAGTGGCATGATCTCAGCTCACTGCAACTTCTGCCTCCAGGGTTCAAGCAATTCTCCTGCCTCAGCCTCCTGAGTATCTGGGACTACAGGCGCTGGCTAATTTTTTGTATTTTAGTAGAGATGGAGGTTTCACCATGTTGCCCACGCTGGTCTCAAACTCCTGAGCTCACGCAATCTGCCTGCCTCGGCCTCCCAGTGTACTGGAAATACAGGCATAAGCCACTGTACCTGGCCTACATAACATTCTTGAAATGGCAAAACTACAGAAATGGAGAACTACAGAAATGGAGAACAGATTAGTGGTTACCAGGGGTTAAGTGGGAGTGGCAGAGAAATGAATGTAAGTATAAATGGACAACACCAGAGATTTTTGTGGTGATGGAAATTCTCTTTATCTTGATTGTATCAATGTCAACATCCTTGTGATATTGTACTGGAGTTGTATAAGATGTTACTACTGGGAAAAGTGAGTAAAGGGTACCTGAGATCTCTCTATTATTTCTCACAACTGCATGTGAATCCACAGTTATCTCAAATAAACCGTTTAAATTTTTTAATCTACGAGGAAAAAAAGAACTGTAAAAAGTAAGAGCAATTTTGGGAGTGGAAAGTAGGAAGGGAGTCAAAACAAGAACGGCAGAATGTTGATCATTGTTGAAACTTTGGGGTGGGTACGTGGCAGCTCATAACTATTCTGTTTACTTTGTATATATTTGAAATCTTCCATAATAAAAGAAAAATTAAATTATCAGGTAGGCTATAGAAAAAATATTAATAATAATAAATAATAACTTCTCTCATCAATAATTAACTATTAGAAAATAGAATTTTACAACTGTATTCATGATAAAAACCATAACTATAAAATAACAGAGAATTAACTGTGTAATAAACATTAAGACTCAGATAAAGAAAATTACATAAATATACTGAAAATCCTAAAAAAAAAAAAAAAAAAAAGACAAAAGCAGACCTAAATGGTGGCCTAAATAAATGGAAAAACACACCATGATCCAGACTGAAAAGACCCACTACTATAAAAATGCCAATTCTCCTACATTTAATGTATGATTCTTAACCAAAATCCCGGTGTTATTATTTATAGAGCCTAAAAAGCTCATTCTAATGTTACTATTGAAGAAAAAATGCACAAGATTTTGCCCTGCAATTTGGGGGGGAAAAAAAGACTGAGGAAAAACATTGTATATCAGATATCAAGATAGATTATGCAGTTACAGAAAACAGTAAAAATTAAATAATGCAATATTAATACTGAATTAGGCAAATGGCTCTGTCTAGAAACAGAATCAAGAATTACGAATCTTTGATATTTTTGAAAGATGGCATTTCAAATTACTGGGATTAAAATGAACTAATTACCATATTTGAAGCAACTGGCTAAACATTTGGTAAAATAATAAAATAGGTTCCTTTCTCATAGCTATTCAGAATACACCTCACAATGATTAAAGAGCACTTGATGCTTTTAAAAATAGCAGAAACAATATGAGGACACTATTTTATAATCTTAAGGTAGGGGTGATAGAAGAGTTTCCTTCTTAAGAAGACACAAATCCCAAAAGTCACAAATGTGTGAGGCAAAGTAGCAAACATCTGCCTCTGGCTAGCCACACGGTCTGCCCTTGCTGTGAAGAACCACGTTTGCTCATTCTGCTTGTCAGCATAAACTTCCCAAACCCCCTGACTCAGTGACTGAGCTCAGCTCTCTGGAAAAATGCTTGAAGACCATAAGTAGGATAGAGCACAGTTTCCCACGTCTGAATCACTGCATTTGTGGAAAAGATAAGTTCAGTGAGCCCTTACCTTTTCCTATCCATAAGATAACATCTGACAGGATTAATGAATATGCCTCTGTGATCTATAACTGAATGTACTCTCGCTCCTGAACTTTGATGAGATTTTGCACTAATGTAACCTCTGAGCACCTTTAGGTAACTTCCAAGCACATGCAGAACCTCCACCGCCTGTATAGAAGCTGAGGGCTGAAACGCTGCTTTGGAGCAGTCTAACAGAGACTCTCTGAAAGACTCTCCTGGGTTGCAATGCTCAGTAAGACTCTGAATAAAACTAACGTTGTAACTTCTGAGAATTAACTAATGTTAATTCTTTAAAAGCCTGACTTTTTTTTCCTTTAGTTGACAAATGAAAAGATTGATTTCATTATTTTATTTTATTTTATTTTATTTTATTTTATTTTATTTGAGACACGGTCTTGCTCTGTCACCCAAGCTGGAGTGCAGTGGTGTCATCATGGCTCACAGCAGTCTCAACTTCCTGGGCTCAAGCAACCCTCCCTGCTCAGTCTCCCAAGTAGCTGAGACTATGGGCATGCACCACCACACTGGACTTGATTTCATAAATATTAAAAACTTTTTCTTCAGCAAGAAAAAAGATAACAATGTAACAGCAAGCTGGGAAACATACCTAACCCAGTATTCATAATCAAAATATTTTAAGAGATTTTACAATCAATAAGACACAGACCAGCCTGGGCAATTTAGTGAGACCTCGTTTCTACAAAAAAAAATGGAATAAATAAATAACAATTAGCCAGACATGGTGGCATGTGCCTGTAGTCCCAGCTACTTGGGAGGCTGAGGCAAGAGGATCACTGGAGCCCAGGAGATTGAGGTTGTAGTTAGTTATGACTGCACCATTGCACTGCAGCCTGGGTGACAGAGTGAGACCCTGTCGAAAGAAGAAAGGAAGGAAAGAAGGAAAGGAGGAAAGAAGGAAGGAAGGAAGGAAGGAAGGAAGGAAGGAAGGAAGGAAGGAAGGAAGGAAGGAAGGAAGGAAGGAAGGAAAGAGAGAGAGAGGGGAAGGAAGAAAGAAAGGGAGGGAGGGAAGGAAGGAAAAGAGAGAGAAAGGAAGGAAGGAGAGAGAGAGAAGGAAAGAAGGAAGGAGAGAGGAAGAAAGAAAAAGAAAGAAAGAAAGAAAAGAAAGGAAAAGAAAAGAAAGAGAGAAAGAGAGAAGGAAAGAGAAACAGAAACAGAAACTCACCCCATGGGGAAAATGAGAATGTCTCTGAACAGGCAGTTCACAAAAGAATAAATGTAAATGGTTGATAAACTTACAAAAAGATGCTCAACCTCATTAGTGGTTAAGAAAATTAAAATGAATTTTTAATCTGTTACATGGCAAAATTTAGAGAGACTGATACTATACAAAGCAATGTTGACCATAGGAGAAAGACACTCTTGTGTGCTATTTATGGAAGTACATCGGTAAGGCTTTCTGGGGTACAATTTAATACATATCTTTTCAGCGTGAAAGTTTAAGCCATGTTAGAAATCTAACCTACAGCAATACACACAAAGATGTGCAAAGATGTATATATAGGACATTCATTGTAGCATTGTTTCTAATGTTTAAAAATTAGAAACAACTCAAGAATCTTTTCATAAGGGAATGATTAAATAAATCAACTGGGAAACTATGCACTTATTAAAAAGAAAGATTTACATGCTGACATGAAAATTTCTTCAAGGCATATTGATAAGGTCAAAACATTATAAATATTTTATAAGTTGTGGAATAATTTATAAAATATTTATATCAGTCATATACATTAGTATGTATACATATACATCTGGATATATACAAAACAACTGTGATTACCTTTGGTTAACGGGGAGAATGGGATGGGAGGACACAAAATGAGAACTTTTTTGTGGTATGCTCAATTCTGCAAGTAAAAAAAAATCACAGTAAGAATGATTTATTGTGAAATGTTTGTAATTACAGTTTTTTGTTATAGAATATATGTTACATGGGAGGCACTCAAAACCTCAAAGTAATGATACTGCATAAATTCAAGGCACTGATATTATCATACTTATTATTATTGTCAGCGTTCTTATCCTCCACAACTATCAACACTGATATGCCTTTCATCAGAGAAATTTAAACAAGATTTACAAATAGAAGTTCATTTAATCACAGAACACACCTTTGAGGCAAGGCTATAATTCTAAAATACAGACATAATAAATGACTTACTCAGAGTCTCAAACAAGTCAGGAAATGATCCAGAGCCAAGATTCCACTCTCGTACAAATAAATATATATACTGGCTCTCAGCACAGTGCTATAAATAACCCCATCCGCTGGCATTTCAGGCTCTCCCCAAGTAATTGAGTGTTTAAATGACTTGTAAACCTTCACTTTGGCTTTAAAAATTGTCTATATCTAGCATTCTTTTTAAAGGGGTGGCTTTTAAAAGTTTAACATCAACCTTCCCGAGAAAGTTAAGGGAGTAAGATTAGTTTTCACCTTCTATAAGAGGATAACTCTGGAAGAACATAGTGTTTTTCCAAATGACAATCCTGACTATATTATTTAGCCCAAGATCAATAACTTAGCAGAACTACTCGGTAACTGCATTATCCCAATCCTGAAAACTTTCTTAAGAAAAGGAAGTATAATCCCAGCACTTTGGGAGGCCGAGACGGGCAGATCACGAGGTCAGGAGATCGAGACCATTCTGGCTAACACGGTGAAACCCCGTCTCTACTAAAAAATACAAAAAACTAGCCGGGCGAGGTGGCGGGCGCCTATAGTCCCAGCTACTCGGGAGGCTGAGGCAGGAGAATGGCGTGAACCCGGGAGGCGGAGCTTGCAGTGAGCTGAGATCCGGCCACTGCACTCCAGCCTGGGCGACAGAGCGAGACTCCGTCTCAAAAAAATAAATAAATAAATAAATAAATAAATAAATAAATAAGAAAAGGAAGTATAAAAGACACTGATCTGAATCAGGAAAACGGATCCAAGCACTGCCTATTCCAAAAACTGTATGTTGCATATAGTTTTGCATAACCCCATCAACTTCTCTAAACCTCAGATTCCTCATTCCTTGTAAATAGGGATGAGAATACCTCCCTGCTTAATTAAATAAGTTGTCTCAAGTTTCAAATGAGAGAGCGATTGTGAAGGTACTCTGTAAAGTTCCAGACAAATGATTATTAATGGGCCAGGTACAGTGGCTCACACCTGTAATCCCAGCACTTTGGGAGGCCAAGGTGAGCAGAGCACTTGAGCTCAGGAGTTTTGAGCCCAACCTGGGCAACATGGTGCAACCCCATCTTTACCAAAAACACCAAAAAAATAGCTGGGAGTCGGGGTGGGCACCTGTAGTCCCAGCTACCAGGGAGGCTGAGGTGGGAGAATCACTGGAGCCCAGGAGGTGGAAGTGGCAGTGAGCCAAGACTGTGCCACTGCACTTCAGCCTGGGTGACAGAGTGAGACCCCATCTCAAAAAAAAATTATTTTAATTAAATTATTATTATTTGAAACTTGGGTTCTCAATACAAGTAAACCTGTCCTTCTCCCCAAAAATATGAAAAAGTGTCTGATTTGTAATATTCAAGCCTCTCAATTTGGGGCCCAATAATTTGTTTTTTTTCTAGACCAACAGTTTCAACTGCAGTGTCTAGAAAAGGAGTATATGACATTTCTGAGGTGTGTCATGATTTAAAGTAACAAAGTGATTAGCTTTTTATAAATTAAAGAGAATTACACTAGAGATGTTGCAATATCTGCCACAGTTCTTTTCTGAGTGAACTACCCTCCTTCACCTTCTGCTGTACCTGCTATACACACAATCCTGCCTTTTTAATTTTTTTGAGACGGAGCCTCGCTCTGTCGCCCAGGCTAGAGTGCAATGGTTCAATCTCAGCTCACTGCAACCTCTGCCTCCTGGGTTCAAATGATTCTCCTGCCTCAGCCTCCTGAGTAGCTGGGACTACAGGTGTGCCCCACCACATCCAGCTAATTTTTGTATTTTCAGTAGAGACAGCGTTTCAGTATGTTGGCCAGGCTGGTGTCAAACTCCTGACCTCAGGTGATCTGCTCGCCTCGGCCTCCCAAAGTGCTGGGATTACAGATGTGAACCACTGTGCCTGGCTGGTTTGTTTTGTTTTGTTTTTTGAGTCAGAAGTCTCACTCTGTCACCCAGGCTGGAGTGCAATAGTGTGATTTCAGCTCACTGCAACCTCCACTTCCTGGGTTCAAGCGATTCTCCTGCTTCAGCTTCCGGAGCAGCTGGGATTACAGGCTTGCACCCCATCATGCCCAATTAATTTTTGTATATTCCTGCTCTTTTTCTTTAACCACAACCAGATCTGAATTAAAAGGTGGGCAGTTGGGGAGTTGCCCAAATGATTTATCTGAAAGGGGCACTAAAATATCACTGGAATAATCAGTAACTATAGAGCCAATTAACATTTGCATAGGCAAATTCTTACACAAGTAGAGGAATATAAAATTTTTCCTGCTTCAGGAAAGTGGAAACTAAAACAATAGTATTAATCTTTCAACCTAAATAACAGAGGGAGGCTGTCTAGAAGAAAATGATGTTTATTTGGGAATAAAGCATTCCAGTGGGAATATGTGTGCCATAGTAAACTATGTGCACATTCAGGGAGGTAAGGGAAGACAAAGGTTTTTAAAGGGAAAAATGTGGAGGATTATAATTATTTTGAGATAATTATCTTTGGCTACAAAGATCAGTAGCAAGGGTGACACCAGTCCAAGATTGCACAGGGAGTTGCTGGGCAAATGTCCTTGAAGAAGTATTTTTTGTGTAAGATTTTGACAGCATTTGTGCAAGGTTGTGGTTTTGCAGTGTTTTGTGACAGTTTTTGTTAGCAGGCATCTGTGCATGCGAATCCTCTCTTAATGGCCTTCCTGGGTTCTACTTCTCTGTTTTTTGTTTGTTTGTTTGTTTGTTTGTTTCCCCACACACACTAGGGACTCTATCTTGATTCTGACAATTTTCACAAACCTAAGAGTTATTGGATTTATTTTTGTTGTTGTTGTTTGAGACAGGGTCTTGCTATGTTTCCCAGGCTGGTCTGGAACTCCTAAATGGTATAAAATGTTACAAGGCATTGCATCTGAAGAAGGAGCCAAGAAATGTTTTTTTTTTTATTATTGTCTATAATACTTTTAGTTGTACTTGAATTTTTAAACTCTATGTTTGCATTGCTTGGATTAAAATTAAAACAAAACAACAAAAAGAATACCTCAAACTTGGGCCTTTAAGCCAGAACAAGTAAACTATACATCACAAGACCACCAGCTGAGGAGAGGGAGTTCCAGATATTCCTGACCATAGTTGCCTTACTTTCCACCTAGTAAGGGAGACCACCCCTCATATCATCTTATGCCCAATTTCTGCCTCCAAAGAAAGAAGTAAAAACTAAAAGGCAGAAATGGAATCCAAAGGCAGACAGCCCGGTGCCACACCCTGGGCCTGGTAGTTAAAGATCGACCCCTGACCTAATCGGTTATGTTATCTATAGATTACAGACATTGTATAGAAGCGCATTGTGAAAATCCCTATCTTGTTTTGTTCTGATCTAATTACCTGGTGCATGCAGCCCCCAGTCGCGTACCCCCGCTTGCTCAATCATGACCCTCTCACACGTACCCCCTTAGAGTTGTGAGCCCCTAAAAGGGACAGGAATTGCTCACTTGGGGAGCTTGGCTCTTGAGACAGGCGTGTTGCTGATGCCCCTGGCCGAATAAACTCCTTCCTTCTTTAACTTGGTATCTGAGGAGTTTTGTCTGCCGCTTGTCCTGCTACATTTCTTGGTTTCCTGACTGGGAAGCAAGGTGATTGGCGGATGGTCGGATGGTCGAGACACCTCCTTAGGCTGCTTAAGCCTGCCCTGTGGAACATCCCTGAGGGGGACTCCAACCCTGAGCAACGGGGTTCCTGAGAGTGCTCCTGGGTAGGCATTTGTCCCAGTGGGATGCCTCGCCCGAGCAGGGTGTGGCAGGCCCCCGTGGAGGATCAATGCAGTGGCTGAACACTGGGAACGAACGGGCACTTGGAGTCTGGACATCTAAAACTTGGTAAAACTAGTCTTTGAAACTTGCCCACTCAATTTGAGTGGAAGCGTGGCCTGATCACCCAGGGCGTGCCTTTATCGGCACTTTGGTTTTGGTTTTGACTTTGTTTGAATTGCTTGACGGGACCAGTCTTGGGAACTTGCCCACTCCATTTGAGTGGAAACGTGGCCTGATCACCCAGGGCGTGCCTTTATCGGCACTTTGGTTTTGGTTTTGACTTGGTTTGAATTGCTTGACAGGATTGGTCTTGGGAACTTGCCTACTCCATTTGAGTGGAAGCGTGGCCTGATCACCCACAGTGTGCCTGTACCAGCACTTCGGTTTTTGTTTTTGATTTGACTTGGATTGCTTGATACTTTGGTTTTGACCTGGCTTGGATTTCTGGATACTCTGATTTTGGTTTTGATTTTGGTTTGGTGTAAACTACAAAAGTGTGTGTGTGCCCTTTTTACCCATTCTTTGTCTTGTGGTGTGCGTGTGGTGTGAGCATGGTGTTTTGTCTCGAGGAAATGTGGGTGTGGCACAAAGTAAGCCCACCCCACTAAGAGCTATGTTGAAAAATTTCAAGAAAAGCATTTAAGGGAGACTATGGAGTACTATGACACCAGAAAAACTTTGTGTAAGATAGATTGGCCAGCATTAGAGGTAGGTTGGCCATTAGAAGGAAGCCTGGACAGGTCCCCTGTTTCAAAGGTATGGCACAAGGTAACCTGTAGGCCAGGGCACCCAGACCAGCTCCAGTACATAGACACTTGGTTACAGCTGGTTTTAGACTCCCCGCGCCTAACACACAGTGGTTGAGAGAACAGCAGCATAGCGGCTGGCAGAGGCAAGGAAAGACCAGCAGAGAGAGAGAAAGGAAAGAGACAGATGAAAAGAGGCAAAAAGAGAGAGGAAGAGACAGAGAGGAAGAGACAAAGAGGGAGTCAAGGAGAGAGAGAGAGAGAGAAAGAGATAGGCAGAGAGAGAGAGAGGGACAGAGGCAAAAGGAAAATCAAAGAGAGAGAGACAAAGTCAAAGAGAGAAAGAAAGATGATTTAACATTAACCACTGAAAATTCCCTTAACCCAGCAGGTTTCCTAACAGGCGATCTAAATCTTAATTACCATACGAAGGTCTGACCAGACCTAGGAGGAACTCCCTTCAGGACAGGACGATCATGGTTCCTCCTGGGTAATTAAAAAAAAAAAAAAAAGCCATCATACCAATTCTAATTTGGACAAAACAAGGTCTTATTAATAGCAAAGCATAATTAAAATCCCAAACACAAGGTTTTCAACAAAAGTAAAGTTTGCTAAAAGTTAACAATGCAACATGTATTACAGTAACTTCTATTCTTGTGGCCTTAGACAGTCTAGTCCACAGACATGAAAAAAAGTTCACTTTGGAAAAGAATGGTTATCATCTTTGGAAAAAAAAAAAGGGGAAAAAAGTGGAGGGGCAGAATTTATATAAAAAGAGTGTTATATGGTAAATTCTTGTCTGAAATAAATTAACTATTGTTTAAAAAAAGAAATGTTTGTAATAAGTCAAAAAGTTAAGGCATGTCTAAAAGTTGCCTGTAAAAGTCGTGAAAAAAAGGTTATAAAAAAAGTGTTAAAAAAATTTATGCAAAAAATATTGTATAATT
Source organism: Macaca fascicularis (assembly GCF_037993035.2). Taxonomy (NCBI): domain Eukaryota; kingdom Metazoa; phylum Chordata; class Mammalia; order Primates; family Cercopithecidae; genus Macaca; species Macaca fascicularis. The sequence goes on from NC_088388.1 coordinate 54,944,559, forward strand.
TAAAAGTAACTAGACCTCCTGAATGTAAAACTATTGGGAAAAAAAAAAAAAAAAAAAAAACAGTTTATGTGCAAGGTGTATAAGAAAAGTAAAATATACCTTTAGCAAAAGGATTATAAAGAGGTATAAGAATGTATATTTTTATCTACATTAAAAAGTTTTTTTAAAAAATCATTGTTTTGAAGGTTTAAGCAAGTTTTAAAACATTAATTGTAAAGAAAATTCTGTGTGTAAACATATTAGCTAAAGTTAAAGAAGTATCATCCAGTTTTTCTGTGAACTGGATATTAAAGTAAAAGCATAACAGGTTTTTCTTAAAGCACCAACCTGCTCTTTAGCAAAAATTATAAAAGGTTAAAAAGAGTCTATAAAATCTTACCTTATGGTGAAATATTAAAAATTAGATAAATATGTCTACAAGGTTTAACATTAATAACACACTAATATAAAGATAAAATTTAGCTTATCTGGTATAAAAATTACACGAGAAGCATTGTTAAATGTAAAATAGTATTTGGCTTTCTTTGGTTTAAAAACTAATAAAAATAGGTGCTAAAGGAAATTTCTCAGTGAAAAGGCACTAAGGACTATAAAGTCCACTGCCAAGGTCCCCACATTTAAAACAAAAGGTAAATTTCTTAGAAATTATCTACTTGGTTTATCTTCCACTTTCCTTTCTCTCAAAAACTAAAAGTCTTTTAGCACATGTACTACCCCTAGAATTTTCGGTAAACCAGCACCAGCCTGAAGATCACGTTCTCATCGAAAGGTGGAAAGAAGAAAAACTGGAGCCAGCCGGGGAAGGACCCTACCTTGTGCTGCTAACCACCAAGGCTGCTGTTCGTACAGCAAAAAAGGATGGACTCATCACACCCAAGTCAAGAAAACGCCACCCCCTCCAGAGTCGTGGGCCATAGTCCCAGAGGAAAACCCTATCAAACTAAAGCTAAGAAAAATCTAACTCTTTTCATCTATTCTATTACTCTTTCTTCTTTCTTCGTTCTATTGCTGACCATCTAGTTATTAACATAACCAAGTCAATTTCGCCTCAAACTATTGCATTTAATGCTCGCCTTGTTATAGCCTGTGGGGACTTGCCAAGTCAAAGACAGCTCTCTACTTCAGAAAAGTACTTCTGTCCCTCCTGACTCTCCTCAGACTGGGCATTAGTAAACTAGGACCATTTAATCCAGTGAGATTTCGATAAAGACCCCAGTGCCAACCAGGAGTCTTGCCCCCTGATGTAGAGCTTTCATGCCATAGTTGGTCCAATGTTCTGTGGACCACTAAAGAACAAGGATGGACTGCCCCAGCCTTTTTTTGTAATTGCCTAAAACCATACATTCATTTTACTACAGGATCATAGAAGTTAAAGACTTAAAACAAACTCTAGCAATTAAGACAGGATACCAAGATGCAAATGCCTGGTTAAAATGGATCAAATATTCCATCTGCACGTTAAACAAAAGCAATTGTTATGATTGTGCACATGGCAGGCCAGAGGCCCAGACTGTCCCCTTTCCACTAAGGTGTTCCTCCAGTCGACCAGGCATAGGCTGCATGGTAGCTCTTTTCCAGGATTCTACAGCCTGGAGTAATAAGTCATGCCAAGCTCTCTCTCTGCTATATCCCAAAGTCCGGCACCCTGCAGGTCAGCCCCCGAGGGCCATCCAGCCTTCGTCTCCCAACACTAAGTTCACTTTGTGTCTCTCACGACAGGGAGGAAACTTAGCATTCCTTGGAGACCTGAAGGGATGCGATGAGCTAAAGAATTTTCAAGAGCTTATCAATTGGTCAGCCTAGTTACTAATGCCCAGTCTGAGGAGAGTCAGGAGGGACAGAAGTACTTTTCTGAAGTAGAGAGCTGTCTTTGACTTGGCAAGTCCCCACAGGATATAACAAGGGGAGCAATAAATGCAATAGTTTGAGGTGAAATTGACTTACTCCGAGCAGATGTATGGTGGTATTTTTACTTGTTGTGGATCTTTACTAGGCACTCTGCTGAATAACTTGAGTGGCACTTGTAGTTTAGTCCAATTGGCTATCCCTTTCACCCTGGCATTTCATCAACCAGAAGAAAAAAAAATTAGACATCGTAAAGTGAGAGAAGCCCCTTATGGATCTTTTGACTCCCATGTCTATTTAGACACAATTGGAATCCCACGAGGAATACCAGATCAATTTAAAGCTTGAAATCAAATAGCTGCAGGATTTAAGTCAATATTTTGGTGGGTGACAGTTAATAAAAATATAGATTAGATAAACTACATGTATTACAACCAACAGCAACGAGGTTTTCATGAGTTAAAAGAAAAACTCATGTTGGCCCCAGCCCTGAGGCTACCTGACCTGACAAAACTCTTTACACTCTATGTGTCAGAAAGAGAAAAAAAATGGCAGTTGGAGTTTTAACTCAGACTGTGGGGCCCTGGCCAAGGCCAGTGGCCTATCTCTCAAAACAACTAGACAGGGTTTCCAAAGGTTGGCCCCCAGGTCTAAGGGCCCTAGCAGCAATGGCCCTGTTAGCACAAGAAGCAGATAAACTAACCCTTAGACAAAACCTGAATATAAAGGCTCCCCATGCTGTGGTAACTTTAATAAATACCAAAGGACATCATTGGTTAACAAATGCTAGATTAACCAAGTACCAAAGTGAAAATCCCCACATAACCACTGAAGTTTGCAAACATCTTAAACCCCACCACCTTGCTCCCTGTATCAAAGAGCCCAGTGAACATAACTGTGTAGAGGTGTTGGATTCAGTTTATTCTAGCAGGCCCAACCTCCGAGATCATCCTTAAACATCTATAGACTGTGAGTGGTACGTGGATGGGAGCAGCTGCGCCAACTGCTGCAAAGTGACTCTGAAGAAGACGAAAAGCCCTGCTCCAGTCACACCCGGAAGCTGACTGGTCCACGCACGGCCAAAGCATGAGGAAACTCATCGCAGGACTCATTTGCCTTAAAATTTGAACTTGTACAGTAAAGACTTCAACTGACCTTCCTCAGACTGAGGACTGCTCCCAGTGTATACATCAAGTCACTGAGGTAGGACAAAAGGTTGCTATGGTCCTATTATTTTACGGTTATTATAAGTGTACTGGAACTCTAAAAAGAACTTGTTTGTATAATGTTATTCTATACAAGGTACATAGCCCAGGAAATGACCAACCTGATATGTGTTATCACCCATCTGAGCCTCCCATGACCACAGTTTTTAAAATAAGATTAAGAACTGAAGACTGGTAGGGGCTCATAAACGATACGAGTAAAGTGTTAGCCAAAACAGAAAAAAAAAGAAAAAGGCGGTGCCCAAACAAGTCACCTTAAAATTTGATGCCTGTGTTGTCATTAATAGTAATAAGTTAAAAATAAGGTGTAGTTCTCTTAATTAGAAAACAGGCTATATGGCAGAAAATAAGTACATCTGTCGTAAATTAAGACTGTGTGGAAATAAATGTAAATACTGGTCTTGTGTCATTTAGGCCACTTGGATTTAAAAAAAAAAAAAAATGAAAAGGATCCAGCCCACCTTCAGAAAGGAAAAAATGGCCCTTCCTGTACTAAGGGACAATGTAACCCCTTAAAGCTAGTAATAACCAATCCCCTTGATCCTCGCTAGAAAAAAAGGGGAACGTGTAACTCTAAAAATTGATGGAGCTAGACTGGATCTTCAAGTAAATATCACGGTTTGAGAAAAAGTTTATAAACGCTCTCCTGAGCCAGTATTTCAAACCTTCTACGATAAACTAAAAGCGCTAGTACTAGGAATTCCAGGAAAAACAAGAAATTTGTTTTTGCAATTAGCCGAGCATGTAGCCCAGTCTCTCAGTGTCACTTCATGTTATATATGTGGAGGAACTGTAATAGGAGATCAATGGCCATAGGAAGCCCGAGAATTAGTACCTATAGACTCAGTTCCTGATGAATTCCCGGCTCAAAAGAATCACCCTGATAATTTCTAGGTTCTAAAAGCCTCGATTATTGGACAACATTGCATAGCTAGAGAAGAAAAAGAATTCACTCACCCCGTAGGATGACTTAGTTGTCTGAGACAGAAACTGTATAACAGTACCACAAAAACAGTCACTTGGTGGAGTTCAAATCACACCGAGAGAAATCCATTTAGTAAATTCCCAAAGTTGCAAACTGTGTGGACCCACCTGGAGTCCCACCAGGACTGGACAGCCCCCACTGGATTATACTGGATATGTGGGCATAGAGCTTATGCCAAATTACCTGACCAGTGGGCAGGTAGTTGTGTTATTGGCACTATTAAACCATCTTTCTTCCTACTGCCCATAAAAACAGGCGAACTCCTGGGCTTCCTTGTCTAGGCTTCCCATGAAAAGAGAAGCATAGTTATAAAAAATTGAAAAAATGATAAATGGCCCCCTGAGAGAATCACACAATATTATAGGCCTGCTACTTAGGCACAAGATGGCTCATGGGGATACCGGGCCCCCATTTACATGATCAACCAAATCATACGGTTACAAGCTGTCTTAAAAATAATCACTAATAAAACCGGCAGAGCCTTGACTATTCTGGTCTGGCAAGAAACTCAGATGAGAAATGCTATCTATCAAAATAGATTAGCTCTCGACTACTTGCTAGTAGCTGAAGGAGAGGTCTATACGAAATTTAACCTTACTAATTGCTGCCTACACATAGATAATCAAGGGCAAGTAGTTATAGACATAGAGATATGACAAAACTGGCACATGTGCCCGTGCAAGTGTGGCATAGATTTAATCCTAGGGCCACGTTTAGAAAATGGTTCCCAGCACTAGAAGGATTTAAAACTCTTATAATAAGAGTTATAATAGGAACCTACTTACTGCTCCCTTGTTTGCTACCTGTACTTCTTCAAATAATAAAAAGCTTCATCGCTACCTTAGTTCACTAAAATGCTTCAGCACAAGTGTACTATATGAATCACTATCAATCTGTCTTGCAAGAAGACATGGGTAGTAAAAATGAAAGTGAGAACTCCCACTATTGAGTGAGCGTCTCAAAAGTGGGGAATAAGGGAGGAGACCACCCCTCATATCATCTTATGCCCAATTTCTACCTCCAAAGAAGGAAGTAAAAACTGAAAGGCAGAAATGAAATCCACGGGCAGACAGCCTGGCACCGCACCCTGGGCCTGGTAATTAAAGATCGACCCCTGACCTAATTGGTTATGTTATCTATAGATTACAGACATTGTACAGAAATGCACTGTGAAAATCCCTATCTTGTTTTGTTCTGATCTAATTACCGGTGCATGCAACCCCCAGTCAGCACCCCCTCTCCGCTTGCTCAATCAATCACGACCCTCTCACATGCACCATCTTGGAGTTGTGAGCCCTTAAAAGGGACAGGAATTGCTCACTCAGGGAGCTCGGCTTTTGAGACAGGAGTCTTGCCGATGCCCCTGGCAGAATAAACCCCTTCCTTCTTTAACTTGGTGTCTGAGGAGTTTTGTCTGCCGCTTGTCCTGCTACACTAGCACTGTCACTGTGTAATATTGAAAACAAATTTTAAAAGCAAAACCAGTTTTGGGTCAGTGTGGTGGCTCATGCCTATAATCCCAGCACTTTGGGAGGCAGAGGCAGGCAGATTGCCTGAGTCGAGGAGTTTGAGAGCAGCCTGGTCAGCATAGCAAGACCCTATCTCTATAAAAAGAAAAAAAAGAAAAGAAAATCCAGTTTAATGAAAACCTTAAATGCCCAGTTAAAGAGTTGATCACCCCAACAATGGGATAACTTTGAGTAAGAAAATGACTTTAGGCTGGGTGCAGTAGCTCATACCTGTAATCCTAACACTCTGGGAGGCTAAGGCAGGAGGATCACTTGAGCCCAGGAGTTCAAGACTAGCCTGGGCAACATGACGAGACCTCATCTCTACAAAAAATACAAAAATTAGCCTGGTGTGGTGGTGCGTGCCTGTAGTCCTAGCTACTCAGAAGGCTGAGGTGGGAGGATCACCTGAACCCAGGAGGTTGAGGCTGCAGTGAGCCATGATGGCACCACTGCACTCCAGCCTGAGCAACAGTGAAACCTCATCTCAAAAAAAAAAAAAAAAAAAAAAAAAGACTTTAATGTCTGTATTTTAGATAAAGTGCTTTTCTGTGTGCAGGATAAATTTGATAGAGATTGGCTGGTAGCTAAGAGATTGGTTAAGGAAATTGATAGTAAGCCTAGAGTGATGGCAGAGGAATTGGAGAGAAAATTTGGTCTTAGAGATTAGAACAATTGAGGACTTTTTCTTGTTATTATTATTTTATGTATTATTTATGTATTTTTTATTTTTATAGAGATAGGGTCTTGCCATGTTACCCTGGTCTCGAATTCCTGGGCTCCAGCAATCATCCTGCCTCGTCCTCCCAAAGTGCTGGGATTACAGGCATGGGCCACCATGCCTGGCCAAGGACTTCTCAGTGGCTGATCAGATATAAGGGGCAAGAAAAGGAAATTTAGTAGGTATCTCTCACTTTTCCATCTGCCCAGAATCCCTTCTTTTAGGCACTGCTCACTCACCCACTCCATGAAATTCTGGTGGCATAGCAAATTCATGTCCTCAAAACTGAAGGAGGTATGTCTCCCAAGTTGGCCATTCAGAGCACTCCTTGAATGGCCAGTGTATTTACTTCACAGATATAACCCAAAATGAATGAAACCTTTCTTCCAATGTAGCTGGGGGAATATGCTTTCTCTGTAAGTTTTGGGACGTCAGAGGCCACAATACTGCCATGCAGATAGGGCCTATCAAGAGATAAAGAGTCAGACATGGCTGGGCCTGGTGGCTCACACCTATAATCCCAACACTTTGGGAGGCTGAAGCAGGAGGATTGCTTGAGCTCAGGAGATTGAGACAGGCCTGGGCAACATGGAGAAACCCCGGATCTACAAAAAACACACACAAAAAATGAGCCAGGCGTGGTGTAGTACACGCCTGTATGTAGTATACACCTGGTGCCTGTAGTCCCAGCTACTTGCGCAGGGCTGAGGTCAAGGAGGCTTGAGCCCAGGAGGTCAAGGCTGCAGTGAGCTGTGATGGCACCACTGCACTCCAGCCTGGATAACAAAGTGAGACCCTGTCTCAAAAAAAAGAAAAAAGTTTATTTATACATAGGCAAAATATATTGAAATTGTAAAATCATATGTCACAATCCTTTAAGCTCAATGTATAAATATTATGTCTATTTATAAATCTCAAAATTTTTGTATAAAAATATTGACAATCACTTTCACTTATGCTCTGCTATGGTTTAATTAATTCACAAGCATTAACAGACTAAATATTCCTTAAATATTTAACATCATTTGCATAATCAACTAATCACATTTTCTTAAACATTTTAAACTACAATTACAAATGTAATATATCTAACATCTAGCCAGTGAAATTTTTATAAACACATAACTCTTGCAAATATAATACCAATAAACCAATCATACACGTGGTCACGAAATTCCCTTAAATGTTTCATACATCTCGAAGGCTGACAAAGCACACAACACCCCAATAATGATAACTTTCACAAAAACAATGAAACTATGTTAACTTACCATCTTTATATTAAAGGTTCCAAATTGTGGCCAACGTGAAGATGCGCCACTCAGCTATTCCTTCAAGCAAGGACTCTGCCCTGCTTAGGACCTCAGCTGCAGTCATGCCCTTCCCAGGGCAGCCCACATCTAGTAACTGAGGGAGGAAGGGAGGAGTATAAACGTAAGGGCGACACACTCTGACCTACAATACTGGCTACATAGTTTTCTGTCTCATGATCTGCTTCTGGAAAACCTAGTGCAACACAAATTAACTCATAAAACCAACATGAACACAATTGTCATCTCAGATGTCCTACAGCAACTGAGGCTGCAAATTTGGGGTTTCAGTCACAATTTTTGTTACTCCTTCCAGCGATTATTTGACTTGAGCCACAAGTTAACAAACTGAGTCCTTTTTTTTTTTCCCCAAGAACTGAGAGAGGTACTGAGTCCTTTTTAATGGTGAGGCTCAGCCTCCATACCTAATACATTACTGTAATATTATTCACAATAGTTTTCTGCCTAATATAAATCAAGTATGCACACAAACACAGTTTGTAGTTCCCACAACCAGCATAACATCTAATCTAGGTTCTGCCACTAATTAGTTCTTGGAACTGGGGTAAGTTATTTACCTCTTTGTGCTTAATTTCCTTATCTGTAAAATAAGGATAATCATCTAATAAAATTGTTGTGAACAGTAAAAGACTTAATACATTTACAAGTGTATAGGCCAGGCCTGGTGGCTCATACCTGTAATTCCAGCACTTTGGGAAGCCAAGGCAGGTGAATCGTTTGAGCCCAAGAGTTCGAGATCAGCCTAGGTAACATGGCGAAACCCCATCGCTATAAAAAAATACAAAAATTAGCCGGACATGGCGGCATGCACCTGTAGTCCCAGCTACTCAGGAGACTGAGGTGGAAAGATCATTTGAGCCCAGGAGGCTGAGGTTGCACGGAGCCAAGATCGTGCCACTGCACTCCAGCATGGGCAACAGAGTGAGACCTGACTCAAAAAGCAAAAACAAAAAAAGTGTATACAATAGCTTCCCAGGCTACACTATGTATTTAATAAATTCTAGCTATGTATTACTGGTCTGAGTTCTACATTGTATTTTTTCTTATCTGTCTCATCTCATCAACATTCTGTAATAATTTGACAAAACGATTACAAAAAAGTTACGTTTCACAAACTTTAATTATGAGACACTTCAGATTTGGGCCCCTATATTAATCCATTCTCACACTGCTATAAAGAAATACAGAGACTGGGTAATTTATAAAGGAAAGAGGTTTAATTGACTCAGTTGCCCATGGCTGGGCAGCCTCACAAAATTTTCCAATCATGGAGGAAGGGGAAGTAGGCACGTCTTACAGGGCAGGTCTTACATGGTGGCAGATGAGAGACAGCATGCGAGACCGCAGGAAAAACTACCATTTATAAAACCATCAGATCTTGTGAGAATTCACTTACTATCAGAACAGCATGGGAGAAACCATCCTCATAATCTAATCACTTTAATCCCTCCATACGTGGGGATTATAATTCGACGTAAGATTTGGGTAGTGACACAGAGCCAAATCATATCAGGACCTAATTCCTAAACTTTAGATGAACTTATTTAAACACTACTCCACCTATCAGTTTAGTATTTTGGGTTTTTCCTCTTCATGAAGATGTAAACTAGATGTGTAAAGATTGGTTTGGGAGCCTATTGCAAGGACAGAAAACCAAACACCACATGTTCTCACTCATAGGTGGGAATTGAACAATGAGAACACTTGGACACAGGAAGGGGAACATCACACACAGGGGCCTGGTGTGGGGTGCGGGGAGGGGGGAGGGATAGTGTTAGGAGATATACCTAATGTAAATGATGAGTTAAGGAATTGCAGCACACCCACATGGCACATGTATACATATGTAACAAACCTGCACATTGTGCACATATACCCTAGAACTTAAAGTATAATAATAAAAATAAATAAAAAATAAAAAAATTGGTTTGGAAGCACATGTGTAAAATATTTTTCTAAAATATGAAACAAGAAAACATATTATTCCAGTATTATTCCGAAGCGAGGCAACTCCTGCAATTACAAAATAAAATCCTTTGCTCTTCAAGCAAGATTGTACCCCCTTCCCAAAAACGATATATGCATTTATGGTTAAAGTTCAAATGAAACTGATTTAATAGGAATAATTTTAAAATAATAATGAGAATATATGGACAGCTTACTATAGAGTGAGATGATGTTGTAAATGACTTTAAAACATTTGGAACTAAATGTCAGTCCTAGGAAATTGTCTATGCACTCCTGTAAATTGTCTTATTAAGGGTTAGGTTTCTTTCAACAGTTTAGATATTTGATCAGAAGCATACTGAAGAAAAACGAAAGCTGCTCTTGCTTTTGACCCCAAGGTGGGAATTTTCTGTCATTGGCGCAGTGCCTGAAAATACGATCCAATCTTCATTTAGTCATTTCTACGGAGTCTGGAAAGGCTAAAATATTGCAAATAATAGGACCTACTCGTACTTTCCCCCCTTAAGAAGCGTATCTATTTCAAGGTGCCTATTTGGAAAACAGATTCCAGGTCTCCACCACGCAACTTAACACAAAATGAAACCACACAACCTGCAGCCTTTGGCTGTGGTGTTTCTAAAAACAAGGAAGGGCACAGAACCATGGCTTAAAATACCCGAAAGCTGCAACCCACAAAGAGAGTATTTCAGGGCGGGCTGGCCGTTCCCTCCAGGCAACCGTTCAGTGCAGGCGGCCGGGCGTTCCTGCTGGGAGGGCGCCACTGTGATGCAAAGACATCAAGCGGACTTTCTGCTTGCCCGTGGACGCCGCTGTCCCTATCCAGTCCTGTACTGCGGCTCCCCAGACTACTCCGGGCCACCCAAGAGGTCTGGCGGGGTCTGCGCCAGATCAGCGCCCGCTCGTCAGGCTCAGCTCTCCGCACAGCCCAGGCCGGCCAGGCCCCTGGACACTCCGTCGTCGGGTGTGGGGCGGGGAAGCTAAGGACGAGTTTTCTTCCCAGATTCCAGTGGGAAACCAAGAAAAGGAGGTGGCGGCTGTGTAAACTGGGCCCGGGGTAAGGCCTCCGGGAACAAAAGAGGTAGCGAACGCACAGCAGCCGAGGTTCTGCGTGCTCCTTTGGGGCCACCACGAATCCCCGTTAATCACCCCCATCCGGGCCGAGCGCCAGAAATGATGAAAATGCAGATTCATGGGTTGCACTCCAGCCCTACGGTATCACCAACCGTATCTGGCATTACCCAGGAATCTGCATTCTCGACGAGCGCCCGGGCCGACGGGGCTAGTAAAGTTTGGGAACAATTGCTTCATACCCAGCAGGTCCGCTATCACCAAGGTAGCACGGCCACTGCAGCTGCGGCTGTGGCTACGGCTGGGCTGCGCCTCAACCGACCTTGGTCCTTTCCTTTGGTCCCGCCCCGCTGCTCAGCGCGGATTGGTGGCGGGGTACAAATCTGGCGCTGATTGGGCGGCGGTAGAGTCGCTCGTAAAGACTGTAGGGTTCGGGTCCTCTAGAGTGCTAAATTTATCTTCAGACCAGCGATCGCGCCAGCCGCGAATCGGATATCTATGGAGATGGCCTAGGCGGTATCCCTGAGCTGAGAGCATCACCCTGTCCCCGAATCCTTCTTTCCTCTGTTTTGTTTTTCATTCCCCTCCCCCTCCAGTCCACGACGACTGGCTGTTGACCCCGTTCAGGCCTCGGTGAAGGTGAGGAGCAGAGCCGCCGCCGCGGCTAAGCGGTGCGCTGTGAAATGGCCGCTTCCTGGAACTGCCTAAAATGGCGGTCGCGGGCTCAGCTGGGGACCGCGGCGCTGCTGTGCAGCCCAGCCGCGGCGAAGACCGTTCTCTTCATCGCTGATGGAGATGAAATAGAGAGATGGTGTTGGGTGCTGAGACGTTTTCATGTGGTCTTTAGCGGAGGCGGCCGCCCGGGGACGCGAGAGGAGTCCTGAGGCGAGGGTGGGCTGCTACTGGTAGGGAGCCCCCCCAGTCGTGGCGGTCTGTGGGCAGCGCGCACCTTTGACAGAGAGGAACTGAGGGATAGTTGGCCCTGGCTGCACATCCAGGTGACCGTTTAACAAAGCATTTAGGTGTTGGAAGGAGCATCCTTTCCCGCCTTTCTGGCTGGCCTGCACTCAGATCCTGCCCTCAAATCCTGCCCTCCTGCCCTAAGGGTATTGTTCCCAGCCGGAACCGCCCGAGGGTAGGGGAGAAAGGATTGTGATACCTGTCAGTTTGCCCAGAGGGAGATTACGGAAGTTTTCCGCGCTCTTCAGGGAGTGGAAAGGAAACTTTACTCTCAGAGGAGTAGATTCTTTGTCCTCGAGCAATTCGGGGAAACACCTTTGAAGAGGTGGCGCTAAGGACCTCCTTTCTGAAAACAAAAGCTTCCTACTCGTCTGTGTCTTTCTCTGGCATCGAGGGAGAGGGATCCTAATCTTTTACGTGAACCAGCAGCTCCACAAAGTTCCCCGTTGCAAAATCCAAATGGAGCCTGTGGAAGGAGAATCTGCTTTTTTGCTCCCAATAAGAAGTAGGGCTTTCTGCTGTTGCTAGTATGAGACCCTCGACTTTCTGGCAGTTGTAACCCATTGTTCATTTGTTTCTCTGCATAGCCCAACTCCTAGTAACCAGATTTTTTAGTAGTTGGGGAATTAAAAGTATTCAGGAACACACAAGTAATGGCTAGACACATGGGCTATGCAGTCATACTTCTTGGGCTCTGAACTTGGTTTTTCACTTACAAGAGGTGTAGCGAAATATGTTAACCTGGGTGTATCTACCTCTAAAATGGGGTTATTAATAGTCCTTGTCTCTTCATCGATGAGATAGTCTATATGAGGGATTTAGCAGTAATTGGCATACAGTAAAAAATCATCTCTCATTAAACATTGTTTACCTGAGGAGATTGGTTATTGGGGGGCTAAAAATGATTGTAGTGAAAGGATTGTTTCATGTAATAGTTCTATGTATAATTCCATTTTAGATTCAAGGCCTAGTTTTAGAGACATTGATGAGGCTGTACTTTTAAAAATTAGATTTAGTTTTAAGTTCTTGAAAGTGTGTTGTTGTTGTTGTTGTTAACGTGTTTCTATGAAGTCAGTAGGTGGGGGGAACATCTCAAAGCAGCCAAATTGCCAGCATATTGAACAGGATGAAAATGTTAGAATTTTTACTATGCTAAGCATCTTCTCTCAGTCCAAGATCTGCATTGCAGTAAAGAATCATTCACACTGCTTAGATCCAGAAAGAATAAACCCTTCTTACGGGTTTATAGTTAGTTCTTGTTACTGTGTCTAATTGTAATTTTTCTCGTTATAGGCTTTTGGTTACTCCCCTTCCCACCCCATTCCTTAATTTTATTCTTTTGAAGAGTGCATTTCAAGCTGCCAAGGTGGAGAGAGGGATTACAGAAAGGAGAACACCTTATTTCAGGTATCTTACCTTCTACCCCTTAATAGGAGAACCATTTTGACTCAGGATCTAACATGAGAATACAAAATTTACTCTATAGCCAGGTTATAAAGTTTAAATCAAAAGTAGCTATACTTGGATAGACATAATTTGTATGCCTTAATTTATAGAGTGAACAGTATTCTTTAGCAATCCTTAGATTGCATTATTCTTTTAATTTTGATTTGTTTTATTATATGAAAAATAAACCTCTTAAATGAGAGTTTATTTTTTTTAGATCCCAGTTAAGTCTTCAACTGTTGTATAAATAGAATGCAGAGTAATTTGTAAAAATATACGTTACTTTCATTGAGTCTTAATTTGGATAATATAAACATTTATATAATTTAAGTCCAGAGAAACAGTACCTAACTTTTGATATACAATTTATTCTTCATTGTTAACATAGCATTTAGGATACAGTAGAATTATGTTTATGTATCTCGTAAAACTTGGAACTGTCTGTGTATTTAATTCACTTCTTCAGAATTGTTGCTAACCCTGAAGGGACTTCAGATACATAATAGTATCAACAACTAATACATCTAATGGCAGTAGGCATCGAAAGCTAAAAGAGATTTCACAATACTACATACCATGAGACAGGGCTGATAAATTGTGGCCCATGCTGTCTGGTTTTGTACGTAAAGTTTTATTGGAACACACCCGTGCCCGTTCTTTCATGTATTGTCTATGGCTGCTGTCATGTTACAACTACACAGTTGAGTAGTTGCAACAGAGACTATATGGCCCTTTACAAAAAAAGCCTGCCAACCCCTGCCATGGGACGTATTCTTCAAGGTCCCTTTCTTAAAAGTATGTATAACAACTCTTAATAATTTCTTGGCTCAATGATTCCCAAATTATGTTTTATAGAATATAAATATTCTCTAAGTTAATAAATGTTTTGAGAAAAAGATTGAAGCTAATAGTAGTTTTTCTTTATAGTTGATTTTAATATGTTTAAATATGAGATTACTAAACTCATTTCTATAGCTTTTATTTTTATGTGATAATCTACCTTTAAGAAAAGGTGTACCATACCTGAGAGCACCAGGAAGTCGCATGAGAGATCACCTGATACATGAACGTATGATGTTCCATCTGCGCATTGATGGATAGGCAGCATTTAGAAATTAACGGATGTGTTGCTGTATATCATCTCTTTGATGATTGCTCGTCTTCTTTGTATCCTGTCTTAAAGTTTCATCACATTTGCGATACTCAATGTCTGTTCTAAATTAACCATGTTTTGTACCACAAACTCATTGCCCATGGATCTGTTGCTGAAACAAGGAAGTCTTAAACAAGAAGTGGAATCTTTCTGTTATCAGATTGTGTCTGAATCAAATGATCAGAAGGTTGGGATATTACAAAGTGAAGATAAACAGCTGCAACCTTCAGTTTCTAAAAAATCAGAAGGTGAGCTTTCCAGGATTAAATTTATATCCAATTCCAACAAAATAACATTTAGTAAAAAACCAAAAAGAAGAAAATATGATGAAAGTTATTTGTCTTTTGGATTTACTTACTTCGGGAATAGAGATGCACCTCATGCTCAGTGTGTATTATGTAAGAAAATTTTATCGAATAGCTCTTTAGCCCCTAGTAAGCTTCGAAGACATTTGGAAACTAAACATGCTGCATATAAAGACAAAGACATAAGCTTTTTCAAGCAACATCTTGATTCACCTGAAAATAATAAACCCCCAACACCTAAAATTGTGAATACAGATAATGAAAGTGCTACAGAAGCATCATACAATGTAAGTTACCATATAGCATTGAGTGGAGAGGCTCATACTATTGGAGAATTGCTTATCAAACCTTGTGCAAAAGATGTAGTGATGCGGATGTTTGATGAACAATATAGTAAAAAGATAGATGCAGTACAGCTATCAAACAGTACTGTTGCACGTCGAATTAAGGATCTAGCTGCTGACATTGAAGAAGAGCTTGTTTGTAGACTGAAAATTTGTGATGGGTTTTCACTGCAACTAGATGAATCAGCTGATGTTTCAGGACTTGCTGTGCTGCTTGTGTTTGTTCGTTATAGGTTTAATAAGTCTATTGAGGAAGACCTACTCCTGTGTGAATCTTTGCAAAGTAATGCTACCGGTGAAGAAATATTCAACTGTGTCAACAGTTTTATGCAGAAACATGAAATTGAATGGGAAAAATGTGTTGATGTTTGTAGTGATGCTTCTAGGGCAATGGATGGGAAAATTGCCGAGGCTGTCACCTTAATAAAATATGTGGCTCCCGAAAGCACCAGTAGTCACTGCCTATTATATAGACATGCACTAGCAGTTAAAATAATGCCTACATCTCTAAAAAATGTGCTAGACCAGGCAGTACAAATCATCAATTATATTAAAGCTCGACCACATCAATCCAGACTATTAAAAATTTTATGTGAGGAAATGGGTGCTCAGCACACAGCACTTCTTCTAAATACAGAGGTGAGGTGGCTTTCTCGAGGTAAAGTTCTTGTGAGACTTTTTGAACTTCGTCGTGAACTTTTGGTTTTCATGGATTCTGCTTTTCGACTATCTGATTGTTTAACAAATTCGTCTTGGCTGCTAAGACTTGCGTATCTTGCAGATATTTTTACTAAATTAAATGAAGTTAATTTGTCAATGCAAGGAAAAAATGTGACTGTTTTTACAGTATTTGATAAAATGTCGTCATTGTTAAGAAAATTGGAATTTTGGGCCTCATCTGTAGAAGAAGAAAACTTTGATTGTTTTCCCACACTCAGTGATTTTTTGACTGAAATTAATTCTACAGTTGATAAAGATATTTGCAGTGCCATTGTGCAGCACCTAAGGGGTTTGCGCTCTACTCTGTTAAAATACTTTCCTGTAACAAATGATAATAATGCTTGGGTTAGAAATCCATTTACAGTTACTGTTAAACCAGTTTCATTAGTAGCACGGGACTATGAGAGCCTGATTGATTTAACATCTGATTCTCAAGTGAAACAGAATTTCAGTGAACTTTCACTAAATGATTTTTGGAGTAGCCTAATTCAGGAATACCCCAGCATTGCAAGGCGTGCAGTGCGTGTACTTCTTCCTTTTGCTACAATGCACCTGTGTGAAACGGGGTTTTCGTATTACGCTGCAACAAAAACAAAATATAGGAAAAGACTTGATGCTGCACCTCATATGCGAATCCGACTTAGCAACATTACACCTAATATTAAGCGGATATGTGATAAAAAGACACAAAAACACTGTTCTCATTAAAATTGGAGGAGTTTGCATGTCTCATGATAACCAAATGTAAGATGAAAATAAAAGATGATTTACTTCATCTCTGGTATTTGGGGGTTTTAAATAAAATAATTCAATTTTTTATACTATTTAGATTTTAAGAAAGCTAAAGAATCAAAAATTTTAAACATATTGTGTTATTGGTATTTCTTTACATTGTAATTGTAAAGGGTTCCATGATAATAACTGGGAAATAGTGATCCACAAGATGAAGTCCCAGTCCCTTAACATCTCTCTTCAGGATCTAATCCCTACCAATCTTTCCCTGTCTACCCTGCAGCTCTCCAATCCCATGGAACTTCTTGCCATTCCCTAAATATATCACACTGTTTTATGGTTTCAGGTCTCAAAAAACGATTCTGTCCCCGTCTTACTTTCTGATAGGCTCCTAATTGCTTCAACACTTTGACTTGTAGGTACTTTCATTCTCTGTATCTTCCTATTTTGATCCTTTTTCACACTTGTATTTAATGTTTGTGTCTGTCTCTACTGTGAACTCCTTGATGGTCTCATGGTTCCCAATGTTTTCAGACCGAGCTCTTATCGAGTCTTATCCAAATCTGTATCTTCATTATGGAGTCTCATCCAAATCTGTATCTTCATTATCTGGAAAAAGGCTTTACTAAATTAGATGCTCAGTAAAGGAAAAAAATGTTGGTGAAAGTGAACCAACAAAAAATGGAAGAGGGGATTTCCTACATTCATTGATTGCTATGGTAGCAGGTGTATGCACTGCTACCCTTTGGGTTTTTTGGCTCACTTATTCTATTAACTAGAGTTCAATGTGGTCATTATGCAGAAGTCATCGAGGAATGTCACAGTTTTATGATTCAGGCTGAACTATTGAGGGAGAGGGGATGAAGTATGAAGAGCATTTTCAGATACTTTGTTTTTTTTCTCAGTTCCTATATAGATTATTGTAAATTCCACATATAGTATAAATTAATGAGACTTTACTGTAGTCAGAGATGCTTAGACCAGAAGTCAGTTTGTTTTTATAATACTGTAAATTCCTGACTGAATTTCCTGTCTCTGGGCTACTTTTGCTATGTCACGTCATGCAGTACAGTTCACCAACTCAGTGTTAAATATTTATGTTACTCCTGTAGTCAAGAACTACTGTAGATAACCATTATTTAATCTCATTTGTTGAAACTTCTGTTTTAGGGAGTAGAGGTACCACCCTCCACCATTAAGGCAGAATGTGGTAAAATGACTAGGTTCAAGTACCTACTTTACTTTGTAATGTACAATAATCTGAACTTCTTGAATCTCAGTTGTTTCATCTATAAAATTACAATTATGCCTCCTTTGAAGGGTTGTTATGAAGATTAAATGTGAGTGTATAAATGTAAAGCTCTTAACAGTAGATGATCAGGATAGGTGTACAGCATATATTAGTTCTGTGCCACATCCAACCATGTTCCGGTTAAACTTGAATCTACACTTCACACTTGTAATCTGAATTTTTATTCTCTGGAGACTCAGCAGTTTACCAGACCATGGGACATTTCCTGATCCAAGGCAACAAGATTACACACTTCTAGCCCAGGTTTTTCCCCCTTGTTGCCTTATTAAGCACTTATTTATCTGTGAGGAACTTTATTTTATTTTATTTTATTTATTTTTTCGAGACAGAGTCTTGCTCTGTCACCCAGGCTGGAGTATAGTGGCACGATCTTGGCTCACTGCAACCTCTGCCTCCCGGGTTCAACCAATTCTCGTGCCTCAGCCTCCCTAGTAGCTGGGATTACAAGCATGTCCCACCCCTACCCCCACCCCAGCTAATTTTTGTTTGTTTGTTTGTTTTGATACAGAGTTTCACTCTTTCCCCCATGCTGGAGTGAAGTAGTGTGATCTTGGCTCACTGCAACCTCCATCTCCATCCACCCCGCCCCGCCCCTCCACCAGGTTCAAGAGATTCTCCTGCCTCAACTTCCCGAGAAGCTGGAATTAACAGGCGCATGCCACCACACCCGGCTAATTTTTGTATTTTTAGTAGAGACGGTTTCTCCAACATGATTTCTCCATGTTGGCCAGGCTGGTCCCGAATCTTGACCTCAGGTGATCCACCCACCTCGGCCTCCCAAAGTGCTAAAATTGCAGGCATAAGCCACCACACCTGGCCTAATTTTTGTATTTTTATTAATGACAGGGTTTCACCATGTTGGCCAGGCTGATCTTGAACTCCTGACCTCAGGTGATCTGCCCACCTAGGTCTCCTAAAGTGCTGGGATTACAGGCGTGAGCCACTGCTCCCAGCCTGTCAGGCACTTTGATGGTTGCTTTGTATTTATCTATAATCTTTACAACAATCTCATGGGATTCAGTCATTTTTGGACTTGCCCTAGGTCATAAGTAATTAGCAGAATTTAGTTTAAAATAAATCTCTCCCAAAGAGAGTGCTTTTTCCCATCACTGCCTTCTGAACTTTTCTAAGACTCAAACAGTGACTTGGAAGTACAGCCTGAAACTCCCTACTAGAATCTGGACATTTCTTTGAAGTTTTGCGTGTACTTCTAAATTCACCCAAAATTGACTGTCTAATTTAAAATATGACTGCTTATTTTCTTTTTTTTTTTTTTTTTTTTTTTTTTTTGAGACGGAGTCTCGCTCTGTTGCCCAGGCTGGGGTGCAGTGGCCAGATCTCAGCTCACTGCAAGCTCCACCTCCCGGGTTTATGCCATTCTCCTGCCTCAGCCTCCTGAGTAGCTGGGACTACAGGCGCCTGCCACCTCGCCCAGCTAGTTTTTTGTATTTTTTAGTAGAGACGGGGTTTCACCGTGTTAGCCAGGATGGTCTCGATCTCCTGACCTCGTGATCTGCCCGTCTAGGCCTCCCAAAGTGCTGGGATTACAGGCTTGAGCCACCGCGCCCGGCCTGACTGCTTATTTTCATGTAAAATATAGAGTAAATTGCTGTCAACTACTAATTCCTTAGAAGATGTATCATAATTTCTTGTATATGCAATGCTTTTTATTTATTAGTCCCAAAATTACACCCTAGTTTGAGAAGGATGTACAGTGCCTTAATATCTGTCCAGCATGTACCTCGAGCCTGGTAACTAGACTCCTGTGATTGCTGACTTTGAGCCATTGATTAGATTATTTGTCCAAGATGTCAGCCTCTTAAAATATAAACCATTCTTGTTTTCCAGTTCTTTTCCCTAATCTCCTTGGAGAGTCTAGATTCCTGCATTTAAGTCCATGTCCATTATTTGGGACCCTGCTGTCTGCTACTAGACCTTTTTAATGCTGACCCTACCCATCTTGGTTCTTGATGCCAACTGTTCACCTCATCTGTAACTTGCCTGTATCAGGACTAAATTATGGATACATGCATGGCTAGTGAGAATGGACTTTTAGCACCTGAAGGTGGGTCTGGTGGACAACAGACAAGTTGAGTTCCAGATAGCAGCTAGTTCTAGATTACCCTAACCTAAATGTAGTTACCGTGAATGCATCCCAAAAAGAGGATTCTTTTCCTTTTTATTTAAACCCTACCTGCCCTTCAGAATTGGCTGCTTATTCTCTAAATAAAACCAAAGGAAACCAAGTAACAAGCACTGCCAGCCTCATTTCCTTCCATACTTCCAAAGCCCTTTGGTTACCCTTCTACCACAGTAATGTCCCTGAGACTAATAGCGAAACATTCTCTGGAGCTGGAGGGAAACCTCTAACAAACCCTTTTACACAAAAGAGAGAACAACTCTTAGAGGAAGAAATGAGTATCATTCCATTTAATAAATGGAAGAGCTATTTGAGGACTAAATTATATTCTCATGGCACCCTCACATGATAGCTACTCTTCCAACTGATGCATAAAACAGTAAAATTCCCCTGATGTGTCCAACCCAAAAGGACTTTCCCACTTTTGATCCCTATATTTACAATAATTGAAATTGCCTTGATTTCTTAATTATAATTATTTCATAAGTTAGTCTTGCCCTATCACCACACATACAAAAATACACCATAAGCTCTTTGTAGCTATGATGGGTCATTCATAAATCTTAGTAAATTTCTAATAATACAAAAAGTAAACAGTGAATTGAGTTTCCTAGCTTAAAAAGTGAAGTATTAAGGTAAAATACAATTCCTACTATATGTAACATTATGAAAATTAACTTTGGCCCAGTGCAGTGGCTCACGCCTGTAATCTCAGCATTTTAGGAAGCCAACATGGGCAGATCACTTGAGCTCACAGGTTCGAGACCAGCCTGGGCCACATGGCAAAGTGCCATCTCTACAAAAAAATACAAAAGTTAGCTGTGTGTGATGATGCATGCCGGTTGCCTTAACCTCTCTTAAATAGATAAGGCAGTAACAAGTCTTTGGTTTTCAGACACTTCAAAAGCAATATTTGTTTTTTTACATCCCAGCTACAGTGCAGTGGCAAAATCATAGTTCACTGTAACCTCACTCACTCCTGGGCTCAAGGTATCCTCCCACCTCAGCCTTCTGAGCAGCTAGGACTGCAGGTATGCACCACCATGCCCAGCTTTTTTTTAATTATTTTTTCAGAGACTAGGTCTTGGTATGTCACCTAGACTGGCCTGGAACTCCTAGCCTCAAGCCATTCTCCTGCCTCAGACTTTCCAAGTGTTGGGATTACAGGCATGAGCTACCAGCCAGCAGCATTTCTTTAATAAATTCACCTGTTGCCTTAAAAATGCAGCTTTGGGCCGGGCGCGGTGGCTCAAGCCTGTAATCCCAGCACTTTGGGAGGCCGAGACGGGCGGATCACGAGGTCAGGAGATCGAGACCATCCTGGCTAACACGGTGAAACCCCCGTCTCTACTAAAAAATACAAAAAAAAAAATTGCCGGGCGATGTGGCGGGCGCCTGTAGTCCCAGCTACTCGGGAGGCTGAGGCAGGAGAATGGCGGGAACCCGGGAGGCGGAGCTTGCAGTGAGCCGAGATCGCGCCACTGCACTCCAGCCTGGGTGACAGAGCCAGACTCCGTCTCAAAAAAAAAAAAAAAAAGCCGGGCGCGGTGGCTCACGCCTGTAATCCCAGCACTTTGGGAGGCCGAGGCGGGCGGATCACAAGGTCAGGAGATCGAGACCACGGTGAAACCCCGTCTCTACTAAAAATACAAAAAATTAGCCGGGCACGGTTGTGGGCGCCTGTAGTCCCAGCTACTCGGGAGGCTGAGGCAGGAGAATGGCGTGAACCCGGGAGGCGGAGCTTGCAGTGAGCCGAGATCGCGCCACTGCACTCCAGCCTGGGCGACAAAGCGATACTCCGTCTCAAAAAAAAAAAAAAAAAAAAAAAATGCAGCTTTGCTGCCCCAAATATAAGTCACCTACAGTTCTTGAAAGAATTTGTCAGCTATGTAAACCTAGTTGCCTCTGGAACTTACATGTTTGTTTACCTTTGTTTTTAAAAGTTGGCATAAGTATACTGTTAATTAGTACAATGGAAAGAATTCTTAAGTGGGTGTCAAGAGACGTGTTCTGCTACTAATTAACTGTTTTAAGTAAGTTCACTCTTCTCTCTAGGCCTTAGTTTCTTAAGTGAAAGGTTTTGAACTAGAATGAGCTTTCAGCTTGGCATGGTTGTTCACATCTGTAATCCCAACATTTTGAGAGGCCAAAGGAGGATTCTTTGAGGCCAGAAATAATTCAAGATCAGCCTGGGCAACATAGCAAGACCCGATCTCTAAAAAAAAAAAAAAAAAAATGGTAATTAACTGAGCATGGTGGCTTGCACCTGTAGTCCTAGCTATTCAGGAGGCTGAGATGGGAAGATTGCTTGAGCCCAGGAGTTCAAGACCAGCCTGGGCAACATGGCTAGACCTTGTCTCAACAAAAATAAAAAAATTAGTGAGGAGTGGTGATGCATGCCTGTGATTCTAGCAACTCAGGAGGTGAGGCAGGAGAGTCACTTGAGCCCAAGAGATAGAGAATGCAATGAGCTGTGATTGCATCACTGCACTCCAGCCTGGGTGACTGAATGAGACCCTGTCTCAAATAAATAAATAAATAAATAAATAAATAAATAAATAAATGGACTGAGTTCTAAAGTTCCTGTCACATAAGATCAAAATTTAAACATAAGTAAAGATTAGGGTGATAAGATGTACACTTTCCACCAACCAAATGATAAAATGTGAGTTTCTCCATCATGGATACTTGTTGGATGGAAGGAATGAAGTACTTTTTTGGAATGGATAAATACTTTGAAATTTAGAAGACATTGGAGGGGAAATGAAAATGTTTGGTTATGACTGTATTGGAATCCAGTAACTAAAGTGTCAAGCAGGCTGTAGTGGAAATTGTGGGCTATCTCCCCAGCATGTATTTTCCTCTTCTAAATCATACTCTGATTTTACTTCAGGTATCCATTCTTTCCCTACATAATCAGAAGCTGACCCTACTCCAGTTTTAGGAGTCAACTTGTTTTGTCTAAGATGGTAGCTTTCAAACTTTTTTTGACGCCAGTCCACAAGTAGATTTTATTCTTGTGATCCAGGTGTGTTTGTGTGTATACACCAAAGTTTCATAAAACAGTACTAACTCGTCATATATTTTATGCAGTTTCAAATTTTATAGTCTAGTTAATTTTTTCAGTAATGGTTATAACCCAAGACTTAATTTCCTAATTCATTCTCAGGTTATGGACCACTGTTTGAAAGACACTGGTGAGTGCAATGCAATTGCCCTTAGAAAAATTGTTGAGAAACCTGGATAAAAGCCTGCTGGAGGTATAGTATTACTCTGACCACAGAATTGGTCCAGGAATAGTATGTGATTCAATACAAACCAGAGAAAAGCAAGGGCAATAGTATGGGGACTTTAAAAAAATATATTTCCTCACTCTTAAGGAAGAGATAAGTGTCCTGTGTATCTGAGAGCAAGAATAATGCCACTCTAGCTGCCCAGCTAGTGGTTAAAGCCACAATACAACGAAGAGGGCAGAGGCCTCATGTGGTAATCTGAGTGCCTACATTTGTCTCTAACTTGCTACAATTTCAGGCATGCTGAAAGAAATATCAAACTTAAACTAAATCTATCTATAGCAACGCCAAGAAACAAAAAAGATGTGTTTGCTCTCAAAGAATTTACATTCTAGTGGGAGAGAGAGACTGTAGTAAGTGCTACAAGGAAATTTTTTCAAAAGAGTAAATGAAGCAGGGTCTTAACTGCGAGTGATCTAAGAAGGTCTTTCCAAGGAAATGAGATTTGAGCTGAGACCTCAGTAATAAGAAGGAGCCAATCAAATGAAGATTGGGGAAAGAATATTCCAGAGGGAAAGAAAGCAAGTACAAATACCCTGATGCAGAAAAGAGTGAGGTATGTCTGAGGAATGCATCATAGAAATTGTCAGTAGGTAGGAAGGATGCAGGGCACTCAGGGTCTTATAGGCCAGTATAAAGAGTTTGGATTTTATTTCAACTGTGTTGGGAAGCCACTGTGGTTCTCAAACACGGGGAATGGGTGGGGGTTAGGTTATTTCCTCTAGGGAGTATTTACAAATGTATGAGGGAATTGAGGGAAGAGCTATTGTAATGAGTATTTTAGACCTGTTAGTATCATATACCCTTTCTTTTGAGAAGCTCAAAACTTTGATGATATTGGGACCCTCAAAACACTTCTGAGGAGATCCAGCAGTTTAAGGACCCCACTTTAGAAAATACACATATTAATTGGAAGATTCTGTATCTTAATTTTAAGACAGGGATCATACTTTGAACCTCTTTTCATCCCACATAGCACCATGTTAGGCTCCTTGAGACTGTTAAATTGGACAACTACCCAAATTTGGGAACATGCAAAATTTCATTGTCATTACCTTTTGTTGTAAAGAAGTGTAGTGCATTGATCAAACAAAAGTCTGTGATCTATAAAAAATGCCCGAATTTGACTTGTTTTGTTTTCGTTTTAGTTGAGTGAAGGCATGAATATTTGCTAAGCCACCTCTAGTAACTCTTCAAGTTGGCTTGCTACCACCGTGTCCTTTTGGCTGTCACAAATCTTTCCCCACTCTTCTGTTCTTTGGGGAAGAGGAACCCAGAATTCTTAATGGGTGGAAGAGCAAAGACTCACCCTTAGGAATTTCACTGTTGGAATTATTTTTTTAATTTTTAAATTCCCTCCAACTTGAATCACTTTGGATCATATGATTTCGACTTCATGTAGCCCCTGTCATCCTGCCCAAAGTGTGTAAGGAACCCTGATCTGAATAATATAGCACTGAGTAAGCTTGGAATAACAGAATAAGATTTTATTTCAAGGCTTTTCTCAATGCTACTAAAACAATAAGGATCACTCTGGATGTCCATTTCCAGAGCACTTCCTAGTTGTTAGGCAATTAATTCTGGAGTAGATTATACAGCCATTTTATAGCTATGGAAGAATCACCTAACCTTCCAGAAGCACTTTGGGACTTTTACAGGAGGCCTTTAAAATGCAAAGTGTTGTTTTTGCTATTCTTAGATGTACAAATGTAAAGGTTAGACATCACTTCTTATATTCTAAGAAGTAAAAAATGGTATATTGTCAAAGTCTCAAGTTTTTGGAATTCTTGACGGATTTTCCCAGGTTCATTCAGTAACATTTATGCACCTTTTTTTCCCCTCCACCAACTGCCTGTTTTGAAAGGCAGGAGTGAAGATGACTGTAGAATACATGTACCTTAACAGAAATTTCACTTTGCAAATACCCATCCCAGCTTTTTAAAATATTTATGGTATATCAAAGCACCATAATTTGACTACTCAGCTGTCATCAGGAACTAAGCCGACATCCCTTTTCATTTTCTTTTTTAATCTCATTTATGTTGAAGAACTAGCCAACATTCCTTTTCAGAAAAAGACTTTGGGGGCAAAAAAAAAAAAAAAAAAAAAACCATTTCTGACAGTCATACTGTGTACTTATTTTAGAAAATGAGCTGCTCTCAGGCCTCAGTATCCAGTCAAATATAATATAGAACTCTAGTCTGTTTGGAGTCCCACTACAATAATATTTTCACAATAGACTGACTGCCAGTTATGAAGTTCTCACATTTTTCCTGTATGCATCAAGTAATTCCAGCAATTCCTAAATAGTGCAGCACCCCTGAACTCTACCTATTCTATTTCTGCTTAATTTTGTACTCTAGGAAAAAAGGCAGAATTTCACCAACTAAACTTTATGCAAGAACATGAGAGATAAATAGTGCTTATCAAACCTTTGTTAAGGCTTGAAGTTCAAGACACAAACTCTATTGTGAACATCAATGAACAATTGTTTGGTGTATGTATGGAGCATTTACTTGGTAGTTAGCCAGTCAAACACTGAAACATACAACCATGCCTCTGCCTTGTATTACATCACTGCCAGTGAAATGGACTTAGGAATCTGGACAAAGTTAATGTAGCATTTCCAAGTCATAAAATATTTTAAAACATGCTAATTCAGACTAAAGAAATGTTTAATGAAAAGTTTAAATTGTTATTTCCAATTTTATAGAGTAGAACAGGGGATGTAAGATCTGTGAGGGCAGGAACCTTGACTTACTTATCCACCTCTGTATTCTCAGGGCCTAGAATAATGCCTGTTGCCTAATAGTTCGTTAATAGATATTTAGTATCGATATGTTAGTGGTGGGAAAAGGACTAGGTTTGACTCTGAGCTCTGACACTTTCTCGTGTGGACCCTTGTTCAAGTCACTTGAATTCTCTGACCCTCAGTTTCTTCATCTCTTTTAAGAGGAATAATATGTTATTCTGTGTTTTACGGCCCTGCTCTGAGAATCAAATAATGTAATACATGTAAAATCCCTATATAAAATGTTACAGCATTATTTAAAATCATTATTTTAAGACTAACAATGTTATAACACAATATTGCCTGGTAGAAATTTTTGGTAGACTTAATAATATTTACCTTTTTTTGTTTTTTGTTTTTTGTTTTGATCACATATTGGATGCCAGATGCTTTATATATGTATTTCATTTAATCATGATAACAACTCTGTGAGGTAAGCTATCAACCCCATTTTAGAGATGAAGAAACTAAGGCTATGTGTTAGTTACCTATTGCTTAATAAATTGCTCCAAAACGTAGTGGCTTAAAACGTCAACATTTATTACCTCAGTTTCTAAATGTCAGGAATCAGGTGGAGCTTAGCTTCAGAGTCTGTCACTGGCTGCAATGCAGGTGTTAGCAAGAGCTGCAGTCATTTCAAGACTCCACTAGAGCCGGGCACGGTGGCTTATGCCTGTAATCCCAGCACTTTGGGAGGCCGAGGCGGGCGGATCACGAGGTCAGGAGATCGAGATCATCCTGGCCAACACGGTAAAGCCCCGTCTCTACTAAAAATACAAGGTATTAGCCGGGCATGGTGGCGGGGGCCTGTAGTCCCAGCTACTTGGGAGGCTGAGGCAGGAGAATGGCGTGAACCCGGGAGGTGGAGCTTGCAGTGAGCCATGATCGCGCCACTGCACTCCAGCCTGGGTGACAGAGCGAGACTCTGTCTCAAAAAATAAAAATAAATAAATAAATGAAAAGACTCCACTAGGGAAGGATCCACTTCCAAGCTTACTCCTGTTGGCAGGATTCAGTTTTTTGCAGGCTGTTGGAAGTTCCTTGACACGTGGACCTCTACAGGGCAGCTCACAACATTCCAGCAGGCTTCATCGAAGTGAGCAAGTGAGAAAGCACCAGTAAGACCAAAGTCATAATTTTTTGTAACCTAGTTTTGGAGGTGACATCCCACCACTTTTGTTATATTCTATTCATTAAAAGCAAGTCACTAGGTCCAGCCCATATTCAAGGGGAAGGTATTACACAAGGGCATGAATACCAGGAGGCAGAAATGACAGTGAGCCACTTTAGAAGGCGTCTCCCTCAGGATCAGGGTGCTCAAGTTGCTTATCCAGTTTTACAAAGCTAATGAGTAGCAAACCTGAGATTCCAGGTTACATCTGTCTGACTACAAAGCACACAGTGTTTCCACTTACACTACTCTTCTCTCAGTGAATACATAGAATTGTATATATATTTATTTTATATTATTTTATGTTTATGGTTAGCATAAACTTGCCTAGAGATGAATTTTTCTAAAGCATTAAAAATGTTTGGCGGGGCACGGTGGCTCATACTTGTAATCCCAGCACTTTGGGACGCCGAGGCAGGCAGATCACGAGGTCAGGAGTTCAAGACCAGCCTGACCAACATGGTGAAACCCCATCTCTACTAAAAATACAAAAATTAGCCAGGTGTGGTGCTGCGCGCTTGTAATCCCAGCTACTCAGGAGACTGAGGCAGGAGAATTGCTTGAACCCGGGAGGCAGAGGTTGCAGTGAGCAGAGATGACACCACTGTACTGCAGCCTGGGCAACAAAGCAAGACTCCATCTCAAAAGAAAAAAAAAAGTTTGTTTTCTGTTGTAGCGTAAGTTACCTTCATTCCAACTTTTTCCTAGGATTGTTCATCCTAATCAATTTTCTTAATAGATAGGGATAGTTAAATATTTTTCATTCTTGGTTTGTGATAATAAATTCCAAGTTTTAGTTCATATTTTTAAAAGCACACAAAGTAGAAGTTACGTCTCAACAACACTGTCTGAAGAAAATAATCTGGTGGATATGCTAGTATTACTAATAGACCTATGGAGAGCATTTCTTTCATTTGTTAATTTATTCACAGTTTAATGGGGTACAGGGACATACATTTGTAAATAACAATAAAGATTTATGCAAGGACCTATGTAAGTTCAGAGAAACATGATGAAGGAAGTGTGAGTCAAAGACAAATTCATAGAGAGAAATGCTGTATTTGAGTCTTAAACCATGAATCTGAATTTATCAGGTGACCAAGGCACTATTTTTTTGTTTTTTTTTTTTTTTCGAAAGCTCTCCTCTTTTTTTAAGAGACAGGATCTCACTCCAGGCTGGAGTGCAATGATGCCTTCATAGCTCACTGCCACCTCAAACTCTTGGCCTCAAGTAATCCTCCCACCTCAGCCCCCGAGTAGGACTATACGTGCACATCACGATGCTCAGCTAATTATCAATTTTTTGTAGAGATAGGGTCTTGCTATTTTGCCCAGGCTCATCTTGAATTTCTGGCCTCAAGGAATCCTGCCTCGGCCTCCTACAATGCTGGAATTATAGATTTGAGCCACCACGTTCAGCCTGCTCAAGATTATTAAAGATTATCAGAGCCCAAATTACCAGCAGACTTGGAATTTTGAGGAGTCTCTGAAAGAAGGGAGATGGGATCAAATTGGCAGAGTAATAATTCAGGCTCAGAAGTGATAGATGGAGTAGGGGAGTAGGAGGCAGGGGTGGAGATGGCATAGTGTCCTAGAACAACTATAAAGGATAACTTTTGGGGAATGGACTTTGAAGCCTCTGGTTGGGTTGGCTCCTTCCCTCATTCATTCTTCAAAGCCAAGGGTACCCCAGAATGGCATTTGCCCCTAGTACAGTGACTTTGGAAACTTGGGGCCAATAAGCCAGGCAGTACCCCAGTGGCTACACTGTGTCCAGGAAAGGAAGCCTCATTTCACACTCAGAATGTTAGCTACTGGCATACCCTGTCCAGGATTACATTTTATCCTTCGCTCACAATCACTAGAGCAAACTATGATAAACAGAAGTGGCATCATACACAGAGAACAGGAAATAACAAGATGAGAACAAAATAAGGAACAATTAGCCAGGTGCGGTGGCTCACACCTGTAATCCCAGCACTTTGGGAGGCCGAGGCGGGTGGATCACAAGGTCAGGAGATCGAGACCATCCTGGCTAACATGGTGAAACCCCATCTCTACTAAAAATACAAAAAATTAGCCGGGTGTGGTGGCAGGCGCCTGTAGTCCCAGCTACTCGGAAGGCTGAGGCAGGAGAATGGTGTGAACCTGGGAGGCAGAGCTTGCAGTGAGCTGAGATGGTGCCACTGCACTCCAGCCTGGGTGACAGAGCAAGACTTCGTCTCCAAAAACAAAAAAAAGGAACAACCAAATGCCCAAAGAAGACCAGTACCATGAAAGCATGACACCAGTCAACAAACAAAAAGCAAGTAGTTATCGGAGTAAACAGAGGAGGATCTTTGAAATGATAATTATTAATAATTAGTGCATCCTGGTGTGGTGTCAGGCATTCTTCTAAGCACCTCACATATTTTTTTAAAATTTAGTTTGTATACAGAATATCCCCAGAGGAATAGGAGAGACTATTGTAATGATGAAAAAGAACCAGTTAAATAGGTTGTTACCATTTAAAAAAAATTATGCCCCCGTGGTGGCTCATGTCTGTAATCCCAACATTTTGGGAGGCCAAGGTGGGCGGATCACTTGAGCTCATGAGTTTGAGACCAGCCTGGGAAACATGGCGAAACCTCATCTCCACAAAAAATAACAAAAATTAGCTGGGGGTAGTGGTACACACCTGCAGTCCCAGCTACTCAGGAGGCTGAGGTGGGAGGATGGCTTCAGCCCAGGAGGCAGAGGTTGCAGTGAGCTGAGATCATGCCATTGCACTCCAGCCTGGACATAGAGCGAGACCTTGTCTCCAAAAAATAAATACAATACAATACAATATAATTTAAAAAGTAAAAGGTGGACTAAAGAGTGAATGGACTTCTTCAATGAAGAGCAAGCTAGCAAAACTGGAACAGTAAGCTAAAGAGTTACTCCAAAAGAACAAAGATAATCGTGGAGAGTGATTTCAGAGACATGTAAAACAAATGCAGGGATTCCAGTATCTCATAGTTCTAAAGAGAGAGACATGAGATAATTTTAGGGAGGAAATATTAAAGAAGTGATAGAAGAAAAGTCCATGGCTGGGCACAGCGACTTACACCTGTAATCCCAGCACTTTGGGAAGCTGAGGCAGTAGGATTGCTTGAGCCCAGAAGTTTAAGACTAGCTTGGGCAACACAGTGAGACCCTGTCTCTATTTTTAAATACATATGTATTTTTAAAATGTTATAAAGAAAATTTCCTGGTATTAACTGTGGTGTAATTTGTAAGATTTATTTAATGTCATTTGCATCTAAAAAAGGAGCAAACATTATTTTAGTGCATCTTATTTTTTATTGCCACATTGCATCAAAAATTTCATCACTTCATGTGTTTCTAAATTGCATATTTATGTTTGCATAATTGTGCTTATTTTAAAACTTTATATATATATATATATTTAATAGAGATGGGGTCTCAGTATGATGGGGTCTCACTGTGTTCAAGACTGGTCAGTCATGAACTCCTGGCTTCAAGCAGCCCTCCCACCTTGGCCTCCCAAAGTGCTATGATTGTAGGTGTGAGCTACCATGCCCAGCCTAAACTTTTTATTTTGAAATAAAGGTAGACTGGCTGGGTGTGGTGGCTCACGCCTGTAATCTTAGCACTTTGGGAGGCCGAGGCAGGCGGATCACCTGAGGTCAGGAGTTTGAGACCAACCTGGCCAACATGGCAAAACCCCATCTCTACTAAAAATAGAAAAATTAGCCAAGTGTGGAGACGGGCTACTCCCAGCTACTCAGGAGGCTGAGGCAGGATAATTGCTTGAATCCAGGAGGCAGAGGTTGCCGTGAGCCGAGACCACAACATTGCACTCCAGCCTGGGAGACGGAGCAAAATTCCATCTCAAATGAATAAAGTTAGACTTGCCGAAAAGTACAAATACCTTCACATAGCGTCCCCTAATGTCAACGTCTTACATAATTATAGTATAATTATCAAAATTAATAAACGTAAGTACAATACCATTGGCTAAATAACAAATACACTTCATATAAATGAGGAGCGAAAACAAGTCAGTGGGAATGCTTAACCTATATAGATAGAATAAAGTAGATGGGTAGCTACTACATCTTTATTTCTACAACTGGTCTTGTAAACTACAACATCCTTCATTATCTATTCCATCTTCATATTGCCAGCATCTGCAGCTGGTTAACAAACTTCCAGTTAAGAGGAACCATTCTTGGATTTTCTGGGTAGCACATGTCTCCCTTGGATAAAGAGTTCTACATAGGCAAAGCTCAAAGTTGTGAAAATAGAAAGCGAAACATTTTGTGAGTGCATCAGTGGGTATCATAGTGGGCGGTGTTTGTCTCAAGCCTGGGTTTCCCAGCAGATATAGATAAGGGAAAAACAGCGCTTTATGTTGGTTGCTGGTTCACAGCACATTGCTGTAGCACAGGAGTTGGCATACTTTTTTCTGTAAAGGACCAGATAATAAATATTCCAAGCTTTAAAGACCACATGTGATTGATGTCTGTCATGTATCCTTTTTTGTTGTTATTGTTGCAACCCTTAAAAAGTGTAAAAAAAATTCTTAAAAACTGTCCAAAACTAGGATTTAGGCCATATTTGCCCTCAGACTATAATTTGCTAATCTCTGCTGTAGGGCAACATCCTAACTTTGCAAAGCATTCCTTCCCTGCTGGCAAACAAAAGACACATACACACAAATATTCATTGCAGCATTGTTCACAATAGCAAAGACATGGAATCAACCTAAATGCCCATCAATGACAGACTGGATAAAGAAAATGTGGTACATATACACCATGGAATAGTATGTGGCCATAAAAAGAATGAGATCATGTCTTTTGCAGGAACATGGATGGAGCTGGTGGCCATTATTCTTAGTAAACTAATGCAGGAACAGAAAACCAAATACTGCATGTTCCCACTTACAGGTGAGAGCTAAATGATGAGAACACATGGACACACAGAGAGGAACAACAGACACTGGGGCCTACTTGAGGATGGAAGGTGGCAGGAGGGAGATGAGCAGAAAAAATAACTATTTGCTTAGTATCCGGGTGACAAAATAATCTGAACAACAAACCCGTGACATGAGTGTACCTATATAACAAACCTCACATGTACCCCGGATCTAAAATAAAAGTTAAAACAAAATTTATTGGGGCATGCCAGGTGCAGTGGCTCATGCCTATAATCCAGCACTTTGGGAGGTCGAGGCGGGCAGATCACCTGAGGTTTAGAGTTTGAGACCAGTCTGGACAACATGGAGAAACCCCATCTCCACTAAAAATACAGAAATTAGCTGAGTGTAGTGGTGCATGTCTGTAATCCCAGCTGCTTGGGAGGCTGAGGCAGGAGAATTGCTCAAACCCAAGAGGCAGAGGTTGCAGTAAACTGAGACCGGCCACTGCACTCCAACCTGGGTGACAGAATGAGACTGTCTTAACAAAAAAAATTATTGCCAACTCAATCCTATTTGGTTTCAGTCACCAGTTGAGTCTAGTTTTTAATTAATCAACTAAGCATAACCAGAACACTTAAAGCTACCTGAACTAGTACCAGAATCTTAGATAAATGTTCTCATGTCAATACATTCAGCCCAATCTAAAATTATGTTCCTTTTTCCTTGATCTTGCATCTTCAAGAGTGTATTTCTACATATATTCTCCAGCTTTTTGCCAATACAGTTTAGCAAAATCTTGCCATTCTTTTGGCATGTAATCCTTGTCTTCCCAAACTTACTTTATTGTTGATCCTTTACAGCAGCAGTCCCCAACATATTTGGCACCAGGGACTGGTTCCATGGACCAGTTTGGGGGGTTGGTGGGGAGGGGTGGGGGTGGGATGATTCAAGCTCATTACATTTATTGTACACTTTATTTCTATTATTATTACATTGTAATATATAAGGCAATAATTATACAACTCACCATAATGTAGAATCAGTGGAATCCCTGAGCTTGTTTTCTTACAACTAGATGGTCCCATCTGGGGGTGATGTTAGACAGCGACAGATCATCAGGCATTAGATTCTCATAAGGAGCATGGAACCTAGATCCCTCGCATGTGCAGTTCACAATAGGGTTTGTGCTCCTGTGAGAATCTAATGCCACTGCTCATCTGACAGGAGGCAGAGTTCAGGCGGTCATACAAGCAATGGGGAATGGCTATAAATACAGATGAAGCTTCACTCACTCACCTGCCACTCACCTCCTGCTATGCAGCCTGGTCCTAACAGGCTGGGCACCTCTGCCTTACAGCATGTGAGGATCTGACTCAATGTACAGGTCTGGAGTTAGTTATAGGAGATAGGATATAGAAGAGGAAAATTGCCATCCCTGTGCAAGATGAGACCTTTATTATCTATTATTGTGTGACACATTACCCAAAATTTAGCAACTGAAAATAACAAGCAACATCTCACAGTTTCTTTAGGTCAGGAATCTAGAATTGGCCTAGGTGGGTGATTCTGGCTCAGGTTATCTCATAACATTGGTGTAAAGATGTCACCTGGGGCTTGACTGGGGTTGGAGGATCTGCTTTCAATGTGGTTCACTCACATACTTGGCAAGTTTGTGCTGGGTCTTGGTAGCAGGCCTCAGTTCCATGCCATTTGAACTTGTCTGTAGTGTCTTTACAACATGGCATCTGGCTTTCTCTAGATATAAGGCAGAAATGACAGTATCTTTTATGACCTAGCCTCAGAAGTCATACAACATCATGTCTGCAATACTCTATAGGTTACACAGGTCAACGCCATTGAGTATTGGAGGAGGCTACATAAGGGCATTTAATACTAGAAAGTGGAGATCACTGGGGCCTTCTTGGAGACTGATTACTGAAGGATAACAATATGGTTTTTGATATGGCTTTTCTGTGTCCCCACCCATATCTCATCTTGAATTGTAGGGACCAGTTGGAGATAATTGAATCATGGGGGCAGTTTCCTCCATGCTGTTCTTGTGATAGTAAATTCTCATGAGATCGGATGGTTTTATAAGGGGCTTCTCCTTTCACTTGGCTCTCATTCTTCTCTCTCCTGCTGCCTGTGAAGAAGGATGTGTTTGCTTCCCCTTCCACCATGACTGTAAGTTTCCTGAGAGGTCCCCAGCCCTGCAGAACTGTGAGTCAATTAAACCTCTTTTCTTTATAAATTACCTAGTCTCGGGTATGTCGTTATAGCAGCATGAGAATGGACTAATACAGTTTTCAACAAAGGCAAGACCAGCCTCATCAGAGGAGTAAACAGGCTGCTTCTGTAGGCATGGGACATTCAATAGATTTGGGGAGCATAGGATACCATTTTCATAGTCCTACTCTTTTTCAGTCACTGCCCTAACTTCCACATCAGAGATCAAGTAAAATCATTAATTCTACTTTGGTCATAATTCAGCATTCTACTGAATCAGATTCTGCTTCTAATTTTTGGTGTTTTAGACTTGTGGCTTTAAGGGATTTTTTAGGGCAATCATGGAAAATCCCTGGTTTTCTGAAGTGCTGAGTTAAAAATTTGAAATCTTGGGCCTATAATTTTCTTCAACTTTTCTAGCATAGTTAGAAGCAAGCAGCACAACCCCTGCCCTTATATTCCTTGTACCCTCCATAATAGTCCCTCCCAGCAGCCAGTTGGTCCACCAAAACCTTGCCTTTTCCTTTTCAAATGTTAAAAAAAAAAAATTGTTTTTTGTTTTTTTCAGATATAGTCTTGCTCTGTCACCCAGGCTAGAGAGCACTGGTGTGGTCATAGCTCACTGCAGCCTTCATGTCCTGTGCTTAAGCGATTCTCTTACCTCAGCCTCCTAGGTAGCTAAGACTATAGGCACATGCCACCACACCTGAATTTTATTATTATTATTGTTTTGAGACAGAGTCTTGCTCTGTCGCCCAGACTGGAATGCATTGGCACAATCTCAGCTCACTGCAACCTCTGCCTTCTGGGTTCAAGCAATTTTCCTGCCTCAACCTCCCAAGCAGCTGGAATTACAGGCGCATGCCACCATGCCCAGCTAATTTTTGTATTTTCAGTAGAGATGGGGTTTCACCATGTTGGCCAGCTGGTCTTGAACTCCTGGTCTCAAGCAATCCACCTGTCTCGGCCTCCCAAAGTGCTGGGATTGCAGGCATGAGCCACCACACCAGGCCTATTATTATTTTTTTGTGCAGATAGGGGTCTCACTATGTTGCCCAAGATGGTCTCAAACTCCTGGCCTCAAGTACTTCTCCCACCTCAGCTTCCCAAAGCCCTGGACTACAGATGTGAACCACTTCACCCAGCCCCAAAGCCTTGACTTTAATAAACACTTCATTCCAGGTGACCAGAGATGATCCTTTATATATATATATATATATATATATATATATATATATATATATATATATATTTATTTGGAGATGGAGTTTTGCTCTTGTCACCCAGGCTGGAGTGCAATGGTGTGATCCCAGCTCACTGCAACCTCCTCCTCCCAGGTTCAAGCGATTCTCCTGCCTCAGCCTCCCAAGTAGCTGGGATTACAGGCGCACGCCACCATGCCCAGCTAATTTTTGTATTTTTAGTAGAGATGGGGTTTTGCCATGTTGGTCAGGCTGGTCTTAAACTCCTGACCTCATATAGTCCACCTGCTTGGCCTCCCAAAGTGCTGGGATTACAGGCGTGAGCCACCATACCTGGCCAAGTTTTCTCTAATAGTAACAAGCTCCTCACTGCCTTCAGATACAACTGGAAAGTTTATAGCTTACAGCTTTTCTTATTTCTGCATCAATCCATGTTCAGTTGCATAACAGAGAATCTTGTCAAGTTTAAGCATACAGGGATTTAAAGCAAGGAATTGAGTTTGTACAAAACTACTGAAAGGACTAGAGGAGCAAAGCTGTAGGTCCAACTCCTTGGAAAAACTTCCACCACTCACAACTCTCTACCATGATTAGAAAATCTCCCACTGGACTGGCACAGTGGCTTACACCTGTAATCCCAAAACTTTGGGAGGCTGAGGCAGGAGGACCGCTTGAGCACAGGAGTTTGAGACCAGTCTGGGCAACATAGTGAAACCCCATCTCTAAAAAAAAAAAAGAAAAAAAAAGGCAGGAGTGTTGGGGCACACCTGTCGTCCAAGCTACTCCCGTGGCTGAGGTGTAAGGACCACTTGAGCCTGGGAGGTTGAAGTTACAGTGCACCATGATTGTAATACTGTACTCCAGCCTGAGCCACAGAGTGAAACCCTGTCTCGAAAGAAAGAGAAAAGAATAGCTCCTGCCACCATTGCTGTAGGATTCTGCTGCCATTTTTGCTCTCCACACAACTTACTACCTCTTCTGCTGCTGCTCTTATAGGAAACTACTTGCTCCAGAATTATACAAATCACCTCTGCCAATCCACATAGGAAATTAGAGTCCATGCATCTTTCCTCTCTCCTGACATGACTCGGTTCTGAATTCATTTCTCACAGGATGTATTGAACCAAATCATGGCAGGAATGCTAACTGAAAGGGATTCTGGTAAATGTCACTTGTTAGCTTTCCAGCTTCTGCAGATTAGAAAGGGATTGAGCATCGGTCTACAGCTCTCAAAACATTTTGTTCAGATCAAATATTGTACTATAGAATTGGTTAGTAGAATTGATTATATTAGATTGAGACTTCTTTTAAAACAGAGATAACATTTTATTCATATTTAGAATACCCAGCATTTACCAGTGCCTCCCTCAAATGCAATGCCACAAACACAATACTATTTATGAACTTGTATTAGTATTTACTAAGAACCTTTATGTATGTAAGTAAAGACTCATCCTTGCATGATTCCCTTTTTCCGCCAGATGCTACTCGTTGCCTTCACTCAACCACTGGCTGAAACGGAAATTTCCTCCACATTATTTCTTATCACATCTTAGAAAACACCATCGTGATTGGAAAGATTAAGGATTTAGGTATCAGACAAATTTGTGTTTGAATTTTGGCTTATCCATTTACTAGCTATGTAATCATGGGTAAGTTATTAATGCCTCTAAACCTTAGCCATACTATTAGGATAGAGTAATACTTAACCTCACGAAGTTGTGAGGATAATGTGAGATAGTGTATGAAAGTACCTGGCACATAGTAGACACTTTATAATATTATTAAAATGTCTTCCTCCACCTTATAAATATAATGTTGGAATTGGAAAGAATGTAAGAGTTTATCTAGTCCAGCTGCATAATACTAATAAGCTGAAAGCCAAAGGAGGTGAAGTTTCATGTCTCCCGTTTCTACCTGCTCCAGTTTATCTGGCTCATCTCCTATACATGTTGATATACTATGTCCTATATATTGGCACAGTTGCACCTCAGATCCCTGATAGAAGCTTATTTTAGTAGATTTTCTTATCTTCCCTTTGAGTGAGACTAAATGTGTATCTTCCCTGTTCCACTGGCCCAGAATAGCTTTCTTGTCTTGATCATTGTATCAAGGTCAACTCATTCCTATATGCCTTCTGCTGAAAGGGAAGTTTTCATCCCAACATTCTGGAATCCAAGTGATATGGTTAGGCTTTGTGTTCCCACCTAAATCTCATCTTGAATTATAATCCCCATAATCCCCACATGTCAAGGGAGGAACCCAATGGGAGGTGATTGGATCATGGGGGCAGTCTTCCCCATGCTGTTCTTGTGATCATGAGGAAGTTCTCAAGAGATCTGATGGTTTTATAAACATCTGGCATTTCCCCTGCTCACTATTCTCTCTCCTGCTGCTATGCGAAGAAGGTCCTTGTTTTCTCTTCACCTTCCACCATGATTATAAGTCCTGAGGCCTCCCCAGCCATGTGGAACTGTGAGTCAATTAAACCTTTTTCCTTTATAAATTACCCAGTCTTGGGTAATATTCTTTATAGCAGTGTGAGAGAACAGACTAATACAGTGAATTGGTACCAAGAGTCTGGGGTACTGCTATAAAGATACTTGAAAATTTGGAAGCGACTTTGGGACTGGGTAACAGGCAGATGTTGGAACAGTTTGGAGGGCTCAAAGGAAGACAGGAAGATGTAAGAAAGTTTGAAACTTCCTAGAGACTTGTTGAATGGTTTTGACCAAAATACTGATAATGATGTGGACAATGAAGTCCAGGCTGAGGTGGTCTCAGATGGCGATGAGGAACTTCTTGGGAACTGGAGCAAAGGGTCACTCCTCCTATGCTTTAGCAAAGAGACTGCTGGCATTTTGCCACTGCCTTAGAGATCTGTGAAACTTTGAACTTGAGAGAGATGATGTAAGACATCTGGCAGAAGACATTTCTAAGTAGCAAAGCATTCAAGAGGTGACCTGGTTGATTTTGAAAGTGTTCAGTCTTATACATTCACAAAGAGATAATTTGAAATTGGAACTTATTTTTAAAAGAGGATCACGCCTATAATCCCAGCACTTTGGGAGGCCAAGGCAGGCAGATCACTTGAGGTCAGGGGTTTGAGACCAGCCTGGCCAACATGGCGAAACCCTGTCTCTATGAAAAATACAAAAATTAGCCAGGCATGGTGGTGGGTGCCTGTAATCCCAGCTACTACTCTGGAGGCTCAGGTGAATCACTTGAACCCAGGAGGTGGAGGTTGCAGTGAGCTGAGATCATGCCACTGCACTCTAGCTTGGGTGACAGAGTGAGACTCCATCTCAAAAAAAAGAAAAGGGCAACAGAGTGTAAAAATGTGGAAAATTTGCAGCCTGACCATGTAGTAGAAAAGAAAAAACCATTTATGGGGAGGAATTCAAGCCAGCTGCAGAAATTTGCATGAGTAACCAGAAGCCAAATGTTAATAGCCAGGATGATGGGGCAAATGTCTCCAGGACATGTCAGAGACCTTCATGGCAGCCCCTCCCATCACAGACCTGGAGGCCTAGGAGGAAAAAATGGTTTTGTGGGCCAGGCCCCACTGCTGCTCTATGTAGGCTTGGGACTTGGCACCCTGCATCCTAGCTGTGGCTGAAAGGGGCCAAGGTACAGCTTGGGTCGTGGCTTCAGAGGGTGCAAGCGCCAAGTCTTGGCAGCTTCCATGTGGTGTTGGGCCTTCGGGTGCACAGAAAACAAGTGAGGTTTGGGAACCTCTGCCTAGATTTCAGAGGATACATGGAAATGCCCAAATGTCCCACAGAAATCTTCTGCAGGAGCAGAGCTCTCACAGAGAACCTCTGCTAGCGCAGTGCAGAAGGGAAATGTGAAGTTGGATTTCTCATGTAGAGTTCCCGCTAGGGCACTGTCTAATGGAGCTGTGAGAAGAGGGCCACCATCCTCCAGACAGGTTGCACCATTAGCCTGGAAAAGCCGCAGACACTCAATGCCAGCCATGAAAGCAGCTAGGGCGGGGGCTATACCCTGCAAAGCCACAAGGGTAGGGCTGCCCAAGGCCATGGGAGCCCACCTTTTTCATCAGCATGACCTGGATGTGAGACATGGAGTCACAGGACATCCTTTTGGAGCTTAAAGATTTAATGACTGCCCTGCTGGTTTTCAGACTTGCATGGGGCCTGTAACCCCTTTGTTTTGGCCAATTTCTCCTATTTGAAATGGAAGCATTTATCCAATGCCTATACCCCCATAGTATCTTGGAAGTAATTAACTTGCTTTTGATTTTATAGGCTACTAGGCAGGAGTGGCATGCCTTGTCTCAGATGGGACTTTGAACTTGGACTTTTGGTTTAATGCTGGAATGAGTTAAGACTTTGAGGTACTGTTGGGAAGACATGATTATGTTTTGAAATGTGAGAAAAAGACTTGGGAGGGGCCAGGGGCGGAATGATATGGAGGCTTTGTGTTCCCACACAAATCTCATCTTGAATTGTAATCCCCATAATCCCCATGTGTCAAGGGAGGGACCTGGTGGGAGGTGATTGGATCATGGGGGTGGTTCCCCCGATGCTGTTCTTGTGATAGTGAATGAGTTCTCACAAGATCTGATGGTTCTATAAGCATCTGGCATTTCCCCTGCTTACCCGTCTCTCTCTTGCTGCCATGTAAAGAAGGTCCTTGCTTTTTCTTCACCTTCCACCATGATTGTAAGTCTCCTGAAGCCTCGCCAGCCAAGTAGAACTGTGAGTCAATTAACCTATTTTCTTTATAAATTACTTAGTCTCAGGTAGTATCTTTATAGCAGTGTGAGAACAGACAAATACAGAAAAACCCCCCTTCTAGACACTAGAATGTATAAGCTTGGTGTCAACTCTTTATCTCATCATAGTTATAGATGAACCCATCTTTGGCTACTGAATCTCCCCTGTATTGCTGAACCTCCCCCTCCCATCAGCCAGTCCAAACAGGGAGGCAGTTTCTAATGCCTAATTTTAGATCTAAGTCTTGTACACTTAGGCCTGTCTTAGAATGTCATAATTCACCAATAAGTTCTAAAGTAGGACATCTCTAGCAAGACATCATTCCTTATTATTTCTGCCCATAGAAACTTCTTTCTCTGCCTTCATTAAGGCTTTATTCATTTATAGTCTCCTAAGAGACCTCTTTTATTTTTTTCTATGTTTATACATTGTCTCTCCAACAAGACTATGACCTCTCTGGGGACAGTTACCCCATCTCCTACATTCTGTAGCCCTGTTGTGTATAACAATATTAATCAATCCATAAAAATAATTTTTAAAACCTGGATTCAGACCAAATCTTTCAAAATTTTCCCACTCTCTGGACAAAGGCCCAGAAAGAAAAAGAATAAAGTCCTTACCTTACTGAAATATTCAACCTATTTGAAGTCAAGCTACTCAAATCTCTTTGACTTTATGGATTTCCATCTATTCCCACCCATCCTGAGTGTTTCTGATTTTTATCTTAGCTTTTGATTTCTTTTGACTGAGAGCTGCTCCTCTGCTCACTTTTTACTGCTCTTTCCACTCATAGTCATGGCACTTTGTACTTCCTCTTTCATAACACATCACATTTGGATTTATTTTTCACTATCTTTCTTCTCCCAAGGACTTTTAGTTACATGTAGGCAGAGACAATTTCTTCCTTCTTCATTAGTAGATATATCCCCAGCATCTTAGCATAATGCCTGGCACATAGTAGGCATTCAGTAAATATTTATTGAATAAATGAATAACTCTGTGCCTGGCCCCAAGTTATACTGTCTCACATTTCTCCCTGGCCCATCTTTGTAAATAACAACATTTATTTACCTATAGTGTATCTGAGATTTTT
The DNA here is from genome assembly GCF_037993035.2 of Macaca fascicularis. Taxonomy (NCBI): domain Eukaryota; kingdom Metazoa; phylum Chordata; class Mammalia; order Primates; family Cercopithecidae; genus Macaca; species Macaca fascicularis. Next base: position 54,985,747 of record NC_088388.1, read on the forward strand.
TTCAAAGTAAGTTTTATTAAAATGTAATGGATTCCAAAAGGAAGTTCAACAACAAAAAAAGGAAAATTCAAATTTCAAAAATACAGCTTTATTTAATAAAATTTATTTTTTTAAATATAGCTTTCTGTTCTGACACATACTGATTAATGCCCAGGCTCATGATGTCTGTTCCACATCCTACTCGATGGTGCCACTCACCTAGTGTGTTCTTCCTTTGTCCCCTTTCTTCCCTGAGGTCTCAGCTATGTAAGTCCTGGGAGAAATTGCACATGAATTGGATAATGGGCTTTTTTTTTTTTTTTTTTTTTTTTTTTAGATGAACTGCTGTTCTTACTCTTCTCCTGGTGCCTATTAGCAGTTTATCTTTCTGTGCATCTATCTGTAGCAGTTGGACAAATGGAAATGGCAAACATCTTTAGTCAATGAGGAAAAAAATTGTGTACTACTTTTGTCTAATCAGTGCCATTTCTTCCTAATTATCTCCCTTGGAGAGATTATTATGCCAAATTAAAAATTTTTAATTAAAGTCAAGCTAAATTTCATATATCAATATATCACTCTACCTGCTAGTCTAGTCTCTGTTATAAAGGATTGGTTTGAAAGTGCATTAGTCTGTGCAGGCTGCTATAACAAAATACCATAAAACAGGTAGCTTTTAAAGTACAGTAATTTATTTTTGACAGTTTTGGAAGCTGGAAAATCCAAAATCAAAACACCAACAGGCTGGGCGTGCAGCTCACGCCTATATCCCAGCACTTTGGGAGGCCGAGGTGGGTGGATCACTTGAGGTCAAGAATTGAGACCTGGCCAACATGGTGAAACCCTCTCTCTACTAAAAATACAAAAAAATTAGCTGGGCATGGTGGTGGGTGCCTGTAATGCAACTGCCCAGAAGGCTGAGGCAGGAGAATTGCTTGAACATGGGAGGTAGAGGTTGCAGTGAGCCAAGATCATACCACTGCACTCCAGCCGGGGCTACAGAGTGAGACTCCAGCTCAAAAAAAAAAAAACAAACAAAAAACCCGACAGATTCAGTGTCTGCTGAGGGCCCTTGTTCTGATACATAAATAGTGCCTTCTTGATGTACCCTCACATGGTAGAAGGAGCAAACAAGCACCTCGGGCCTCTTTCATAAGGGAACTAATCCCATTGATGAGGGTTCTGTCCTTAGGATTTAATTACCTCCCACTAAGGGCCCCCATTTCTTAATACGATCACCTTGGGGGTTAGAATTTCAACATATGAATTTAGGGGAGACACAAGCTTTCAGACCACAGCAGAGAGGTATTTTTTTGTTTGTTTTGTTTTTGTTTTTTCTTTTTTTGTTTTTTAAGCCATATTCTTAGTTTGGGTGTGGTGGTGCATACCTGTGGTCCTAGCTACTCAGGCGGCTGAGGAAGGAGGATCCCTTGAGCCCGAAAGTTTGAAGCTATAGTGAACTATGAACATGCCATTGCACTCCAACCTGAGTAACAGAGAAAGATGCTGTCTCTAAAAAATAATAATAAATGAAAAATAAAAATAATAGGCCATGTATATTGTTACTTGTCAGTATATTATTCCTTTGATCAAAAGGAACAAGGCTTTTTAGGAGCAGGATTTGATGGGTGGAGTTAGGGGGAAGGTTTAAAACTCTCTGAATTGAAGCATGGTGTGACCACAATTGATTTATCAATTTCTGAAGTTGGCCTTCTGGATCCATCTGTTCCCCACCCCCATCTCCCATGCCTGTTTTTGTCCTTGGCTTTTAATCTTTCTCTTCCTCCTTCTCATTTTCTTGCTCTCGCTCTTGCTTACGCTCTGCAATTTTTGCACAGCATAAAGGCACCCAGCCAGGGGTTTAAGATCTTCTGAAATCTACTGTACCATACCCACTAAACACGCTTTGGGTATTAGTGATTGCCCCAATTTACAGGCTAGCAGAGGCCCTTCCGGATTCCTGGCTTACTATTAGCCCACTGTCACTTTATACATGTATAGTGACTCTCCAGCCTAGTGTGACACTTCCTGTTTTTGGTTCTTGGGTTGGGCAGGTATGAGCTCTGGTTTAATGCATTGTAGAGTTATCCTGGAGTTATCCTGGGGCATTTTTCTGATTGACCTGAGATCATATAGGTGCTGATTAGTATATAGGCTCTATAACCCATACTGCCTAGTCTCAAATCCCAATTCTGTCATGTACTCATTTCTCTGTGCCTCAGCTTCCTTGTCTGTAAAGAGAGAACAGTAATATCAACCATCTCCTGTGGTGGTGTATACATATAAAACACTTAGAAAAGTATAAAATGTGGAACGCACTTAGTAAGTGTTTATTGATTATGAGTTCACCCATGACCTTGTTGGAGAGAGACCCATGTCACTTCTACCACCCTAATAATTTAACAAATGTTTATTGAATGACGATAATGTATCACACACTATGCTGGGAAGAACATAGAGATGAAGCAAAAACTAATGCTGACTTCAATGAGCAACATTTGGTTTATAGATAGTAATGATGACAAAGGAGTAGCTGTTTATTTAAATAATCATTTATAGGCCAGATGAGGTGGCACACATCTGTAATCCCAGCACTTTGGGATGTTGAAGTGGGGGGATTGCTTGAGCCCTGGAGTTCAAGACCAGGCTGGGCAAAATAGCTAGATCCCATCTCTTAAAAAAAAAAAAAAAAGTAGTTCTTTACTGTTGCCTCCATTGACTCTTGAATGCAAGAAAGAACACTTGCCCTTTTGACTTCTAATATTATCTTATATTCTCTCTTCTTCTAAAGATCATAAGCACATGCTGTAAACATTGATCATGATCATCTTTGTCTCTCTTAAATTTATCAGAGATTGTCAAAATTATATCTTCCTATTTTCCTGCATACCTTTTTTCCTAAATTCTCAGTTCTCCAAGTTCTCAAAAATCATAACTTCAGACCTTGAAGTGATGACTCTGTTCCCCCCCTCCAGCTTTTATGTTTATATAAAATACATGTGTATATATAGGTAAAGATGGAGTCTTGCTATGTTGCCCAGGCTGGCCTCAAATTCCTGAGCTCAAGCCTTCCTCCAATCTTGGTATCCCTTTGAGTACAGGCATGAGCCCCTGCCCCCCTGCCCCTACTCTGGTTTTGTTTTGGTGGTTTGTCAGTATATATGTGTTTGCCTTTGGGCTATACATAAATGTGGAAAGGTGAACTATAACCAGAAAGACATCACTGAATTTACCATTGAATGTCTTCATTTAAGTCCCTTTCTCAACAGTTGTTAGCCAGATCCAGCTGGATTTTATATCTGACTTGTGATCACAGTGAAAGAATGCAAAAAGGAAACACAAACTTTTAAAAATGTTCTGTCCAGAAGAGAATAAGAACACTGTCTAAAAAAACATGAAGTTCCAGTAAAAATGATGCTTGAGACAGAAAAAAGAATTTTAAAAGATACAGTGAATTAACTAAAAATAAAAGACAGTTTTTTGGTTTACCATTCTCCCCGCAAAACAGAGGGATATTTGTATATTTGTATATTCTGACAGGCACTTTCTCTTCTAAGGGAGGGAAGCAGTCACAGAGGCCCTAAGCTCCACTGTAGAAATGTGATAATGGAGATGTGCAGTGCTCTAGGGCCAAGATTAGTCTCTGAGACAGCATTGGGTGACATTGTTCTACCATACTATTTTTGCTTTCTGTTTTGAGTTCCTTGTTGGTTCACAAATGTTCTCTTTTTCTCCACCTTTTATCTAATCAGTCACAATAAAATGTAACTGTCAACCAGAACAGTGTGTTTTTATAGCCAAGTGTTTTGGAAAAACCCTCAAATTCTGTTTTCTCTCTGCTCTCATGCCAGCACAACCATCATCAATACAGAAGACTTCTGTGACCTCAAAATATGTGGGGATTTCTCCCTAGCAAGAAGTAAGCAATCAGTTTGGCAACAAACACCAACTGGATGTCTTCCAATTCAATTCCAACACTATCTACCTGGAAATAGTGTCTGATCCCACAGGGTAAGGGCTCAGCCCCCCCAAGATTGTCCTCTTTCCCTCCTGCAACACTGCTAGACACCAGTCACAGGTCTGGGGCCTCTGGAACTTCTGACAGCTGGCTTCAAGTTGGGGTTCCCACAATCCCTCTTTGGGTTCAATTAATTTGCTACACACCAGTGACTCACAGAACTCAGGGAAACATGTTTACCAATTTATTTTATTACAAAGGATACAGATGAAGAGATGCTCAGGGTGAGGTATGGGGGAAGGGGCACAGAACTCCCATGCCCTCCCTGGGCGAGCTGCCCTCCAGGAACTTGCATGTGTTCAGCTATCCAGAAGCTCTCTAAATCCAGTCCTCCTGGCTTTTTATAGAAGCTACATGACGTTAGCATTCCTTCCCCCAAGGTATGGATGGGACCCTCTCTGGAATGGTGGTCTTATGACCCACAATCAGATTACAGTCCTGCCTTGGGGCAGGTGAAAGGAACGCTGGAGGAAGTCAGAGGCCTAACATACCAACATTGTAACAAAAGACTATAACAAGGACTCTGGGAGTTATGAGCCAGGAATCATAGATGGAAACCTATACATATGTTTGTATTTATATCTACTACCACATCAAGGAAAGGCTTCATACACTGGTATGAAACTGGAAATAAATAACAGGAGAAAACTTGGAAAATTCCCAAGTATGTGGAATTAACACTCCTGAACAACCAGTGGGTCAAAGAAGAAATCAGAAATATCTTAAGACAAATGAAAATGGAAACACAACATACCAAAATTTATGGGATGTGGCCAGGTTGCAGTGGCTCACGCCTGTAATCTCAGCACTTTGGGAGGCCAAGGCTGGCAAATCACTCGAAGTCAGGAGTTCAAGACCAGCCTGGCCAACATGGTGAAACCCCCATCTCTACTAAAAATACAATAATTAGCCAGGCGTGGTGGTGGGCACCTGTAGTCCCAGCTACTTGGGAGGCTGAGGTGGGAGAATCGCTTGAACCCAGGAGGCGGAGCTTGCAGTGAGCCAAGATCATACCACTGCACTCCAGCCTGGGCAACAGAGTGGATCTATCAAACACACACACACACACATTTATGGGATGCAGCAAAAGGAGTTCAAGAGGGAAAGTGACAGCGACAAATACCTAATTAAGAAAAAGAAAGATCTCAAATAAATAACGTAACTTTCCATCTGAAGGAACTAGATATACAAGAACAAACTAAGTTTGCAGAGGAAAGGAAATAATACAGACTAGAGCACAAGTGAAATAGAGACTAGAAAAACAATAGAAAAGATCAGTGAACTAAATTATTTTTTTGAAAAACAAAAATTGACAAAGCATTAGCTAGGCTAAGAAAGGAGACTCAAATAACTATAAATGAAAGAGGAGACATTACAGTGGGTACCACAGAAACACAAAGGATCATAAGAGACTACTGTGGACAATCACATGCCAGCAAATTGGATAACCTAGAAGAAATGATTAAGTTCCTAGACATATACAACCTAGGAAGACTGAACCATGAAAAATAGAAAATCTGAATAGACCAATAACGAGTATGCAGTTTGAATCACTAATCAAAAATATTCAAACAAGGAATATTCTTTAAATGTTTGGTAGCATTCACCAGTGCAACCATGTGGTCCTGGGCTTTTCTTTGATAAGAAACTTTTTACTACTGATTTGAGCTCCTACTTGTTATTGGTCAATTCAGATTTTCTTTCTCTTCATAATTCAATTTTGGTAGGTTTTATGTGTCAAGGAAATTATCCATTTCTTCCAGTTAATCCAATTTGTTGGTTATAATTGTTCAGAGTAGTCTCATGATCTTTTATATTTCTGTTGTATCAATTGTAAGGTCTCCTTTCTCATTTCTGAGTTTATTCGCATCTTCTCTCTTTTTCTCTGCTACTCTAAAGGTTTATTGACTTTTTTGTCTTTTATAAAAGCCAACACTTAGTTTCATTGATCTTTTCTGTGCTTTTCTAGTGTCTATTTTGTTTACTTCTGCTCACTCTATGCTCTATTAAGAGATAAAGTATAAAGTCAAGGAAAGATCACTGGAATAAAAGTTTAAAAAACAGATATCGGGCTGGGGTGGTGGGATTACACCTGTAATCCCAGCACTTTGGGAGGCTGAGGCGAGGAGTTCAAGACTAACCTGGGCAACATAGCTAGACCCTATCTCTTAAAAAAAAAAAGAAAAGTTTTAAAAGTAGTCAGACATGATAATATGTACCTATAGTCCTAGCTACTTGGGAGGCTGAGGCCAGAGGATTCTTTGAGCCCAGGAGTTCAAGGTTGTAGTTAGCTATGATCACCACTGCACTCCAGCCTGTGTAACAGAGCAAGGTCATGTCTCTAAAGAAAAAGAAAATAAAAGGGAAAGAAAAAGATACAGGTAAATTAGTTTCTCCAAACATCAGTCATAAAATGGAAATAAGGATATTTCCCTTGCATATGGAAGCATCCTTTAAAATGTAAACTTGAGCATTTTATAAATAATTTTTAACGTATAAAACCTGTGCTCTGGACATGTGCTTTCTTCCCCTTGAAACAAGATGAGAAACTTGGTTTATTACACTTACGTTTCTCTATCCCAGTTAAATAATTTGCATTTTCTAGAACTGATTCTTTAACTGTGTTGTTATAGCATTTTGATTACATTTGGTTATAAATTATTATTATTATTTTAAGATACGGTCTCGCTCTGTCACCCAGGCTGCTGGAGTGCAGTGGTGCGATCTCGGCTCACTGCAACCTCCACCTCCTGGGTTCAAACAATTGTGCCTCAGCTTCCCAAGTAGGTGGATTACAAATTTTTTATTTCTAGTGGAGACAGGGTTTCACCATGTTGGCCAAGCTGGTCTCAAACTCCTGACCTCAAGTGATCTAGCCGCCTCAGCCTCCCAAAGTGCTGGGATTACAGGTATGAGCCACCACCATGCCCGGCTGGGTTATATTATAAATATTGTCACTAATAAAAATTATGAAGAAACAAAATTTGCAAATGATTTTCTTTATTAATAAAAGTGGCCAGGCACAGTAGCTCACACCTTTAATCCCAGCACTTTGGGAGGCTGAGGCGGACAGATCACTTGAGCCCAGGAGTTCCAGATCAGCCTGGGCAACACAGTGAAGCCCCATCTGTACTAAAAATACAAAACAATTAGCTGGGCGTGGTGGCATATGTCTGTAATCCCAGCTACTCAGGAGGCTGAGACACGAGGATCGCTTGAAACTGGGAGGCAGAGGTTGCAGTGAGCCAAAATCGCGCCACTCCACTCCAGGCTGGGTGACAAAACAAGACTTCGTCTCAATCAGTCAATCAATGAGAGTGGATGCAATATTATCCCTATAATAATATTCTCAGTAACTTGCATTCATATATGCTTTATTACTTTGGCAAGAAAGGAACACTGGGAATTGCACATAACTTGAAGCCTGTTTATCTTAAGTTGCTGCCAGTAATTTTGGTCACCTTTCAGGAGTGTTACAGATGAACATCATCCATTCTCTAACTTTAATTTTTCTAAATTAAATGAATTATGAAATATAGTTGACCCTTGAACAATGTGGAGGTTAGGGGTCATCAACACATCCCTCACTGCACAGTCAAAAATCCACATATAACTTTTGGCTTCCCAAACACTTAACTACTAATAGCCTACTGTTGACTTTACTGATAAACCATCTATTAACACATATTTTGTATGTTATATGTATTATGTTCTATATTTTTAACAATAAAGTAAGCGAGAAAAAAGGAAATGGGCCGAGTGTGATAGCTCACACCTGCTACCCCAACACCTTGGGAGGCTAAGGCGGGAGGATTGCTTGAGGCCAGGAATTCGAGAACAGCCTGGGCAAAATAGTAAGACTCTGTCTCTTAAAAAAAAAAAAAGGTAAAAAAAAATAATTATTTTTTGAAACAAGGTCTCGCTCTGTCGCCCAGGCTGGAGTAGAGTGGCGCGATCTCACCACATGGCTCACCACAGCCTCAACCTCCCAGGCTCAAGTGATCCTCCCACCTCAGCCTCCCAAGTAGCTGGGACTACAGATGCCCACCACTACACCCAGCTAATTTTTAATTTTTTTTTTCATAGAGACAGGGTCTCACTATGTTACTCAGGCTAGTCTTGAATTCCTGAACTCAAGTGATCTTCCTGCCTTGGCTTTCCAAAGTGCTAGGATAACAGGTGTGAGTCACTGCTCCCAGCCAAAAAAAAAAAAAAAAAAAAAATTTAAGAAAATTTTATAAAGAAAGTCATAAGGAGGCCAGGCGCGGTGGCTCAAGCCTGTAATCCCAGCACTTTGGGAGGCCGAGGCAGGCGGATCACAAGGTCAGGAGATCAAGACCATCCTGGCTAACACGGTGAAACTCCATCTCTACTAAAAACACAAAAAACTAGCCGGGCGAGGTGGTGGGCGCCTGTAGTCCCAGCTACTCAGGAGGCTGAGGCAGGAGAATGGCGTAAACCCAGGAGGTGGAGCTTGCAGTGAGCCGAGATCGCGCCCCTGCACTCCAACCTGGGGGACAGAGCAAGACTCTGTCTCAAAAAAAAAAGTCATAAGGAAAAGAAATGTATTTACTGTTCGCTAAGTGGAAGTGGATCATAATAAAAATCTTCATCCTTGTAGTCATCACACTGAGTAGGCTAAGGTGGAGAAAGAAGAGGAGGGGTTGGTTTTGCTGTCAAGACCTCATTGGGGCTGTCTCAAGAGTAGCAGAGGTGGAAGAAAATCCACCTATTAGTGTACTTACGCAGTTCAAACCCACGTTGCTCAAGAGTCAACTGTACAGTGAACTAAAAGCGCCGGTTGTCCTCCCTTACTTAAGGCTCAAGTGTATCCCTAGCCTATCTAATACAGAAAATTTTGCTCTGGAATGGTCCTTGTACTCCCAGGTTACAAGTCCAATATCCAAAGGTATAAGTGATCTACATATTGATGAAGTCCAGTAAAATCACTTCAGTCATGCTGCTATGCATGCTATTCATTTAAGAACTTTAAAAACTAAACACTATGTTTGACTTAGAAAAGAAAAATGGCAAAGGGAGAAATACTAGCAGGCAGGGTCTTGGTCTAGTTCATTATCCTAGCCTAACAACATGCATCATAAGTAAGGTGGTCACAGGACCTGCTTTACCTGGTATAGTCCTGGTTTATGCTGGCTATCCCAATGTAATTATTAATAACACCCTCTTTCACCCCACACATAAAGTGCTTACTATTGTTTATCAATATATACCCTATTTCTAGCAGTGCACAGCATGTATTAGGTGCTCACTAAATATTTGTTAATGAATGAATGATGAGCTATATAAAAAGAGACTGGCCCATTAAGACAGTTCTGAGAATCTGGTTCTGCAATAAAACAGTAAAGAGACTGGCCCATTAAATAGAGTTCTGAGAATTTAGTACTGCAGTAAAATAGTATGAGCACTGTAGGGTTGAATTGATGACTACCCCGAAAAGATATGCCCATGTCCTAATCCCTGTAGTGTGGGAATATTACTTTATATAGCAAATAATGTAATTAAATTAAGGGTCTTAAGAGGAGGTGCTTAGCCTGGATTATCTGGGTACAATCACATGTATCCTTAGAGAGGCAGAGGGGGTTTGGGGATGCACAACACACACACACACACACACACAGAAAGGCAATGTGAAGACAGAGCAGAGGGATGTGGCCACAAGCCAAGGAATGTGCACCACACACACACACACACACACACACACGCATACAGAAAGGCAATGTGAAGACAGAGCAGAGAGGTGTGGCCACAAGCCAAGGCATGCCAACAGCCACCAGAAGCTACAAGAGGCAAGAGTTGGATTCTCCCCAGCACCTCCCTAGGAAGTGCACCTCTGCCAATGCCTTGATTTTAGACTTCTGACTTCCAGAACTGTGAGAAAATTAATTTTGGTTGTTTTAAGCTACCAAGTTTGTGGCAATTGGTTATGGCAGCCAAAGGAAACTAATGCAAGCACCTTATTCATGCAAAAGTGATAAGAAAGGAATATTCCCATTATGGCTATTAATGTTGCTGTGGGGTGGGGGAGCTTGATGTACTCGGGAAAGTATGAGATGCTGCCACGAATTGCATTAGAAAAGTCACCAAACTTTCGATTTCCCAATATATATAATGGGGGAAATAATACATCTCTACTTCCTCCAAATAGTTTGTAGTGAGACTCAATTGAGATAATGTATATTCCTGTATTCAATAAATATTTAATGATGCCTAATATATGCCAGGAACTATTCTAAGCTCTTTATCTCTTGCTATCCAATACATTCCCTATCCAGAAGCCAGTCATCTTTTTAATGTGAAGTTTTTTGTGTGTGTTTTTGTTTTGTTTTGTTTTGTTTTGTTTTTTGGACAGAGCTTTGCTCTGTTGCCCAGGCTGGAGTGCAGTGGTGCGACCTTGGCTCACTGCAACCTCCACCTCCCAGACTCAAGCAATTCTCGTGCCTCAGCCTCCCAAGTAGCTGGGACTACAGATGTGTGCCACCACACCCAGCTAATTTTTGTATTTTTTTAGTATAGATGGGGTTTTGCCATGTTGGCCAAGCTGGTCTCAAACTCCTGGCCTCAAGTGAGCTACCTGCCGCAGCCTCCCAAAGTGCTGGGATTACAGGCATGAGCTACTATGCCTGCCAGAAGCCAGTCATCTTTTTAAAAAATCTGTGGAATACAACATGACAGATAAAGTTTCTGCTGCCATTTAGCTTAACATCCTAATGCAGTGAGCAGACAAGAGACAAGAATGAATGCAAAAAATCATTTCAGATAGTAAGAAGGACTGTGCAAAAGACAAAAACTAACAAACAGAAAAACTAAGAGGGGAAACGTAATAGAGTGTCTAGAAGAGGACACAACATTACACAGGATGATCAGGGAAGGCTTTTCTAGAGAGGTGGCCATTCAAGCTGAAATCTAAATTATACACACACACAAAGCCATTCTGTAAAAAACTGGGATAAGAGCTTTTGGGCAGTGGAACTTAAAAAAGAAATAGCCATAGTTTTTGCATATTTGAGAAATAGAAAGCTTTGCATGAGCTTGACATGTTTGAAGAATAGAAAGGGGCCAGTGTGACTGAATATAGAGATCAAAGGGAACATAGTAGGAGTTGAAGTCAGAGTGATAGTCAAGGGTCAGATCATGTAAGGTCATACAGGCCATGCTAAAGAGTTTGGATTTTATTGTGGATATTATATATAGATCCATGATTAGAGGGTTTTAAACATGGAAGTGGCATAATCTGATTTACATTTTTTAAAGATTACTGGTTCCGGGTAGAGAATGTATTGGAGAGCAAGAGATGAAGTTGAGGGACCAGTTCTAGAAGGCTAGGGAGAATGGTGGTTAGATTAAAGTGATAGCAATGTAGATCAAAAGAAGTGGACCAGTTTAAGATATTTTGGAGACAGAACCAACAGAACTTCTGATGGATTGAATACAGAAGATAAGGGACAGAAGAATCAAGAAAGATTCATATGTTTTTTACTTTAGTAACTGACAGTGGTGAACAATGGAGAAAAACTATCCTGAACATGTTAAACTTGAAATGCCTATTAGATATTCAGGGGGAAATTTCAGTAGGCAAGTCAAGATAGATGATATACATCTATAGCTTGCATGGGGGAAAAGGTAGATAAGAGATAGAGATATGAATTTGGAAATGTTTATCATATAAATGGGATTTAAAGCCATAGGATTGATGAATTACCTCACAGAAAAGTATTCAGAGGGAAGAGAAGACCCAGAATAAATCCTTGGTGGTATGTCAATATTTATAGGTCAAACAGAGTAGGAGAACCCAGCAAAGACTGAGCTGAATTGGTAAAGGAGGCAATGAGGCAGTAGGAAATTCTACAGAAAAAAATAAATAAAATGGCAGCAAGATAATATGCAAATATTTTCTCAGCTCTTGTGTATGCAAAGAATTCTATTGGTAATGTAAGAGAAATACTTGATATCAAGAACCTTATGATTTTGGAAGGGAGGTAAAAATAAGCCCATAAAAATAATAAATCATGTAGCTGCCTAACTAATGATCTCCCTATCTCCAAATGTGCCCTCCTTTTTTTTTTTTTTTTTTTTTTTTTGAGACAGGGTGTCGCTCTGTTGCCCAGACTGTAGGGCAGTGGTGTGATCACAGCTCACTGCAGCTTTGTCCTCCTAGGCTCAAGTGATTCTACCACCTCAGCCTTCTGAGTGGCTGGGACCACAGGTGCTCCACCACACCTGACTTATTTTTGTAGTTTTTTTTTTATAGAGACAGGGTTTCACCATATTATCCAGGCTGGTCTCGAACTCCTGGGCTCAAGGAATCCACACACCTCATCCTCCCAAAGTGTTGGGATTACAGGCGTGAGCCACCACACCCCATTTTAATCCATTCTACACAAACTGTAAGGATAGTTTTTCTAAAACAGTACATGGATCAATTAAAAATGATCAGCTTTACACTAAAACTGATCAGAGTTCTGATCAGTTCAAGAACTTTGTCTGTGTAGTCAAGTCCCAAATCATCATTCTGGCACTTAAGGAAGAATGGCCACAGCCTCATCTCTCTGTTATTCCCTTTATGAAAGCTTATGGCATCTTTGGTTTAGCATTGATTCCACCCTTCCCTGCCTTTTATATAATTGGTGTATTTATCTTTTGTCTAGATTGTGAGATCCCTGAAAACAGGTATTACACATATAAACTCAGTAACTTTATTTCTTTTTCTGCCAAGTGAACAAAGACCTCCAAATTTTAGTCACATGTAATACAGAACACTGGTATTGGTCATATCTCCATCTCTGAGCCACCCTTCCTCCCATGTAAGCTATAGATGCATATCATCTATTTTGAATTGCCTACTGAAATGTCCCTTTGAATATCTAATAGGCATTTCAAATTTAATATATTCAGAATAGTTTTTCCTCCATTGTTTACTACCTGCCAGTTGCTTAAGGTCAAAATCTATGAATCATTCTTGATTCTTCTCTCATCTTCCACATTCAATCCATCAGAAGTTTTATTGGCTTTATCTCCAAAATATATCTTAACAATGGAGCAAAATTTGAGTACCATAGAACCAGATTACGGATAACTGTAGGAATGAAGGAGTGATACATCTAGGAATAGGAAAGTAGTCTGAAGCCAGATGATAAAGGTCCTTTTATGGCCAAACTAAGGAGTTCAGGTATTATTGTTACAGGAGAGCTATAGAGGTTTTTGAGTAGGGCACTTACATATTAATTCTGTACTTCAGGAATGAATCAGTAGAGGGGATAAATGAGGGTGCCCTCAAAATTGCAAGCAATGAAGTATTAGAACTGAATTTTTAGGGACAGCAATACCAGCCTAACTGGCTCCATAAGAGAAGATTGGGTGTTTGGGAGAGGCAAAAAATAAGGCCAACAGAAAAGGTAGGGTAGGGATAGAATATAAAGGGCTTCAAAGCCAGGTAAAAGCATATAAACTGGGATCCCTGGGTTCTAATACCTATTTCCCTACTTGGAGAAAGTCCCCTTATCTTTTTGAAAACCCAGTTGCCTTTTCCTGGGGTTTGCTTCAGCTATAAATGTTGTAATTTTCTACAATGCTCTGACCTGCTACAGTGGCTCTGAAACCTTGACTGCACACTGGAATCACCCAGAGTGCTTTAAAAGCTATTGATGGCTAGATCTCACTACCAAAGACTCAGATTTATCTGGTCTCAGATGCAGCCTGGACACTGAGATATTTAAAAGTTCTCCAGGTGATTCTAATGTGCAGCCAAGGTAAAGATCAACTCATGTAGAAAATAGTGAAGCACTAAGATTCTTGAGCATGGTAATAATGTTAAAGTTTAGTTTAGTTATTTTTTTTTTTCCCCCAAGACGGAATCTTGTTCTGTTGCCCAGGCTGGAGTACAATGGCATGATCTCAACTCACTGCAACCTCCACCTCCTGGGTTCAAGTGATTCTCCTGCCTCAGCCTCCCGAGTAGCTAGGATTACAGGTGCGCACCACAACATCCGGCTAATCTTTTGTATTTTTAGTAGAGACGGGGTTTCACTATGTTCACCAGGCTGATCTCGAACTCCTGACCTTGTAATCTGCCTGCCTCGGCCTCCCAAAGTGCTGGGATTACAGGCATGAGCCACTGCGCCTGGCTGAAAAAAGGTATTTGAAGAAAGACTAACAGGAATATACAGACTAGTAGGCAAAGACTACAGAAGATCAACAAGAATATTGCAATAATCTAAGAGAAAAGTTTAGTAAGGGCTGGATTAGCATACATACAATGATGTTGAAGGGAGGAAGATGACTGCAAGAAACATTTAGAGAGAAGTAGCACCAGGATTCAGTAAGTGATTGAATATTAAATCTGAGCAAAAGCAAAAAAAAATATGGTCAAGTTTCTAGCATAGAACAACAATAGGATCCTTAACAAAATTAAAGTAGTTGTGAAACAGCTGGTTAATATTGTTGAGAATATGGAAACTAATATTAAATTCTAAGTCAGGGTCTAACCTATGTGCCTTACATACATTATCTCATTTAATCTTTACAACAACCATATAAATACTACTATCATTCCCATTTTACAGATTTAGAAACTGAGGAAGAGTAATTAAATTATTTGTCCAAAGTTACACAGTAAGTGATAGAGAAGACATTTGATCTCAACTGGTTTGACTACTTTTCCTTTTAGGAAGATGACCAGTTTACATATGGAATCTGTTGAATTTGAACAAACAACTCAAAAAAGCAAAATGGCTATAGAGGCCAGATGGGAACATAAATGAGTGAATCAAGTCAGATGCAACTTGGAGAAATCAAAACATCGAGAGGAGGCAGTTCTACTTAGTTATGCTTGAACGTTGCCCTATGAGACTTTCAGGCCCAGTGTTGCCATATTTTAATATTTTTCATGAAAAGATGGAAATCTGGATTTGTATGTAAAAATTTGTGTGAATATCAAATTCAAGTGTTTAAAACTACTGTGGCCCAAACTATGGCTTCAAGTTTGCATCTCTGAGCAAAAGCCTGTTGGAAATTCAGAACTGGATGTAAAGTGAGAGATCTGGGCTGAAAGTATATGATTAGGGAATTCATAAGCACAGAGAGGATGGTAGATGCTTCCAAAATAGTATGTATTAGAATAGTAACCAGCACTTGACATGATTAGTTAAAATAAGGCAAAAATATATGAGTTAACAAGTTAGGACTTAAAGAAAACTGATAAAATGGAAGTGGAAAACTAGCAGATTGAAGTGGGTATATTTAAAATTCAATTTTCAATGAACTAAAAGCTAAATTCCAGACAATGCCTTTTTTTTTTTTTTTTTTTAATTTATTTTTTTGAGAAGGAGTCTGGCTCTGTGGCCCGGGCTGGAGTGCAGTGGCCGGATCTCAGCTCACTGCAAGCTCCGCCTTCCGGGTTTACGCCATTCTTCTGCCTCAGCCTCCCCGAGTAGCTGGGAACACAGACGCCCGCCACCTCGCCCGGCTAGTTTTTTGTATTTTTTAGTAGAGACGGGGTTTCACCGTGTTAGCCAGGATGGTCTCGATCTCCTGACCTCGTGATCCGCCCGTCTCGGCCTCCCAAAGTGCTGGGATTACAGGCTTGAGCCACCGCGCCCGGCCAACCTTTTTTTTTTTTTTTTTTTTTTTAAGATAGAATCTCGCTCTGTTGTCCAGGCTGGAGTGCAGTGGCATGATCATGGCTCACTTCAGCCTCGACCTCCAGGGCTCAAGCAATCCTACTGCCTCAGCCTCCCAAGTAGCTGGTACTACAGGCATGTGGGACACAGGCTAATTTTTGTATTTTTTGTAGAGACGGGTTTTCACCACATTGCACAGGCTAGTCTCAAACTCCTGAGCTCAAGCATGAGCCACCGTGCCCAGCAATTTTTTTTTTTTTTTTGAGACAGGGTCTCACTCTATTGCCCTGGCTGGAGTGCAGTGGCGTGATCACGGCTCATTGCAGCCTCAAAGTTCTGGGCTTAAGGGATTTGCCCATGTCAGCCTCCCAAGTAGCTGATACTACAAATGCATGTCACCACATCCGGATCTTTTTTTAACTTTTAAATTTTAGAGACGGGGGAAGGGGGGTTTCCCTATGTTGCCCTGATTGGTCTCCAACTCCTGGGCTCAAGGGATCCTTCCACCTTGGCCTCCCAAAGTGCTATTGAATTTTCATATATCCATGATGTGATGGAAACTTTAGAAAGTTTCAATGTTTATTTCCCTCACTTAATAGATTTCAATTTGAAAAAAACTATTGTCTAGACTTCAAAGAGAATATTCACCTAGCCCTAAAAGCTGGATGTTCTTATAATTAAGACACTTAAAATTCAATAATTAAAAATTTTTTACCCTGGGCACAGTGGCTCACACCTGTAATCCCAGCACTTTGGAGAAGCCTAGGTGGGTGGCTCACTTGAGGTCAGGAGTTCGAGACCAGTCTGGGCAACATGGTGAAACCCAGTCTCAACTAGAAATACAAAAATCAGCTGGGTGTGGTGGCACATGCTTGTAATCCCTGCTACTCAGGAGGCTGAGGCACGAGAAATGCTTGAACCCAGGAGGTAGGGGCTGCAGTGAGCAGAGATCACGCCACTACACTCCAGCCTGGGTGACAAAGTGAGACTCTGTCTCAAAAAAAAATTTTTTTCCTAAAGGTTTTAATGTTTTATTTAATCTTTGCTAATTGTGAACCCTTCTGCAATGGGCTTTGCAGGTTTGATTTCAATCTGAAATCTTTCTATTTAAGTGACAGAAAGGTAATTGAAAGATTGTTTTATCAGTATTTTTACTCTTTGTACCTTAGGTTACTCCCTTCCAGGTCAATTTCTCACATAAACTCATATCTGCAAAGCCCATACCAAAAGGGTTCACAATTAGCAAAGATTAAATAAAATATTAAGTAAAACCTTTTTTAAATTTTTAATTACTGAATTTTAAGTGTCTTAATTATAAGAACATCCGACTTTTAGGGCTAGGTGAATATTCTTTTTGAAGTCT
The DNA here is from genome assembly GCF_037993035.2 of Macaca fascicularis. Lineage (NCBI taxonomy): Eukaryota > Metazoa > Chordata > Mammalia > Primates > Cercopithecidae > Macaca > Macaca fascicularis. The sequence goes on from NC_088388.1 coordinate 55,002,743, forward strand.
AGACAATAGTTTTTGACTACTACTCTTCCTAGTAAACTAATGTATTCGTTCATTATCAGATATATGGAATGTAAACCAGTTATGTCCAAATATCACATATACTAAATGCATTTTTCCAAACCTTAAAGCCCTACAGAAATTATAAAGAAACATTATTCTGGTGTTATCATGAAGCTAGAAGGGTCCAAAAAATTACAAAGTGAAACCTCTTGTATTTAAAACAAAACTTACACCACCACCACCACCCCAAAATATATATATATATTTTTAGAATATCTCTTCCAAGTTTTAAAGTTCAAGTAAAATTGATTTAATAGCAGTAAGTGTAGTAACAGTAAGGTGGGGAATGCTGACTTTATTCTATAGCAAAGATCTACAGATGCTGGAATTGTATTAGAAACCTGTAGAGCCACACCACAGCCTTCTGTTATCACGTTTAAATGTCGCAGGAAAAACTGCAATTTTCCTGAAAATTGTATTAAGGACCAGGTGCTCTAATACCAAGAGCTGTTTTGACACATCAAAGGTTAAGTTTGGGTCTTTGAAAATCCTGCCTCTTACTGAACACTTTCTTTAAAAGTCATTCATGTTAAAACACACACATTCTTGCCTTTGACTATACACTGTGAAAGTACTACATGTTAAAATGGAGATGGGGACATTTTTGTTGTTTAAGTTTATGGAAGTATGACTCCATTTTAGTGTAGCCACAGTGTCGCAACCGATGGAATAAGGTACCCATCAACACATTACCTGAGAAGTATACAAAGTTCAACTTGCCGGCTTTGAAAAGCCTAATCCTATTTATTATGGTTGACCCTAAATAAAATGAAAATACACAACTGACAATGTTTAACGTGCACTTAAAAAAACAAAACAAAACCACCCAGGAGCCAGCAATTTGAAATCCTCCAAACACCCGCGGAAGTCTGACACACAGGGTGTTTTCCTCGGTGACCGCCAGCGGGACATTCCTATGGGAAAAGCTGCTTCTTGTGTGCGGTACAAAGAAAGACAATCAACCCCTTCCTTTCATCCCCTTCTCATTCACTCTGCAGGGGGTGGGCCAATAAGGAGCTGAATGAAGCTCTCCTTTCGCATCAGGGCGCAAGTCTCGCCTGCTCCCCACTACTCTCTGGGTTCCCTAAGGCTGCCGAAGCCGAGGACCTGGAATTGGGTAGTGTCCCGGCACTGCGCCCGGGGGCGCCAGGCCTCAACCCGACGGGCCCGGCCCCTGGAGAGGCCAGGCACGCGAGGGCAGGCACAGCTCCAAGGGGCGCCAAGAAAAGCAATGCTCACTCGCCACGCACAGGGCTCCGGGGAGGTAAAGGTGCGTTTTCTTCCCATATTCCCGGTGAGAAAACGAGGTCGGGAGAAAAGGGGATGATACAACTGGAGCATGGGATATCGACTCAGCGAACAAAGGGACTGGAGCAAGAAGCAGCAGCCACACCAACGCAGACTCAAAAGGGCTCTCCGGCTTTACGCACGCAGCCCACATCTCGGCAGCGCTCCGCGCCCCTTACGCCACTGCCTCAGCCTCAGAGACTTCGCGAATATGGCTTTGCGCACTGCGGCGGGGCTGCGCCGCAACCGAGCTCAGCCCTGTGGCTCCTCCCCGTTGCCCTGCGCGGATTGGTGGCAGACGGCAACCGGGCCGCTGATTGGGCGGCGAAGGAGCCATTCGGGGCGGCTCTGGTGGGTTCGGCTGCCCCAAGAGTGATAAGTTCGGCTTCAGACACGCCTCAGCGCCAGCAGTGAGTCGGAGCTCTATGGAGGTGGCGGTGGGTACCGGGTGGCGGCTGCAGCAGTGACTCCTCTGAGCTGAGTTTCAGGCCGTCCCCGATTCCTTCCTTCCCCTTCCCTCCCCCTTTTTTTTGTTTTCCGTTCCCTTTTCCCCTCCCTTCCCTATCCCCGACGACCGGATCCTGAGGAGGCAGCTGCGGTGGCAGCTGCTGAGTTCTCGGTGAAGGTGAGTGGAGCCGCCGCCGCCGCCGCCGCCGAGTGGAGCGCTCTAAAATGGCCGCCGTCCCTGGCCGCTTCTTCTCGAGTGGTACAAAATGGCGGCCGCAGGCGGAGCCGGGTGGGGCGACCCTTTTTTAGCATTTCCTCTGCGCTTCAGACACCTGGAAAGTCTTGGCCTTTGTTATCTCTTCCTGTTGCTGACGGAGTAGAAGGAAAACGTCAGTGTTGGCCAGACCGCCGTGCGGTCATGGCCGGATGGCCGACCCCTGCAGGGCCGAGGCCGTGGCGGACCGAGGCACGGGTGTGCTGGGACGGCGAGGGAGCGCGGCTCGGACCGCGAGCGCCGAGGCGGGAGGCACGCGGGCCGGCAGGGAGGGCCCGGCCGTTGGCGCGGGACCAGGGAACCGCAGGTGTCCCGGAGCCCGGCCTCCCGGCGGGGAGGTGTGTTGGGCCTGGAGTCGGCGGGGCTGCCCTTTGGGGGGAGGAAAAGAGAGAGTGATGATTTCTGCTTGTTTTGTCAGCCGAGGAGGCCGTGGCGAGGCGGTTGTCAGTCCCAGGGGGATTTATGGGGCAGGAGGGGGCCCGCTTGGAGGCGGCGGGTGGGCAGGAGGCCGCCTTCCTGCCTGGAGAACAAAGAGCTGGGCGCCGGGCCGGCGGGGGCGGCCTCAGCTGCTCCTCCCAGCCGAGCGACCCGCGGCCTCGCGGGGAGGTTGTCGGAAGTACTTCCCTAACTTGCGCCTGGGTGGGAGGAATGCTCCGCTCTTTTGTTCCCAGGAAGGGAAAAACGGGGCGGAGGTTCCTGCTGCCATGTTGTAGCCCAGGTCTTCCGCTTGCGAGTGCTAGCCCCGTACACCCGGCCCCCTCTCGCGCGTCTCTCCACGAGCTCTCCACGGGGAGGAGGCGAAAGGGTGGACAGGGGAAAACTGCTGAAGAGCTTTCGGAGAGACCTCATGCAGTCGCTGGCCTCCTCGTCGAGGCAGTAAAAATTCCTAGGGCAGACATTTTCCACGTGATGTTGCTCGTGTCTATAGTTAGATTTTTCTATTGATCTCAGTGCTCAGTTTTAAAGACAGTAGAATGTGGGTTTTTCAAAAGATTCGTTCTGAGCCGTTTGAAATACTCTTGTGTTCTACGAAGTCTCTTTGCATCCTTGAACACCGGGGAATTTCCAGGTGGCTAAACAAAATGTAATTGTCTATTTGTGTTTTGAGTACATCCTAGGTTAGTCTTACAGATCTGCAATGCAGTGACAGTGCCAGGATCTGAAATACGTTATAATTGAATGAAGGCTTATAGATCTGTATGTTAGTTAGAAGTGTCTCATTTTGGTGCTCTTTCTCGTTCCAGGTATTTCATTTCTCCCATCCCCTCCCCTCCCCACCCCATCTATTAATATTATTCTTTTGAAGATTCTTCGTTGTCAAGCCGCCAAAGTGGAGAGTGCGATTGCAGAAGGGGGTGCTTCTCGTTTCAGGTATGTCTAGATTGATTTTGGGGAATCCTTTTGAAAAGGCCAGTCCCAAAACTTAGATACCATGGCAAATAATTCCGACTTAATGGGCTGCAATTTTCATTTGAAAAGTTCTTAAGTTTTCATTGACAGCCTTCTAAGAACTGCCATCTGAAGAATAAAATCAAGTATTTGCCTTTCCTTTGGGTCCCAGTTTAGTCTTCATTTGTAGCATAACATACGAACACTAAAATACAGGCCTGGCTACAGTCTGGGCAAAATAGCGAGACCCCCATCTCTACAAGAAAAGCAAAACACAAAATAGATGGTTTATTCTTTTTGATTGAGACATAGTTGGGATACAGTAAACTAAAAAGTTTTTTTCTTTTAAATAGTGCTTCTTCGGGCGGAGGAGGAAGTAGGGGTGCACCTCAGCACTATCCCAAGACTGCTGGCAACAGGTGTGGTAAACATGTGAAAAAAAAAAACTGAGCTTTATTTAACAAATTAAGTTAAAAGTCTTTCCCATGTGATGGTGTAATTAAGGCAATAGCCATCAAGACTCCTAATCTTAAGGGGTATGGTTTCTGTTGGGTATCCTAAATATAGAATATCAGCTCTTGATTATTCCTTAGCCAAATTATCTAAATGAGTTGAGACTCTCAAACTTACTTTTTTTCTTATTCTTTGGGTTATTTTTACTAATTTTTTTTCCAAAATTAGTAGCTATTATTCCTACTAATTGGTATTAGTAAAGTGGTACACATGCAACACGGTCAGTAAAACATTAGAAAGTGTTCATTGGCAGCCGGTATAGTGGCTCACACCTGTGATCCCAGCAACAACTTGGGGAGGCAAAAGTGGGAGGATCGCTTGAGCCCAGGAGTTTGAGAGCAGCCTGGGCAACACAGCAAGACCCTATCTCTTTTAAAAAAAAAAAAAATTAGTTTTCAAAATGTGGTTCCTGGATCCACAGCGTTGATACTGGGAATATTTACTAGACATGCAAATTCTTAGGCCCCACCCCAAACCAGTGAAAGCAGAAACTGGGTGGGCCCAGCAATCTGTTTTAACAGGCCCTTCAGGTGATTCTGATGGCACACTACCCTTACAGAACCACTGATCTCCAGAGTTGACTTTTTGGGAGGGGAAGTCGAGAAAGCCTAAATTACTTTCTCTGTTTGAGAGAATTTATGATGTTTAACATTTGTGTGAAAATAAGTGTTACTGCTGATTTTTATTAGCGAGTTCCTGGGGAAAACCCCAGGGCAAAACGCTCAGAAATGGATTCCTGCACGAAGCACTAGACGAGATGACAACTCCGCAGCAAACAACTCCGCAAACGAAAAAGAACGACATGATGCAATCTTCAGGAAAGTAAGAGGGTAAGTTGGAAGGTCTGTTTTACTAAAAGATGGGAAATAGTATGGATTAACTGTGTTTGGTGTGTGTGCTGTACTACTAAGAAGGCAAGGGTACCTTGAACTAGCCAGGCACTGTGGCTCATGCCTGTAATCCCAGCACTTTGGGAGGCCAAGGTGGGCAGATCACTTGAGGTCAGGAGTTCAAGACCAGCCTGGCCAACATGTTGAAACTCCATCTCTACTAAAAATACAAAAATTAGCTGGGTGTAGTGGCAGGCGCCTGTTTTTCCAGCTACTAAAAAGGCTGAGGCAGGAGAATCACTTGAACACCCTACAGATGGAGGTTTCAGTGAGCCAAGATCACACCACTGCACTCCAGCCTGGGTGACAGAACAAGACTGTCTCAAAAAAAAAAAAAAGAAAAAATGTATCTTGAACGTTGTTTTTTTGGGCTTACGGTTGCTTTTAGCCATCGGATTGCAATCCATAATCCTGTTGTGCTAACATTTGCGCTGGCTAAGGGAAGTGCTATGTTATTTAAGCCAGTGAAGCAGGGAATATAATGGTCTTAGTTCATGGTCTAGCCTTGATAATGAGATCTTTGCACTCTAACCTTGAGAAAGTGAGAAAGGATTCTTGTCAAACAGCTGGGAACCCCCCTATCTAATTCAAATCATTGTAATTAAAATAACAGGTTTATTTCAGCATTCCTTTGGTTTTAGATGAGTAAGAAAACATGTCTTGATTATTAAAGGGAGCAAGTGGAAGAAAAATCAGTGTAATTTAAAAGCAGTTTTTCAATTCAAATTCTGTGTATTAGCTAACACTTAAAATGTAATTCCTTTTTCTCCAGCATACTAAATAAGCTTACTCCTGAAAAGTTTGACAAGCTATGCCTTGAGCTCCTCAATGTGGGTGTAGAGTCTAAACTCATCCTTAAAGGGGTCATACTGCTGGTAAGTTTTAAATATTGGCTTAACTCAAAAGGGAGAGGGAACTGTTTAACAAACTCAAGTTGTGTTTTTTTACACTTGGATTACTACTTAAAACCCTGAGGTGTGATTTTTGAATACTGATAGTGATTAGAAAGAACCACTGACTTCAGTAGCATTAGATTAAAGAGGTAAATGTGCATACTATGCTTGAAGAGATAAATGGTGGTGCTTAGCAAGCTCTTTGGTGGAAAACACCATATTTTGGTCTTGGAAATGCATTGTATGACAGTTTATGTAGACTTGAAAGTTTTGATATCCATGCCATTTTCTGGCTCCCTGGAGAGATGGATGTGACTAGATGAGAACTGGTATAACTGGACATTTTTGGTACAGTGTAATAGCTAACATTTAGGTGGTTGTATTTTTCCTAAAGGAAGGGTTCTTGGAAGTAGTATTCATATTTAGTTTAAGCAATGACATTTTCTGTAGATTGTGGACAAAGCCCTAGAAGAGCCAAAGTATAGCTCACTGTATGCTCAGCTATGTCTGCGATTGGCAGAAGATGCACCAAACTTTGATGGCCCAGCAGCAGAGGGTCAACCAGGACAGAAGCAAAGCACCGTAAGTGGTAGTTTTTGTTTGCTTGTTTTAAAGTTGACTTGAAAAATTTCCTTAAGGCATGACAAATGTCTTTTTTCCTAGACATTCAGACGCCTCCTAATTTCCAAATTACAAGATGAATTTGAAAACCGAACTAGAAATGTTGATGGTAAGACTTACAGTTGATACTAAGTAGTACTGTATATTTTCAGCTTAATTCTGAATGTTGTCTTACTTCATTGTTATTTTTTTCAGTCTATGATAAGCGTGAAAATCCCCTCCTCCCCGAGGAGGAGGAACAGAGAGCCATTGCTAAGATCAAGATGTTGGGAAACATCAAATTCATTGGAGAGCTTGGCAAGCTTGATCTTATTCACGAATCTATCCTTCATAAGTGCATCAAAACAGTAAGTGTGACGGGGAAGTTAGGCTTAGGTGAATGTAGTCAATCATTATTTAGGGGAAATGAGTCAATTATTCATCTGAGAGGGAGGTTGACTAGTTAAATACAAATGGGCAACAAAATTTACCAAACATAGAATAATAATTTGAAATATGTGGTGTTTGACAAAGTAGGGTTAGAACTAATCAGATTGGTAGAAAGCACTATACTAGATTCTGTAGGAACTGTGAATGAGTCAGTGCAAACGTAAAGGGAAAGTACTACGCCTAAACCAGAGTAACTGTAAAATTTTGTCACCACGGCATTTTATTCTTGCAGCTTTTGGAAAAGAAGAAGAGAGTCCAACTCAAAGATATGGGAGAGGATTTGGAGTGCCTCTGTCAGATAATGAGGACAGTGGGACCTAGATTAGACCATGAACGAGCCAAGGTATGTGTGTAGCTGATGGAAGCAGTACAAGTAGTTTGTCTTTAAATCAAGCTATTTATTTTTGTGACATCATAGGGGATTGCCATATTTAGCCATTAACTGGGTTGTAATCTAGAAGTCTTAAAACTGTAAATTGAACACATTTGCTTTAGCTCTTCCAATGAGTGTATTCTTCTCTTACCAGTCCTTAATGGATCAGTACTTTGCCCGAATGTGCTCCTTGATGTTAAGTAAGGAATTGCCAGCGAGGATTCGTTTCCTGCTGCAGGTAAAACTGGTTTCTTTAAATGTGTTGATAAGCTGAGTTTTTGGTTTAGGAATATTGAAATATATTTTTCAATTAAAGGATACCGTAGAGTTGCGAGAACACCATTGGGTTCCTCGCAAGGCTTTTCTTGACAATGGACCAAAGACGATCAATCAAATCCGTCAAGATGCAGTAAAAGTAAGATTGGGTTTTTGTTTTGTCACATAGACTTTGTGTTTGTAGAGTAGTATGGTATTCCTCCCCACCCACCCCGAACACTTGAGGGGTCTGTCTCATCTTAGTGGCGGAGCTTAATGTTTTTAGTGTCTTGTCTTCCATTTTTATTTTTTTATTTTTTGAGACGGAATTTCACTGTCACCCAGGCTGGAGTGCAGTGGCACATTCTCGATTCACTGCAACCTCTGCCTCCCAGGTTCAAGCGATCTCCTGCCTCAGCCTCCCCAGTAGCTGGGACTATAGGCCTGCGCCACCACAACCCACTAATTTTTTGTATTTTTAGTAGAGATGGTTCTACCATGTTGGCCAGGCTCGTCTTGGACTCCTGACCTCATGCAAACCAAGGCTTGGGCCTCCCAAAGTGCTGGGATTACAGATGTGAGCGACCATGCCGAGCCTTGTCTCCCATTTTTGGAAGAAGTTATTTACAGAAATAGCATAAATTACGGTTTTAATATTCTAGGTTTCCCCCCAGTTGCAAGAATTTTAGTTTTAAGTAAAATAGGGTCCAGAGACAAAAAGTGCTTATTCACTTCATTTCTAAAGGATCTAGGGGTGTTTATTCCTGCTCCCATGGCTCAAGGGATGAGAAGTGACTTCTTTCTGGAGGGACCGTTCATGCCACCCAGGATGAAAATAGATAGGGACCCACTTGGAGGACTTGCTGATATGTTTGGACAAATGCCAGGTAATTCTGAAAAAAAACAGTGGTTTCATTAAGCTGAAAAATCAGTTTAACTTTGTCAGTGGAGTTTTGAGAGTTGTCCGTATATGTATTTTAAGGTAGCGGAATTGGTACTGGTCCAGGAGTTATCCAGGATAGATTTTCACCCACCATGGGACGTCATCGTTCAAATCAACTGTTCAATGGCCATGGGGGACACATCATGCCTCCCACACAGTCGCAGTTTGGAGAGATGGGAGGCAAGTTTATGAAAAGCCAGGTAAGTAAGATTTGAGTGTTTAGGCAATAAGTGTTAAATTCTGCAATATATGTGATTTCATTTGCTGTTAAAACATGGAACTATTTTAGGAGTGTGCATGTTTTCTAAACCATATCTGCAACATTTATTTCAAACTAAAATGTTTATCCTTAAGATTAGTAAAGTATTAGTAAAATGACATCACTTTGACAGTTAGGTTAGATTTTTATTCTTCCCTGTTTCATCTTTTACTTTCTCTGGGCAGATTCAATTAAACTTTCTTTTTGGCTTGGCTCATCCCTTTGGTACTTGATTACCGTAATTTGTGGACCCCTTTTTATCTAGACTGACCTTCTCCTTTTCTGAAATAGGGGCTAAGCCAGCTCTACCATAACCAGAGTCAGGGACTCTTATCCCAGCTGCAAGGACAGTCGAAGGATATGCCACCTCGGTTTTCTAAGAAAGGACAGCTTAATGCAGATGAGGTACATTTGCCTATGTTACTTATATACCATAGTTTGTCAATTCAGAAATTTATTGCCCGATGATTATAAAAAGACGCGTTATTAAGAGGACTTAATGCTGGAGTTCTTTACATTTTTCTCTCTTTTCTGTACTTAATTTTTCTTTCTTTGAATGTCCAGCATCCTGTGAGTGAAGATTATGAGATATGAGGGCAAGTCTGCTAAAGTCTATTAGTTAGGGCAAGGAAAATGGTTGTCAAGATATTGTGGTTTCTTTCTTTGTAAGTAGGGTGATTTAAGGATAAAACACGGCATTTTCTAAACTGGCTAAATTTGCAGTTTTTTATTTGAATATTTTAGTCATGCTAATTCTAAGAGAATTCTCATAAATGTAAGATTTATAGTAGTATCTTACTACTGTATGCATCATCAGATCTTTAAATTTTTTGTCAAAAATTAAACCTGTTAATGTGGAGTGCCTTCTTTATTTTTATAAAAAGCTTAATGTTTCCCTAGATTCTGTCATGTTTGTATAGGATTTTAGATATTGTATTTAATATGTTCACCAACTGCATGTTGTTAATTTAGTTATATTTTGATTTATTTTCAATTCCAGATTAGCCTGAGGCCTGCTCAGTCTTTCCTAATGAATAAAAACCAAGTGCCAAAGCTTCAGCCCCAGATAACTATGATTCCTCCTAGTGCACAACCACCACGCACTCAAACACCACCTCTGGGACAGGTACAGACCATAGTGTGATAGCATTTTCTGTTGTTCCATTATTTTCTAAAGATGACTGAAGACTTTTTTTTTCTAAATTTAGTATGTTCTTCCCCCTAACTTCATATTCCTTCTTTTAAAAAATGTCTTGTCATTGCTTGTTTTTTAGACACCTCAGCTTGGTCTCAAAACTAATCCACCACTTATCCAGGAAAAGCCTGCCAAGACCAGCAAAAAGCCACCGCCATCAAAGGAAGAACTACTTAAACTAACTGTAAGTTTCAAATATCCCATTTTAGTGTAATCAGCCTATATTTGAGATAGAGAAAACATTAAAGATACTTGTGTTCTTCACAGGAAACTGTTGTGACTGAATATCTAAATAGTGGAAATGCAAATGAGGCTGTCAATGGTGTAAGAGAAATGAGGGCTCCTAAACACTTTCTTCCTGAGATGTTAAGCAAAGTAATCATCCTGTCACTAGATAGAAGCGATGAAGATAAAGAAAAAGCAAGTTCTTTGATCAGTTTACTCAAACAGGAAGGGATAGCCACAAGTGACAACTTCATGCAGGTAGGACACTTTACTGATTGTGTGGTAAGAACTCTTAGCACTCAAATTCGAGAACTGATAAACTGTTGTATATTTCTTCTAAGGCTTTCCTGAATGTATTGGACCAGTGTCCCAAACTGGAGGTTGACATCCCCTTGGTGAAATCATATTTAGCACAGTTTGCAGCTCGTGCCATCATTTCAGAGCTGGTGAGCATTTCAGAACTAGCTCAACCACTAGAAAGTGGCACCCATTTTCCTCTCTTCCTACTTTGTCTTCAGCAATTAGCTAAATTACAAGATCGAGAATGGTTAACAGAACTTTTTCAACAAAGCAAGGTCAATATGCAGAAAATGCTCCCAGGTAAGAGAATGCTGACTTGTTTTGTTTTTTTAATAGTATATCTAGAGATTTTTAGTACCTCGAATGGATTTATGTAGGTCAGATGGTCTGATTGTCCTGCTCAGATAATGATAAACATACTGCAGATCTTACCAATAAAAAGATGTATGATTAAACTACTTTCATTTGATCCGTATATTGAGTTTTTTCATTTGCTGGGTTGGTTCTCTATTCTGCTACATGGATCTTGTATACTTGGGGACATCATTTGTGAAGTTCTGTTCTCTGGACAGGACAACTTGGTAAAATGAACTTTTAGATGATGCAAGTGGTTTTGTCTCTTCAGAAATTGATCAGAATAAGGACCGCATGTTGGAGATTTTGGAAGGAAAGGGACTGAGTTTCTTATTCCCACTCCTCAAACTGGAGAAGGAACTGTTGAAGCAAATAAAGTTGGATCCATCCCCTCAAACCATATATAAATGGATTAAAGATAACATCTCTCCCAAACTTCATGTAGATAAAGGATTTGTGAACATCTTAATGACTAGGTAAGATGGTTTTCTATATGTAGTAATGTTTCATGTACTAGAAAAGAATGTCTACAAGGCAGGAGACTAAGCAAGAAAACTCGCTGTTTGGTTCTAACAAGACCTCTTTCTGTCCAGCTTCTTACAGTACATTTCTAGTGAAGTAAACCCCCCCAGCGATGAAACAGATTCATCCTCTGCTCCTTCCAAAGAACAGTTAGAGCAGGAAAAACAACTACTTCTTTCTTTCAAGCCAGTAATGCAGAAATTTCTTCATGATCACGTTGATCTACAAGTCAGCGCCCTGTATGCTCTTCAGGTGCACTGCTATAACAGCAACTTCCCAAAAGGTGAGGGGACTTGTATCAGAGGAGTAGTGTGGGGCAAGTCTTAAACAGCACACTAAATAATGGGCTTACTACTACTTTTTAATTTTTTTTAAAGGCATGTTACTTCGCTTTTTTGTGCACTTCTATGATATGGAGATTATTGAAGAAGAAGCTTTCTTGGCTTGGAAAGAAGATATAACCCAAGAGTTTCCAGGAAAAGGCAAGGCTTTGTTCCAGGTAAGTCTTTTGTTAAAAATTTGGTCTGCTTATTTCATTTTGCTTGGTATTAACTTCAAGTTAAGAGCCTTTTTCAACTGAAATACAGGGAAGATAGTCCTAGTTAGTAGTTTTTCTTCACCCATACATTTCATTCTGCACTGTTTAAAGCTATGATTAAGTAAAGCTACACAGTGAATCAGTTCTAGTGGTGTATAAGATGTTAGAGGTAGCTAACAAATTTTTCAAGGAGTATAGCTCCTGATATAGATGGGAGTGACTGTACAAGTTTCGATTTAAGATTTTTAAAAAACGTCAATAAAGAGGAAATTGTGGCTGGGCACGTGGCTCATGCCTGTAATCCTAGCACTTTTAAGAGACCGAGGTGGGAGGATCACTTGAACTCAGGAGTTCAAGACCAGCCTGGGCAGCAGAGTGAAACCCTGTCTTTAAAAAATATAAAAAATTAGCCAGACGTGGTGACATGTTCCTGTGGTCCTGGTCCCAGCTACTCGGGAGGATGTCTTGAGCCCAGGAGGCAGAGGTTGCAGTGAGCTGAGATCATAACACTGCACTCTAGCCTGGGCAACAGAATAAGACTGTGTCTCAAAAAAAAAAAAAACAGTTTAAATATATATTTATTTTTTTAAAAAGAGATGCTTTTGATTTCTCACAATTTAATTGTGTCTTATTGAATGAAATGGTAGCCCTAGGGGAGGAACATCAGGGCATTCTCAAATCACAGCGAATGCATTAATCACCTGAAGAGCAGTTTAAAAGTAGGTTCCAGGCCTAATCCCAGAGATTCTGGTTTAGTAGGTCTATGTACAAAATCCAGGTGATTCTCATGCTACTAGTTTTCCAGGGGGCCCAGGCTTTGAGAAACATTGGTCCTACAGTGCATCTTGCTACCTTTTTATTGCTGATTATAAACTAGATTCATGAGGCTCATCCGTGCAGGATTATATCTAGCTCTGTGTTGTCCCAAATCTGGATAATACACCACTGTTTGCATAACTTAATATACAAATTGTTGTAAGGATGTCCTTGTTTCATATTCTAAAACTGTAGTACCACCTAAAACTTTCTGGATGGATTTCCATTTATATTGTGAACTATTTTAAGTTACAAATCTTAATTTATAGGTGAATCAGTGGCTAACCTGGCTAGAAACTGCTGAAGAAGAAGAATCAGAGGAAGAAGCTGACTAAAGAACCAGCCAAAGCCTTAAATTGTGCAAAACATACTGTTGCTATGATGTAACTGCATTTGACCTAACCACTGCGAAAATTCATTCCGCTGTAATGTTTTCACAATATTTAAAGCAGAAGCACGTCAGTTAGGATTTTCTTCTGCATAAGGTTTTTTTGTAGTGTAATGTCTTAATCATAGTCTACCATCAAATATTTTAGGAGTATCTTTAATGTTTAGATAGTATATTAGCAGCATGCAATAATTACATCATAAGTTCTCAAGCAGAGGCAGTCTATTGCAAGGACCTTCTTTGCTGCCAGTTATCATAGGCTGTTTTAAGTTAGAAAACTGAATAGCAACACTGAATACTGTAGAAATGCACTTTGCTCAGTAATACTTGAGTTGTTGCAATATTTGATTATCCATTTGGTTGTTACAGAAAAATTCTTAACTGTAATTGATGGTTGTTGCCGTAATAGTATATTGCCTGTATTTCTACCTCTAGTAATGGGCTTTATGTGCTAGATTTTAATATCCTTGAGCCTGGGCAAGTGCACAAGTCTTTTTAAAAGAAACATGGTTTACTTGCACAAAACTGATCAGTTTTGAGAGATCGTTAATGCCCTTGAAGTGGTTTTTGTGGGTGTGAAACAAATGGTGAGAATTTGAATTGGTCCCTCCTATTATAGTATTGAAATTAAGTCTACTTAATTTATCAAGTCATGTTCATGCCCTGATTTTATATACTTGTATCTATCAATAAACATTGTGATACTTGATGTAGTGATGTGTGGCTGGCTGTAAATGGCATCGACAATCTGTGGGAGAATAGTCAGCTTTGTTGTTGAGGTATAGGAGACCCACCTTAGTTTGACTTACAGGCTTTCAAATGTTTGGTTTTCTGCTGTACAAGCCTGAGTTCCAGAAGGAATTTTTAGACTCTTCATGATGAGACCCAAGATTTAATTAAGGTGGTTATTTTTGCTTTGAGTTACTAAAACCAATATAAATGATTTTTATAATCAAAGATTACAAGTCTCATGAATGTGGAGGAACATTGCTACACATAGCAACTACAATTTGTTGACATTTATCTTTTGTCAGACTGAAATACATGATGATGTCTGGATAAGCTTAGCTGTCCTGTAAGCATCATTCCCAGTAGCTGCCCCTGAATGTCCAGGAAGATCCCTGCTTCCCCTGGAAAAATTCCATTGTCCCAGTAAAATTGACTTTTGATTCAACTTAAACCTCTGCATGTTTTCCAAAAGCACATATAAAGGATTTCCCTCCAGCCCTGGAACATTCTGACAATCCTAGGGTTACTTCTAACATTGGCATGGATGAGGACTCTTGAAGTGTGCCACTGGAGTTCTGGTTGATGTCAACACCGAAGAACAACCTATTGGTGATGGGGGAGACCCTCAAGGCAGATAATCACTGCTGAACCCATCAGAAACTTGAAGTCAGAAGAGGCTGCCTGCACCTGCTCCTACGGGTGGTGGGCAGAGCCAATCAATGTTTTTCTGTCTTACTTGGGCCAGGGAAGCTAAACCTTGCGTTATGGTACCTTGTTAAAGTCATAAGCTTTTGGTGAGTACTTTGAGTACAGCAAAATTAAGGCTAAGCAGAGATTTGTATGAACCTACTTGAGATTTTAAAAGAGCTGTAAGTTGTTTATCTGCCCAACCTTCCCCACCAAGGGGAGGAAACTAATTTTTAACCTAGCAAAAGGCGCAAGTGGTTAGACAGATGGATCAGCTATTCAATTCCTCTTATTGCCGGAATTTCCCCAATTCAGCCAGGGTATCAGACTAAAGGAAGTGTTAGACTTGGGCCGGGTGCAGTGGCTTGCGCCTATAATCCCAGCAGTTTGGGAGGCCAAGGTGGGTGGATGACCTGAGGTTGGAGTTCAAGACCAGGCTGGCCAACATGGAGAAACCCTGTACTCTTCCAGAAAAATACAAAATTAGCCGGGCGTGGCGGTGCATGCCTGTAATCCCAGTGACTTGGGAGGCTGAGGCAGGAGAATCACTTGAACCTGGTAGGCGGAGGTTGCGGTGAGTCAAGATGGCACCATTGCACTCCAGCTAAGCAACAAGAGCGAAACTCCGTCTCAATAAAAAACTAAACCCAGTGCGTAGTGGTTCGTTATTGCTTACAGAATCATGCTTTAATCTTACCACCACATATGTGTCAAGAGCTACTCAAAATAACCTGTAGAGAATGTATAATACTGCTGCTACCTTGTTCTAAAGACACCTAACAGTGCACTTTATAACCTGCCATACTGTGGAATGGCAGTATTTGGATATAATTGGGATGTACCTTGCACGATGGCCAAGGTCTTTAGTATCAGCATGCAGTGACTAATTTTCATTCACTTCATGGTGACTTCAAAATAAGATTGCACATCTTGACTGCCCCCAATTTTTTTCCTTTATATACTGCAAAATTGAAAGTTGTCCAATTTTGCCCATTCTTAAGCCTCAGTAGGGCTTCACCCCCCAGGTTCCCCACACCAAAATTTTCTCAGGGTCACCAGTAACTCCATATATCTAGTAGGTTTTGTTCCTCCTGTAGGCAGCATTTGACAAGTTGGACTCATTCCTTGAAAGTGTTAACTTGTTCCCAGGACACCTCCTTTTTCTTGCTTTTCAGTTTCCAATGGGAGATGCCTGATCTCAACACTTTTTCAGTTGCTGTCATACTCTGCATCCAGTCTAGCATCAAATCATGTTGATTGCATTCCAAACATTTTAGAAATTGAACAACTTGCTTCAACCACCACCCTCATTTCTCACCTAGGTACCACAGTAGCCTTAACTGGCCTTCCTGCTTAGCCCTCGCCTCCATTTTGTCTTCTCAACACAGCACCACTTGGCTCAAAACCCACCAAATGGCGTCCCACCTAGTGGGATTTTTATGTCAAAATACTTAATTCGGTCTACATCGCCCTGCATCTGATTTCCTTACCCCTCTCCCCATCGTTGCCCCACGACCTGTTTCTCTGATCTAATTTCCTACTGCTGGCACTTAATCCTTCTGAGGGCTCCCACCACACTGGCCTTGCTGCTCCTAGGACATGCCAAGCATCTTCTTACCTTGGAGGTTTTATGTTCCTCCTTTCTTCTGGATAACTGGATGACTGGCTTTCTCCCCTTCCTCAGGTCTTGGCTCAAACGTCACTTTTATTAGTAAAGTCCTCATTGTCAATTCTGATAACCTCCTGCAGATCATAAAGGGCAGGAAAGAAATTCACATATATTTTAAAAACTAAGCACATCCTCATCCCTCTTTTTGTATCTCCATGTCTCATTACGTGACATACTGCATGTTTATATCATTCCTGCTAGAATATGAACAGCATGAAGTATTTGACAGTTTTTTTCACTGCTGCATTTCCAGCATCTAGAACAGTGCCCAGTAAACACTCAAATATTTGTTCAACCTAATCATGAATTAATAAAATTATCCTACATGGCAGGATGTGGACATAGAGGAAAGAAGTAGTGGAAAGACCTCAGACTCAAGTTGTAGATCGATCTAGGGATAATCTCTACCACTTACCAGCAGGGTGATCTTAGGTAAGATTTTTTTATCTGAGTCTTGATTATTTTAGAAATTGTTTTAGAAAATTTAGCTTGGGCAACATGGGGAAACTCCGTGTCTACAAAAAAAAAAAAAAAAAAAAAAAAAAAAAAAAAACTTTGCTGGGTGTGGTGGTGCACACCTGTAGTCCCAGCTACTCAGGAGGCTGAGGTGGGAGGATCACCTGAGCCCGGGAGGTTGAGGCTGCAGTGAGCCATGATCGCGTCACTACACTCCAGCCTGGGCAACAAAGGGAGACCCTGTCTCACATGAATGAATGAAAACGTGGCTAACATGCAGCTGTAGTTCCAGCTACTCTGAAGGCTGAGGTGGGAGGATTGCTTGAGCCCAAGAGTTTGCAGCTGCAGCGAACTATGATGGTGCCACTGCACTCCAGCCTGGGAGACAGAGCAAGACCCTGTCTCAAAAATTTAAAAAACAAAAACAAAAAACAAAAACAAAACAAAAAAAAACTGTACAGGGTTAATACTTAAGGATTGTCATGAGAGCTAGACAAGTTAACATGTGAAAGTCAATAGGGAGAGCATCCCATATAGCAGCCCAATAGATATGAATGTCACCCTCCCAGTAGTAGCCTTTCTAAGATTCCTCCCCAGGAGAACTGCTTCCATCTTCTGAACTAACAAGATCACTGGCTAGATCTAATTGAAGGGTATAGCTCAGTCTCACTTGATCAATCAAAAGCATTCACCAGTTGACTTTCCTCTTTCCTACTTTGTTTTTCTCCCAGCTTCTCAGTCTCCTTTAAAAGCCCTCTTTTGTCACCTGTCCCCTGAATGTTGCTGTTCTGCCTCCCTTCTTCAACACGGTCATTCACTTCTGAGGATTCGATTACCAGCTAACCGCTGATGACACCTGTATCTTCAGCCCAAACCCCTTTCCAGAATGTCAAACTCGCACATCCAACCAGCCCCTGGACAGTTTTTCTGAATGTGCCACAAGCACTTCAAACTCAATATTCATCCCTAAACTCTTTGCAGCAAACCAACACTCCCTCCCTTTCTAACTCTGGAACCATAGCCTCATGCAAACCAAAAACGAGTCACTTTCTCACTAGCTTAAGACACAATTTCCAAGCAAAGCTCTCCAAGAATATGCAAGAGCCCTGGACGAGGAGACACCTGAGCACAGGGCAGAGAGTAGCGGACACAGGACATTGAAGTTCCACAGCCTGCCCCGCCCCGCAGCCCTGCCCTCGCCTGTCCTGACCCAGCAGGAGCGCAGGGCGCTGAGCTGGACCCAGGTCCCCAACCGATCAGCAACGCTGTCCCACAGCGCCCTCTGCCGGGCTGCCGGGAGACCACCCCTGGAAGGGGGGTGGGGTTGCAAGGCTCTGGCCCTTGTCCTGTACAGCCCACGCGGAGGCAAGACCGAGACCCACCGGTCACGCTCATGGAGAGGGGGAATGAGAATGTTGCCCTGGGTTTGGTCTCCTGTCAGCGGTGCATGACACGACGATGTGACTGGTAAATGAGCAGTGGCTCCTCTAAAGGTGCTCTGGTCAGCTGCGCAGCACGCAAAGCCACACCACAGAGCAGAGCGCAGGCCCCAGCTTCCCGGGTCATCAGTTTTGGGAGCCTAGGCCAATCGCTGCACCTTCCCAGGCTCTATTTGACTTACCTGTGACATTATCCTTGGTCTGCCCAGATCTCCGGTGCGTTTCGAAGGGCTGCATCGCCAGGTATGGAACAGCAGTGATGGACAGCTGTGGAACTGTTCTACAAGTCCATGCGTCTCGCAAATATGTACTGAGTACAGATTTGCCAGCGGCTACTCCAGGGCCAGAGATGTAACAGTAATGAGACAGTCTTCTTTCGGAACAAACTTTCTGGGTGATAGCAGAGAGACAGTAAATCAACACACGTAGAGCGCCGGGCAGTAAAAAGTGCTGTATGTAGAGATGCAGAATAAGGGCTAGGCAGTGGAGTGAGCGCTGCTTGAAAGAGGGGTTCCGGGACGGCCTCAGGAGGAGGTGGCCTTCAAGCAAAGATCTAAGAGATGCCAGGGAGTGAACTCTACAGCCATCTGGAGGAAGAGCATTCCTGGCAGAGGGGATGCCAAGCTGGAGGCCCTGAGATTGGGAATGCACCTGGCCTGTCTGAGGAACAATCTGGCCAAGCAGAGGGCAAGGGCGCTGGTCAATGCAGAGAACTAGTCAGACCCAGTAAGGACTTTGGCTTTTATGCTGAGTGAGATGGGCCGTCTTTGGAGGATTGCTTTTTATCATTTGTTAGTATCAGTCTTCATTAAGACCAGCCAGTGCCTGCACTGCATCCTGAGCTCTAGGGCATATTATGATTACTGTAACTAATGTTTACGAGGAGTTAACATATGCCAGGCTGCACCAAGTGTATCAGGCTAGTCATCCCTTGTAATCATCCCAACATCCTTGAGGCAGGTGCTTCACTATCTCCCTTCCCTATCCCCATATCTGAGCCCCAAACTCAGGCTCAGAGAAGCAAAGCACCTGCCCAAGATCTTTCATGTATTTGGCAAGTAGTTATGAAGGCTTTTTCTGCACTGTATTAGGCCGTTTTCACACTGCTATAAAGAAATACCTGAGACTTGGTAATTTATTTTTTTAAAAAAGAGGTTTAATTGACTTACAGTTCCACATGTTTGGGGAGGCTTCAGGAAACTTGCAATCACAGGAGAAAGTGAAGGGGAAGCAGGCACCTTCCTCACAAGGCAACGAGAGAAAGAGTGTGAAGGAGGAACTGTCAAACATAAAACCATCAGATCTCCTTGTGAGAACCCCCTATCATGAGAACAGCATGGGGGAAACCGCCCCCGATTGAATCACCTCCCACCGGGTCCCTCCTTCGACATGTGGGGATTATGGGGATTACATTTTGAGATGAAGTGAGTTTTGGGTGAGGATACAGAGCCACACCATATCATGCATGCTGTTTTTAAGTACTGGGCCACACATCTATTAAGTCATGGGGTGGTGATTCAAACCCTGCACTGTAACTTAGGGGCCAGTGTTTATACCAGATACACCAAAATGCATGTTGGGGTGGGGGACAGAAACTGAAGAGAGAAAGTAAAGGGCCCGTTGCAGAGGCAATGAGCTCCTCATGCTTGGAAGTGTAACCAAAGTGGAATGAGCGCAGGGAGGGACAGGCACTTCTGAGGGTTGGGGCGTAGGACCTGAGGTGAGGAAGAATCAGCCCCTAATCCTTCTGTCATGGGTTGAATTATGTCCCCAGCCCCCAGAGATATATGCTGATGTCCTAACTCCAGGTACCAGTGAATGTGACCTTCCTATTTGGAAATAAGGTCTTTGCAGATATAATCAAGTCATTAGAGGAGGCCCTAATCTGATATAATGGTGTCCTTATAATAAGAGAAGTGGCACACAGACATGCAGGGTGAACGCCACATGATGACAGGGGCAGAGATTGGAGTGACGCCTCTACAAGCTAAGGACTGCCAAGGTTTGCCAGCAATGCTAGCAGCTAGGAGAGAGAAGTGGACAGATCCTCTCTAGAGCCTTCTGATGCTCTGCTGACACCTTGATTTTGGACTTCTAGTCTCCAGAACAATGAGAGAATACGTTTTTGTGGTTCAAGCCACCCCGTTTGTGCTAGTTCATTACGGTAGTCCTAGGAAACTAATACATTGCCCCCAACCCCAGCACCATCACTTCCATCCAGGGCCACCGTGCCCTCCGGCTCTGTCCCTTCCTCTCTCCTCTCCAGAAACCACCAGCTGCTTCACAACTCAGCTGGGTGCAGAAAGGTGAGGGAAGGGCTTGGATGAGCTAGCAAATAAGATGAGTAAATGAATGAGCAGTGGAGCTCTATTTTGTGCTGAGAAAACTTCTTTGAAGAAAATTAGTAATCAACTTTAGTACTAAAAAATTAGAAAATAAGCCAAAAGAAAAGATATAAAGCTAAGCATATTAAAATTTTTCATAATTTGGGGTGAGGTGACTTTTCTTTTTCTTTTCTTTTCTTTTTCTTTTTCTTTTTTCTTTTTTTTTTTTTTTGAGACAGAGTCTCCCTCTTTCTTCTAGGCTGGAGTGTAATGGCATGACCTCGGCTGACTGAAACCTCCGCCTCCTGGGTTCAAGCAATTCTCCCTGCCTCAGCCTCCCGAGTAGCTGGGATTACAGGCGCCCATCACAATGCCCAGCTAGTTTTTGTATTTTTAGTAGAGACGGGGTTTTGCCATGTTGGTCAGGTTGGTCTTGAACTCCTAACCTCAGGTGATCTGCCCGCCTCAGCCTCCCAAAGTGCTGGGATTACAGGCATGAGTCACCATGCCCGGACTAGGGTGAGGTGACTTTTCTAAGCATGTTACTTGGGGAAGTTCAGATTCTGTGGGGCCTGAAGTTTATATTTGCCAGGTGGGGGGTGGGGGTGGGGCGGGGGTCTCTTTAGGAAAAAGGAAACAAAATCACAAATGAAAAATTAGGGCCGGGTGCGGTGGCTCAAGCCTGTAATCCCAGCACTTTGGGAGGCCGAGACGGGCGGATCACGAGGTCAGGAGATCGAGACCATCCTGGATAACACGGTGAAAGCCCGTCTCTACTAAGAAATACAAAAAACTAGCCGGGCGAGGTGGCGGGCGCCTGTAGTCCCAGCTACTCAGGAGGCTGAGGCCGGAGAATGGCGTGAACCCGGGAGGTGGAGCTTGCAGTGAGCTGAGATCCGGCCACTGCACTCCAGCCTGGGCTACAGAGCGAGACTCCGTCTCAAAAAAAAAAAAAAAAAAAAAAAAGAAAAATTAGGTGCAGCCTTGGAAGAGGCCCAGGCAAGTGAGGGACCCTGATGCCTAAGCTTTAACTTCATGGAACATCTATTTCTTTGTGAAAAAAATATACTTATCCAGAAACCATGAAGGGAAATGTTGACAGATTTGCCTATTAATCTGTTTGTCCCAAAATGTTATAAAGGATAAATTATTTGCCATGTGCACAATAAAGGGTTAACCACAAAAAGCTCTTTAAAAAAATCAGTGGGAAAAAAAGACTAACCTTTTTGAACTCTGACTATATTATTCTCAGAACAGTCTTGGGATGTAGACATTGTTATCCCAATTTAAACAGTAGGAAATCGAAGCTGAGGGGGATGGAGCCATTGTTCAAAGTCACATCATTTGTCAGAGGAAGAGCTAGGATTTAGAGTTCGAATAACTCTAAAGCCTGCATTTTTTCTATTACAGCAGTCAAAATTGGAGCTGATTTCCAAAGATGGGGGAAATAAAACAAAATGTGGCAACCTATAAATACCTGCAAGTTTGGTTTGGTTTTGCTTTTATTTTGTTTGGAGACAGGGTCTCATTCTGTTGCTCAGGCTGGAGAGCAGTGGCACAATCTCAGCTTACTGAAGCCTCAACCTCTTGGGGTCAAATGATTCTCCCACCTCAGCCTCTCAAGTAGCTGGGACTATAGGTGGGCCACCATGCCCGGCTCATGTTTTGTAGAGACGGGGTTTCTCCATGTTGCCCAGGGTGGTCTGGAACTCCTGGGCTCAAGTGATCCACCCCCCCTCAGACTCCCAAAGTGCTGGGATTACAGGCGTGTTTCTCTGCGCCTGGCCAATACCTGCAGTTTTTATCCCCTTGAAAAAAAGCCTGACATTTTAGCTTTAACAATTTGTTTTTCTTTTTTTTTTGGTAGAGAAACATCTTTACTATGCTGAGTCTTCCAATCCGTGAACATGATAAATCTCTTTATTTAAGACTTTTTTTTTTTTTTTTTTTTTTGAGACAGGGTCTGACTTTGTCACCCAGGCTGTAGTGCAGTGGTGCCATCTCAGCTCACCGCAACCTCTGCTTCCCAGCCTCAAGTGATCCTCCTGCCTCAGCCCCCAAGTAGCTGGGACTACAGGCACACGCCACCACATCTGGCTAATTTTTTGTATTCTTTGTAGAGATGGGATTTTGCCGTGTTGCCCAGGCTGGTCTTGAACTCCTGAGCTCAAGCGATCCTCCCACCTTGACCTCCCAAAGTGTTGGGATTACACGTGTGAGCCACTGTGCCAAGCCTGCGTCTTCTTTGATGTTGTTTTCATCATTGTGTAATTTTTAGAATACATATCTTATACATGTGTTGTTAGTTTTATGTTTTTTACTTTTATTAGTTTTAATTGACACACAATAATTGCCTGACAATTTCCAATTACATGAGGCCCTGTCAATTACATTTGTTTGGACAACAATGTACAGTTTGGGGATGACACATTAACCTGAAGTGATCCCAATCAATAGCTAGTTTTTGATGTTTATGGAGGCCTTTGAGAGGCTTGGTGTGAAAGAAATTGAATACAGATTTAGTTGTTATTCCTGGGGACATGGTTGTAAAATCTCAAGAGTTTGCAAAAGTTATAAACAAGCATTTTAAAGCTTGTTTTAAAAAGTGGTACATTGGCCTGGGCACAGTGGCTTATGCCTGAAATCCCACTGCTTTGGGAGACTGAGGCAGGAGAATCACTTGAAGTTAGGGGTTTGAGAGCAGCCTGGGCAACATGGTGAGACCCTGTCTCCCAAAAATTTAAAAAGTTAGACAGGCACAATGCTGTGTTCCTGTGGTCCTAGCTGGCAGGGAGGGGAGGCAGGAGGATCACTTGAGCCCAGGAGGTTGAAGCTGCAGTGAGCAATAATCTCACTACTGCACCCCAGCCTGGCTGACAGAGCGAGAACTTCTCTCACACAAAAAAGAAAGAGCAGTACATTAAATGAAGATGGGAAAAGCCCACTTACAGGACGGATGGGAAGGCCAGTTGTCCTAATGCGATGCAGATGAGGGCTGGCAGCTCAGGACAACACATTCAGCCACAGAGCCACGGACTCTCAAGTCCTGGACCTCAAACAACATGATGGGTGGGAAGGCAACGTTCTCCTAAAAACTGTTAGATGATTCCGAAAATGGCTCAAGTACAACAATGGACAAGATTCTGTGATAAATTTGAGTGCAATTATTTTATGGAATATGAATGGAGGAAAGCACTTGTTCTCAACATTTTATGAACGTGTGATTTTAAACACATTTTAAATTTAATAAGTATTATTAGTAGAAACTAAACTATTTCATCTACATCCCCAAAGTTTATAAGTTTAAGTTAGTGAAAAATCTTTTGGGTGGAGAGAGAGAACCTTTACAGTGGGCATGGGGTCACGTTATATTCAGGACACCTTATACTCAGGCATCTATGATATTTGAAGCTCAAGACACAGCTATTGGCCAGGTGCGGTGGCTCACACCTGTAATCCCAGCACTTTGGGAGGCCGAGGCGGGTGGATCACCTGAGGTCAGGAGTCTGAGACCAGCCTGGCCAACATGGCGAAATCTCATTTCTACTAAAAATACAAAAAATTAGCTGGGCATGGTGCTCCCAGCTACTCAGGAGGCTGAGGCAGGAGAATTGCTTGAACCCAGGAGGCAGAGGTTGAGTGAGCCTAAAGCGTGCCATTGCACTCCAGCCTGGGCAACAGAGTGAGACTCCGTCTCAAAAAACAAACAAACAAAAAACCCCACAACTATTGCTTTATCTTTGGAAATGCTGAGCTGTAACCACCAAGTCACCAGTGCGTGGGGACAGCCTTGTCTGACCACATTGCTCTAAGAAGGCAGCATCCATAACAACATGCCCTGGAGAGACAAGGTCGTGTGCATGGGGCTTCCACTCCATGGCTGAGACACCTGGGCCCTGGAGAGGGGCACCCCGGCTTCCTGTCCCAGGAGTGACGCCTCTCCTGAAGTTTTACTGCCCCTCCCTCGTGCCTCCAGAAAAGGATGAGTGCATCACCCGAATGCAGGGAAGAGCATCCCCAGTGGCCCTACTCTGTGCCGTCGGAACTGGTTACCTGTCTTCCCAGCCTGCTTCAGCCCTGCCTCAGTCCACAGGAAGTCCAAGGGCCCCAGTATGGACCTGGACCTCACACTGAACTTCTCCGTACACCTGCTAATGTCTCCCAATTCTCCCTCCCTCACCCCTCCCCAACCCTTTCTGCATACCCTCTGGGCCTCACGGTCTATCAGCAGGAAATTTCCCACATCCTCAGTCTATTCTCTGGACAGTGCTGTCATCCTCTTGCTCTAAAGGAAACCTGGCTGTCCTGTGACATCATCACTTCCCCTGCTGCCTTTCGTCTCATGCCCAATGGCCTTGGCATGGCCAGTGTCTACTCTGCTTTCCGGCCACCTCTCCTTTCTTCTGAAGGCCCAGGTCCTTTAAAATTTGTGCCGTTCAACAAAAGCCAAAATCGACAAATGGGATCTAATTAAACTAAAGAGCTTCTGCACAGCAAAAGAAACTACCATCAGAGTGAACAGGGAACCTACAGAATGGGAGAAAATTTTTGCAATCTACTCATCTGACAAAGGGCTAATATCCAGAACCTACAAAGAACTCAGACAAATGTACAAGAAAAAAGCAAACAACCCCATCAAAAAGTGTGCAAAGGATATGAACAGACACTTCTCAAAAGAGACATTCATACAGCCAACAGACACATGAAAAAATGCTCATCATCACTCGCCATCAGAGAAATGCAAATCAAAACCACAATGAGATACCATCTCACACCAGTTAGAATGGCAATCATTAAAAAGTCAGGAAACAACAGGTGCTGGAGAGGATGTGGAGAAATAGGAACACTTTTACACTGTTGGTGGGATTGTAAACTAGTTCAACCATTGTGGAAAACAGTGTGGCGATTCCTCAAGGATCTAGAACTAGAAATACCATTTGACCCAGTCATCCCATTACTGGGGATATACCCAAAGGATTATAAATCATGCTGCTATAAAGACACATGCACACGTATGTTTATTGCGGCACTATTCACAATAGCAAAGACTTGGAATCAACCCAAAGGTCCATCAGTGACAGACTGGATTAAGAAAATGTGGCACATATACACCATGGAATACTATGCAGCCATAAAAAAGGATGAGTTTGTGTCCTTTGTAGGGACATGGATGCAGCTGGAAACCATTATTCTCAGCAAACTATCGCAAGAACAGAAAACCAAACACCGCATGTTCTCACTCATAGGTGGGAATTGAACAATGAGATCACTTGGACACAAGAAGGGGAACATCACACACCGGGGCCTATTGTGGGGAAGGGGCAGTGGGGAGGGATAGCATTAGGAGAGATACCTAACGTAAATGACGAGTTAATGGTTGCAGCACACCAACATGGCACATGTATACATATGTAACAAACCTGCATGTTGTGCACATGTACCTTAGAACTTAAAGTATAAAAAAAAAAAAAATTTGTGCCGTTGGACTTCACCACCTCCCTGGTATGCTCACCTTCCCGCTTTCCACAACAGCCGTTTCACATCGTCTCCTCCCTAACCTCCTCTCATTCATTCCTCCTTCCCCTGGTAACATCCGCTTCTCCACACCCCACCCCTAGCTGATGAAATTGCTTTGTCAGGCTTTTAAGCCTCAGTGAAAGGAAAATTGAAGGTGTTCTCCCAGAAAGGGCACATTTGTAATGCTATACAACCTCCCGGCTCAAAGTGTAGTCTTTGGCTTCGTTTCACCTGAAAGCCGGTTAGAAATGCAGAATGTCTGGTCTCACTCCTGACTCACTGAATGAGAAACTGTAGGTGATTAGCCCATTAAAATCTGACGAGCCCTGATATCCAACCTAATCTGCCCAGGCCCCATTGCTGACCACCAAGGACTGTACTGCCTTCCCAGCCACGGTAACCCTGGGCCTCAGCGTCCACTTCATTGAGAAGCAACTCCATCCCCTATATCTTCCTACCATCTAAGCTACTGACTTGCCAATAATTGCACTGACCCATGATTTCCTTTTGTGTGGATGAAGGGACTCAGCTCTTTGCAAAGGCCAACCCTTTCCTCATGCTCCAACCCCATTGTCTAGAGCCAAATAACTATAAGGCATTTGTCATCCCTGCCACAGGAACAAGGGCCTACCAGCCACACCACAGCTGACATGGGGAGCACACTGGCAGCTCAGGTGACTACTGAGAACTTCTGAGCTGCCTTGAAAGGGGTTTTGAACAAGATCAGCTGTTTGCAATATGAGATTCCAGAAGGGAGGGTCCCAAGTCTTCCTAGAGGATCAAAAGGGTGGGAACCCAAGTTCTGAAATTTCTATAATTTCAGAAATTATAGTGCATAGTGCATATAGTGCATAGTTCCCATGCCAGAGTTCAACAAGAAGGTTGCAGGCTGTGGAAACAAGGTTTTAAATTCATTAAATTAGCCCCAGCATTTGTCCCTCACAGTTGCTTCTAGCCAAGGAATATGGTGGTGCTCCCTTCTCCCACCTCCTTGGCCTGATAGCTTTAGCTTCCACTCCAAGCTGGAAGCAGCAGGAGGTGAGATAATTAAGGAGCGTCTCTGCACCTAGGCACAGGCACACACATGCAGGCCAGGACAATCCACAGCGGGCTAAGGCAGGAAATGAAGTCGCCACTTCTTTTCAGTTAAGGAAATCGGAGCAGCAGCTCCCATGGGAGATCAAAACAGTATTGTTTCAAAGAACAGTATTGTTTCAAAGCAGTTCAGAAGAGAACAAAGGTTTTGGCATTGATCCCCCTCTGGAGAAGATAATATCACAGACATTCCCCCCTGTCTGGGACTCAAGACAAACCTACACGTTCATTTATTGAGATTATGCTCAAGAGTAGTGATCTTTGAGTAGTTAGACGGACATTCAATGCCTTCACAATTGTCAAAATGAGAACAAAATCTGGTGGGCATGAGGATGATTTGTAAGAAACAGCAGCCTGACCATTTCCAGCCACGTGGAGAGTCTGGCAGTGCATCTGCTGTGGCCGCGTCTGTGAAGGGGACCTGGACTCATGCCACATGCTACCACTGTGTGCAAGTGGAAACCTGAGTTCCACAAAATGAATTTGTTAAAACACATGCTAGAAGAGCAGGATGGAGCTGCCAGAGGCCTCAGAGCAGACAGTCCAATCCTTTCCACAGCCTCCATGTTTAGTTAATTCAGTTTTAAAAATTTATATTCAAAATATAAATTAGCATCCACTTCTTGCCAAACTTTATGATTGGCCCCTGGAAAATAGATGGAAACACTATAAGCTCTGTCCTCAAGCTCATGGTCTGGTGGGAATAAATAGATCATTTCAATCAACACTAAGGGGTCACGCAGGGCAGAGGCAAGGAGCCTGACGCCTCACTTTCTACGGTAACACACAATGATACCAATGTTCAAATTATGACCTACATCGTCAGAAGAGGGCTAAACCCCCAGACAGGTTTAAACACTTTGCTCAAACATAGCATATATGGGAAAGGAGAGGGGTACAACTGGGAAAGGGCACCCAGGAAGCCTCTGGTAGGGATATAGAGGTATTTATATTTATTACATCATATACTCTTCTATACGCATGATAAAAAGCATGAATAAAACTGAGTCTTTCATAATACTGAACCTTCTGTTTGAACTTAGCTTCCTTTCAGCAATCCCCCCAGATGTCCAGTTATAGGATACAATTATCTTTCCTTTTTTTTTTTTTTTTTTTTTTTTGGAGACAGAATCTCTGCTGCCTAGGGTAGACAGCAGTGGCAAGATCTCAGCTCACTGCAACCTCTATCTCCTGGTTTCAAGTGATTCTCATGCCTCAGCCTCCTGAGTAGCTGGGATTACAGGCGTGCACCACCACGCCCTGCTAATTTTTGTATTTTTAGTAGAGACGGGGTTTCACTATGTTGGCCAGGTTGGTCTCGGACTCCTGAGCTCAGGTGATCCACCCACCTCAGCCTCCCAAAGTGCTGGGATTACAGGCGTGAACCACCGTATCTGGCCTTTCCTTCTTGCTAAATCAGTTTGAAACAGCGTTTTCTGTGAATTGTCACCAAAACTTCCTAATTGTTATAGCATTTTCCTAACTAACTTGACTGTAGAACTCTTTTTTAAGGAGTATCTTTTGGAACTAGCATGTCCTGGAAAACACCCTGGGGAACGAACCCACGGGATTGAGGTCTGTTTAGGAGACACAATTAAAAAGAAGGTAAATTCACAACTTGAGTGACTTCTGCAGAAGACACCTGAAAAGCCAGCCCCACATGCCTTGCTAATAAGTGTTCTTTTCACTATTTAGCTGTGGACTTCATGAACAAATATACTTGCCCTCCAGAGTGTTAGAGCAGTGGCAACCCAGAATTGATCAGCTGTATCAAGGCATATGCACAAAAATTGAGATATTTTCCAGAACTCAGTTTTTAAAATGAAAAAAAAAGTTATCAAAATACTTCTGCTGTAAAGCAGAATAAAGAACAGCAAAAGGGGACAGTCACAGTGGCTCACGCCTGTAATCCCAATACTTTGGGAAGCCGAGGCAAGTGGATCACATGAGGTCAGGAGTTCAAGGCCAGCCTGGCCAACATGGCGAAACCCCGTCTCTACTAAAAATACAAAAATTAACCGGGCATGGTGGCATGTGCCTGTAGTCCCAGCTACTCAGGAGGCTGAGGCAGGAGAATCGCTTTAACCTGGGAGGTGGAGGTTGGTGAGCCAAGATTGTGCCACTGCACTCCAGCCTGGGCGACAGAGTGAGACTCTGTCTCAAAAAAACAAAAACAAAGACAAAACAAAAAAACAGCAAACGACAAGAGCCAAATAAATATACTTCTTTATAAATTTTTTTTAATTGTTTTTGCTGGGTGCGGTGGCTCATGCCTATAATCCCAGCACTTTGGGAGGCTGAGGTGGGCGGATCACTTCGGGTTGGGAGTTTGAGACCAGCCTAACCAACATGGAGAAACCCTGTCTCTACTAAAAATACAAAATTAGCCAGGCATGGTGGCACATGCCTGTAATCCCAGCTACTCCAGAAGCTGAGGCAGGAGAATCGCTTGAACCCGGGAGGCAGAGGTTGCGGTGAGCCAAGATAGAGCCATTGCGCTCCAGCCTGGGCAACAAGAGTAAAAATCCATCTCAAAAAAGAAAAAAAAAAAAAAATTACATACATATATATATATATATGTATTTTTAAAAAAATGAGACAGGGTGTCATTCTGTTGCCCAGGCTGGTCTTGAACTCCTGGCCTCAAGTAATCCTCCTACCTCAGCCTCCCAAAGTGCTAGGATTACTGGCATGAGCCACCACACCTAGCCCAAATAAATGTATTTCATAAGCAAAAATATATGTGTCTATAAGAAATTAGGCTTAAAATAGCAGAAAAGATTTTCAATTACTAGAAACACCTCAAGTGAATAATGCAGTTGAGGTAGAGACACCGTATTTAAAATTATTTGGGCTGGGCGCGGTGGCTCACATCTGTAACCCCGGCACTTTGGGAGGCTGAGCTGGGCGGATCGCCTGAGGTCAGGGTTCAAAACCAGCCTGGCCTGCATGGCGAAACCCTGTCTCTATTAAAAATACAGAAATTAGCTAGGCGTGGTGACCAGCGCCTGTAATGCCAGCTACTTGGGAGGCTGAGGCAGGAGAATTGCTTGAACCCAGTTAGGTGAAGGTTGCAGGGAGCCAAGCTCATACCACTGCACTCCAGCCTGGCATGAGAGCAAGACTCTGTCTCAAAAATAAATAAATAAATAAATAAATGAATAAAATAATTGAGAAAGCCCCCAGAATGTTAAAAGGATCATAAACAACCTATTTTATAGATAGGGATACTGAGGCTGAAAAGTGAAGCATTTTGTCACATCAAGTGAGTGTCAAAGTCAAACTAGGAGCCAGGGCAGCCTTCCTATCATTAGGGGCTGATCCAAAGTGAGAATCTCTGCCTCTAGCTGCAGTCTCATTTGCTCGGGCCCAAATCGGAGGATGCACTGCAGTCTAGACGCATTTGATTTGCCTGTAGCACATAGCCTTTCCTGGGCCCATAATGCCATTACAGGAAGCGCTGCCACCAGCCCATACTTCCTAACACACCCAAAAGACCAGAGCATCAGAAACTACCCCTGCGACAAAAGCTGCACTGATCATAGGCTCCAAATTCCAGTTTGAGGAGATGATATTATTATCCTTTAAAAGGTCTTTCTTGCCTGTTTTGGCTAATTACACTCCCAGGGATGGAAATTGTTCATTAGTGGAACCAAAACAAGGGATACTTTAAAAGCTCCAGGAAAATCACATTTCCTGGAGATTCAAAATATTTTTCTCAAAGGGAACTAGGAAGAATTTTTTAAAGGATGACCTGTGAAAGAGTAACTGACCTAGTCCCCACTTAGGCTAAACAAGCCAAGCTTGATGAATGGTGCCAAACATTCAGAACCAATTCAATCACATGCATAATTTTATTGGGAATTTACAGTGCATTCATCATTTAACCTACCTTAACTCATCATCCTCACAACATTCCTGAGTTGGGTATATAGTCTTTTGCTATAATGGGATAGTCTGCTTAAAAAGACTGTTAAGTAATTTCAGTGGGGAAAGGGTTTAAAGCTTCGGATTCAGAATAATGTTTTTTCTTGTGTAAATTTCAACAAAATTTATTTTTTAATTAAATAGCTCTAATTGTGCTGCTTGGTCTAGTTCCAAATGAACATCAAAGACAATGCAAGTCTTATTCTCTAATTGTGACACTGAACTGAGGCTTTCAAGATTAACAGTGGAGAAATGGTTTGATTTAGATGAGGCACGTGGCCTATCTAGGGGAAGTAACTTGCCCAAAGTCACATGGCTGGTTAGTGTCATGAAGTGAGATTCCAGTCCCGGACTCCTGGGTTCCAGTATCTCTGCTCTCAGCTCTGTTACCCAGGCTGAGTGCAATGGTACAATCCCGGTTCACTGTAACCTAGAACTGCTGGGCTCAAGCAGTCCTCTTGCCTCAGCCTCCCAAGTAGCTGGGACTATAGGTGCATACCACAGCGCCTGGCTAATTTTTAAATTTTTCTGTAGAGATTGGGCCTTGCTAGGTTGCTCAGGGAGGGTCTCAAACTCCTGGCCTCAAGCAATCTTCCTGCCTCAGCCTCCCAAAATGGTGGGATTACAGGCACGAGCCACTGCACTAGGCCCATTATCTATGCTGCCTGCTCCTGCTGACACCAACTCCACTAAGAAATGGGAGACTGATCCTGAGGTACAGGCAGGAGCCCTGGCTCAGGCTGAGTCATCTCAGGGCTCCTGTCCTTCAAGAAACCTTGTCTTCACTGCTTCCTCCAACCTCCTTTTTGCTCCCACAACCTGTGCAAACATCACCACCCTATTTCTCACGTCACACGGGCAATAAATTTATCTTTACTCAATTTCTGAAGACAAGAAGGGAACTTTATCTCTGCATTCTCACTTCAATGGCTAATATAGCACATTTAATACTACTTGTTGAATACAATAATTAAAGCTCTTACAAACTGCTACATTAAAATGTTACTCTTGTTAATTACTGAAAATAAAAATACATGCTGGTACCTTTGTTTTCTTGCATCTTTAAAATAAACACTCCACAAATCTATAAGAATTATAAGTCTTGAGGCTTAATGTAGGATTTTTCAAATATTTGCATAATTTCTGCTAAACTGCCATGCACAAATATATCAAAACAAAAAAGACACAAAATTACCCATAAAAGTTGGTAAAAGAATTTATTACGTGGCTTAGGTAGGTTTTTGCATTCTACTAACAGAAAAGCATTTTCCACACCTTATTCAACCTAACAAATTATATATTTGTGATTTTATCTACATCGCTGCAGTATTACACTATTGAAAACCTTCCTTTCAAATGTACTTTGGTGCAATTATACAGTAGATATCTCTGCCTTCAGAAAATAAAATATTCTCAATCTAAACTCAAAACGGAATAAAGACATCAATACCAAGTTTGTGCACCACTTGGTAAAAGATTGCAATAAAAATCAAAAGAGTATGCTGCTTAACATATAAAGATGAGCCATCTGCCACAGTTTCAGTCAAACCTTTGTAGGAATGATTTAGCATCTGGGTTTATTTTTACTGCAGTTTTCACATATGATAGGTGGAATTGTACCACAAAGAATAGTCTCATTTGCACAAGAGACTCAAATATTGGACTCTAGCACAGGAAATGTCTCTTGGGGCTTAGTAATATACAAACTGATAGAAAAGAAAATTGCCTTAAGAAAAATTTCACAATTGACTAAACATCTGAAACATTTTTATCACAGCTTTCATATATTAAAAAAGTCTCCTCCAGAGATGAAGCTTATTGATGAAATAAAACCTAGTCACTATCATCTGACCCATGTTCTGAGCCTCTATCTGAGGCCTCATTGTTGGATCCCTCTGGTTCCGATTCATTTCCAGAGCCTTGGCCAGAACCCTCATTATCAGATCCTCTCTCTGATTCGTGGTCTGATTCGGCACTTGGAGAAGCTGGGCGAGAGTCGTTCTCAGAAACTCCTGAGCGGCTTCTCCCTGACTGCACAGATTCATTGTCAGACTGCTCAGAACCAGAGGGCCTTCTCTTTCTGGATGGCTGGTCACTGTCTGAGTCCTGATCTGACCGCTGTCTTCGTGGCCTCCGGGGACTGCCGGCCTCGCTGCCAGACTTGTTCTGGTTCTCATCAGAATCACTCTCTGATGAGGCACGTTTCTTTCGCTGTTCGTCCTCGTCTGAGTCACTGTTGCTGTTGCTGTTCCTGGGATGTCTGGCAAAGATGATCATTGGTTAGAAGCTGAGGATTCTGGCTAACTGGGGCCTTGATGAGCAGAGAATGTACTTTTAAAACATAAGGGCATTTAATATTCTATTTCTTGACCTAAGTAGTGGTTACACAGGTATCATTTTGTGATACTTGTTTTGTGTACTATTCTGTAAATGTGATATATTTCACAATTCAAAAAGGTTTAAAAAGGAAAAAAAGATAAGGCACTTTAGCCATAAGTCAAAATATAAACCGGGAGGGTGATTCACTGGGCACTTTTAATCAGAATGAAGCATTTCCCAATTTCATATATAAAATTATGAAAAGGAAGGGATACATTTGTTTATCTTTGTAAGCAAATTAACAGCAACAAAGGTGAAATCCAGGATCTCAACTGGCTTGAAGACTTTGAAGAATTAACCCTTTTCCAAAGGCAGAAAAGGGTTTCAAAGGACATTTCCCTGTCCTATTGCCATCGGTGCTAATAGGTACCTGAAGAGTGAGGTCATTATTCCTGTCCTAAGATTTGCTACTGCACTAGGTCCCCTCCACCATGACCAGACTTGCTCAAGATAGGGAACTGGGGCTAAAGGGGCCCTTTGGTTTATTTGCCTTTGCTCCCAAGCTCTCCCCTCTACTTCTCAGTTGATATGTGAAGGAAAGGGGAAGTCATGCTTATGCTTAGAATGGTGGCAGCACCCTCAGAGTCTTGGTCTCCTGGAGGCTCTGAGGAAAGAACATTCCCTTAACCACTGTGACCGCTCCTTTGGAGCAGACACACTTCTCTGGCACCTTCCTTAGTTCTGGTTTTCATGACAGATATTCCAATAAAGGAATACTGAATCCCAGAGTTCGGTCTAGGAACGGTGAGGGAGGTGAAATATATTACTCTCTTTCTGTATACATATTAAAGACCTGTGGGTCTTCCCTGGGATCCAATTCACTCCATTCCATCTCACCAAATAAGCAAACACACTTTATGATGGTCAGGACAAAGCTTAATTGATGCAAGTGGCTCAAACAAAC
Source organism: Macaca fascicularis (assembly GCF_037993035.2). Lineage (NCBI taxonomy): Eukaryota > Metazoa > Chordata > Mammalia > Primates > Cercopithecidae > Macaca > Macaca fascicularis. The sequence continues at coordinate 55,036,840 of NC_088388.1, forward strand.
TTGGCCTTGACCTCAGGTACAGATTTGGAAGCCACTCAGCATCTCACAATGGACCTTTCTGCCAACACATTTAACAGTGCTCAGTCTTTGAAAACCATGTATTTCATTACACTGATCATGCACGTCTCTAAACAGACCTGGATAACACCATGGGGACAAGGGCTAAACAGTGCTTTACAGAAAAACAATCCAGATGTGTCAGCCGGTGCCTTCAGAGAAAAAGGGAACTGCAGATCTTTTTTGTTTTTGTTTATTTTGTTTTTATAAAATTTCTGTAGTGATGGAGTCTCACTGTGTTGCCCAGGCTAGTCTCAAACTTCTGGCCTCAAGTGATCATCCTGCCTCAGTCTCCCAAAGTGCTGGGATTATAGGCGTGAGCCACCTCACCTGGCCAGAACTGCAAATCTGGTTCTTTATAGATTACCACCATATGAGTCCAATCTCCACCAGAAGCCTTAGCCTCCTCAACATGCTAACCTCTGCCTCAGGAATCCCAATTCTTCTAAGACTCAACTCAAACACCCTTTCTTTTAGAAAAAAAACATCTCTTACAACTCCTACCATCACCCAAACTCAAGACTAGGTATGGCTCCTGGAGAGCAATAATGCAAATTTACACGATAACATTAATCCAACTATAATGTGGGTTTTTTGTTGTTGTTGTTGTTTTTGACAAGTCTCACTCTGTCGCCCAGACTGGAGTGCAGTGGTGCCATCACGGCTTACTTCAACCTCTGCCTCCTGGTTTCAAGCGATTCTTGTCCCTCAGCCTCCCTAGCAGCTGGGATTACAGGAACACACCACCATGCCTGGTTAACTTTTGTATTTTTAGTAGGGATGGGGTTTCGCCATGTTGGCCAGGCTGGTCTCAAACTCCTGGCCTCAAGTGATCCACCTACCTTGGCCTCTCAAAGTGCTGGGATTACAGGTGTGAGCCACTGCACCCAGTCTACAACATGGTTTTGGTTTATCTGTTCTTCTCCACTGCCTCTGAAGCAGAAATTCCTTGGAGAATTTATGGGCCTATCTTTTCTCTCTGTATTACCAGCACTTATACTATCTCACACACTGGATGTTCAAATGTCTGTTGAATGAATAAATGAAAACAATGGCTACAGAAGAACACAGTGTAGTACAGTATTAAGAGACCTGGTTGAGAAATCCAAATGGGGGACAACTTGAGCTTGAGGGGCAAGTTTAGGACAAATGATTTTATGCTTCACTGGGTGGGCCACGAACTAAAGAAGAGCCTCGCGGAAGGAGTCTAGGATAAGTCCTCCACGGAGCAGGTACTGTTGACTTACCACTGCACAACAGGGGAGGAAACAGTCAAGAAATAGGCTCTCTCTCAACACGGAGAAACCCTGTCTCTACTGAAAATACAAAATTAGCCGGGTGTGGTGGCGCACGCCTGTAATCCCAGCTACTCGGGAGGCTGAGGCAGAAGAATCGCTTGGACCCAGGAGGTGGAGGTTGTGGTGAGCCAAGATCGTGCCATTGCACTCCAGCCTGGGCAACGAGAGCAAAATTCCATCTCAAAAATAAATAAATAAATAAACAAATAAATAAAAAGAAATAGCCTATCTCCATATGACCAGGACTTGGCTACCTGTAACACTTTTAGTATGTCAACAGTAGGGCAGCAAAATGATACATTTCATTTAGAAGGGTGTCATCTAGGAAATTTCAGCTAATATCTATGAAGAAATGAGATTTCAAAAAAGGTTTTCTTCTTTGAGAGAAAAGATGTAGTAGGACAAAATGACAAGTTAAACTTTCTTCCAGCTCTCAGATTCTAAGAAGCTGCGGAGAAGACATTTCGGCACAGCAACACTCCCAGTTATCTATTTCCTCCAATTTTCAAGTCTGTCCCCACCCCTCTTATTATTTGTAAATAAAAAAAAAGAAAAGTATATTTTTCTAGTATAGACAGGCAGATTAGTAATCACTTTTGATTTATCTACATCATGAGAAGAATTTACAAAGAGAAAATATCCTACCCTTCATCAGCAATTTTAAGTTTATCTTCATCCGAAGAGTCATCACTTGATGAAATTATGGCTTTGGATTTTATTTTTCCCTTCATTGATGGAGGCAGACGTTCTGGCTTGGGCTAAAGAATGTCAAACATAATAGATTTGTCAAGACGCTTACATTAGGCCATCTTGTTAAATTGGGTTTGCATTACAATGATACAATCAAACAGCCACTGATGAACTTTGAAAACAAGCATTCGTGCTTGAGAAAGCTGCAAGGAAAGAATGTATTCTAGTGCAATCTTTCATGTCTACTAGGGGACAGAAAAACACAGTACTATAAACTTACAGCCTTTTTCTTCTCTGCTCTTGGTGGACGTCGTTTTTTCTGTTTGGGGCCATTTTCTGTTTCATCATCATCAGATCCTTCTTCTCCCTTCGGAAGTCTTAAATAGTGAACACCAAAAGAGTTTGTCAAGAGCCTACCTATAAAGTTCCAGACTACTTTGCCATTAAATTATTATTCATTCTGAATCCTCTTCCATATGGGTGCTGTCCTCAATCATACTGTACACTCCTCAAGGGCAGAAGATATAACTTACTCTTGCTGCACGTGGCTCAGAAATCTGTAAAATGATGTATTTATGCAATGTCTGCTGATTAATTTAGTCACTGCTGGGGTCTCATTAATTTGCATTTGAATCTTGCACTTGGTGGAGTGATAGAGAACATGAGAAAAGACACAGGCTCCAGACTTCAACATCTTTCCCCTCCTCTTCCTTCTTTCCCAACTACTGATTCCAGGCCTGCTACTAATATCCTCACCACAGCTTCAATTTCACAAGTCTGTGTCTTAATGAATTATCAGGTTCTTTCCCAAATACAGTCGGCCAAGGGTTGGGAAGGGCAGTCTAGGGGTAAGATAGCTGAATGGAGGTTCCTGGACTCCAGGATAGCACAATAAGAGAAGGACAAATTAGCTTAGGAGGCACCTCCACATAAGAAATGGGTAGGGCATCCTTGATCTTAACAGCAGAGAACACTGAGCGGTTTTAAAGGTGCTTTCACACACATTCACATCTTATGCATTGAGCAAAAACCATGAAGTAGGCATTGCTGTTACCAACGACAGAGAGGAAACTGAAGCTTAGTGATTTTTCCAACATTGCACATGCACAGTTAGTGTGGACACAATCCAGGTCTTATTCTAAATCACAAGTTTTCCAATAAATATTTAGAGACACAAGAAAGGCAATTATGACTAACTTGTAGCTCTTAGAAGGAAAGCTGTGGAGATGTATGGAAATCCCAGGTACTCAGTGGATTTTGTACTGGGGTCTATCTTAGGATTAAAGTAGGAAGTGGGGGCACAAAAAGCTTCACTGTTTGGATCAAGTGTTCATAAATTCTAAACATCAAAAGATTCAGAAGGTAAAAGGTCTTTCACCACTTTTACGAGGTTACTTAAAACACATTAATGATGACATTACCTTCTCCTCTTTTTCTTCTTTCTCTCACCACCCTCCTCATCTTCACCTTCTTGTTCACTGCCACTACCCTTTCTTCTCTTCTTCTTTTTGGATATAGGTAGGTCATCATCAGTGTCATCATTGACAAATTCATCAAACTCTCCTCCCTTCTTAGAACGCTAAAATCCAAACAAGCCTACAGTTAGTTATTTCGTGGTTGGTGGAATGTGGTTAGAATGCTAAGGTACAGAAAGGGGCCATATCCTATCAGTCATTTGACAATGAAGGATTTTTTTTTTTTTTTTTTTTGAGATGAAGTCTCACTCTTTTGCCCAGGTGGGAGTGCAGTGGGGCAATCTCGGTTCACTGCAACCTCTGCCTCTTGGGTTCAAGTGATTCTTGTGCCTCAGCCTCCCGAGTAGCTGGGACTACAGGCATGCATCACTATACCTGGCTAATTTCTGTACTTTTTAGTAGAGATATGGACCACGTTGGTCAAGCTGGTCTCAAACTCTTAACCTCAAGTGATCTGCCCACCTCGGCCTCCCAAAGTGCTAGGATTACATGCATGAGTCACGGTGTCTGGCCCGAATGATCTTTTACTAAGTCACGTGGAAAAGGTTCTTGGCTAGGCCCATATTTTAAAGACTTCTAATTGAGATAAAAGTCTCAACCGGTTAAAACTTTGCAAAAATCAACTATTTAAAAGACAACTACAAGGTAAAATATACTTAGCTAACCTTGGAATGCATTGCTAAATACTGGATACCATTGAAATCATTCTCTGTGTTGGAAGACTGTCTCTTAACAAAAGAGGAAGTCAAAACTAGTAAGTACAGAAGGAATTTAACCAATTATCCTTATTTCTCAAAGCCAAAGACAGAGACTGAGGTCACTCGTGCTAGCAGGAATTATATCTTACCCGTCCACCACCACCACCTCTTTTCTTCTCTTTTGTTGCTTCAGTCTCACCAGTAAACATAAGAATATTTTTGGTCTTCTCCACATACTGGGCCCGCTGTTCCAAAAGTTTCTTTTGCTCTTCCTTTTCTCTGAGACGTTTCTCTTCCTATGAGGAAAATTGGTAGAAAAGAAACACCACTGAAAATTTTCTTATGATGAAAAATTAATGGCTACCATCCTAAGTAGAAGACTTCTTTTTTTTTTTTTTTTTTGAGATGGAGTCTCACTCTGTTGCCTGGACTGGAGTACAGTGGTGCAATCTCGGCTCACAGCAACCTTGGCCTCCTAGGTTCAAGTGATTCTTCTGCCTCAGTTTCCCAAGTAGCTGGGATTACAGATGTGTGCCACCACTCCTGGCGAATTTTTGTATTTTTAGTAGAGACAGGGTTTCACTATGTTGGCCAGGCTAGTGTTGAACTCCCGACCTCAAGTGAGCTGCCCTCCACCCACCTCAGCCTCCCAAAGTGTTGTGATTAGAGGCGTCAGCCACCACACCTGGCAGAGGACTTTTTTTTTAAACATACAAAGTGTATGCATGCACACAATTAATTCCAGTATAACTGGAAAATACAAGATACCTGTTCTTTAAGAAGTTTCTGCCTTAACAGTTCCTTTTCTTGCTCTTGCTTGGCCCGCAACTCCCGCTCTTCTTCATCTTGTTTGCGTGCCCGGGCCACATGGTACTGGGCCTGGCTCAGTAAGTCAGAACACTGCCTAGAACATTTCAGGTTTAGAGAAACATGACTGCAACTACTATATTGAAAAACTCAGCACATCTATTTTCCTTACACAAATTAAAAAATCTGAAGCAGGACCATTAGCTGATCTATGTGAAGTCTTTTTTCTTTAAATGTTTTTTTCTTTTTTTTTTTTGAGACGGAGTTTTGCTCTTGTTGCCCAGGCTAGAGTGCAATGGTGCCATCTTGGCTCACCGCAACCTCTGCCTCCCGGGTTCAAGCGATTCTCCTACCTCAGCCTCCTGAGTAGCTGGAATTACAGGTGTACACCACCACGCCTGGCTAATATTGTATTTTTAGTAGAGACGGGGTTTCTCCATGTTGGTCATGCTGACCTCGAACTCCTGACCTCAGGTGATCTGCCCACCTCGGCCTCCCAAAGTGCTGGGATTACAGGTGTGAGCCACTGCACCCAGTCAAAAAAAATAATTTACTTTTGCATTACACATCCCACACTATACCAATGTATGAAGTCTTAATTAGCAAAATTAACTTAGTTTATTATAAGCCAATACTGCCAACTATGTTAAGTTTCCAAACTATAAATGTCCTCTGAAAGCACAGCTAAAAAGATTTCCAACATTATCTTTCCATATAACTCAGAGTCGTGAATTTTATCTTGACTAGGCTGACACAGCTGACATAAGTAAAATAGAAAAGTATTTCCCCCACAACTCAAGTACTTGTTCTAAGGCAATTTGCCCAGTTCCCTCAAGGGAAAAAATCCTGGTAAAGATTACAAAGTCCCCAAGAGAAGTGTGAAAGACCGACCTGTGGAAGGTCAGGAACCTCTGTTCCCTACTGTGTCACTTTCCCAGCCCATGCAAATATCACTGCCTCACCCAAAGTCACCTTCCATAAATAGTAACATTACCTGGCTTCTGTAGCAGCAAGGGCCAAATCAAATCTCATTTTATCTCCCACTTTACTCAAATAACTGAAGTATCTAAATGAAATGAAAAAATACTTTACTTTAAAAAAAAGAGATTGTAATGAAATAAAGCCCTTAAAAAATTTAATCTGTTCTACAAAATCTGAGAATAGGTTTGCATATTAACTGATTTACACAAATTTATGCCACTCATTACATTTAATAGACACGTTCATCAAGATGGTCTAAGTTATATTTAATATTATCAGTAAATTCACAAATAACCACAAATCAATTCAAGCAACGACAATTTACTAAACATGAAATTTACTAAATATGTCAGGACGGAGGTTAGGGGGCTCAGGCCATGAAAGCACTTATAATTTACCAGGCAAGGCAAGAATTGTTAAACAAGAATACAAATAAAGTTGGACAAAACCTGAATAGATGACAGGTTTTAATTTCACCACACACTGAATCACCATATAAATACTATATGGTTAAATAAATTTTGAGCTGAACTGAATAAAACTATTAAGCATTATTTAAGAGGCAAAACCTGAATCCTAGTTCAATGAAAATCAACATCCCATTAAAAGACACATTGGTGTAAAATGGAAAACCAACGTTAAGTGTCTAAAAAATTTCACATGTGTAAAATGCTGGGTCACATTACTGTCAGATTAATGAAAAATCTATGGCAAGTTTGCAAAGCTAGCCAGTCAGTCCTACAGGTTGAGCTACAAGATCCAAATCTGGCAGGATCCTGACTATAGTCTGGCACCACCTGGTGGCAGCAGCTGTCTGCTTTGGCTTAACTATTGCTGGAATGATTCTAATAGACCACCTTTAGAAGTAAGTGATTTTCAGCAGCTTGAGACAAATGGCTTTAAACAAACAAAGTATTTCAGACAAAATCGGGAGCATTCATGATGGTATGGTCACAGACCAAACAAAGCATTTAATAGGTTGTTTCTACAAAATCTTTACCTATGTGCAAGCTCCAGTTCTTTCACAGCATTAAGTACTTCCTTCAGATTACTTTTTTCATCTTTCAGGACAGAGGTAGCTAATCTTTGTAGGACCAAGGCCACATTAAACATAAGAACTGTATCACTGGGTGCCACATGTCTAGCCTGTGAATAAAAAATAAATATTTCATATGGTCAAGTGACATGAAAAGGATTTTAGACAGCAGGGTATTATTAAGTAGTAGGTATGTGAATATGCATAACAAAAAATTAAAAAATACAATGTAGCACAGAAATGGATGGGAATAATAGCTCTCCTTTTTACCTTTAGCAAAGTCTGTTTGCATTCCTGTAACTTGCCACACTTGAAGAGGGCCCGTGCCAAATAGAGCACAACTTCAGTGTTTTGGTGCTTATAGAACTTTCTGAGGCAGTTTTCATACTACAAAAAAGGAAAAAAGTTAATTAAAACACAACAAAGAATAAATGACATTTTCATTTTGTAGCAAAATGGCACTGCAATTTTAAAGCTCTGTAAAAAGGTATTTTACCCTTTGAATGGTTAATTCCAAAGAATAACTTGGGGAATGATTTTTGACATTCATCAGGATACATTTTGATAACATAAAAATCTGACCATTAGAAAAACTAGATGCTTGAAATGATTTCTTTCCATTTGAAATGTGGACCAACACTGAAAGAAGGGAAAGCCTTTTTCATATTTTTAGCAATACTATCTAGAATCAGCTTATTGACCACTGACTAGAAATCATATACCTGTGTCCTTTGGGTTTTACTGTCTATACCTTTCTTAACAATTGGCAGAACATACCTACTGGCAATGAGTACAAGGAGTCTTACAGTTCTGATTGTTAACTTCTTGGTAAAACCAATACAATACTAGTGTTATTTGTGACATGAACATAGTACTTTTTGACCATGTAATACCTCTTGTCATAGGTAAGACCTTTTTCATGAAAAATGGTTAAGACAGGTTTTTCCTGAATATCCCTAGTAATTTGCATTTATAAAAGGCAACATTATCATTCAGCAGATCAGGAAGGCCAACCTCACAAACCACAGCCTCTGAAGCTACCATATACAATCTGGGTTCTGTGAGTTTCTGTGATTATCGACTTTCCAGTACTCTGAATACTGATAATAACCCACCCATTTTAGAAAAAGGTAAACCACTTCTCAGAGCCTGGATTGCTCTTTTCTTCTACTTTTTGTAAGCTTTTCCTTTCTGACCATAATATATCCCAGAGAGCTGAAGATCTTTTTTACTTTTTAATGTTATGGATGCTGAGTATGACTTTTATTTCAAACTCAAGCACTCAACAAATGTAAGCATAAAAAAAATCCTACAGTCATTAAATCTTATCCCTGTTTTCTTCTTTCTTTTTTTTTCCCGAGACAGAGTCTTGCTTTGTCACCCAGGCTGGAGTGCAGTGGTGCGATCTCGGCTTACTGCAACCTCCGCCTCCCTGGTTCAAGCAATTCTCCTGCTTCAGTCTCCCCAGTAGCTGGGATTACAGGCACGTGCTACCATGCCCAGCTATTTTTGTATTTTTAGTAGACAGGATTTCACCAAGTTGGCCAGGCTGGTCTTGAACTCCTGACCTCATCATCCATCCACGTCGACCACCTCGACCTCCCAAAGTGCTGGGATTACAGGTGTAAGCCACCATGCCCGGCCCGTTTTCTTTTAAATAAGTCATTTAACCTTTCTGAAACTCACAGTTCAGTTTCAGAAACTGAATACACAAATGAATATTAAATCCTACTACTTAACTGGGTATTACTAATATGCTAGGCATGCTAGTGCCAAGTAGTTTTCATACTGGATCCTCACACAATTCTATGACGTTAGGGTACAATTATCTCCATTTTATAGATAGGAAAACTGGCTCAGAAGGGATGTCCTTTGCCTGAGGCATGTAATTAATGGTGGAACCAGGACTTCCATCTCTGTCTGGATACCAAAGCCTGGCCTTAGCATTATATAATTATAAATCTCTAAATAGACACAGTATCACAAGAGATAGCATGCAGGCCAGAATGGCTAAGAAAATATCTGCTCAACAACGAACAAGATATAAAAATATCTTGAAAGAGAAGCTATTACCATCTGAACAGCGCTGATGTACTGCTTTTGCTCCACATAGATGTGTGCTAAGTTCAACCATACATCACTAATATCTGCTGTTGCTTCTCTTACTTGGGCAAATACATCACGAGCTTCACGAAAATATCCTTTGTGGGCCAAAACAGCTCCTAAAGATATAAAAAGGTTCACACTTAAGAATTTTCTAGTTGGAGCCAGAAAAACAACTAAAAATTATATTTTAAAACAACTACATTCATCACATTTTAAGAAAAATTCTGATTTACAAACATTCCTCTGAAAGTATTCATTTAAGACAAATTGTTATAGGTACTCAAGTTTTATAATCACCTATGCCATTGGCAGCATACAGATTCTTTGCATCATTTCTGAGTACTTGTTTGTAGATGGCCAAAGCACGATCTTGATGACGCTTTTCCTATAGAAACAAGCACTCTTAAGATTCAAACAAGAAAGTAGAGTATCAGTTTTGTTTAAAAGGACAAAAAGAGATTACCTTTTCTCGATCTCGGGTGGGCTGATGTAAAGTTTGGAGCCACACGTTGCCAAGGGCTAGCATAGAATAGGTGTCACTCTGTGTGGATGGCTGTTTTAATATCCTCTCAAACTTCTTCTGTCCGGGACCCCATTCTTGTTTTGCCAAATGAAGATTGCCAATCAAAGACCAAGCATCTGGATGATCCTGAAACATACATATATGAAGAAGGAAAATCTGCAGTTTAGTTTGAGATAGATCAATCATCTTCCCACAACAGTTGATTACTGAAGAGGTTTACAAGCTATATTATGACAGTGGTTTTCTTTCTTTTGTTTCTTTTTTTTTTTTTGCATGGCAATCCAAATTTATTGAACTACTGATGCTAAGTTATACAAAATTGTACCACTTTAATTAAGGCTTTCAGTTTACATTTGGCCACCTCAAAGTAGTTGTAACATTAGGTTGGTCAATTTAAATACTGTGGCTCCCTGTTGGATAGACACACAATCTTTACATCCAAACATTAATGCATACAAAGCAACAAGGCATTGTTAAATAAAACAGCAATACTTACTGCAAATTAGGCCTTGTGACCAATTACATAAGATTAAAATTACTTCCCCACATTCACATCCATAGTACTCGTCCACCATTTAAAATCTCAACCAAAACATTACACATGTGAAACCATCACTAACAGGCAAAAATACTAAACCTGTATATTTGGTATTGCAAATACACTTATGCATGAGCAAGCAAGGGATTCACAATGAGAATCTACAGCTGCAGAAGCCTGAAAATGATTTACAAAAATTGTTAAATCATTAAAAAATTGTTTGAAAATACACACTTCTTGTTGTAGACCCCCACATAACAGTGGTTTTCAAACTGAGAGTTGATACCCATTAGTGAGTTGTAAAATCAATTTAGTTAGTATTCAGTTATCTGCATAGTAAATGCAACAGAATGGAATAAAGTAAAAATATCAGTGTGTCGTCCATTGGCAAAAGCAAATAATGATTTGTGAAACTTTCATTTCAGTTGTTTGTCTACATACACATTTGTGTGTACTAGGCTATGATGTGAAATCTATTTCTTTTTGTGGGCCCTCAAAACGTTTAGATGACCTCTATGGTTCCATCCAAAATCCTAAGATACTATGATCCTATAAAGTTCTCTCATATGGTACTAACTAAACTGAAAGTGAAGTAAACTAGAGTAAACACAGGAGCCAGGTCACATTTGTTGAAGTGGAGTGAAGGGACAGGATGGGGGAAGGGAAGAAAGAACAAGGAAGACAATAGGAAAGATTTATATAAAAAACATGGTCCCTGTTTATAACATGATTAATAATGCAACCTAATACATTCTTTAGTATCTAACGAGTGAATGAAAACAAAACAAAACAAAAAGATGGCAAAACCAGGAAGATGTAGCCATTAAAAGGAAAAACTGATTTATGGGGAAGGAAAAGTGAAAATAATTATTTCTCAAACCTAAGAGTTAATATTACCAACCTGATTAATCTGAAGAGCTTCCTTAAACCAATCTGAAGCCTCATAAAAGTTTCCTTTGTCTCTAGCCATGGCTCCTAGGCGCAAATAGCCTGAAAACATATTTAAAAGATTTTATATCCCAAATATTAGCTATAAAGTATCATAATTTTAAAGTCGTACTTTTGAAACAAATTTTTTTCATTAATACAGCCATACAAGAAACATAAAAGTCCCAAAGGTCAATAATCAATCATCAATCCAACAAGTTAAAGAATAATTTTGTCACCAACTAGACTTACTGTCTGAAATCTAAGACTTACCTCTGCCACTCCACTCCCAATTCTAGGTCCCTGGTCTAAGTCCTTATCTCAAGCTAAGTTATTTAAAAAGCTTGGAACTGGCCCATTTCTAATTTCTCTCCAATGCACACCATTGTCAGTTACCTTTTTAAAAAAAAAGCTGCTTGTAATATGGCAAAATAGTGAAAGTCTGATGAATAGGTATTACTACTTAGAAGACCTGGGCTCTAACTGGGGTTCTTCCATTAAATAACAGTGAAGTGCTACACAAATGTAAGTTGTTGTTTTCTCTAGGAAATGTCACTTCTCTAAAGAAACCAATAATGGTTCACTACTGCCTATCAAATCAATTCAAATTCAGTCTGGCATTCAACTGAAATCTTGCTTATTTTAAATCACTTTTGCATCCATAACAGCATGACAGGCACTAAGTTAATAGCTCCCGATATGCCGGGCATGGTGGCTCACGCCTGTAATCCCAGCACTTTGGGAGGCCATGGTGGACAGATCACCTGAGGTCAGGAGTTCCAGACCAGCCTGACCAATGTGGCAAAACCCCATCTCTACTAAAAATACAAAAATTAGTTGGGCGTGGTGGTAGGCCCCTGTAATCCCAATTACTCAGGAGGCTGAGGCAGGAGAATTGCACCAACCCGGGAGGCAGAGATTGCAGTGAGCCGAGACTATGACATTGCACTCCAGCCTGGGTGACAGAGCAAGACTCCATCACACACACACACACACACACAAAAAGCTCCTGATTTACTAGAGTGAAAACATCATGCTTTAGGTTCTTTTTAAAGAAAGTACAAAAATAAAAACAAAAAACCCTCATACACACAAATAAAATTAAGTACCCTATGTAAATTATTATTATTTAAAATATAAAGATGGGATCTCGCTATTGGGATTGCTTAGGTTGGTCTCGAACTCCTGGACTCAAGTGATCCCCCTGCCTTGGCCTCCCAAAGTGCTGGGATTCCAGGCATGAGCCACTATGCCAGGCCTAAATTATTTTTTAATTAAAAGCTTTCCATATTCTACAATGTATAGGTTGCAAAACTCAAATTAGGACATTTTAGTAATAATTATTTCAAGGAAAAGCACTTCTCTTTCTCTATAAACATTGCAAAAATGTTCATATGAAATCAAAACAGGATGTTTCAAAGGTAAATGCATTATCAAATACGCCAAGGAGTTGTTAAAAGCCTAACAAAAGTAGTTGACCCACTGAAGATAGCGTAGTCATTGAAATATGGTCCAGTTGGTTTTAGTTGCTTATTTATAGCACAAATGTAAGTAAAGCTGCACCTTTGTTTTAAGGCCACAAATCTGCCCTGGAGAAATGGGGACATCAGAACCTTAAAAATTTTTGACTATCAAATCTAAATTTTTTTTCAGGCTAAATTTTTGCTGCTCTTGTGGGAATGAAGGGATTTCATTACATAAAGAAGTTTAAAATCCTTACAGTCAACATAATTAGGATGTTCCCGTAAGATGTTTTTATACAGTTTTTCTGCTTCATGGAATTCACACATCGCCTCATATAGCCTGGCGAGGTTGTATGATGTGGTCACGGAAATGGCGTTATAGTAATGCTCATCATGTTCTGCCTCTGCTTTTGCACGGTCCAATGATGCCAAAAAATATTTCTATGAGAAAGAAAAATCACAGTTAAAAGACTTAGTTTATACACTTTTTAAAAAGCCGTGCATTCAACTTGATTCAGTATAAAATAAGGAAATATTTCTATTTTCCTACCTTAGCCTCCCCTAGGTTTCCAAGTCTAAAATGGAGGGCACCCACATTATTGAGAATCTCTGGGGGGACATCGGCCTGCACTTTCTCCTGCAGGATTCGTGTTGCTGTTCCATAGGCTGAAAGGGCACCCTGTATCATGATTGACAGAAAAAGGTATAAGTGGAAGAGAAACACTACACCAGGCTTACAAAAAACACATCATGTGGGAGATTAAAAAACATGACTCAAACACCTGTATATCAGTCTGTTCCAAGATTTGTGCCAATTCAATCCAAGCTTCAACATCATCGGGATACTGTTCCGTGACCTTCTTCAAATGGCCCTGGGATAAAAGAGATTGTTAAGCTGAAGTATTCCATGAATAGGTTGTCAAAATTAAAAGTGGGGGCTATTTAAGTTTGTTTAATAAGTCCATTGTTTGTTATCTAAACTGGAACAAGCTCAGCTAACAAAACTGTTTATATCATATTTCTACTAGCAGTAACAGGAAATGAGAAATGGAAGTTTTGGGATAACTAACAGTAAACAGCTAAGATTTTAAAAAAAAGACGTACCTTGGCAATATCTCGTTTTTCTTGATCTTCTGAGGCAGCATACAGAGAGCCAAGAATTTTCATAGTTTCATAATTATTAGGATAAGCTTTCAAAACCTTCTCAAAGCATTGAGATGCATTTTCTTTGTCACCTCGATAAATATACATTTGTCCCAAACCAAAAAACGGGAGCACAAAAGAGGAAGAGGCAAACTGTGTGGCTTGATAATAGTACTGAAAAGCTTGGTCATAATCTTCCTAAAGAATGAAAATAAAACAAGACGAATATGAACAGAAGTATTGGAAAGACTTAAAACACCATAAGTAAAAAGATTAGACATTTAGAGAAGTTATAAAATTACCTGAACATGGAATGATCTAGCTAGCTGATAGCAGCTCTCTGCTTGCATAGCCTCCACTTCTGTATTATGGAATGCATGGAGGGCCAGATGCTGGACTTTACTATAATCCTGAACGAAGATCAGAAAGTCAAATGAGTGAACTCGTAAGACTAGCTTGCATAGCTGTTTTATCTTAGACTAACATTTCATTTACCTGTAAGATACATTTCCATCTTCTCCATAAATAATTGCCTTTCAGTGCTATAACAGTTATAGCCTAATCAATAACTCACTATGAAAGGGTAGTATGTTTCTACAGCCAGAGAGTAAAGCACTGTGGTTAGTCTAAGGTCACGTAGCTATTAACCACAGTGCTTTACTCTCTCTGGCTGTAGAAACATATGCTCCTTTCATAGTGAATTATTGACTTTAGACTATTAACTCTTCCTCAATTTACCCATCCACAAAATGGGAATAAGATTACCTACATCATAGAATTACTGTGAAGATTACATAAGTAAATTCATAAAATGCACTTTTTTTTTATTTTTTTTTTGAGACAGGGTCTCACTCTGTCACATGGGCTGTAGTGCAATGGTGCCACCATGGCTCACTGCAGCCACGACCCCCCAGGCTCAAGTGATCCTCCCACCTCAGCCTTCTGAGTAACTGAGACTACAGGTATGTGCCACCATGTCCAGCTAATTTTTAAAATTTTTTGTGGAGATGAGGTCTCACTATGTTGCCTGTGCTGGTCTTGAAACCCTGGGCTCAAGCAATCCTCCCACTTCAGCCTCTCAAAGTGCTGGGATTACAGGCATGAGCCACTACTCTCAGTAGATTTAGTATTTTAAGAAACCTAAAATACCACTGCTTCTACAGAATTAGTGGCAACTTAAAAAATACAACATGATCAACATGCAAAATAAACAAAACCGTCAGTGACTCCTTGTTCCCTACATAGTATGTCCAAATTCTGATATTACACAAATGCTCCACTATCTGAATCCAAAGCATTGCCTACCATAAAAATATTATATACTATTTCATAGATATGTGTGTCTTTCCTTTTTCAACTCTCTGGTGACCTCTTCCTAAAAACCTAGTTCAAAAGCTCTGCAGCCTTCGTGAAAATTCACCTTAGCCACCTGACCACTTCCTCATTTCTCTACCATAAATGAGTAGATACCTTTATTTTTACACTTACATTTGTTTACATGGCTGCTTTTTCTATGAAACTGAACTCCCTGAGTACAGAAACCATGTTTTACTCATCTCCGCATCACCACCACAGTGTTGGGTACAGTATGTAGGGGTCAATAAATATTAAGCAAATAAATGAATAAACAAACGTATGTACCCCCACGTAACTAATACAACAAACTCTATAATTTGGAGGGGGGGAAAATCTGACATTTTCAAGTTTCTTTCCAAGTTTAAAAAAGAAATAAAATATCAATTGCAGTATAGAAAAACAAAAATCAGAATTTAAAAATAAATGATTTCTACCTTTTTGAAGAAAAAGTGATTTGCCAAGTGGTTCAATACCATAGGGTTGCTAGGATCAATAGTATAGGCTCTGGAAAGAAGCTGGACGCCATTTTTAATGGAATCAGCCTAAAAGAAAACATTGCAACAAGGTGGAGTGAAAACAATACTAAATCAGCACTTTTCAAAGTTTTCTTCAGTCACAAGAAATAAGGTTATAAACCCTAAGATCAGACACTAAAACAGATTAGAAGCCTCTTATGATTTTTAAATATCTGTATTGCATTTGTAATTAAATCTCCCTTTTAATCCTTAATTTTTTTGTGTGTCACTTTTTTTTCCCTCTTTATTTTCTTGTTCAGTTCTTGCTTGAGACTTACCTACTTTATTAGTCCCTGCTCCTACTTCTCCCACAAAAAGCCACCTTTGTTTTTATTTATTTATATTCATTTTTATTTTTTTCCAGACAGGATCTCACATGTTGCCCAGGATAGAGTGCATTGGCATGAACACAGCTCACCGCAGCCTTGACCTCCTGGGCTCAAACAACCCTCCTGCTTTGATCTCCCAAAGTGTTGGGATTATAGGTGATAGCCACCATGCCTGGCCTTTACCACCTTTGGTTTTATTGAACCGAGCTGTTTTCTTCATGTGGCTGATACTGGTGGATTACCCAACAGCCATTTTATCACTTATCCTGCTAACAGAATCCAGATTTTGTAGCCTGTGAAAATCTTTTGAGTTTACGAAGGAAAGCTCCCTTCCCCTCTTCCCCAGGCCTGGGGCATGAATCATGACTGACCTACACCAGTCCAGATAATCTATTCCTCTGGCCTAAGGTAGTGGTTCTCAACTGAGGATGAAGTCATGTTTGGTTATCACAACTGGAGGAATGCTACCGGCATTTAGTGGGTAGAGGCCAGGGATGCTGTTAAAATAAACATCCTACAATGGAAGGGACAGTTCCCCACAACAAAGAATTATCCAGCCCAAAATGTCAATAGTAATGAGGCTGAGAAACCTGGGCATACATGTTTTGGACAATTATATATAAAGGGAAGCATAATGGAGAGCTTCCTTCTCAATACAAGACAGGGCTTCTCTAAGAGAATGCCTTTTTATCCTTTCCCTTTCCTCCCTCTTTATAAGATCAATGTAATTAACGAGAAGCTGGAGATGCTGCATCCATCTTGTGACTATGAGGTGACAGACATGATGAAGAAAGGCTGCACATTAAGGAAGGGAGGACAGAATTATATAAAATCATAGGTTTGATGACAAGGAGCTATCAAATTTGAGACCTTTGACAACTGGTTTA
Source organism: Macaca fascicularis (assembly GCF_037993035.2). Taxonomy (NCBI): domain Eukaryota; kingdom Metazoa; phylum Chordata; class Mammalia; order Primates; family Cercopithecidae; genus Macaca; species Macaca fascicularis. Next base: position 55,053,669 of record NC_088388.1, read on the forward strand.
GTGAACAGTAAAAGCCCTTATGTTTAAAGCACTGAGATGTGTTTTTTGTTACTTGCAGTGGAAGCATTCCAAACTGATATACAAGTCTACAACCCCTTATCTGAGATTCTGAAATCTAAATGCTCTAAAAAACAAGTTTTGTTTTTTTTTTTTTTTTTTTTTTGGTAATCTTGGAGCAAACTCATTTGGTGGCAATACTACCTGAATTGTAACACTATCCTACTAGTGTGAACAGTCTATCATTTTGCCACACAAATGTAAGTTTGCTTTTGGGGTAGTGCCCCAATAACTGGGTATTATACATTACAAAGTATAGGTACCTTTCTGTAATCTGTAGTCTTAATTTCTAAGACACATCTGGCTCCGAGAGTTTTAGGTAAGAGGCTGTGGGCTTGACAAAGCAGTTAGAAGCTAGATACTTTTTTCACTTACATACCTCTTTATTGTTGAGTTCTAGAACAGCCAGTCCAACTAATGCTCCCACGCATTTGGAATTGAGTTCCAGGGCTCTGCTGAATGCCAGACGAGCTTTTTCCAGTTTGTTAAGTTTCACAAAGCAATGACCCATTCCTAAACGAACTTCCGCTATAAAATGAAGTCATTCAATTTGTTAAACTAGGGCATTTTTTAGGGTTCAATTACAAAAATGCTTAAACATTCTCTATTTGTGAGTTGCAAAATCCCCCAAATTAACCTCAGTATAACTACACTATAAAATCTTTTGATCAAGGAACTTGGTTTCCTTGGAGGCTACATCATACCACGTTCCAACCCTCTCCCCTATCACCGACACATTTCTCACCATAGAACAGAATACTATAATACTGGTATTTTTCTTGTCTTCTAACAATGCTGCTAACCATATCTTCAATTTCTCATTACTGAAGAATGATTTTTAAACAGAGAACAAAAGTTCCACTAAGACCTTAAATGTGACTGATTATGTGCACATACCATTGTTCCCTTCAGAGCTATGCTCACATGTGCTACCTCATTTCAAGACCATGCCAAAACACAAACAAGTTCCCATCTAAAGCCAATTGCCATACTGGTCACTAGATGCCCTCTTATCTATTTAAGGATACTGCTTCAGCAACCCTCCCCTATTTTTTCTCTCTACTGGATCATTCATTCTCATCTATACATAAACATTCTTCCATCTTATAAAAATCCTCTCTTGAATATCTCTTTCCAGTTGTCAATCATGTCTGTTCTTCCTTTGATAGCAAAACTCCCAGAAAGATCTAGCTACGCTTGCTATGTCTAATTCCTTTCCTTCCATTTTCTCTTGAATACACTCCAGTGAAGCTCTCACCCCACTATTCCAGTAAAACTGCTTTTATCAAGGTCACTATGGATTTGTATGCTGCTAAATCCAATGATCAATTCTGTCCTTATTTTACTTGGCCTAACAACAGAATTTGACACTGTTGGTCATCATCTTCTTTTGGAAACATTTTACATTTGCTTTTAAGGACAATGCACTTACCCTATTTTCCTCCTATACCTCTGGCTATTATCTTCTCAGTCTCCTTTGCGGATTCTTCCTTATTTTCCTTATCTCTTAATGCCAGAGTGCTCTAGGGCTCCACCTTCAGACCTCTTTTCTATTTGCACTCATTCACAGCTTTATACACTATCTATATGTTGATGATTTCAGCCCAGACCTCTTTCCTGAATTCCAGCCTTTCTGAGCTCTTTGTCAATTTTAAATAACGGGATTTGGAAAATATGATTAAGTATAGAGTTTACTGGGGTGCAAGCTGTGAGAATGGCCACTGGAAAAGTACTGACTCCAAATGAGTGATATCAGCATTTTCCAAAGTGAAAAAGTTAAAGTTTTAATTATTTGGGGGAAACAGAGAAGTTCTAGCAGGATTATAACATTTTAAAATATAACACCAGGTGCATATGTTACAGCAATTTGATTGGTTACAAATTGCTATATTCTAAAAAGATTATTTTATTGCTCCATGTGAGGGGGGTCTTATTTGTGGCACCATTTGATCTTAATTATTTACAGCAAAAAAAAAGGCAGAAATTGCAACTGCATGCCACGTGACTCAGATTGTATAGCCACATTCTTCTCAAGGCTCAGGATAAAGCTCGAAAAGCTTTAAGTTTGAACTGTTTAATTTGCCAACTTATATGTCTAAAAGGTATTTCAAACTTTTCATGTCTAAAACTAGTTCCACTTAAACTATTTCCCAAATATAATAAAATATAACTCTACTTTTCCAATTGCTTGTGCAAGGGAGTTATCTTTGACTCTTCCTCTCTGTTTCACACATCATATCTACTCCATCAGCTCTCCTTTCAAGACACGTGTAGAATCTGACCACTTGTACCAACTCCACTATTACCTCCCTAGTGTGAGCCACAATCACCTCTGACCTGCCTGCCTGCAGATGCCTTCTTCCTGCTCTCCCTGCTTCTGTCCTTGACCCCCTCCCCTTGAGCCCCACTCTAATCTCAACCCCAAAGCTCCAACAATCCTTTTAAATATAGGTCAGATCATGTCACTCCTCTGCCCAATGCCCTCCAATGGCTTCCCGTCTCTGTCGGTGTAAAAGCTAAAGTCCTTACAATAATCTGTGATGCCCTGTGTGATTAGTCAGTTCCTGGTTATAGTTTTGACCCCATTTCTTACTACTTCTCACCCCCACTCTTTCTCCATTCCAGATACAATGGCCTCCTTATTCTTCCCTAAACTTTCCTCTTTCCTCTGGACCTTTGTACCTTCTATGCTTTCTCTCTAGGAGTGGTCTTCTCCTATATATCTGCCTGGCTTCTGGTTGTTTTTTAGGTCTTCACACAAACGTTACTATCTCTGATGAGTTTCCTTGGTCATCCTTTCTAAGCAACTCCTGATGCTTCTCACACCCTTTTTCTGCTTTATTCTTCTCCTTAGCTCTTACTGGTAGCTTACACATCATACATATTTTACTATTTATCTTGCCCACTGAAAACTGAATTCCATGAAGGTAGGAACTTTTGTCTCTTTGGTTAATTGCTACATTCTCAGGGTTTAGAACTGTGCCTGTCACATACTCAATAAAAATTTGCTACATGAATGACATTTCGGAAAGAAAAATAATATAGGGCAAAAAGATTATATTATAATATACTATCCAGACTTTTTTTTTCTTGAGACAGGGTCTTGCTCTGTTGCCCAGGCTGGAGTGCCATGGCATGAACATGGCTCACTGCAGCCTCAAATGCCTAGGCTCAAGCAATCCTTCTGCCTTAGCCTCTTGTGTAGCTGTGACCACAAACACTATCATGTGCAGCTGATTTTCTATAGAGACGGGGGTCTCACTTTGTTGTGCAGGCTGGTCTCAAATTCCTGGGCCCAACAAGCAATCCTTCTACCTCAACCTCCCAAAGTGCTGCGATTACAGGTATGAACCACTGCGCCCAGCCCCTATCTATTTTTTTTCCCCTTGAGACAGGGTCTCGTTCTGTTGCCCAGGCTGGAATGCAATGGCACAATCATGGCTCACAGCAGCCTCAACCTCCCAGACTCAAGCGATCCTCCAGCCTCAGCCTCCTAAGGAGCTGGGCCCATGGGTGTGTGCCACCATGCTGATGTAACTTTTTCATTTTTTGTAGAGACAGGGTCTCACTACATTGCCCAGGCTGGTCTCAAACTCCTGGGCTCAAGTGGTCCTCCTGCCTCAGCCTACCAAGTGCTGGGATTATTGGCATGAGCCACTGCACCTGGCCTTACCATCCAGTTTTTGACTCAAACGTAGCACTTAAAAAAAAAAAAATCATGATTCTGACACTTCAATAATCTAACAATATCTTTTCATAACTAACTTCATAAGCAACTGACAAATCCTCAATGTTTTAAGCTGGGTCATACACAGTTTGGACATAAATTTTTCTCTTACCTGGACATCCTGGGTTAGTACGCAATGCTTTCTTATAGTAAGCAAGAGCTCCTCTGTAATCCTTCTTGTTGAAGGAAATGCAAGCTTTACCTGTAAAGATTTTTAAAAATAAACATAGTGTCTGATTAAAGGCCACAAGTCTATTATGCTTTACACTAACTTATCTAAGTTAAATACATCGCTCAGTAAGAAATACTTGAAAACAGTGAACAAAATTTCATATTAAAAATTCGTTTTTCATAAAAGTATATTAATTTATGTCTAAAAATAAAACTTCCTGTTTTTATGTGAAATGTTATGAAGTTAGCAAACTAACATAGGAACAGACAACTGAATACCGCCTGTTTTCACTTATAAGTGGGAGCTAAATGATGAGAACACATGGACACACAGTGGTGAACAACACATACTGGGGCCTTTTGGAGGGTGGAGGGTGGGAGGAGGAAGAGGATCAGGAAAAATAACTAATAGATACTAGGCTCAATACCTGAGTGATGAAATAACCTGCACAACAAACCCCCATGACACAAGTCTATCTATGTAACAAACCTGCACTTGTATCCCTGAACTTAAAAACAGTTTAAAAAATGTTATAAAATAATAATTGAAATAGCTTGAAGTTGTCTAAGTAGAGATTGCTTATTGGCTCTTCAGAAGTGAATAACCAATTACTCTTTTTTGAAAAAATTATTTTTTGTAGAGAGGGGGTCTTGCTATGTTGCCCCAGCTGGTCTTGAACTCCTGGTCTCAAGTGATCCTCCTGCCTCAGTCTCTCAAAGGGCTGGGATTACAGGTATAACGAGACAGGGTCTCAAAGTGCTGAAATCACACTGTGCCTGGCCTAAATAATAATTACTCTTAACGGGTATATATTTTATTTCCACAATTTCAACAATATTTGTTGTAGGTAATTTCATTTGTAACAACATAAAGCTCTTCTACTGTGCTGTCTAGCTGAGTTATTAAGAAGCTATTACAAAGAAATATATTATAGGCATATGCTGAAAACAATTGTTTCCTAATATGTTGCCAAAGATCACTTACCAAGAAGGGCTGGAATATTATTTGGAGACTGATTGAGTACAAAATGAAACTGTGCATCAGCTTGATCCATTTTGTCACCCTCAAGGAGGCAAAAGCAGGCTCTTCCCAACAAATGGTTCTATAAAGTAATGTATTATCTTAGACTTTACCCCCATATACCATGAACGTGTAACACTAAAGTGAAAACCAAATAGCAAGGAGGTGGAGCACAATGCAAATTCCCCTATCAAATGTAATGTGCTTAAGCTAATAACAAGTAATTCTTAATTACAAAATGAGAAATTATACTGAAATGTAAGTCTTCTGCGCCAGTAACAATGACCAAAAGAAAAATTTTAATTCCTTAAAATATCCTTGAAATTCACCTGGAGATAATAAAATTACTGGTGCAAGTTTTATGTACTAAATTTGCCCATATTACTTAAACAGTACAAAAACCAAAGCATTCCAATTTTAATGAGGAACCTTTCTTCTTTTTGACTCTATCAACCATGTTATTTGAAGAAAAACTCTTTCAAAAAATCTGCTCTCACACACATTTTGCTTTCATGTGCTTTTCCCCCCTTCATAAATGGAAAGAAATTTGACTTTATTTTTACCTGATCATACATAATAATTTTATCGGCCATTGTGTACAATAAGGTGGCCTGTGTAATAAGATCCTTTTTATTGTCCTTATTCTTTTCTTTCCGAGCCTGTTGTACATAATACGCTGCCAATGTATCCAAGCAAGTCATCTGGTCTTTTTCATGGTCTCTATAGTCCAAATTGCCATCTATACGTGCTGCTTCCAACAATTTTACAAACTCTTCTGTTTTTCCTTGCTTGTAGTATTCCAGCTATAGGTAATGAAACAAATTAGAATCACTAAAGCATATGTCCATATAAAAAGTTGTACATAAATGTTTATAGCAGCTTTTTTTGTAATAACAAAAAACTGGAAACAATCAAAATGTTGATTAACAGGTGAATGGATAAACAAGCTGTGGTGTATCCATAAAAAGGATACTATCCTACAATGAAAAGGAATGAACTATTAATACATGCTACAACATGGATAAATCTCAAAGTAATTACGCTGAACGAAAGAAATCAGACCAAAAAAAAGAGTACATATTGTGTGATCCTATTTATATAAAACTCTAGAAAACATAAAACAATCTCTAGTGTCAGAAAGCAGACCAGTGATTGTCTGGCACAGGGATTAGGGGTGGGGTGGGGGGCTTGTGGGGAGTGGTACAGAGGACAGTTTTGGAAGGTGATGGATGTATTCATTAACCTTGATTGTGGTGATGGCTTCAGAGGTATATACAGATGATAAAACTTATCAAATGGTAAATGTCAAATATGTGCAATTTATTATAAATCCATTAGACTTTAATAAAGCTGTTTAAAAAACTGGAGTGACTTAAAATGTTCCAAATCTGCTACTTATCTAGCAATAGTTGATTTCTAACTAAAATTTTCAGACAAGTGGAGCCTAAGAGAGAAAACAAGAGTGAAAGATATGAAGAATTCTAAATAGAAAACTTGGCTTCTGGTTCTAGATCTACCAAAAATTATCTGTGATTTGGGCCTGTTTAATAACTTCTCTAGGCATCTGTCTGACTTATAAATAATAAAAGAAATATCCACTAGGTGTGGTGGTATGCACCTGTAATCTACTACTTGGGATGCTGCAGTGGCAGGATGGCTTGAGCCCAGGAGTTTGAGTCTAGCCTGGGCAAAATAGAGAGACTCTGTCTCTATGTGGACTATCCACCATTTATTAACCACTGACTATTGGTCATATACCATGAAAGGAATTTCATATACATATTCTCTAATCTGTACAACCACTCTATGAGGTAGATGCTAACATCTCTATATTTTAAATGCGGACATATGCTCAGAAGTTAGATCACTTGTTTAAGGTCACATAGCTAGTTAGCAGCCATGCCGAGACTTGATCTAACCCCAAAGCCTACATTCTTTTCCCTATAAAAATCTATATCCCACAATGTTTCATTAATCTATTCTACTACAGGTGCCATGCTAATCCTCCAATATTCTAATTTTTGTTTAAGTGCTGTTAAGGAAGGCATATGTACTTAAAAAAAATTTTTTTTTATATATATATACACACACACACACACACACACACCCTAAATTACTGTATGGTTTTAAAAAATGTGTGTGACAAGGAGGCTTGGTCTCCATTGAATAAGCAAACTTGGCACTTCAAGTCAAGAAGGCACTGCTTGTCACTGAAAATACTTCTCTGTAAATCCACATCCAAAAGGAAGAAACTCTTAGAGCAGTCTTGAGCATGGGATATAAGCCCAATTCCAGACCTATTTCTCTGATTCTTCAAGACAATATTAGGAGACTCTTCTGTATGTTTGTATGAAAGCAATGTGGCACATCTCCTTAGGAATAATGACTGTAACATTTATATTACCTATTCCTATAAAAAGGAAACATCATTATGCAGCTGATGCTGGCAAGTAGAGGATATAGAATTTTAGGCTTTCTGACTGGATTTTCTTGAGAATCTCCAGTAAGATTCACATTGAAGGAGACTAAATAGGACAAAAAATGTAAGCCTGAGATAAACTTCACCCAAAAGAACTTTTGTGGGGTTTTCCTGGAACCTAATCACTTTCTAGAATATTTTTAGGGAAATGTTTTATTATTATAGGAAACAATGTTAAGCAGCAATGTTCACACAGAAGCACTTCCCTTCTTTTCAGCTTGTCTATAAACCATAAGGCAGCCTTCACTGAGCAAGCACTAAATAATCACATATTCAATATAGAGTAGTACTTAAATGAATTTTGCCTTTACCAACATACACTAATTCACCAGTAGAGTAGCATATCACTTAGGAAAATGGCCTTATTGTTTCATAAATTATTAACACAATTAATTTCCATACACATGGTATAATTAATCTATCATGCAGCCAAGCTGGCTATTACTATATCTGAAAACAGAAACTACATATTTTCCAGTCAACAAATAAAATATATTTGCTACTTGAATACTGACCGCCAAAGCAATCCATATGTGCAGTTGTGTGTGTTCCTGTTTCAGAATACTGATAACTTCATCTCCCTCCGGTAACTGATCGAAGTCAAGTTCAATGACCTAAAATACAAAATGTAGGTCTTAACTCTTATTCCGCTTTAAAATTCAAATTTCATCTGTGCTGCTTTTCTTGAATATAATCAACATGCATATACATAGAGTAGGTGTTCACTTTCACTACGGTTGAGCTAATACATGTTAATGTTTAAGGAGTACATGACAAATAGGTTATACTATAATAAAGAGCGAGCACAGAGAAGCAAACAAACCCTGCTACTTGTCCCCAAATCACTGGAACTATAAAATGCTAGAAATGGTCTGCTTACTCAAAAATAACAAAACAAAATCCTACTTAACATAGAATCCAAGTAAAGTGCAGATAAGCACCCTAGAGACTCTCATGCCATAGGTCTGACTCCTTGAGATGCATGACCCTACAGGCCATGCAAAGTTGAATGCCACTGCACACATTAATCATGGAGGTGGCACCTGCGTGTAACAGACAGTCCTGACTGTAAGCACAAAAATGATAATAGGAAAATGTCCTGGAATTAGAGGCAATGACTACACAACTTTGCGAATACACTAAAAACCACTTAATTTTATACCTCAATATTATATCTCAAACAAAAAAATAAAAATAAGAGTATAAGATATACAAGAAGACTGAACATCAAAGCTGAGAGCTTTACTCAGACAAGCCACAGGCCACCCATGAGTGAGACATAGGTAAACGAGAGGAGGTTAAATTCTATCAGCACACAGGGGCGGCTAAATCTTGGGCTATCTCGCTGAAGGAGAGTTGATGTAGAGAACATAGTGCACCATGACAGACTCGAGTTTCTAAGGGAGAAGAGGTGACCTCCTATATATTCCCAGGGAAAGATCTCGAGCTTGAGCAGCATATAAACCCCGGTAACATCAGAGCCCACCTCTGTAATCTGCGAGGTGTTTTACAGTTTATCGGGTACTCTCACACCTCTGCTCCCGCGTGTTGTTTAGGAAAAGAGTAGCGCACTGTCAAATACGAATAGGCTGGAGAGGAACTTTCAAGAACTCCTTCTCCGAGTGGCCCTGAGGCTGCAGAGACGCGGTGCTCCCTCCCCGAGAGGGCACAGGAGCTGAAGAAGAAGATGATCAGACCTTGGCCAGGGATTTTGATCAGGGCTCTTAGGGAAGGAGGATGCTTTCGCTTCAGAAACGAAGTCGAGCGAAGTCGGTGGGGGCGATCGTACAAGTTCACGGCCCCCACCCGCCTCCATACACGACACTTACCTCGTCAGTGTCCCGGAGGGGAATCTCGATGGAGCCCCGCGACATGATGGGGTCACAAGGCGAGCAAGTGTCTCGCCCCGCCGCTCCGCAGCCGGTAGTCTCCGCTTCAGGCTAGTCCAGAGGTGAGTGACGGCTCCGGCTCTGGTCTTGACTGCCGCCCCGCGGCGCCGCCAGAGCTCTGGCTTCTCCTTCCCGTCAGCCGCTTAAACAACGAGCAGCGGACGGCGGTCGGCCACTTCCGGCGACCCCGCCCCCTGTCCCGGAAGCACTCCCGCGGGAGCGTGCCCTACGCGAGCTCGCCCTGTGGCTCCGGTGTTTCCGTTTTGGTGTTGGCGGTTCAGAAGCTTTCGTTGGCGTGTCAGCTGTAGGGCTGTAGGGTGTGACCCGAGAGCCTGCAGGACCTTCGGAACCATGTGGCGTTTGACTTTCCTCAGCGCTGGCTCGGCCCCAGATGAAAGCTTGGAAGGCGTAGCCGCTTGGTCCCGCGGTGGGCGGGGCCTCTGCCTGACGTGGACCTCTTGGGATGGGCCTGGCCAATCCTGTTGTCTTCCCAAGATTGTTGTGGATAATTCTGTCTTTCGTTCTGCAACCCAATCATTAGTTCATCTTTTGGTCCCCGTTGGGTGTAAAAGTCATACCTATGATACCTTTGTGATTAGTTTAAATAAAAAATTTACAATTAATTCGGTAATCATTGTGATAATTCATGTCTTTTTTTTTTTTTTTTTTTTTGGTTCTTCGAAGCATGTAAGAGGATCTAGTGTATTTGTGATTTAAATAAAATTGCAGAAGAGGCCGGGCGCGGTGGCTTACGCTTGTAATCCCAGCACTTTGTGAGGCCAAGGCGGGCGGATCATCTGAGGTCAGGAGTTCGAGACCAGCCTGACCAGCATGGTGAAACCCTGTCTCTACTAAAAATGCAAAAATTAGCTCGGCGCGGTGGTGGGCGCCTGTAATCCCAGCTACCCGGGAGACTGAGACAGGAGACTCGCTTGAACCCGGGAGGTGGAGGTTGCAGTGAGCCGGGTAGGCCCCACTGCACTCCAGACTGGGGACCGATCGAGACTCCACCTCAAAAAAAAAAAAAAAAAGAAATTAATTTTAGTAATATATTTTATTTAACGTGATATATCCAAAATCTCATTTCAACATGTAATCAATATAAAAATTCAGATAATTTTTACATTTTTAATACTAAGTCTTGAAAATTCGGTATGTATTTCACATGTATACACTGTCTCAGTTGCCTGATTTTAAGTGGAAATATTGAATCTGTGTTTAGATTTCATAAAGTTTGCAGTTGAAAAAATAGGTTCGCATACTTTAGTTTTTCCAAAATTTAAATTAATTAAAATTTTTTGAAATTAAATTCCTTAATTGGATTAGTCATATTTCAAGTGTTCCATAGCCACATGTGGTTAGTGAATACTGCATTGGATGGCGTCATACAGTATTTCCCAGAAATACTGTTTAATACATTTTAAAGTTTATAAAGTAAGCATTAAACAAAAGTACAAATAGTGGTGATTGTTATTCTCCATGCCCAAAAGCCTCCCTGATATTAAAAACTCTATTGATAGGTTTGGTTTTTCAGTTATTTGCATCCAAAGCATCATACCTGATAATGCATAGTGCCATGATTGGGGCACTCAATTTAGAGTGGGATTTGGAGGAAGTGACATTAAGTTGCATCTGGGAAAATGAGTTTGACAGGTAAAGTATGTAGGGGAATGTGTACCAGAGGGGACAGCATGTTGGGGAAGAGCTTTGAGAACCTGCAAGGTCATGTGACTAGAATGTAGAAAATGAGGGGGAGAGTGGCGTAAGTTGAAGTTGGTATAAGAAGTACCCAGACATGCTGGGCTTTATTCATATAAAGCAAAACTGACATCTTGTCCTGTTTCCAAAATGAATGAGTGTACACATTATATCCCACAGGAAAAACAAAATACTTTGTGTTCTGAAATAAACCGTGAAACAAGAGTATCACACTATCTGTAGTCTCCAAAGTGAACAAAACTTTCAGCATTTCCCATATATTACTGACTCTCTTACAAGTTAATTGCTGACTTTTGTAATGCTACAGTCTGAAGACATGTGGGAGCTTGGGGTCATATGGCAGTCATATGAGAAAATTGCCGTTTTCCTACCATGAAGCAATTAACTGTAAACCTTGGTATGTGTGCATTTGATGTATCAGTTCTTCTAAAGCCTAAATTCACTTGTATACTTTTGCAAGTGTTTTTGTAAGTAAACTTTTTTTTTCTAAATGCTTTTGTCCTTCAGAATTTCTTTTGACTTAGTATATATTAATGATTTGGGGTTTTATCTTACATGCAAAGTGATTGAAAGGTTTTAAGTGATGTGTATGTGTCAATGAGAGGGAGAAAGAATAAAAGAAAATTGATTTTGGCCAGGCGTGGTGGCTCATGCCTGTAATTCCAGCACTTTGGGAGGCCGAGGTGGGCCTATTGCATGAGCTTAAGAATTCAAGACCAGTCTGGGCAGCATGGTGAAACTTCGTCTCTACTAAAGATACAAAAATTAGCTGGGTGTGGTGGTGCACACCTGTAATCCCAGCTACTCAGGAGGCTGAGGCACGAGAATCGCTTGAACCCTGGAGGCAGAGGTTGCAGTGAGCCAAGATCATACCACTGCACTCCAGCCTGGGCGACAGAGCGAGACTCTATCTAAAAATAAAAAAAAAAAGAATTAATTTTAAAAGATTGTTCTGGCTACGTTGTGGAAGATGGATAGGAAAGTGTCTTGAGAGGATGTGGGCAGACCACTTAGGAAACTGCTGTCCAGGTCACAGATGATAAATAGGAATAGGTTTAAGACAGTGGAGGTGGAGAGAAGTGGATGGATTTAAGATTATCATCTATCTGTCAATCATCTGTTGATACCTTAGTCACTAGGACTTGCCAATGTATTGGATATAGGCCAGGGTCACTGAAAAAGTAGCGTCAAGAAGAACATCCAGCTTCTGGCATGAACAACTGGGTGAATGATGTGTCATTTCCTAAAATAGGAAAGATTAGTGGAGGAGCACATTTGGGCAAGGGTAGACCACTAGTTCTATTTCACATGTGTTGTTTGTGCTGTCTCTGCAACAGCCAGATGCAGATTTCAGGTAGTCAGTTATTGGATATACAGATCTGTGATTCAGAAGACAGTTTCTAACCTGGAGAAGTAAGTCTGAGAGCCATTGGCATAAAGATAAAATTTAAAACTGTGGTATTAAATTAGATTAGATAACCTAGAGAGAGAATGGAGAGTGACAAGAGAAGGGCCTAGTTCCCAGCCTGAGGAATTCTAGCACACAGAGGGCATGAAGAGGAAGGTGGCCGGCAAGGAATCATCGAGGACAATGAAGAGAGAATCACCTACCAGGGGCCTGGCAACAATTGAGACTTAAACTACACTCTTGGTACAGGTTGCTACAAGCAACCTTTTGTTTTTCCCTAACTGTAGCAGACACTGATGAAATTAGATGTTTTAAAGCTGTAGAACCAGTTTTGGAGCGATTTCAAATATTTTATTTCAACTGGCATGATTGCATAACGTCCATTCACAAAACGCCATGCTCCATATTGAGCCTGAGTGCACCAGATCAAGGCATAGCAATTAGTGTATTTGGCCACTGTGGGTTTTGTTGAGTACATGTTCGAAATAGATTGCTAAGATTCTTAGTTTTTTGTTGTTGATATTGCAGTTGGCTGTAATGTTGGTAAATATATACATTTAGCCAATCTGAAGAGTAAGTTATTTTATATGTTGATAAAATATGCTAATTATTTAATTAACTTATTATTTTTGAGGCAGGGTCTCACTCTGTCATTCAGGATGAAGTATGGTGGCACGATCATAGCTCATTGCAGCCTCAAACTCCTGGGCTCAAGCAGTCTCCTGCTTCAGCCTCCCAAGTAGCTGGGACTATAGGCAGACACCACCACATCTGGCAAAATATGCTAATTATTAAAAAGGAGTGAAGAAAGTTGATCTTAACAAGTGATATATACATATAATTTGTTATATATAATTATTTGTGTGTGTAGATATAGATATAGATATGTTTAGACAGGGTCTCACTCTGTCACCCTGGAGGGCAGTGATGTGATCATGGCTCATTGCAGCCTTGACCTCCCTGGGCTCAGGTGATTCTCCAGCCTCTGCCTCCCAAAGTGCTGGAATTACAGGCATGAGCCACTACGCTCAACCTAAATAATAGTTTAGATCTTAAGTTAGATATCTTTTAAATAGCAGGACACAAATCAAAGTGTTTTAAGTAGTTTGTATAAATTATTAAGAAACAATACGAAGCTATGTTAATTTGCTGGGGCTAGGGCTGCCATAACAAAGTACCACAGACTGGATGACTTAAACAACAGAAATGTATTTTCTGACAATTCTGTAGGTTGAAAGTGAGAGCTCAAGGCATTGGCAGGTTTGGTTTCTCCTGAGGCCTCTTTCCCTGGCTCTTATATGGCCATCTTCTCTCTGTGGCTTCACATGTTCTTCCCTCTCTATGAGTTTAAATCCTAATCTCCTCTTCCTATAAAAACTTCAGTCATTGAATTAGGGTTCACCCTAATGACTTTATTTTAATTTATGACCTCTCTAAAGATCCTGTCTCTAAATATAGTCACATTCTGAGGTACTGGGAGTTAGGACTTCCATAAATGAATTTTGAGGTGAACACAATACGGCCCATAACAGAAGCCTATCAGCAGGACACATCTCTGCAGCTGAATTATTTTTATTATTTTCCTTTTTAAAAAAAAAAATTCAGTAGTTTTGGGGGAACAGGTGTTTGCTGTTATGTGGATAAATTTTTTAGTGTTGATTCCTGAGATTTTGGAGCAACTGTCACCCGAGCAGTGTACACTGTATCCAATGTGTAGTCTTTTGTCCGTCACCCCTCCACCCTTCTCCCACCCCCGAGTCCCCAAAGCCCATCACATCATTCTTATGCCTTTGTATCCTCATAGCTTAGCTCCCACTTATAAGTGAGAACATATGACATTTGGTTTTCCATTCCTGAGTTACTTCACTTAGAATAATGGTCTCCAACTCCACCCAGGTTGCCGTGAATGCCATTATTTCATTCCTTTTTATGGCTGAGTATCCCATGTTGTTGCAGCTGAATTTTTAAATTATACTTTTCCCTATTAATTATTAAAATAAGGTCTGTTTGTGAAATATTAGGACAAATCATCATTAGGCAAAAGTTTTAGGGTTATAATTTATCAGTACAGTTGCCTGGGCAGTTGTCTTAGAATACCCTGTGTCATAGTTTCCTCTGGGGTTTCAATAAATATTCATCTCCAAAACATCACTGTATTTTCAGGAATTTAAAATTACATAAAATGCTCCCTTAGGTAAGAACTGGAAATACAGGTCAACACACCTAATTTGACTGTTAGTAAAACACTGATAGAAATCTTAGTTCTGGCAGGTTTGAATAACCAGAAAACCCTCCCGCTAAAAACACCTAGATCTGCCAGATTGACACACACACACACACACACACACACACACACACACACACACACACAGAGTAAATGTCCTCATAAATGAATAGCTGAGCTATCTAATAATCTGAAGAACAGGCATGTAAGCCCATGCTAAGACTACCCAGGTAGTGGTGGCTGATAGCAGGATGTTCCATATTCCAGTGAATTGTGTCTTAATGTTCACACGGAAACAGAATTAGAGGCTTTGGGCTCACGTTGGAACCATTAAAAGATTACACCCTAAGTAAAAGTGGGGGAACTAAAAAAAAATCCCACCAACACAGATGTTCTGGGTATAAAAATTATAGATGGTGCAATGGGGGAAGAGTCTCTCCTAAGCACTTAAAACCACAGGTCTGTATCTCAGGTGGGTTTGGTGTTTAACATTGTCTGCTTGGTCTGGGAATCTCCAAGGCAAGTGATTAGCATGGATGTTATCCCTAAGTATGTGATATCTTTGGGATGTCTGAACAAGTTACTTTTGTCATTGATTTTACTTCCCCTAGTAGTAATTAAATTACAACACCTAACAGGTATGGAATATTTACTTGTGTCAGAATTTTACATAAACTCATTTAATCCTCAGAACAACCCTATAACAGGGGCACAGTAATCTGTCAACAGTGTAGATGACAAGGGTGGGAGTGAGGTTGGGCTGGGGTAGTCATATCTGTCTCCGAGGATTGGTGTGGAAAATAAGATGAGGTGTCAGGTGTTAGTTCAACGCATATGTGTCATTGCTTTCGCAGTGGTCATTGCTTTGGAAGCGGTCACTACTCTATCTCTTGGAGTTTTCTCACTTCAGGTGGAACATAGACTCTCCAGCTCTTCTCATCCTCTCTTTCTTGTCCCCAGTGACAAGAAGCACATGATCTCTCCCCTCGTGTGTGTGTGTGTGTGTGTGTGTGTGTGTGTGTGTATTATTACTATTTCTTTTGGTGGAGACAGGGTCTTGCTATGTTGCCCAGGCTAGCCTCGAACCCTTGGTCTGAAGAAAAACTCTTGGCCTCCCAAAGTGCTGGGATTACAGGTGTGAGCCATTATACCCGGCTCCTCCCTCCTGAAGGATTTTATTATTGATCCTTATTGAAGGAAGGAAGGAAAGAAGATAGAACTTCAGGTAGGCCCTGAAAGATGGGTAGGATTTAAATAAGCAGAATTGTGGGAAGGATGTTTTATGCAGAAAGGGTATCATGAGCAAAATCTTGACAAGAACACTCTTTAAGGCTAGCAACAAGAGCACACGTCATAGCATTAAAACTTACTGATTATCTGACATCCGTTGTGTGTTCCCTCTCCTCCAGGAAGCCTTCCTTGTTATCCTTCTACAAGGAACTCTCTCTTTTATATTTTTATCGTCTCCCAAGATAGCTTGGCATTGAACTATATTCAGCTTTGGAGAACAGTATATCACAGTATATTTACCCTTTTCTCTTTAAAATACATTGTTGTGTGTGTGGTCTTGTCTTCCCTCTGCCTCTGTCCTTGAAGAGATACTTTCTGAACACCCCCTCTCCCAGGGTAAGAATGCTGGAAAATGCTCATTACATAAATTTTGAGTTTTCTTGTATTAAAAAAAAAAAAAAAAAAAAAAGGGAAACATAGTAAAGAACTTTGTTTCTAAAAGCAAATGTTGTGTGGAACCCCTATTAACCTCAATAGGGAAAGCTCCAGGTTCAAAAGGTCAAAGAGACCCAGAGCCAGCAAAGGAGACATGGGGTTTTATTAGGGTTCACATATAGAGGAGAGAGTCCAGTGGCGGTGGACTGGGCAGGAGACCCGCCTTACCTACCTACAGAAACGGTCCAGTGGCGGCGGGATGGACTGCATAACCGTATGACCTAGTGGAGGCAGCGGGCTGGGCAGGAAAACCATACTGCTTGCAAACAGCATGCAGTTTATACAGCATTTTCACTTAATACTTTCCTGCTAACAACCTCCACCTGGCAACCTTCATTTAACCCAGAACTCAGGGCCTCAATCTCCTGTATAGCCTGTGTTCCACTGGATGGGCCACAGGCTCAGATGTTCCTCATTGACAAGGAAAGAATCTCCAGGTTGGCCATGCACGGATTCCCTAGCTCGGAAACACACACATTTCAGGTGTATCTACCATACAAAGTCATTCTAAGGTATGCTTAAGTTATTGCTACAGGTGCATTTACCTGACAAATGTACACATGGACTTTGCATGTTACTGCGTTGTGTAGAAGAAACTTTCTGCTTAAGTGTTTAAGTAAATATTTTGAAGATATTTTCAGGACCTTGAAAAGATTATTCTTCACATTCATTCCTAAAAGTTGTAAGAAGTATTTCAAATTAAAAACAAGATGGGTCATTTTGACCAAATGATCTTGGATTTTGTATATTAAAAGATCTTTATAAAATGGGTTTAGAACTGTTTTAAAATATTTTTTCCTGATTCTTTCTCTATCTTTATGTATGTTATAAACATACCGTGTTCTGGGACCTGTCAGGGCAGAGAAAAAAATTAACATGCACTCCAATGAGAATTATTTTTACTTACCCCTGGGGTGCTTTTATGCATAAAGAAGTATGCTGTAACCATTTAAGAAATTCTTTCCTGGCTGGGCGCTGTGGCTCATGCCTGTAATCCCAGCACTTTGGGAGGCCAAGGCGGGCAGATCACGGGGTCAGGAGATCGAGATCATCCTGGCTAACAAGGTGAAACCCCGTCTCTACTAAAAATACAAAAAATTAGCCCGGCGTGGTGGTGTGTGCCTGTAGTCCTAGCTACTCGGGAGGCTGAGGCAGGAGAATAGTGTGAACCTGGGAAGTGGAGCTTGCAGTGAGCCGAGATTGCGCCACTGCACTCCAGCCTGGGCGACAGAGCAAGACTCGGTCTCAAAAAAAAAAAAAAAAATTCTTTCCCAACTATTCTACCCACACTTGCTTCCTCAGTTAATGTGGAAAATAAATTTGACTGTGTAGTTTATGGTTGGCCACATTAGTGGCTAACACAGTGTAACCAAACTTAGTCAACTCATCAGTGCTGTTGGTCTGAGGATGTGTCAAAGCCAGGTCATACTGACTTATCTACGCCAGAGTGCAGACCGCTGGCGCACGTGAAGGCTATTTACAAAGGCAATTTAAAAAAAGAAAAAGCATTGGGATCAGCACTATTTTTAATTCCTTCTGTTTTATTTGAAAAAATTATGTTCCAATGTTAATAGCATTTTAAAATAACTTTATTTTACAGTGGAATAAAGGGAGAACTTTTCAAGTTTTGGAGAGACTTTCTACTTTTCTGATTTCAGCGATAGGACAGTCCCTTCAAGCAGTGCTTCTCAAATGTTTTGGGTAACAAGCATCACCTGGAGAGTTGACTCAAACTTAGATTTCTGGGCCCTACTCCCAGTTTCTGGTTCAGTAGGTATGGGGTGGAGTGGATAATTCGCACTTCTCATGAGGTGCTGTCGATGCTGCTGGTTTGAGAACCACAGCTTAGAGAACCTGGGGATTAGAGAATCCTAGAGTGGGACCTTAGAGGGAGAAGTTATAATTTCTTGGATACTTACATTGTGCCAGGCACTGTGCAAATCTCCCCCCATACGTTATGTCTAATCCATTCAACAGCCTTACAAGTTGGGAATGACTATTCCTATTTTATGGATCAAGGAACTGAAGCTCAGAAAAATTAATCAAGTTATCCAAGATCACAGAGCTACGAAGTGGCAGAGACAGAATTTGAAGTGGGTTTTTTTCTATCTCCAGATCCAAGTTGTTTCCACAAAAATATGCCTTATCAGGATTAAAGTTTATCTAGTCCCAGTTCCTTCCTCGTGTGGGGAAAGCTTCTCTACCATCCCTGAACCAGGATTCCTCTGCTTCTGCTCAGCTCCATCAGCAACAGGTACTCTCTGCTTCAGGAAGGATGCCTTGCTGGGGGACAGCTAGAGTGACCAACCATCTCTTGGCCCCATTTGCCTGTCCTAGCAGTTCTCCAAGATGGCACTTTCAGTTTTAATACCGGGACAGTCCTGGGCAAACTGGGAATGTTTGGTCACTCTAGGGCAGCTCAAACCATTTCCGATTCTTTATAAAGAGCCAAGGAATAGTTTTCAACGTCTGTTTTATTCCGTGCTTCGGAGGACCTTCTTTAATCTTTGATTTTGGTCCCTGCTTCTAAGAAAAGCAACTGAAAAGGTCGTAATACTGCCCCTCAGAAGAAAGGAACAGCGCTAAGTAATGGAGAAAATGCCTCCTCTTGGAAGGGATATAGAGATGGAAACAGAAGATATAAGAAGGATTGAGAATCATATAATACAGGAGCTTAAAAACCTGTTCGCGATAATAAAGAGGGTAATGTCAGAGCGCTTGGAAAATACCAGGAAGTTGGGAGAGTTAACAGAAGGGCGCACGCTGGATTGGCCACAAAATCGAATTACTGAAGTAAGTGCAAAACCACAAATTGTCACAGAATACAGAGAAAAGGGGAAAAAAAATTAAGAGGAGAAAAAGAGAGATCTAGAGGGCCGGTCCAGGAGATACAGTATATGCATAATAGGAATACCTGAAACTGAGGACAGAGCAAGTAGAACTGAAACAATAATTAAGGATCTAATTGAAGAAAATTTTCCAGAATTGAAGAACGAACTGGATCTACAAATGGAAAAGGCTCACAGGGTACCTTTAAAATTTAATGAAAAGAAAAACACCTAGACATATCCTGGTGACGTTTTTGAATTTCAAAGACAAAACATTTTACAAGCATCCACAGAGAGAAAGCAGGTTATTTACAAAGGGGCAAAAGTCAGGCTGACCTCAGATTTTTCTCCTCCAATTCTAAAAGCCAGAAGACAGTGGAACAATATCTACAGAGTTTTAAGGGAAAATAATTTTGAGCCAAGAATTATATACTCTGCCAAGTTATCATTTCTTTACAAAGGAAAGTGGAAGACATTCTTAGATATACAGGGGTTAGGAAAGTATATCAATCAAGAACCTTCCCTGAAAATTTTGCTCAATGATTTACTGCAGCTAACAGAGAACCTGAATTAAAATAAAAGAATAGGGAGGCAATTGTATGAAAGAATTAATGCTATGCATTAGAACTAGTTAAGGAGCATAGAGTTTAAATTGTTACGTATAGGGCATTAAAACTAAATACAAAAATAGAAACGTAAGCTAGGTCTAAAATTTCGGTTTACATTTAAGCTAGAAAGGCATGCCACATGTTCAATATATTGAACAAATAGTGTTTTATTTTTAGCATGTATTGTGGATACAAATATGCATGTTCTTAAGCTAAACCTAAGTAAAAGGGCTTTGTCACTGTAGATTGGACAAATAACAGCATTCTAAATGTCAAATCTGACAAAATTGGAAAACAGTACAGTTTTATTTCCGTTACTTTTAAGTATAGCAGGAAAAAAATAGCAAGTTTGTCCATAATTTTACTACTGATATTGTAAAGAAACTTCCAAATCACTGGTTTGGAAGTGGGTGGATACATCCTCATTTTCTGTACGTGTTGCATGGGGAAAAACAGCAGTTACTGCATCATATAGTTTATCTAAGTAAATTTGACATGGAAATAAGTGTTAACTACAAAAATAGAATATATATGTTCCAATGTTTGGTTTGGAAAAGAAGTGGTTAAAAAAAAAAAAAACGGCAAAAGAGAAATAGCAAAAAGACATTAAAATTAGCAAAAAGTAGATTGATAGTACAGATGACTTATAAACTGGTTAAATAGCACTATTACAATTGAAATTGGGTCAAAAATCAATCTGTAACCTGAGATACATTTGTATAAAACAAAGGATCAAAGAGTTTAAAGATAATGAAAACTATAAATCATAGAAATAGCAACATTTTTATTAAACAGAATCTAAACATAACAAGACATTTTATGTAAAACATACAATATAGGATGTAACATTTAAACTATATGGTAAATATGACAATATATAAAATATATGTTCTGTATCTTCATGTGGGTGATAGTTTTACTTATGTACATTGATATCTATTTTAAAACGTACATTTAAATTAGTGAGTTTTATGTATTTAAAATTTGTTGAGTAATCCTTCTGTATATATTATTAAAGAGAATATAGCAAAAAAAAAAAAAAAAAAAAAAAAGAGCCAAGCCTTTCTTCCCATGGTTTTCCACTTCTGTTACAGTTTTCTGTAAAAGGGTCTTGCACATGACAGTCCTTCAGATGTTTGAAGACAGTACTCATTCTACCAGACTCTAGACTGCTTTTTTTTTGAGACAGTCTCACTCCATCACCCAGGGTGGAGTGCAGTGGTGCAATCTCGGCTTATTGCAACCTCCGTCTCCTGGGTTCAAGTGATTCTTTTGCCTCATCCTACCACATAGCTGGGACTACAGGTGTGTGCCACTATGTCTGGCTAATTTTTGTATTTTTAGTGGAGATAGGGTTTCACCATATTGGCCAGGCTGATCTCAAACTCCTGACCTCAGGTGATCCACCCGCCTCAGCCTCCCAAAGTGCTGGGGTTACAGGCGTGAACCACGGCGCCCAGCCTCTAGACTTTTTATTCCCCTCAGCTTTTCCTCATGTAACATCATTTATACAGTATTTATGATGTGCCAGGAACTCTTCTAAATGCTTTGTATATATATTAACTAATCCTCACAAGATTCCTGTGACGTGGGTACTGTTATAGTCCACATTTTACAGATGAAGAAAGGGAGGCACATGTTAGGTCAAACAGGGAAAGGGTTTTTTTGTTTGTTTGTTTGTATTGTTTTTTAAATTTTAACTTTTTAACTTTTAGGTTCATGGGTACATGTGCAGATTTGTCATAGAGGTAAACTTGTGTTACAGGAGTTTGTTGTACAGCTTATTTCATCACCTAGGTACTAAGCCCAGTACCAAATAATTACTTTTCTGCTCCTCTCCCTCCTCCCACCCTCCACCCTCAAGTAGGCGCCAGCGTGTGTTGGTCCCTTCTTTGTGTCCATATGTTCTCATCATTTAGCTCCTGCGTATAAGTGAGAACATGGGGTATTTGTTTTTCTATTCCTGTGTGAGTTGGCTGAGGATAATATAAGGAATTATTAACTGTGCTGAAAGGATTACTATACTATGTAAAGAAACTCTGCTCAGTACCCTAGGGCTGAGGCAGGGCACCGAAAGAAGCCAACCTTGGGAGTAATTCAGATCTCACTGGAGAAGGTGTGGTTCAGCCACCAAGAGCAGTGTCTGTTTAGGACAGGCTGGAGCTGGCTGGAGTTGCTGGACAAGCAGTTGGCCACCCCTAGAATGCAGGAAGACATGCAGGCCATCAGCATGTGGTGGTCTGGGTGGTCAGGGCACTGGTTTGGGCAGGAGGCCTTCAGAGCATGTGAGCCACACGGGGGCTGCACAGGGGCTCTGGGTTTTGCTGAGAGGACTCTGGAAAGGTTGTGGCTAGGCCGAGCCACAGGGTTGCAGAGACACAGTGCTCTGCATGCCTGACTGGGGCAAAGTCAACATGTGTCCTCATGCTCACGCCACCAACCCTCAACCTTGGCAAAATGGCAGGAAGGTCTTTTCCTCCTTCGACGTCCCTCCAGCCTCCAACTGAGAAAGCTTAACATCATGCCCACTTTAAGGGAGAGACACTTAAAGGAAATCTGTTGCTTAGTGCAGAGCATACATTGAAAGGCTCATTCCGTGAGCTGAGAGGCAATAAATTGATACTGAACAATTGAGCACCAGGTTTTTAAAAAAAATTCAAGTCAAAAAATAATATAAATCCAAGGTAAAAATTTTCAAATCCTTTAACTTTACTTTAGAAAGATACAAAATGAAAACAGAGACTCAATTTTCTTTCCTCTCATCCAATTTTCTCTTCCTAAAAGCATAGTTTTCTATGATTTTTTCTAGAAAAAAAAATTGCATTTATCTACATTGTGTGTCAGTGTTGTAATTTATACAAAGGGGATAATTTGTCCTCTACACCATGCTTTGCTTTTTTTTTTTTTTTTTTTTTTTTTTTTTTGACAATGTCTCACTCTGTCATCCAGACTGGAGTGCAGTGGTGCAATCACAGCTCACTGCAGTCTTGAACTTCTGGGTTCAAGTGATCCTCCTGACTTGGTTTCTCAAGCAGCTGGGACTACAGGCATGTGCTACCATACCTGGCTAAATTTTTTTTGCTGAGAGGAAGGTGGGCAGAGTCTTGCTCTGTCATCCAGGCTGGAGTGCAGTGACACAATCTCAGTTCACTGCAACCTCCACCTCCCGGGTTCAAGAGATTCTCATGCCTCAGCCTCCAGAGTAGCTGGGATAACAGGTGTGTGCCACCACACCTGGCTAATTTTTTGTATTTTTAGTAGAGATGGGGTTTCACTATGTTGGCCAGGCTGGTCTCAAACTCCTGACATCATGATCCACCCGCCTTGGCCTCCCAAAGTGCTGGGATTACAGGCGTTACAGGCGTGAGCTACCACACCAGCCCTTTTTTTTTTTTTTTTTTTTTTTTGTGATGGAGTCTCCCTCTGTCACCCAGTGATGTGAAGTGATCTTGGCTTACTGCAACCTCCCCATCCTGGGTTCAAGCAATTCTCCCACCTCAGCCTCCTCAGTAGCTGGGACTACAGGCACATGCCACCATGCCCAGCTAATTTTTTTTTTTTTTTTTTTTTGGTGGAGACGGGGTTTCACCATATTGGTCAGGCTGGTCTCAAACTCCTGACCTCAGGTGATCTGCCCACCTTGGCCTCCCAAGCTGCTGGGATTACAAGTGTGAGCCACTGCCTCATAACCCCACTTCTCAACCCTTCCATGGCTCCCACAGCACTTAGAATAGAGTCCAAACCCCTTTGCATTCTCATCGAGGCCCTGCCCCCTCTGGCTGCCCTCCAGCTACAGCTACTCCCTACCTCCTATCACCTTTTCTGGGGCCTTCATGACAGCCTTCTTGCGCCTCTGTCTGGAAGACCCGCCCCAAACCCCTTACCCCTTGGATGTGACTCGTATTCATGCTTAAGTTGCCTCCTTATCTTCTCGGAAGCTTCCCCTTGTCTTAGTCTATCCCAGCATCCTACTAAGTTCCTTTATCATGATTCACGACTTTGTACTGTGTATACAGAACAGTAAGTGCCATTTGGGCAGGGATAGTTTCTTTTTGTATCCTTAGTACCAACCCAGTGTCTAGCAAACAGTAGAGATGCAGTAAACATATGACTCATAAATGAATGTATAAACCCTTTTAATCTTCACCCTGGTCCTGTGAGGTAGGGATTATAACCTCTGTTTTGCTTTTAAAAAAAATCGAGGACATGAGACTCAGAACGACTAGGTGACTGTTCACAGGTTCCAGCACGCTGAGGAGTGATGGGTGGGTGAAAATATTGGTGAACCTGTTCCAGCCTCCGGACCACAGAGGAACATGAAAAGGTTGGCCAAGAACCCCCGGTGTTCTTGGTTACTGGTGAGCCCCGGGGCTGTGTAGGCAAGGGCCCAGCAGAGGGCAGCAGAGGGCTGCACTGGACTGGGATCTGCCGGAAGGAGCAGGCCCTGGGTGGAGGAAAGGGTGGGCGGCCAGGCACTGGGCTGGGACTTCGGGAGATGACCTTGTTTTGTCTAGTCCTTTGTAGGACTCTAGAGTGCGCTGATGAAGCGCTTGAGGCAACGTTCCTATTTGTGTTTACATGTGCCGATCCTCGCCACAGAGTATAAGGAAGCCGTCTTTCTTACCGTGGGGCCCTTGTTTTGAAGGTCACTCAGTTTCTGGGTGGGGGAAGTTGACGGAGGGGGTGGGGGTGACGGAGGGCCCTGAGGTGGAATGGTGAGTACAAATGTGCAAATGGGATTTTTGGCCTTGGCTGCTAGGGGACAAACGTCCTAGGGTGGTGTCCAGCAGTTAGCGCCAGGCAGGGAGCTGGGAAGGCTCTGAGACAGCAGGGAGCAGGGTGGTGGAAGTAGGAGGTCATAATTGGCTCAAGGACATACATTGTCAGAAATGACTTTCTGGGTTTCTTATGCTCTCTGAATGGATTTCCTTTCTCTTCTCCTTTTTCGTTAGGAAAGTTGTTAAAATTTCCACCCTGTCATCTCTGCTTAGGGGAAAAGGGATTTTGCTCATGAACTGGGGTGAGGGTGCGGGGATGGGGGAGCCCCTTGGGGGCCAGCAAGGTGGCAGCAGCAGAGTCAGAATGGAAAGCCCCAACAAAAATGATATAATGGACTTCGGGGACTGGCGGGAGTTGGGGGAAGGTTGGGAGGGGAGTGAGGGATAAAAGACTACACATTGAGTACAGCGTACATTGCTGGGGGTACATTGCTGTGGTGACAGTGTCAGAAATCACCACTGATGAACTTATGCATGTAACCAAAACCACCTATACCTCAAAACCTATTGAAATAAAAATAAAAATAAAAAAAAAAAAATGGAAGCCACACTTAGTCCAGCATATGGTCTTCTCAGCTAATACAAACATACACACACACTTTACCATATATACACAATCACACACAACATACACACTTACACAGTCACATCATGTGCACAATACACTCTCATCCCCACAAGCACACACTTCACACACTGACGCATCACACATTCACACTGACACACACAACACGATCCACCTACACCCACACTGAAGAAGGGTCTTTGGGGTGAAGACCTGCAGCTGCCATTCCTGCAGTTGCTCTCCCTTCCACACCCCCAGCCCATTGTGTAAAGCAGCAATGTGGTTTAAGTCTAGGATCAAACCAACTCTTAGTTGCAGGGGTCAGTTCCAATTGGCCTAAACCCATCAACATAATCCCTGCCCCCTTGGCATTCCCTTGGCCACTGCGATTGTTTTAGAGGTGGGCATACAACCACACTGATCCCCCAGACATGAGTGAGGAAGCGCTGAGCCCTGGACGCTGTCAGCTGCCTTGTGCTACCTCAAGGAAAGACTGGTTTAGAAAAAGCCGACTGGGAGGCAGAGGTGAGAAATTTTCAGACAAGCAGAGTTGCAGCCCCCCAAATGCTGGGAGCTCTCAACAGCCTGTGCCAGAAGCCCGTGTTACCTCTAAACTTTAGATTTTGTGAACCCATACATTGTTTTGGTTGTTTAAGGCCTTCAAGTTTGATTTTCTTTCCCTCCCTCCCTCCGTTCCTTCCTTCTTTCCTTCCATCTCACTGTGTCACCCAGACTGGAGTGCAGTGGTTATGATCGTGGTTCCTATAGGCTCAAACTCACAGGCTCAAGCAATCCTCCCACCTCAGCTTCCTGAATAGCTAGGATTACAGGCGGGTGCCACTCTGCCTGGCAATTTTCTGTTTCTTATGCCTGAAAACCTCAGAATGGAACTACTGCTCCCAGAACATTTTTATGGGAAAGCCCATGAGGGGCCCAGCCTCCTCTTTAAGGAGGACTTCTCCTTCCTCCCCCTCCTTTGTCCTCTTGGTCCTCAAAGTCACCACAATGCACCTGACATGGTTCTTGGAGCCTTATGCATATAACAGAGAAGAAGAAAATAGTATTTAAAACCATGGCCCACTGTAGCCGCTTTGCCTTAAAAAGGAAAGTGACACAACAGAAATCTGTAACAAATCTCTAAATGGATTGTGTTCCTTGCAGAGGCCAAGATGAGATTCCAGCCAATGTTTGGACATTTCAAAGGGCAGGAAAC
This sequence comes from Macaca fascicularis, assembly GCF_037993035.2. NCBI lineage: Eukaryota > Metazoa > Chordata > Mammalia > Primates > Cercopithecidae > Macaca > Macaca fascicularis. The sequence goes on from NC_088388.1 coordinate 55,080,081, forward strand.
CTTGACTGACATGGTGGCACTCAAGGCACAGGATTATTATTTATATATGTAATATATTCAATTATATCAGTATATATTATATATACTTAAATGTATTCATTTAATGAGTGAATTAAGCACCCTAAGAAGTGAGCATTACTTTCCCCATTTTACAGATTATAAATGAGGCTGAGACAGAATCACCCGCTCAGCTACAAAGGGGTAGAACTGGACTTCCAAGCCAGGGCTTCTTGGCTCTAAAATTTGAGGTTGGCCTTCCAGAACAGAATGCCATTTGCCACCCTCATAGCGGCCTCCTGCATGTGATTTGGTCTAGGTGGGCTTCTTGGGAAGGGAAGTGTTAAAGAGGTAGGAGGCAAGTTTTATTTGTATGTTTACTTAACTTTTCATGTTTATTTAAACTTTCATGGGAGTGATGGAGGGGGAATGGGGAGAATAGAGAAACTTTCTACTCTCTTTTTTGAGACAGAGTCTCACTCTGTTGCCCAGACTGGAGTGCAGTGGTGTGATCTTGGCTCACAGCAACCTCCACCTCTGGGGTTCAAGTGATTCTTGTGCCTCAGCCTCCTGAGTAGCTGAGACTACAGGTGCATGCCACCACCCAGCTAATTTTGTATTTAGTAGAGATAGGGTTTTGCCATGTTGGCCAGGCTGGTCTCAAACTCCTGGGCTCAGGTCATCTGCCCATCTCTGCCTCCCAAAGTGCTGGGCTTACAGGCGTGAGCCACTGCACCTGGCAGAGAAACTCTTATACCAGGATTCTGATCATGGTAAGAAGGAGAAGCCCAGTGGACCTTGGAAAGTCAAACTCTGCTGGGGAGGCAATGTGGCATAGTGCTGGGCACACAGGCTTAGAGCCCAGCTAGACTGAGTTCAAGTCCCAGGGTCATGATGTATTAACCGTGATCTCAGACAAGTTAGTAAACCTATTGAGACTTGAGTTTCATCCCTAAAAATGAGACCTACCTCCTAAGGTCTTTGAGTAAATCAAACCAAAAACCACAAGTAAAGAACTTAGCATAGTGCCTAGCATCCCTCAAACGATAGCTGTCATCATACACATTAAAATACATAGTGCTTGGCAGATTCGGAGGCATTCTAAAGTCCCTTGCTGGTAAACGTTGCCATGCTCATATACTACGCTCATATAAACGTTGCCATGCTCATATACTACGCTCATATAAACGTTGCCATGCTCATATACTACGCTCATATAAACGTTGCCATGCTCATATACTACGCCATACTGAGAGGGCACAGGAAGGCAGCTCATGCACAGTGCTTTTCTGTGTTTTTGTCCCAAGCTGGTGGGAAGTGGGGTGGGCTTCAGTTTGGACTACCTTAGTCACTGGCTATTGGTATGAAAGAAGAAGGAGCTGCTTACTATACAAAAGACCAGTATCCTTCATGGAGACATGAGGACAGAGGGATTTAAATATATTTGGTTTTTCTGTGCCAGGAAGCCTGGCACAGAAGAGCTGGTTCTCAGAGATCCTGGTGCCCCCTCTGATATCTGGCTGAGAAATCAAGCTGGAGGTGGTAGGAAATCTGATCACCATGCTTGGCCAGGACCTGTTCAGAGACTGTCAAGGCTGGGATAGGAGTGTGGGTTAGGTCTGCCCTGGGAGCTGGCTAGAAGGAAGGTGAGGCAGGCAAGGCACTTGGGGCTCAGCATTTGAGGAGACACTCGCTCTCAGGTGCTGACCCTGCACTTGCATGAGCCAGGGAAGGAGTGTCTTCTTCAATTCTGTGCCCTGGGCACCCCCCTTGCCTCACTAGCTAGGGGGGCAGAGAGAGAGAGAGAGAGAGAGAGAATGAATGCAAGGAAGATGAAAGTCATAGTCCTTTATAGCCTAATCTCAGAAGTGACACCCCATCACTTTAGTCTTATTATATTAGAAGCAACTCACTCTGTACAGTACACACACGCACACACACACACGCACAGATGAGGAGACATACCAGGATGTGACTGTAACTGCCTATTGGGTTCTCCTTGCCTGCTGCCCAGACAGAGCCAATTTATCAAGACAGGGAAATTGCAATAGAGAAAGAGTTTAATTCACACAGAGTCAGAGTCAGCTGTGTGGGAGACCAGAGTTGTTTTATTACTCAAAACAGTCTCCCTGAAAACTAGAGGATTGGGGTTTTTAATGATATGTTGCTGAATAGGGGGTCGGGAAGTGGGGAGTGCCGATTGGTCAGGTGGGATATGAAATCATAGGGAGTGGAAGCTGTCCTCTTGCACTGAGTCAGTTCCTGGGTAGGGGCCACGTGACTGGATGAGCCAGTTTATCAGTCTGGGTGGTACCAGCTCATCCTCTGAGTGCAGGGTCTGCAAAATATCCCAAGCACTGATCTTAGGCTTTACAATAGTGATGTTAGCCCCAGGATGCAATTTGGGAAGATTCAGAATCTTACAGCCTCCAGCTGCATGACTCCTAAACCACAATTTCTAATCTTGTGGCGAATTTGTTAGTCCTGCAAAGGCAGTCTAGTCCCCAGGCAGGAAGGGGGTTTGTTTGGGGAAAGGGCTGTTATCTTTATTTCAAAGTTAAACTATAAACTGACTTCCTCCCAAAGTTAGTTCAGCCTGTGCCCAGGAATGAACACGGACAGCTTGGAGGTTAGAAGCAAGATGGAGTCAGTTAGGTTAGATCTCTTTCACTGTGATAAATTTCTCAGTTGAAATTTTTGCAAAGGCGGTTTCATGAGTACCCAGATCATCAAGATCATTTCAGAAGTGGCCTACCACAGGAAGGGAGTAGAGGCAAACAACTGGGATTTACTAAGGTCTAAACATGTGTGAGGGCATCTCATAATTATCCCATTAGGTTCTTTTTCTTTTTCTTTTTTTTTTTTTTGAGGCGGAGTTTTACTCTTATTGCCTAGGCTAGAGTGTAGTGGTGAGATCTCAGCTCACTGCAACCTCCACCTCCCCACCTCCTGGTTGGGTTCAAGCAATTCTCCTGCCTCAGACTCTCAAGTAGCTGAGATTACAGGTGTCCGCCACCACACCCAGCTAATTTTTGTAGTTTTAGTAGAGATAGGGTTTCACCATATTGGCCAGGCTGGTCTCGAACTCCTGACCTCAAATGATCTGCCCGCCTCGGCCTCCCAAAGTGTTGGGATTACAGGCATGAGCCACCGCGCCAGACCCCATTAGATTCTCATGTTAGGCTTGTGAGAAGACCAGCCTCTGTTATTCTCTGCACAAAAGAACATCGAGGAAGGTTCTGAGGAATTGAAGCCCACTTGGGAGGCCCATATACATCTGAGGAAGACAAGTCTGAGTTCTGTGAGAAACTACAAGTGGGGGCCCTGAGGTTGGAGTTCAGAGATTAGTCAAGTTTGTAGCATGGTTGGCAACTGACAGACAAGCTGACTTCGAACCCAAGGCCACTGCTTGAGTGGGGAAGGTGGAGACTCCTCTCTTGTGATGAAATGTGTGGGGGACAACAACAAGACTGCAGGACAGCTCCCCAGAGGCTGAGGTTGGGATTGGAGTTATGAAGCCTCTGCATACGGATGTTCCTGAATTGTCCATGATGTTGGAAGAAACAGCCACAAGCTCCTACAAGAAGAAGTCCTCTGACAAGCTGCCTCTGTGCTTCTGGAAGGGTGTCAGTGGGCCTGTCAGCCCAGCGGAGTGTCACCCCGATGGCTGCCTCAGACAGAAGTTGGAAGACGAGGTGGGTCCTGAGATGATCAGGATAGTCAGAATAGGAGGAACTTGTGAATAGAGGACAGCAAAGTGGGGACCATGCAGAACATTTGGAATTTCTAGTAGATGGACCTATAAGCTAAGCTACCTTTCCTTAGCTTGTATGATTTCTGGAGTTTCCCCTACTGTCCTGGGATGCAGCTGTGTTGATGTGACTGGAGCAAAGGTCACATCTTCTGTATGGGCTGGGTGCGGTGGCTCATGTTTGTAATCCCAGTGCTTTGGAGGGGCCAAGGTGGGAGGATGACTTAAGCCCAGGAATTTCACACCAGCCTGAGCAATATAATGAGACCCTATCTTTACAAGTAATTTAAAAATTAGCTGGGCATGATGGTGTGCACCTGTGGTCCCAGCTACTCAGGATGCTAAGGTGAGAGGATTGCTTGAGCCTGAGAAATTGAGGCTGCAGTGAGCTGTGATCATGTTGCTGCACTACTCCAACCTGGGTGACAGAGCAAGACCCTGTCTCAAAAAAAAAAAAAAAAAAAAAAAAACCCCACAAAAAAACCTTATTCTCTGCAAGCCTTAGTTCCCATAGTTTTAATATGGTGATAAGGCCTACTCATCGTGTTATAGGAATTAAGAGATATAAGTTACTTCGTTTACAGTAGGTGCCTAATAAAAGCAAATTCTCTTCTCCCCTCCACCTTCTTCCTCTCTCCCCCCATTCGAAATGATATGGTGTGTTTTATCTGTACACAGTAGATTGACACTCAACTTTCATTCCGTCTGCCTTCCACTGAACTGTCCGGTATTGCAAAGGCTGGAAAGCTAAAAACTACATTTCCCAGACACTCCCATGCGGTCAGGGAGTTCGAGGGTGTTAAGGCTCTGCGAATCAGATGCACTGTGGGAGATCTGGGCGGAAGCCAGGGAAGACCCTTGCCTGCTGCTCCCGCTGTGTTTTGCGGGCACTGCCGTGGGGGGACTGGCACTGGAGCCCTGTCACCGTCCTCATGACGTTGGGAGGCGAGGGTTATCTGTTCTGCTGGGAGCGAGTCCTGGTCAGAGGCGACCCAGCAGCCCCCTTATTGGCATGGGGCCCAGGTTTCATTTGGGAAGCCTTGCTGAAATCTCAACTTAAAGTCTCTTCTAAATCCCTCCTAGTAGTTTTGTAAGACACTTAATACCCTGTCATAAATCCTCTCTCGCTTAATCTGCCCAGAGTGGATTTTGTCTCTTCAGCTAACCAATATAAATGGTATGGAGAGATTTTTATTGCCGAATTCCTCTTGGAGCAATCACTCTGTGTGTGTTTTGGAAAGATGCCTTGATAAGGGCTTGCAAGGAGAGTAGTTCCCCCCACTCACACACCCCCACCTCACTGGGGTGGGCCCCAGCCCTCGGTGTCCTCTCACACTAAATCTTTAGGAACTTTTTGAGTTACTCCTGAAAAAGAGGGGAAAAGAGACAAAAGTATGGAGAGAAGGCAGAAGGACTCAGCAGATGGCGGAAGCCAGGTGTGTATTATGTGGCACTTTTCCAGGAACCCCACCCCCACCCCCATTTTTCCACAAAGCCTGTGTAAATGCTTGCGGTGGTCAACTTTTTGTTGTGGAAACAAATGAAGTGACTGAATATTATGGGGAGAACATACTATGGGGACAGAAGAGATGTGAGAGGAAGCCAGAGTTCTGAGAGGTAAAAAGAGCGGGAGACCACGAGTCCTCCCAGGGAACCAACAGAAATACTGGGGAGGGTGTTGGATCTCCAGTCCATGGGATTCAGAAGTCTGAGGCCATCTCACTTAGGTGCTGAGGAGCAGAGGCCCTCGGCAGACAGCTGGAGTACACATGAATAGCAATTAGGGCTGAGTCCTTTGCCCTCTGCTGGGCTCTTTACCTCACAACCTGATCTCTGTCTCCCTGAACTCAAAATACATAAGCTCCGCAGCCCTTCAAAGTGTGGGTCACTGTCTCATCTATATTGATATGCATTTTGTTTATTGTTGTTTACCTTTTCTGCAAGACTGTCAGCTCCTGGAAGACAGAGGCTTGGATCTAATTCATCTTTCGGTCTTTAAAGTTATTACATGCAAGTGCTGTGTGTATGTGCCTTTGTGTATTTTTTCTGGGTAGAGTACCTACAACTTTAATCATATTCTCAAATGAGTCCAGAACCTAGAAAATGTTGAGAATATGCATGAGGAAGTCTTTTGGGGGATGTCTGGATATTGTTTCTTGACTTACATGCAAAGGAGAGTCATCTTTCAAACGTCAAATCCATCATATCCTCAAGTTTGTCTTCCATTGAGGGTGTGTGCCCACTGAGATCTAAAGCTCATGGGCTATGCAGGAAACTTAGACTCAGTCTCTGGTTTCAAGATTTTGTCAATTAGGGGTTCAGCCAAGCAATGCTTGTTTATAGCTTCTTCCCCAGGACGCCTTGCCCTGCATTCAGAGAGGTTTACAAGCCAAGCCGACACCAAGTGAGTCCCACTGTGGGTGGGATCCATGGCTGCCATGTGCTTTCCAGCCTGCTGTCTCTTCAGCTGTAAATATTTATCAAGTGAATGTGGGGATGTCAGGCTCCAAAGAGTGTCTAGGGCAGTGTGTGGGTGTGTGCGGGGGTGGTGCTGGAGAGCGAGAGCCCCATGAAAGCTGGTATGTGATGGTGATGCCTTAAGACAAGAATGATAATAAAAACCCCATCATGAGTCTGTATCTCAGCAGCTCAGGGCTGGTAGGAGATGAGCTCCGTTCTAACCTGCACATCTCAGGCCAGAAACCATGGGCGAATGTCAGCAAAGCAAAGCTGGATTCCTGACAACTGCTGAGTTTGTAAACTTTCCAAAGTTCCCATATTTATCTCTGAAATTAATCCAGTGCCACTTCTATTTGACAGCATGGCGTGTGGGTGTGTGGATGAGTTCAGTAAGGGAGACAATAAAAGACTGGAGGGGGCCAGATTAATTTTTGGTTGGCATTTTATGGGTTTTAACTTGGAGTAATTGGTTGTTAAAATGGAACTGTGTAACTCTCATTTGCAACTGAGGCTTCAAAATCCCTGCACTTCACAAGCTAAGATCACCTATGCCCCTCACACACTTAAGGATATAAAAGAGTTGAAGTAAAGGTGGCCAGGAGAAGCAGGCATTGGAGGAAGAATTCGATGAAAGCTGTCTGTGTGCTTTGAGTACCCCCGTAACCCTCCAACTCCAGAAGGGGTTCTGGAAGGTCTGAGAATTTTTTTTTTTTTTTTTTTTTTTTTTTTTTTTTTTTTTTTTTTTGTGACAGAGTCTTCCTCTGTCACGCAGGCTGGAGTGCAGTAGCATGATCTCAGCTCACTGCAACCTCCACCTCTTGGGTTCAAGCGGTTCCTGCCTCAGCCTCCTGAGTAGCTGAGATTACAGATGCATGCCACTACAATCAGCTAATTTTTGTATTTTTATTAGAGACAGGGTTTCACCATGTTGGCCAGGCTGGTCTCGATCCCCTGACCTCAAGTGATTGACCCAGCCTCCCAAAGCACTGGGACTGCACCCCACCAGGTCTGAGCATTTTCTACTCTCAGAAAGCCACCCCACTACTCTATACTACTGCCACCCCACAACCATGCCATACTAGCCACAATCTCATAGCAAAAGGATGTCCCACCCTTTCCCTGGACACCCATGAGTCAGGATCTGAACAGTGGGGTTGCTGCCACCTATGATGCCAAGAAAGCACACACCTCCATGTCAGAGCTTGTCAGCAGAAATAGCAAAAGGCATGGGAGCTAAGCTTTAGCACATCTCATTGGCAGGACCTAAATCCTCTTGGAAGGGTTGCCTGCAAGGAGAATGGGGGATGTAGTTTTCTTTCATGAGCCTCTGCAGTGCAGGAAGGATCACCAGGAGGAGGTGATCACCAGCATGGGTGCTGAGCATCATTTCACCTTGGCTAACACACTCCTACTCACGCTCCAAGGCCCACATCAAGGTCCCCACTGAGACTCCTCTCTCACTGTCACCTGCCCACATCCCAGTAGAAAATTTCGTCCATGTGATCCCTGGTTTATTGTAATCCAGGTAACATATCAGTCTCCTGTGTTAAGCTGAGAGTTTCTTGAGGGCAGGGATTTTGATTCATTTCTATGTCTCTAGCACCTTGTACCTGGCCAGATAAGTCATATCTGTCGTGGTTTTAAAACATGCCCAGAAATATTTTGATACTTTTCATTTTTTTTAAGTCTAGTCAAATGAAGCAGTGGAAGGAGAGAAGAAGAAAAGAAATCTGTAACTGGTTGTGATCAATTAGTTGTAAACATCACGGCATTCGGACCTGCCTATGTCTCTCTTCAAAAAGTAGAACCTAATTCCTCTCCCTTTGAGTATGGGCTAGACTTACTGACTCGTTTCTAATGAATAGAATGTGGTGGAAGTGATGCGTGACCCTGAGGCTGGTCACAAAAGATACGACTTGGTCTCTCTTGGATGACCAGCCCTGGGGGAAGCCAGCTGCCATGTTGTGAGGACACTCAAGCAGCCCTCTGGAGGGATCTATGTGTCAAGGAACTGAGGCCTCCTTTCCACAACCAGCGCTAACTTAAGAGGCATTTTCCTCTCCCAGGAGGGAACCTCTTTTCTCATCTAATGTGGGAGGGCATTCAAGTTTCTTGTCTTCTCTGATCCATTAATGTGGTTAAAAACCACAGCCTGTTGACTCATCCATCCTCTTTGTTTCCTATGAGTTGAGGCATGGTGGACAATAGGAGAAGGAATCAAGGGTAGACAAAATAGAGCTGAGGCTGGGAGTTCCCTGTTCTCATCAGTATTACTGGTTTTGGCTTGGCCAGGTTTGACTAATCTCACTGAGGAAGGTGAGGAAAGACACCTGCAGTTCAGAGCCCGCTCACCTCTCCTCATCAAACAGAAGCTTGTGGTCCTGGTGAACCCCAGAGTCTCTGGCATGTATCACACCTGAGGAAGAAGAGCTCATCAAAGAGTAGCTTTGGCTGGGCATGGTGGCTCATGTCTGTGATCCTAGCACTTTGGGAGGCCAAGGCAGGAGGATTGCTTGAGCCCAGAAGTTTGAGACCAGCCTGGGCAACATAGCTAGACTCTGTCTCTACAAATAATTAAAAAATTAGCTGGGCATGATGGCATGTGCCTGTGGTCCCAGGATGGCATGTGCCTGTGGTCCCAGCTACTCAGCTGCAGTGAGCCATGTTTGCACCACTACACTCCAGCCTGGGTAACAGGCCAAGACCCTGTCTCAAAAAAAAAAAAAAAAGCCATCTTCCAGGCCTGGACCACCCTAGTTGGCCTGCATGCAAGCAAGTGGTCTGGAAAGGCTGCACCCCACAGCAGAGAGAGAGAAGGGTTGTTACCCAGCAGTAATGCAAGAGCATTTAATGCAGGCACATTAAGCCCAGCTCTCCAAGCAACACATCCAACAGGAAGGCCCTCCTTTTCTCTGTTTCTTGAGGCAGCTGGGGATAAATGAGCAGCTGCCCTCAAGCAAACCAGCTGAGTGTAGAAATTTACTTCTTCAAGAAGGCAGGGCCTTGGCATTCCTTGACCTGCTTTTCCGATGCTGAAATCCTGTTTTTTTTGTTCCTAATTACACAACTAACAAATTTTCATTATTAAAAAGTTTAAACAGTACAATTATATGCAGTAAAAACGCAAATGTTCTTGACAACCTACCCCCCAGTCTCATTTCCTCCCTGCAGGTAACTATGGCTAACAGTTTGGCATGCAGCCTGCCAGACCTCGTGGATATAGTAGTATCACACATTATATGTTGCCCTGCAACCTGGCTGTTTTTTTCTTCTCTTCATCTTTTTTCATGTATGTACAGATCGAATTCACTCATTTTTCTGAGAGCTGTGAAATATATAATAGTATATGCAAGAGGAAGAACCTTCTGTAGAGTGAAGAGTGTGGGTGTTGAATGGGGAGTTCCGCTGAGCATCCAGAAGGGTTTGGATGGTGAGGGTTGGGGACAGAGTAATGGAGAGCTGAATTACTCTTTCCAACAGACGGGAGGGAATCTGGAGCTTCTGAAGCTCCCTGGGGTGGAGGAAGATTGGGGGAAGGAAGAGGTTGCTGACAAGATGGAATATGAGTGCCTTGCCCCAGTGACCCTCCCCACAGCCCTCATATCTTCAACAAGTTGACTAAATCAGTGAATGAACATATTCCCCACCTAATATCTCAAGGATGACTATAGCTCTTGGGACATTGTTTGTGAAATTGTTATTTCCAAGGTCTGTAAGAATTACTTTGCTACTTATGTTTCTCTGTGTGGGGAAGTGGAAAGAAACCATAGTTTAGGATGTGCATTTCTGAAATCTGAGAATGGAGATGATCTTCACAAGGTCTGGCAGAACAGCCCATGAATATGGAGGCCTGCTGTGTGCCAGCCCCTGTGCTGCACTGAAATGCCGAGGCTGAGCTGACTCAGGCATCAACCTCAGTGCCCAGCCCCACGGGGCTGACAAGCTTAGGGTCAGGCATGCATACGGAGAGTGGCCACACTGGGCGTGGTGGCTCACGCCTGTAATCCAGCAGTTGGGAGGTCAAGGCAGGTGGGTCACCTGATGTTGGGATTTTGAGACCAGCCTGACCAACATGGAGAAACCCCATCTCTACTAAAAATACATTAACTGGGTGTGGTGGCGCATGCCTGTAATCCCAGCTACTTGGGAAGGCTGAGGCAGGAGAATCACTTGAACCCGGGAGGCGGAGGTTGCGGTGAGCTGAGATTGTGCCATTGCACTCCAGCCTGGGCAACAAGAGCGAAACTCCCATCTCAAAAACAAAACAAAACAAAAGAAAAACAGAGAGTGGCCACAAATACTAGGAGAGCCACAGACGGAATTACAAGTATGTGACGCCTCTGCCGCTCCACTCCCCACATTTACTCATTTGGCAAATGTCCCTGATTGATCACGGAAGTATTTCTTGCTGAGCCCAGAAGCTGATTTGGAATCTTCTCAACACAGTGCTACAGGCAGCTGTCACCAATTAGTCAGAATTGGATGGTTGATGGGATGTATTTGCCACTCTGCTATAGGCTCAACTTAAAATGGGATTCTGAAATGTTGCCTTGTACAGAAATTTTATTTTTCTTTCTTTATTATTATTTTTTTGAGACCTAGTCTCACTCTGTTGCCCAGGCTGGAGTTCAATGGCATGATCTTGGCTCACTGCAACCTCTGTCTCCTGGGTTCAAGTGATTCCCGTGCCTCAGCCTCCTGAGTAGCTGGGATTCCAGGCGTGTGCCACCATGCCTGGGTAATTTTTGTATTTTTAGTAGAGACAAAGTTTTGCCATGTTGGCCAGGCTGGTCTCAAACTCCTGGCTTCAAGTAATTTACCCGCCTTGGCCTCCCAAATTGCTGGGATTGCTGGTATGAGTCACTGTGCCCGGCCAAAAAATATTGGCATGGTGGGAAGATGGGTGAGGGGAGCTCAGAGGGGGAGCAAGTCCCCTGTACCCACTTCCGGAGGCTGGCCTGGGTCGCATCTGGTGAGCCTGGAAGCCCATACTGGAAGCCCCAGCCACTTGAGGAAGCAATGGTGGCTGGCTGATAGTGGCAGGGGAACCTCAGGAAGGGGCTGGAGCACATCCGCTGGGCCAGTTGGTATGCTATCTGCCAGGAAGTCAGGGCCTGGAATCAGAAGATAAATGAGGGGAGTGTTCTGCCCAGCAGCCGTTAAAGGCCTTTCATGATCCTTGGACTTGAACCAGACATCGCAGGGCCAGAAGATGTGAAAGCCACATGAAAGCCCACAGCAGCTCTGTGCCTGCCGTTGAGTGAACTGCCTTGCACAGGGTTGGTTCCCTTTGCTTCATTTGTCCAATGGTAGTTACTTCTCTGGAAATTAGGCAAGAAGTGCCTTCTCTTCTCTATCTCATTCCCACCAAAGACCCAAGGAATCATCCTCAGAGACCAGTTTCCTCTGACTTTGGGGCAGTGTCTTCCCTGAGGGGCTCCTGTGGCCTCCCACACATCCCACCTTCTGGTCAGTCCTGGGTCACTCTGACCTTGAATTGCAGCTTCCCTGGTCTCTGTGGGTCCCAGATCCTGCCTTTTTGCTCCTTATCTTGTGCTTATATCTCCCCAGGCCCCATCCCACATAACTGCCCACCTGTCTCCTGCCTACCCAGGATCCTCACAGGCTTCTCTTAGTGCCCAAGCCACTCCCTCTATAGGACAGTGACCCAACCTGCCAGATCCTTGAATACTGGCCTCACCTTCAAGCATCCTCCTATCAGCTGGGCCACAATTGTCATCCCTCACTAGGCTGTCAGCCCCAGCTCCTGTGTGGCCATCTGGGAACTGCCAATATTCGTCTGTCCAGAGTGGTCTGAGCAGGAAGCCCATTTGTGTTGACAATACAATGAATTGGGCACATCTAAACGGGAAGTACAACCACCAGGCATGGCTCACTGGAGCCTAGGATGCATGGTAGCATCACTCATAAGGACATCCCTTCTGTCTGAGGCAGCAATGGGTGGTGTAGAGAAAAGAAAAGGGACTTCAGAGTCAAGCAGACTTCACAGTCAAGCAGCGAAGTTTGAATAATGGCTCAACCACTTAATACCCTGGATGAATCTCTTAACTCTTCAGGGTCTCGCAGTTCTTATTTGGAAAATGAGGCCAAATAAAAATATCTCGCTCATTGAGTTGTCGTAAGGACGACTGAAATAAGTAAGCATGATTTACAGTGAGGATTTTAAAAGTGTGTTAGTTTCCTGTGTCTGCCGTAACAAAGCATTGCAAACTGGGAGTTTAAACAACCAGAAACTTAACATCTCACAGCTCTGGAGGCTGGAATTTCAAAATCAAGGTGTTCCCAGTGTTGGTTCCATCTGAGGGCTGTTAGTTAAGCATCTGTTCCAGGCCTCTGTCCTTGGTTTGGAGATGGCCATCTTCTCCCTGTGTTTGTGTCTCTGTGTCCACATTTCCTTTTCTTTTTTCTTTTTTTTTTTTTTAAATGAGGACATCCATCAGTCATATTGGATTAAAGCCTATCTTAATGGCCTCATCTTAATTAATTACAACTGCAACAACCCTATTTCCAAATAAGGTCACATTCTGAGGTGCTGATGGGTGGGATTCACCATGTGAATTTGGGGGTGGCACGATTCAACCCATAGTAAGCTGTCGCTATTTGTCATAAGTTTTACTAAAGCCCTGAATATTGATGGGATTTTAGTGGAATTAAATGGTAACCATTCAGCCTTTTCCAGTGAGCTGCATTCTCCTTGAGATGCCTGTTGTATCAGTCACACACTGGTAGTAACAGGTCAGTTGGTGGCCCCACCAGCCTCCAAGTCCATGTGTAGAAGCCAAATGCCAAATGCCGAAAAACTCCCTCACCCCTTTTTCTCTAAACAGTGGTGACAGTGATGACAGTGGCAGTGGCAGTGGTGGGCTCCCAAGTGTCATGCAGGCTACACCTGAGCCAGGTGCCCATGTTGGATTCTTAGGGCCTGGGGCCTCCTTCGGACCCTACCACCAACCCAAGTCACTATGAAGATGCTTCATGCCTCACTGCAGATTCCAGTCTGACTGGGAATTCTTTCCCTAAGAAGTGGAGGGGATGGCAGCCCTAGGGAAGCCTCCATCATTCTCCCTGTTCTGTAGGAGAGCTCGATTCCCACAGAAGCAGTGCCCAGCAGCTGATAAGCAGCCCTTCTTATGCCACATGGAAGGCAATGGGGAAGTGGAAAGCCCAAGGGACACTGGGTGTGATGCAGGTGGAACAGAAGAGCTTCCATGACCAATAAGTCTTCTGCACACCCAGTCCATCTTGGCAGGGTTAGCTGAAGCCTAACATCTTGGCTGATTCTCCCTTCGCCCTCCTCCAAGGGGAGCCATATTCAGGAAAACTGCTCTGAAAGTAAGGTCCAAGAGTGGGGAGCTTGAGTGTCTGGGACATATTTTTTTTTTTTTTTTTTGAGGCCGAGTCTCAGTCTGTCACCTAGGCTGGAGTGCTATGGCACTGTCTTGGCTCACTGCAACCTCTGTCTCCTGAGTTAAAGTGATTCTCATGCCTCAGCCTCCAAATACCTGGAGTTACAGGCATGCACCACCATGCCCAGCTGATTTTTGTATTTTTAATAGACAGGGGTTTCGTTATGTTGGCCAGGCTGGTCTTGAACTCCTGACCTCAAGTGATCCACCCACCTCGGCTTCCCAAAGTGTTGGGATTATAGGCATAAGCCACTGCACCCGGCCTGGGACATGCACTTTTGGTGTCAATGTCTCAGCAGCTCAGCACCCAGATGACCTGTAGTTTGGACAGTTGTTGTGTCTACTTCTCACCAGGTCAAGGCTCTGTCTCTGAATGTTGCAGCAGGATTCGTGAGGCTGGAGACAGCTGGGGATTCCTAGTGAGCCCTTGGAGAATGGCGAAGCCCGAGGCTGCTGTTACTTCACTCTTAGCTTCATCTATGAGGCTGTGCTAGTTTTATGGAGGACACAAGGCCTCTCTCTTCTCTCTCTTTTATTAAAGGAAATTGGAATTTCCTTTCTAATTTCATCTTCTAGCTCAGCTCTGATTCAGCAAATATTTATTGAATATCCACATCATGCTAGCAATTACAGCTGAATAATAATATATGATCCAGGCTTCAAGGAGTTTACATTCAAGTGAGGATTAAAAAAAAAGACGTGGAAAAGCATTCATTGCAACATAGGCAGAGAGCAACAAGGACAGCTATTTAGGTGATGGCAAGTACCAAGAGGCAGAGAGAAAAGAGCGGTTACTTCCAATTAAGGCACCTGGAAGGCCCCATGGAGGAGGTATTTGTTTTGAATTGTGAGGAATGGATGGGATTTCAATGAGTAAAGAGGGAGGAGTGGAAAGAACAGATGGAGCAAAGTTAGGAAGGTTGAAACATGCAGGGCATTGTAGAAGGATAGCATTCAGGTGTGGTTTGAGCGTAGGATGGTGGTAGGGATAGGGCGAGAGATGAAATTAGAAAGGAAAGTTGTGCCCGGATCATATAGGATCTTGGATGTCCCATGGATGATTTAGATTTCATTCTGTAAGCAACGAAGATGACATGTAGAGATCTGGACCAAATTAACAATCTGATCAGAATGCTTTCAGAAGATTCACCAGGCATCTTTCTGTGCCATGGGTTTATATAGTAGAGCTGGAGGCAGGAAAACCACATTAGGGGCTGCGGCAACAGTCCAGGAGAGAGACGAGTCTCACCTTAAGATGGCTGGGGTGGGTTTCACGGATGAGGAGTCAGAGCGGATGAATGGTTACTTAGAGCAGGACAAGCAGAAGGGTCTTCCCCCACCTACTCTGTAGCTGAGAAGGAGCTTAGATGTGACCCAGTGGCAGGTCATACCAAGGATTCTGCCTGGTATATGCAGTGATCTACTTGTAAGCAACAATTATTTCCTGTCCCTCACCTGCATCAAGTAAGTTGGTGGGGCATCTTAAGTAGTGAGCAGGAGGCAGGGAAGCCCAGGTCGGCAATAGCTGGAACCCCAGGCAGGTCTCCTGGAGCCAGGAGCTTTGTTACCGGCCCTGCCTAGCTGTGCAGCTTCGACTAGGCATTTTCTCCATTCAGCTGCATACTCAGGTCTCTTGGTCAGATCAGCCACTGTCCAGGCTATCTTGTGGCTTCCAGGTTTGCCCTTATTCAGGTGCTATGGTCCAAGAATTGCAAATTCCATCCCCAACCTGATCTCTGTAGCCAGTGCTTCTTCTCCAAAGTCATCCACATTTTCCGAGGCCCAGGATTCCATTGTGAGAAAGATATGGAAGTGCCAGCTGGTCTTGGGCCCTTT
This sequence comes from Macaca fascicularis, assembly GCF_037993035.2. Taxonomy (NCBI): domain Eukaryota; kingdom Metazoa; phylum Chordata; class Mammalia; order Primates; family Cercopithecidae; genus Macaca; species Macaca fascicularis. Next base: position 55,095,552 of record NC_088388.1, read on the forward strand.
GGGATCCTCTATCATCCTTAGAGATGTGTCTTGGGTCTTCTAATGATTTCATTGCTCTTCCCATGAAATAGGAAGGGGGAGTGGCGGGCAGCCACTCAGCTTTGTCTATGAGGCTGTGCTAGTTTTGGATAGCCTCAGCAGATGCCTTGTTACATGCAGATGCAGGGGCCAGGCAGATGGTATACTTCCATCTGGCCAGGTCTGGCAAAAAGACGATGACCCACCTCTTCTCCTGGAGCCAGCGGCAGCTAGGCCCACACTCTTCCAGCTGCACTAGCTTCTTCATTGCTGGCTTTGTGGGAATGGCTCTATATTTGTTTAGTATTTCCAGCTACTCCACCTCTCAGGGATACTCCATTCTTCAAATGCTGAACATTGAAATTGGATTTTGTTTTATTTTCTTTTTTCTTTTCCTTTTTTTTTTTTTTTTTGTTCACATTCTCTAGGATTTTTGCACCTCTACTGATGAGCTACAATCCAGAGAGGCTTTGATGAAGCCATTGGCATTCTTTTCAAATGGGGTGACAAACTTGCCCTTGTAACCTAATTGTCAGGCTCCCCTTAGTATTTGAGCTCTGGGAAAGATTGCTCCCAATCCCGAATTCCACAGTCTAGGGAAGTCCAAAGCATTCCCCAAGTCTATTGTGAATTCTCATGGTGCTTCTGCTTCTGGGCTCTTGCAACTGTGTAAGCCATCGCTGATCCAAATACCCCACGTCCCCTGTATGCACAATTCATCCCTTCACTGGGACTACAAGGAATCCACTCACAGGGAGTATTTATGAACTTAGCAGAGGGACAGGGATCAGCTCAGAAACCACAAAGCCTTCTCGTTGGCGTCTCTTTCCCATTACTGTCATGTCTTCCTCCAGAGTGTTGTCTCGCTTCCTCCTTTACAACACAGAGCAGTCCGCCACCTGACACCTCTTTCCCGGCTGACACTCGGATCTTTGAAGCGCCTCTTCCTGCCTAATAGTTCTCAAGGTGCTTTCCTCAACAAAGCCATTTTCTTGCTAGAAAAAATTCTAAAGCGTCACCTCTTACAATAATACAAATTTCTCTCTCTGATTTCACATTTCTCATCCACAGAGTTGGGGGTTTTAAGAAGTTCCCTTTAGCCATTAGGATGTGATTTAACAGGAACCCAATTCAAAGCATCCTAAACGCTAAAGATTATTATTATCTCACAAAATTAGAAGGCCAGAGGCAAGTTGGCTGCAAGCTTCAGGGCCTCAGCTCTATCTCTTTGTTCTGTTCCAGGCTTAGTCTCCGACTGGTAGCGAGATGACTGCTGCAGTTCTAGTCTTTGTAGCAGACTCCACAATGTGCTGGACAAGAAGGAATGGTCTCTTTCCATAGCTCTTCTTTATAGGGAGGAGTCATTTCCCAGAAGCCCCTGAGCAGACACTGCCTTCCCATCTCATTGGCCAGGTTTGGGCATGTTTAAACCCGTGACTGAAACCTGAGTGGGATCTGCGACTGGCTTAAATTAAGCAGGAACCATTTTCTGCGGCTGATAGGGTGTGGAGGGCATGCAGTGAAGCATGAAGCTGTGTGGAGGAGGATGGACACCCCAGCAAAGCTGGGGCACCTCAGCATTCCTGCTATTCTGCCTCCTGGCCCTGCCTGATGGCAGGTTGTCTTCCCCCAATATCACTGTCTGTTCCTATAGCAGCAACCAGAGAGGAAGCTGCCGGACCTGAATGTCTCTGTCTTTATAGGTCTCCTCCCATCTCTGCACCAAGGGCAACCCATCACCTTCCTGGAGTAAATTATTCTTATGATTTGAGGAGTTTGTATTCTTGTCTTTGTTTTTCTATTTACAACATGCTAGCAGCCTTCTGTAAGTAATTGCATGAAATATTTTTTGAGAGAAGTTACAGGCATCTGGGGGATTCCAAAACTTCCATTTCACACAAGCTCATAAGAGTCTGTTTTTTATTTGTATTTGTATTTTTTTATTTTTTTATTTTTATTTTTTGCCTTTCACTAGTTAGGACAGTGGTTCTCAAATTTCCATGGGAATTTCTTAGAAAGCCTGTTAGAAATAACTGTGCCCTCCCCCACTCCCCTTCTGCAATCTGGAGTAGAATCTAGGAATGTATATTTAAAGTATGTATCAGAGGTGACCACATGTTGAGAAACACTATTTTAGGAGAAGTTATGCCGATCTAACCCTGCTTTAATAGATTAACTGAAGAGAGGGGGGCAATTCTAATTTCATATAATTTCATTTTTGTTTATACGAGGGACTTGAGGAATGCAAAAGCAAAGGTAATATGAATTTTAGATCATCAGGACATTTTTTTCCTTTAAGTACATTTACAACTCAGAAAACAAATCTCTCACTAGGCTGTCTTCCTAACTAGACTTTAGAATGTCATTTGTTCGGATGAAGTGGTAATTGCTTGTTTTCCAAATGCCAAGTGTTGGGCTGCTTAAGACCTTGAACAGTCTGGGCCTGGAAAGAAAAGACTCTGGTACTTGGAGTATTTTCAGGGTGTTGAAGTCCCCAAGTTGGTCTTCCCTGAATAGGTTTGCTTCTTTATAAATGGGAACCTCTCCTTGTGAATTAGGTCAAGTTAACATTGGACCGCGAACTGGCTGCAGAGTCTGCTTCTGGGGTTCTGCCCCTCTTGCCCCATTTCCTGGCAGAGTTGGAAGCTCCCAGTGTGGAGGAGGCGGATACAGTAGAGATGCAGTGAGTCAGAAAAGGTGTCCACTCTCAGCAGGTCAGGGAGCAGATGGAATCAAGGACACTCCAGGGTAGCCTTGATCTTTTGAGTTGGAACTGGGCAGCTTTAAGTTTTGACTTTCAGGGTGTGGAGATGGAGAGTGGAGATCCTTTTTCCCTTTGGAGAAGGTTCCCAGCACTGCAGCAGCAGAGGGAGCATCTGAGAAAACAGGCAGAGACATGAAGAAGGACCTGCAAGGGGCCAAGGCCTTTCAGTCCCTGATATCTGGTCCCCCTCTGCCGGAGACCATAAGCAACAGAGTCAATTTTAGAAGTCTCTCCATGGCTGTTACGGGGAGACTGGATTGGACAGGAGCAAGAAACAAGGAGACTAGTTAGGAGGAAGTAGAAAAAAGTATATGCTTATTGAAGGAATGAATTTTGTGCTGTGATATTGAGCTGTGGCTTTGGGTCCCTGCTTTGGGCAAAGGCCACTTGCACCATGTTCCCTAGGGACTGTGGTAGGTCATCAGGCTTCTAAAAGAGTAAAACTCTTCTATTCCTACTCTTCTCCACTGACCCTGTAGATCTCCACTCTTCCCCTTCCTGGGAAGTCCCTGTGGCTGTAGCCCCTGAGATCCCATCCTGTTTTTCTCTGTGCTTTCTGGTGTGTATGGAGCTCAGTCTCAAGCTGGTATTAAGTCTGGTTCTGCTTCGGTGAACCCCACTTTGTTGTCTCTTGTAGTCTGAGCTGTGGCTTGCTTAATAGCAAACACTATTTTTTTTTTCACAGCCTGTTTGGCTCGCACCACATTTTTAGCCCACCAGAATTCCCACCCCTGCCCTCTACATCCACATTTGAAACAAAGGCAGGTAATCTCTGGGCCAAGGGATGACAGCTTACATGCAGAGCGAAGGTGGCTGCCAAAGTCTGTACACCTTTGAGGGGGTTACCCACTCTCCTCAGGCTCTTGCTGCTCTTGGGGAACCCACCACCTAGGTGCTGTGTCCCCAGAGTTCTGCCTTGCAGTTTTCCAATCCCAAGATGCTTAAATATTCAGGAAAAAAACAGGCATTATTCCTATCCGTGAAAGATGAGGGAGGTCTCTAGCACCCCTCAAAGCTAGCTTTTGGGCCAGGCACGGCAGCTCACACCAGCACTTTGGAAGGCCAAGGCAGGAATATCACTTGAGGCCAGGAGTTTGAGACCAGCCTAGGCAATATAGCGAGATCCTATCTCTATTAAAAAAAAAAAAATTTTTTTTTTTTTTAAACTAGCTTTTGGAGAATCTAAGGCAGGCTTAGATGCTTTAAGAAGATATCTTTTTCTTTTAATCTAGAAGAAGGAAGGAAGATCACAAAGGAAGGCTCAGATCCAAAGTGAATTCTTCATCTAGTACATGGTTTATTTTAAATGGGAAAGTTCAAGGTTACAAAAACAAATGATTTGGATGGGGCATTTGTGAATTCTGAAGCATAGATATTTCTTCATGTTTGAAAGTTGCGCTCAGATATTTGTGCAATTTTTGTCATTGTTGAAATAAAAGAGGTAGTGAGGCTGTGGAACATTGCACTTAGAATGATGTAAAAAATAAATAAACAACAGTACAGGCCCCAGGGTCCCAAGGAAGGGAAGGAGAGAAAATGTGGTCCTGCTTGGTCTTACTCTCACATGGTCCCAGAACACCTCAATGAAAAGTCTCTTCCTGACATACCAAACCATGAGCTGGATGGCTTTACTGAATGAATGGAACAAATTGGCCAGGTAAGCTGTTGTCAAGAAGACTGATCTGCAGAAGTGGAATGTTTACTTTTTCTTTGTCGTTAACCACTTGATTTTGTTAAAATCTCTTTTTATGACCTTGGCGTTAGATTGCATTGACTTGATTAGATAGCTTTTGGAAATGTATTTCTTGGGGGAAAGAATTGAATTCAGTGTCAGTAACTGGATTAAAGGAAAGAGATGGGCTTTGGGTGTTCATGCCTAGTCCTACCATATAGCACCTGTGTGATCTTGGATAAGGCATTTCATTTCTTTAAGTTTCATTATCTTAACAGGAAAATGCAGACCAAACTCTTTTTGCGAATATGCTTTGAGAGTAGGTGATGTATATAAATTGCCCTCTATGGTATCTGGTATTATACAAAGTAAGTCTTTGAGACCTGCTTGTTTTCCTTTTCTCCTATCTCCCTCTTTGACTTTTGCATGTGTCCAAGATGTTCATCTTTAGCACTTTGGGAGAGATGTTTTTCGAGGGCATGTCTCAGAAGCTGAAAGACTGGCTGACTGGTTTCCTTCAATGATTATGACTTTCCCACTGGATCTGAAATGTGGCTCTGAAAATCTTTGTGTCCATAGCTGCATGTCAGCATAAACTCTCATACTTAATTTTTGGAATTAAGGTAGAGTGGAAGAGAGTATGAGCTCTGGAGCTAAACTGTCTGTGTTCAAATTCTAACTTTGCCACTTATATGACCTTGGATAAGTCACAACCCTCTAGGCCTCAGTTTCCTCATCTGTAAAATGAAGATAAGAATAGCATTTAACTTACAGAATTAACCTGTGATGAAACAGCTTAATATATATAAATACCCAGAACAGTACCTAGCACTAGAAGTAGCATTTGAATGTTGGCTACAGTGATGATGATGGGATGGTGATGATGATGGTGGTCTCCCCTGTTAGACTATAAACTTGAGGCAAGGAGTATGTCTAATTTGTGCCCCATGTCTAGCACCCAGCACAAGGGCTTAGTCTGTGAAGGAGACCCTCAGAAAATTCTTGTGGGATGAATAAATGCCTACATGAATTAATAAGATGAAAATAATAAGGGATCAATGTGCCAATAAGGCAGATGCATGTGGGTGCTTCAGATGTGTGTATTTTCCTTCTGGGTGAGAGTTCTTCAAATATTCCAGTTTCATTGTGAAATTTTTGGAGGAATTAAACCCAAAGAGCTTAAAAATGTATAAGATTTGCATTCAGATTCCATGGCAGGGACTAAATGCTGAGGGCTGAGCACCTTGGTAGGGCAGGGGCACTCCTGCATAAGGCAGGTCACAGCCTGGGATCAGACAGGGTCAGGTGGGATGGATCCTGGAGAGGTGGTCTTCATGCCATCCACTGAGGACCTGGAGCATCCTGGAGTCATAGGAGTCTGACCTGAGGCTAAGCAGGACCCTGGGAATGCTCTCACCTTCGTGGCTCCTGAAGAAACCAAGATCCCAAAAGCCACGAGCCATGCAGGACCTCAAGAGCTTGTCTGTCAAGTAGAAGGAGAGTGCCATCTGTCACGGTAGGCTGGCTTTGAGAGGGACAATCTTCAGGCCATGTGAGTGGGATAGGGTCTCTGGCATACCCAAGCACGAGAACAGACATAGCATGTCAGATTCTGATGGGGTGGGGCGGGGGGTGGTCATATGATCCTATCCAGATCCAACACTGTTATCATCCTTAGATATGGGTTCAAATCTTGGCTCTCACTATCTATGAGATCTTTGAACCTCAGTTGACTAATTTATAAAATGTGACTCATAATGACACTTAGTAGGTACTCAATAAATTCATTAATTCATTCAGCCAGTCAGCCAAGAAACATTTACTGACTGCTTACTTATGTGCTGTTGTGGGCACCAGGAACACAACAGCTGACAAAACAAAGTTCCTGCTTTCACATTCTTGAGGCAGAATATAGACAACAGACAAATAAGTATATCACATTTTAGATAGCAATAAATGCTGTAAAGGAATGAAAGAGGGGATGGAGTGACAGGGTAGAAAGTGATGCTTTAGATTGGATGGTCATGGAAGGCGACCCTGCATAAGGTGACATTTGAATAGAGACTCAAGAACATGGAGGGAGTGAGCCCAGCAGATAATAACTGGGGAAGAGTCTTCCAGGCAGGGGAACAGTAAGTGCAAAGGTCCCGAGAGTGGAAGATCACTTGGAAGAGCAATGAGGAGTGAGACTGGAGATAAGGTATAGGAAACCAAGATTAGATCATGTAGGGCCTCTTAGGCCATGGAAAAGATGTTGGCTTTTCATACTGAGTGATGTGGGAAGCTATTAGCAGGTTATGAGCAGGGGCCAGGGGTGGTGGCTCACGTCTGTAATCCCAGTTCTTCGGGAGGCCAAGACAGGCAGATCACTTGTGGTCAGGAGTTCGAGACCAGCCTGGCCAACGTGGTGAAAACCCATCTCTACTAAAAAATACAAAATATAGCCAGGTGTGATGGTGGGTGCCTGTAATTCCACTTACTCGGGAGGCTGAGGCAGGAGAATCACTTGAACCCAGGAGGCAGAGGTTGCAGTGAGCTGAGCTTGCACCACTGCACTCCAGCCTGAGTGACAGAATGAGACTTCATCTCAAAAAAAAAAAAAAAAAAAAAAAAAAAAAAAAAAAAGAAGGTTATGAGCAGGGAGTGACATGTTCTAACTCATAAATGAAAAGAATCAGGCCAGGCACGTAATCCCAGCACTTTGTGAAGCTGAGGCGGGAGGAAACACTATCTCTACTAACAATATAAAAATTGGCCTGCCATGGTGGCACATGCCTATAGTCCCAGCTACTTGGGAGGCTGAGGTGGGAGGATCACTTGAGCCCAGGGAGGTTGAGGCTGCAGTGATCATCACCATTGCACTCCAGCCTAGGCAACAGAGTGAGACCCTGTCAATAAATAAATAAATAAATAAATAAATGAATAAATCACTCTGCCTGCTTTGTGGGGGCAGGGGAGCATTTAGGAAGCAATTGTGTTGATTACGTGGCAAGAAATTGTGGTTGCTTACACTAGGGTAATGGCAGTAAAGATGGTAAGAAATGGCCAGATTCTGGATATATTTTGAAGGTAGAGAAAAAGGACTTTTTGATGAGTTCCCTGTGGGGTACGTGGGGAACTGGAGGAAAATCATGAATGACTCATGTTTTGTTCCTGAGCTACTTGAAGGATGGACTTGCCATTGACTGAAATGGAGAAGACTGAGGGAAAAACAAGTATTAGGGGTTGGATACGTGTTAGAAATGTCTATAAGATGCCCCCGAAAAGGTATTGAGTAGGCACCTGGGTGTATGATTTGGAGTTAAGGGAGAAGTCCAAGCTGGACATAAACATTGGAGAGTTTTCGGAATGTAGATGGTATTGAAAATAATGAGCTTGAATAAGATCATCTTGAGAGTGAGGATAGAAAAGAACCTGGGTCTGGGGCCCCAGCCCTGGAGCCATCAAGTGTTGCGCATGAGAGAGATGAGGAACAGATACATCCTTCCTTCCCCCACTCCTCCTCCTCCTTCTTTTTCTTTCTTTAATGCAGTTAGCCTTCACTTGAACAAATCTGCTTACAAAACTTCATTTGGGTTTACTCTTTGAAAGTAATATGTGCACTTTTTAACTTCAAAGACTTTTAAAAAGAAAAAACACCCAACTCTGGGCTGTGGAACAAGGCCTCGTGGTGCAGGCATTGAACCAGGAAGGCCAGTGCATCTGGAGATCAAGTTCCTTTTAGGATTAGTGAAATCGAGCTTTTGTTAGCATTCATCTAATGGTGGAATGTCAACGTGAAAACCTCAGAAATCCTTTTCTGCTCCACATCTCTTTCTTTTTTCCGTTTAACAAAAAAACTATGTGAAGCTAGAAGGGAGAATCTGAGAAAGATTTGACTCTTCCTTAGTGAGATAAACAATCTGTTGTGTCATGGCACCAGCATAAAAATCCTGTGTTTGAAGAAACATAGTGTTTCTCAGGATAGTTTAGGAAAGGGCAAAGTAGGGATAGCTCAACTCCTGTGATAAAGATCTTAGGGTCTCAGAGGACCATAGATTTCCTATGAGCCAAGTAATGACATGGCTGAATCAAGAGCCAACACAATCAAAGAAGTCTAGTGTACTGGTCATAGGAAATCAGAATCCCCTGAATAAAGAGGATGCTGGTTGGATGACACAAGCAGTCCACGACGCTATTCCAGGCATTGCATTATGAGAGGGACTTTGGCAAAGTGTGTGGTGTTCGGTGGAAGAGACCCACATGGGACAGGTTTTAAACAAACAACAGGAGTTTGGCCTCAGCTGGAGCCTTGGACATGCTGTAGTCACCTGTCTTTAGATATTTGCCAGGGAATCAGGGAGATGGGTTCTGTATTACTCCTCAGAGAGAACTAAAGGAGAGAAAGTGACATAGAACTTTTTATGGTTAGAATGGGCTTACACATAAGGTAATGAGCTCTCTCACCCTTTCTCTCAAATGGAGGGTAAGTAATCAATAGTCAGGGATGCTGTAGAGCAAAGACTTTTAGGTGGGGGCCAGTGGATGAGCCTCAGGAAGTCTGTAAATCCCATGAAAGTAAATGCCAAATGGTATAGGCATGTGTGTATTTTTCTGGGGAGAAGATTCATAGCTTCTTATCAGATTCTTAGAGTTATGGAACCCTAAAAATGTTAAGAAGGGCTGCCATAGCAAATACCTATAAGCTGCAAGGTTTGAACCCTGTGGTCTCCTTAGACTAAGTTCAATGGTTTTAACTAGCTTGAATAACCCCCATTCCCTGACTGAGTGGTCCTGTGGAAAGAACATTGACTTTGCAGTTGGACAGATTTCAATTTGAATTCAAGCTCAGCTACCTTCTACTTTTGTGACTCTGGGCAAATTGCTTAATTTCTCTTAACTTCAGTGTCTTCATTTGTAAAATAGGAATAATAAAATCAATCTCACTGGGCCATTAAATCACATAATGCAGGTCACCTGGCACAGTTCTTAGCTCATAGCAGGAGCTTAGTAAATGCGAGGTCCTTTCCTCGCTCCTTTTCTCTGACATATTTTATTGCCTATCCCACCTACAGTCACCCTGTTTATCACATGGTCCCAGCTATGGCTATCTGGTCAGAGAGGGATATCTGCCTTAAAGGTAGCTAGTAATTTTGGAGACTTGGCTTAAACAGACAAACTAGGTCTTTTTTTTTTTTTTTTTTTTTTTTTAAATCTGAAACAGGAGATAGCTGTCAGAGGGTTGGGGCAGGAGAAGGCTAGAGCTGAGAGGCCATGATGGCCCATAGCAAGGTGAGTGTGCAGAAAAAGCAGGAGAAGAGGTAGGAAGAGGAGGAGAAAGAGGAAGAGGAGGAGGAGAAAATAGATTCGCAGAGAGAAGGGGGAGAGAGAGAGAGATATTACATGGCCTGTGAGACCACATGGCTTGTGGGAGACAGGGATGCAGACATTCACACAGAGTGACAGAGTAAGGGCTTCAGTTCCTGACAGCCCTCTGCTCCGTCAAGGTCTGGGTGTACTTAATTACCGGTCCTTGGGTTCTGTGGGGGTTCAGTTATCATTGACACAGGCCCCTTTAACATTTGAGTCAGCCAGAGTTGGTTTCTGTTCTTTGCAACTCAAAGAATCCTGTACTCTCCCCATCCATTCTGCTATTGGGTCCAGCAGAGTCCGCTCACCCAGCTGGCCCAATCTGGAATCCCTTCCTCCTCTCTTGATTTTCCCTATTCAATTCAACACTTAAGGCCCCACCGAAGCTTCTGCCTTTGTTATGAAGCCCTTCCTGACCACTCCAGGAGTCAGAGACCTCTTTTTCCCCAGAGCATCTACAGCTTTTCTAGCATTCCCAGCCCTGCCCCATCTTCGTATGGGCAAGCCAGGTAGAGGTTTCCTTGTGGGCAGAGTCCATACCTCATTTCATCCTTGCCTAGCCTGGCCTGTGCCTGGAACCAAGCAGAGCCCAGCAGGCAAGTAGCCATTGGCTCTATTCACTCAGACCCCAAACTGGCTACACTTGGGCCTCTCCTCTTAGCAAGGATGTGATTTCAATTCCTGTGTTCCCATGGTGTTTCTGGTGTTCTCAAGGCTCCTATCATGTTCGTTTTCTCTTCCCTATTGACTCATTTTCTCCATGCTCAAGTTGCTCAGATCTCCCCTCAAAGACCTAGAACCTATCTCTCCATACCCCGTAATTAGATTTTTTATTCTTCCCAGTTTAATTCAGCCAACATTTTCACTTAACATGTATTAGATGTTAAACTAGGCACGGGGGCTATTGCATCAGGAGGCAGTGTGAGCTGCTGGTTTTGGATGCTGGTTCTAGAATTTGACTAACTGAATTAAAATCTAAGCTTGCATTCTGACAGCTGTAACCTTGGTCAAATTACTTATCATCCCCAACCCTTAGTTTCCTCACCTTTAGAATGGGTTGATGTTCATAACAACAACATGCCTACCTTGTAGGGCTTTAGTGAGGATCGAATGAGATTATCCATAGGAGGGGCTTAGCCCAGCGCCTGGCACATAATAGATAATCTATGCTTTACTGTTGTCATTGCTGTTACTATTATTATTATAAAGATGCATTGCCTGGGTCATTATCTTTGAGGACCTCACAACCAGGTAGAGGAGGCAGAAAAGCCCCAACATTAGGCCACTGACCATTGTCCATGTAAATTAATAATAAAGAAAAAGAAAAAAATGTAAAGTCCCAACATCAGATGATAGGTGTGCAATATTGAGTTTCTCTTTGGTGTGCTCCAGCATTCTCACGGGCTATGAATGGGGTAAAGATAGGCTGAGATACTGATTCCCACCTGTTCTTTGAATGTATTGGTAGGGTGTGGGGCTACCACAATCCCCAACTGACCACCTGCAGCCATGAACAGTCTTGTTCACTCACCCTTGTGAGCAGGTAGACAGCCATGGAAAGCTCTGCTCTAAGGATGTGTGTGAGCACAGGGTACAGGGGAGCTCAGAGGAGAGAACGAACTCATCCACCACACTTCTCCAAAGAGCAGTACTGCCTGCTCTGAAATCCTCACCCAGCTTCCACCTCATTTCGGGACTTCTAGGTCTCCCTAGTATCACAGTCCATCTCACAACCTCCCTCCTTCTTCCCCCATATACGACAGTAATAGTTGCTGAGTGAATGATGAAGTGACCCTCACAGCCTTCACCTCCATGACCTCATGAAACCCACAAGTCTACTGACAAGGCTTTCTAAGATCTGATAGCTTGTTTGCAATCCTCAACTCCTGGGCTCCCTGCAGTACTCTACAGGCCACCTCCTCCTCTTTTCCATGTACTGACAGCAGCTTCCTGTTTCTTGCCAGTTTTTTACTGGCTCCTCATTTTTTGGTCTTTTGTGTTGATTTTCCCCTTTCTCTCTTTCCAAGCCTTTATTATGTTCTCTCTCTCTCTCTCTCTCTCTCTCTGACTTTCTTCTCTTAGCTCTCTTTTCTCTTACATCCACCCTAATCAGTTTACAAAGGCCTGTGACTTAAAGCTCTCCTAGAAATCCATACTTCTGAAATCGATGTCACCAGTCTGCACCTCTCTTAAGCCACAATCCTTGTCACTCTGCATTTCTAACCATTTGCTGGGCCTCTCCATCTGGACCTCCCACCAGCATTTCAAACTGAACTCATGTCATCCTTAACCAATGCACTCCTGCTCATGGCTTCCTCAGGGCATTAACTTCTCTCTACCTGTCCAGACATCAAAACTTTGGAGTCACTCGCTCTGTTCTTCCCATGTCCCACATGCAGTTAGGGCACAAGTTTCTCGAGTCTCTCTCTCATCTGCCCACCTCATCACTGTTGTTCCCACTTCTCTGTGGAGCTTCACATGTTCAACTGTCCAAGTGCCATCTCTACTTGGATGTTTCACAGTCAACCAAACTTAACATGTCCAAAATAATACTCTGTGTCCATTACTCCTATGTCCCCAGCTCGCTCCTCCCAGGCTTTCTCATCTCAAGAAATGATTTTACTTTACATCAGTTGCTCAACTGGTCATCCTGGACAGCCTTTTATCTCCTGAGGGCCACATCTTTATGGGGTATTTCAGGAGGGCCCAGGCTAATGTTCGGCCCATCCACCCCACTGTGGCCATGAATTGTTCAAATATTAAGGTACTTCCCTGCCAGTTGTATATTGCTGCTGCCCTGAGACCTCTCCCTATCACCCCAGTCACTCTGGCTCCTTCCCTAGGATTACCTGGTCCTTGTCATAATTTGGCAACTGAAGGGTTGATGGATGCCTGGGACTTCCGGGGACCTCCAGGACCCAGCTCTAGCAGGACAGTCACTGGTACCCAAACTAAGTGGCCAGTACCCAGGCCATAACAGTTGCCAACTTTCTTGAAGGCAATCCCCAGTGTTACTGATTGGAAACTGACATTTCCAATGTCAGTTGGAAGATGATGAAACTGACATTGGAGAGGTTAATTAATTTTTCCACAGTTCCCTGGAGTCTGTCTGGCTCCAAAGTCCACTTTCTTGCCATGGCATTTTGCAATAATCCCCTGACTTGTCCCCTGCCCTAGACCAATCTTCTCAAAGCCCAGCTCATATCAGACACTTTCTCTGCTCAGAAACTTCCTGGGGCTCCCAGCCCACATAAAAGTAAGTTCGAACACCCAAGCCTGGGGTTTAAGGCTCTTCATTATCTGACCTACTCAGCCAGCCCCAAAACAGAACCCCTACTACTGCATTCCTGAACACTTCGCCATACCTAGGCATGTACTACTTCTTTCCCTAGGAAGAAGACCCTCCCTGACCCAGTCTCCATCCTTTGAAACCTTTACCTATTTGGACTTAATAACTGCCTCAAATGTCAACAAGAAAGCAAATCTTCCCAGTGCTCCACTTCCTCCTCAGAGCTCCTGCAGCACTTGATTCAAGCTCAATGACCCCCAACTACTGCCCACCCATGGTACTGACTTATAGACTATTCTGACTTAAAACTATTCTTCCTTATAGAATAGTTTTACTAACAACACCTCATGTGAGCACACCAACAGAGCTTGCACACCACTTTCACATAGCTTGTATTATGGATGTTCCTGACTTGGTGGAGTCTTATACTATCAGCTCCTGGAGGGCAGGAGCCATATCTTGCCCACCTCGGAGCCTCCCTGCCTAGCAGAGGCCTAGGCACAAGGTCTGTGCATAGTGCACATCTGTGGAGTGAATGGGTAAGTCATGCTCCTGGGGCGGAATGCAGAAAGTAGATGACAATGTTTTCAGTAGCTGTTCCCTCCAGTCAGGGTGCCAAGACCCCTTTGCTCCCCCCTTCTCCCCACCAGCCTACCTCAGGGCCTCCTTCTAATGGAAACAACACCTAGACTCTTATTTTATTTTTAAAATAATTTTTAAATAAAAGCAATACCTCCACATTGCTTTTTAAAATAATCAGAAGAGAAAGCCTTGTAACAAAAACTCCTGGTTTCCTACCCCAAGTTCCGCTGCTAGAAGGAACCCCTTTAACAATGTCTTTTTAAATTCTTTTCCTTTTTTTGAGAGTCTCTCTCTGTTTCCCAGACTGGAGTGCAGTGCTGTTATCTTAACTCACTGCAACCTCTGCCTCCTGGGTTCAAGCAATTCTCCCACTTCAGCCTCCTGAGTAGCTGGGATTGTAGGTGCCTGCCGCCACGCCTGGCTAATTTTTGTGTTTTCAGTAGAGACAGGGTTTTACCATGTTGGCCAGGCTGGTCTCGAACTCCTGGCTTCAAGTATTCCTCCCTCCTTGGCCTTACAAAGTGCTGGGATTACAGGCGTGAGTCACCATGCCCAGCCTAACAGTGTCTTTAGATGGATACTACTGTAATGATGAATAATATAAATAATGTATGAATTATAGACATATCCCAAGAGGACCTCTTTAATTGTCTCTTTGGATGGTTACTGCCATAACTCTAAATTATAAAAGTAATTTATGAGATTTAGACTTTATCCTTTGACTTTATGCCATAATAGACGTTGCAGGAGCTCACTCACACTACTTCGATTTTCATTCCTTTGCAGGTGTCCTGTTCCCCCTCCTCCGACCCCCACCTCATTCCTGGAAGTTTTTGGCTTCTTCTCTATTTCGTTGTTGGTCTAAATTCCACAGTGTTATGTCCAAGTGTACGCCTTTTCTCATTTTTGTGTGCAAGGCACCCTGTGAGTTCTTTCAATCTGTAGACTCATGTCCTTTGAGCCAGAGGAAATTTCTATTATTTCTTTGATAATGTCCTTCCTTCTACTTTATTTGTTTTATTTTTTTTTTCCTGGGATTTCTATTCATTGGGATCCTGTGGTTTGGTTCTCTATGCCTCTTATTTCTTCTCTTTCCTACATGTTTATCTGTCTGTTCTGCTTTATGGAAGTGAAATTCTCCCACCTCACCTTTGGAAATTTAATTTTGGCACTATCTTGATATCCAAGAGTTCTCTTTTGTTCTCATTTTTAAAATTAGATTGCATTTTAAAAAAAATCTTTATGTGGATACTAGTTAGAATTACTTTAACAATTATCTTCTGTTTCCTGGATTGTCTTTGTTTTCTCCATGACCATATTTTTTCTGCTCATTCGTTTCTTCAGTCTAAATTCATTGCAGGCCTACTATGTCCATACACTATTCTAGGTACCAGGAAAAGAGAGATTAACAAAATAGACAAAAACCCTATCCTTATGGAACTCATATCAGGGAGGCTGTGGGAGAGAGAGAAATAAATAAATAAATTAATTAAAATACAAAGTTTGTCAGATGGTAATAGGTGCAGTGAAGTAAAACAGAAAATAAGGATAGGACTGCCTTGGCAAGGGTGGGGCTCCATATCATGAATAGGGTGATCAGACAATGCCTCTTTGGGAATCAATGTTTGAGCAGAGACCAGAAGAAGGTGAGTGTGTGAGCCATGTGGAGACCTAGAGGAAGAGCATTCCAGACAGAGGGAAGAGCAAGTGCAAAGACCCTGAGGCATGACTGTGTTTGGTTTTATGTTTTCCTTTCATGTGGGCTTTCCTTAAATACCTGGTTGTCCTTTGCTGCCCAGGTAAGAGTGAAGCAATAGAGGAGCTGCTAGCTCTGAGTGCACAGGTGGCCTGCTTTGCTGGCTCGCTTTGCTCAAGGGTGGGGATTGTTCCACTTTACTGTAATTCCCTGTTAGGGAGTGGCTTTCCAAAATCACAAATCATGCCAATTTAATCAGAACATTTTTGGGGTGGGGGATAGGACCCAGGCATCGGTAGTTTTATTAATTTATTTATTTATTTATTTATTGAGACAGAGTCTCGTTCTGTCACCCAGGCTGGAGTGCAGTGGCGCAATTTTGGTTCGCTGCAACCACCGCCTCCCACATTCAATCGATTCTCCTGCTTCAGCTCCTGAGTAGCTGGGATTACAGGCTCCCACCACGATGCCTGGCTAATTTTTGTATTTTTAGTAGAAACTGGGTTTCACCATGTTGGCCAGGCTGGTCTTGAACTCCTGAACTCAAATGATTCTCCCGCTTCCCTAAGTACTGAGATTACAGGTGTGAGCTACAGAGCCCAGCTGATCAGTGGTTTAAAAAACTCCCTAGGTGATGCAATGTGCAGCCAACTTTGAGAACTGGTGCATCAGGACAGTGCACAGTACTGGAATCACCTGAAGAACTTTAGCAAATTACCAATGCCTGGGGCCACATCTCCGAAAACAGTTAAAGCAGTGATCCTAACATATAGCCAAGGTTAAGGACCTCTGCTTTAGAGGATGGGGCTGGGCTTTCAGCCCATTCTGTTTTGCCACCCCACCCCCAAATGCTGGACTGCAGAGGGCTTTCTTAACTTAGGGGCAGCAGCAGCTCCCACAGGAGCTGGTCTAATTTATCCCAGGTTATTCAGTTTCCTTAGAAAGAGCCCTCTGTTGCTATTGTTCTTGTTGTTGGGGGTTGTAAAATCAAATATCTCATTGCCAAACTTGCTTTCTGCTTGCAGAGGTAGGGGAGAGGGTGAGAGTAAAGGGGTGACTGATGTGTGTCTCTAGATCTTGTCTATATTGAGATTTGTCTTATAGACTCCAACTCCCTCTTTTTTTGGCCATAATTTCAGACTTACAGAAACATTGCAAGAATAGTACAAATTGCCCAGGGGCAGTGGCTCATGCCTGTAATCCTAGCACTTTGGGAGGTCGAGGTGGGTGGGTTGCCTGAGCTCAGGAGTTCGAGACCAGCCTGGGCAACATGGTGAAACCTCGTCTCTACTAAAATACAAAAAAAATTTAGCTAGGCATGATGGCATATGCCTATAGTCCCAGTTACTCCAGAGGGTGAGGCAGGAGAATTGCTTGAACCTGGGTGGCGGAGGTTGCAGTGAGCCGAGATCACTCCATCCTGGGTGACAGAGTGAGACTCCATCTCAAAAAAGAAAAAGAAAAAAAAAAAGTATAGTACAAACAATTACTGTAGATCCTTCACCCACATTACCCAAATATTTATGTTTTATATATACTTTGTTTTATCCTTCTATCTAGTTAGCCATCTCCTGCCTACCCCCAACCCTGAACTGTCTACAGACCTTTTTCAGAATTTGCCAATTGTCTCAGTGATGTCCTTTAGAGCAAAAGAAAATCCTGGATCATTTGTTGCATTCAATTGTTATGTCTCTTTAGTATCCTTTTTTGTTTTCTTCAAATAACTGCTCTATTTGTGTCTCCTATGATATTGACATTTTTGAAGAGTACAGGCTAGTTTTGTTGGATTTGGATTTGTCCTCACGATTACAGTCAGGTTATGCATCTTTGGCAGGAATATTGTATTAGTCTGTTATAACACTGCTAATAAAGACATACCCGAGACTGGGTAATTTATAAAGGAAAGAGGTCTAATTGACCCACAGTTCCACATGGCTGGAGAGGCCTCACAATCATGGCAGAAGGTGAAGGAAGAGCAAAGAGACGTCTTATGTAGCAGTAGGCAAAGAGAGAACGAGAACCAAGTAAAAGGGGCTTCCCCTTATAAAACCATCACATCTTATCAGACTTATTCACTACCACAAGAACAGTATGGGGGAAAATGCCCCCATGATTCACTTATCTCCCACTGGGTCCCTCCCACAACATGTGTGGAATTATGGGAGCTGCAATTCAAGATGAGATTTGGGTAAGGACATGGCCAAACCATATCATTCTGCCACTGGACCCTCCCAAATCTCATGTCCTCACATTTCAAAACCAATCATACCTTCCCAACAGTCCCCCAAAGTCTTAAGTCATTTCAGCATTAACTCAAAAGTCCACAGTCCAAAGTCTCATCTGAGACAAGGCAAGTCCCTTCCACCTATGAGCCTGTAAAATAAAAAGCAAGTTAGTTACTTCCTAGATACAATGGGGGTACAGGCATTGGATAAATACACCCATTCCAAATGGGAGAAATTGGCCAAAATGAAGGGGCTACATGCCCCATGCAAGTCTGAAATCCAGTGGGGCAGTCAAATCTTACAGCTCCAAAATGGTCTCCTTTGACCCCATGTCTCACATCCAGGTCACACCGATGCAAGAGGTAGATTCCCATGCTCTTGGGCAGCTCCACCCCTGTGGCTTTGCAGGGTACAGCCCTTCTCCTAGTTACTTTCATGGGCTGGTGTTGAGTGTCTGTGGCTTTTCTAGGTGCATGGTGCAAGCTGTCAGTGGATTTACCGTTCTGGAGTCTGAAGGACAGAGGCCCTCTTCTCATAGCTTCACTAGGCAGTGCCCCAGTAGGGATTCTGTGTGGGAGCTTCAGCCCCACATTTCCCTTCTGCACTTCCCTAGCAGAGGTTCTCCCTGAGGGCCCTGCCCCTGCAACAAACTTCTGTAGGCATTTCCATACATTTCCTTTGCCTGAAATCTAGGTAGAGGTTCCCAGACCTCAATTCTTGACTTCTGTGCACCCAAAGGCTCAATACCATGTGGAAGCTGCCAAGGCTTGGGGTGTGCACCCTCTGAAGCCACAACCCAAGCTGTACCTTGGCCCCCTTTTAGCCATGGCTAAAGCAGCTGAGACGCAGGACACCAAGTCCCTAGGCTGTATACAGCAGCAGGGCCCTGGGGCCATGAAACCATTTTTTCCTCCTAGGCCTCTGGACCTGTGATGGGAGGAGCTGCTACAAAGGTCTCTGACATGTCCTAGAGACATCTTCCCCATTGTCTTGGCGATTAATGTTTGGCTCTTGGTTACTTATGCCAATTTCTGCAGCTGGCTTGAATTTCTCCTCAGAAAATGGATTTTTCTTTTCTGTTACATCATCAGGCTGCAAATTTTCTGAACTTTTATGCTCTGTTTCCCTTTTAAAACTGAATGGTTTTTAACAGCACTCAAGTCCCTTCTTGAATGCTTTGCTGCTTAGAAATTTCTTTTGCCAGACACCCTAAATCATCTCCCTAAAGTTCAAAGTTCCACAGATCTCCAGGGCAGGGGCAAAATGCCACTGCTAAAACATAACAAGAATCACCTTTACTCCAGTTCCCAACAAGTTCCTCATCTCCATCTGAGACCACTTTCACCTGGATTTCATTGTCTATGTCATTATCAGCATTTTGGTCAAAGCCATTCAACAAGCCTCTAGGAAGTTCCAAACTTTCCCACATTTTCCTGTCTTCTTCTGACCCCTCCAAACTGTTCCAACTTCTGCCTGTTACCCAGTTCCAAAGTCGCTTCCACATTTTTGGGTATCTTCACAGCAGCACCCCCTCTACTGGTACCCATTTACATTATTAGTCTGTTCTCAGGGTGCTAATAAAGACATACCTGAGGCTGGGTAATTTATAAAGGAAATAAAGAGGTTTAATGGACTCACAGTTCTACATGGCTGGGGAGGCCTCACAATCATGGTGGAAGATGAATGAGAAAAGTCATGTCTTACATGGCAGCAGGCATATACCCATGTACATCTCTATCTATCTATCTATCTATCTATCTATCTATCTATCTATCTATCTGTCTGTCTGTCTGTCTGTCTGTCTGTCTATCTATCTATCTATCTATCTATCTATCTATCTATCTGCCTATCTAGCAATCTAGTTTACTCCAATTCCTATAGTTCTAACACAATACTGCGTAATTTATTCCATTTTCCCTCCTTTTTCATATTTGTAACTCCTTCCTTTGACAGTGAGAAACTTTGCTCTCATTATCCAATATTTACTAATTTGTTCAACCACAGAATACAAAGTAAGTATTTCAGAATTGCTAATACACATGTCTATGAAAAAGAAGTCTATTCAATATTTGTTTATAGTTCTTTTTGACTTTAGCCTGATGGCATCTAGTCCAAATCTACTACAAAAGTTTCTTGAATTAATTCCCTTTCTGCCCCTTCTGCCCATAAACTTTAATTCATCCCCTCTCTGTTTGGCTCCATAACTCATTCCTGTCCTTGTCACCCCTGGTTTTTCAAGTCCAGAACCTCTCAGGGGTCTCAAAGCTGGTGAACTCCCTCTCTAGGTGTCGTCTAGGGCTAGGCCGAAGCTTCCTTCTCCCTGCCTCATTAGGCGCCTCTCTTCCATGCTCTTCCCAGTTTCCATGCGTGCCCTCTCCCTCCATTCTTTTGTAAGAATTTATTCCTTTTTAAGGAGTTCTTTGCTATCATTTTAATGGGATTGTGGGACAGGGAGAGACACCTGTGTCTCTCAAAGTCGTTAGTCTCAAACCTGACACCCAGGAATTCTAAAGTCAGAGAGATCTGGGTTTATGCCCTGCAAGACATCGGCAGGCATCTTGACCGCCCTGCATCTCAGTTTCCCCATCTAGGACATAAGGGTGAGAAGCTCCGCACCACATGGATTTGGTGAGGATGAACTCTACCATATATGTAAGGTGGCTGACAGTGCTGGGCACCATGTTCAGTATATAAAGTGGCTGATGGTGCCGGGCACCATGTTCAGTAAATGATACCTGTCATTGTTGCCTGGATGCAATTCCTGCAGATGTGGTCTCTTATTTGCTCACTCACTCATCCAAGGCTGAGTGCTGAGCATATCACAGAGTTCCTGTCTAAAAGGGGTAGGGAAGTCAAAACACCCAGTGAAGCCAACCAGCAAGCGGTTGCAGAGCTGGCAGCATTCTTGGCAAGAAGCTGTTTTTCCTTGCTTGGCTCCCCTTGGTTCCAGGATGTGCCTTTTGCCCGAGACTCTAAAACTTCTTCCCTGGCCTTGGACTAAATGGCCTGTTGGGAGAGCCTCCCCGAGCTATGTGCCAGTGTGCCTCTGCTGGGCCCCTGCTTTTAGGCGGAGGACACATGACTGTCTCTGATGGGAATGAGTGAGGAGCTGAAGATTTTGGTAGAGCGAGGCCAAATCCCTGTGTGGCTCCAGGAACAAGGATAAATATAGCCAGAGTAATTGCTCATGCTCTTTTAAGGATTAAAAGTCAGCTTTTGGGCAAGCTGTGAAGCTCCATGATAGCAAGGGACACAGTTCCTTTTTTAGAATTGTGGTCAGCACTCCTTCTGCATTGCTGGATCCCAGGCTTCCATGATGCTATTCCCACTGGAGTTAAGGGATCGCCTCTACTAGTCTACCTGACACGAGGGAGGGATGGGTCTGAGGAGTTCCTGCCACATCCCCTTGTCCAACATGATGTCTGGCGCACTAAAGGTGCCCAATAAGTATTTTTAAATGGATGAGTGAGCTGTGAGAAATTTATGCTTTTAAAAATAACCTTTAGGATACGATCTGTAGTCTAGTTAACAGTAGCATCCCAGTGCCAATTTCCTGGCTTTGAAATATACTGTACAACACTGATGTAAGATGTCTCCGTTGGGGAAGCTGGGTAAACGGTATGTAGGACTCTTTGTACTATTTTTGTAACTTCCTGTGTATCTATAATTATTCCAAAGTAAGAAATAAAAAAAATTATAATAACCTTTAGTCAGGATCATGCCAATACCCTTTGACACTTGGGGGAAGCAGTGCTGGAAGATGAAGTGAGTAAATCCCTGTTTATAGCAATGCTTTTATTTTATTATTATTTGTGAATGTAAACACGTTTTCTCATACAATTCAAAACTTTAAATGTATCAATAAGGCGTACCATGGTCAGTCTTTACCCCGGTTACTTAGTTTTACTCCCCATTGGCAACTAATCTAAATGTTATTCATTTCTCGTGCTAATTTTAGAGATGATATGCATACTCACATATGAACTTGTATGTATACATGAACATAAGTGTATATATGTATTTGTGTGTATATATGTACATATTAAAATACATACACACACACTCTTTTTCATTCAAATAGTAGCATTTGATAGACACTGTTATTTTACTTTTTCTACTTAATGTATCTTGGAGTCTTTTCAGGTAAGTACACCAAGAGCTTCCTTGACCTTTGTTGTGGCTGCACTCCATCTTCTTTTATGGCCCCAGTTGCTAGACATTTATGTTGTTTCCAATCCTTTTGCTTTTGTAAATAACGCTGCAATGAATAACCTTGTTCATTTGTCATTTCCCAAGTGTGGGAGTGTGTTTATAGAATAAATTCCTAGAAGTGGAATCGGGTCAAAGGGTATAATCTTGATAGTGCTAAGTTATCCTCTATAGAACTTGTTCCATTTTTACACACTGACCAGTCATGTGTTTTATAAAATGGTATCATTAATGCAATGATTAAAAAGTTATTTGGTGATACCTTTGTGTGGTGAATGCTGTGGGTCTTTACCCAAGAGAAACACAAACCACATAGTGGCTTACATGCAATGTCAGTTGGCTCAGAGATCCCTCAAGGTCATCCATGAACCCTGGGTTCAGAAACCCTGGCTGAAGGGTAGGCAGCATGATAAAGAGGACAGAGCTTTAGGGATAGACCACCTGAATTCACATCTCAGCACTGTCACTTACTTACTGGCTGCGGAACATCAAGCAAGTTGTTTTACTTCTTCCAGCCTCGGTTTCCTTTAAAGGAAAGGCATAGGTACTTGTGAGGATACATAGAGTGCTTTTATGTAAAGCATCTAATCTAATGCTAGGAATATAGTAGGTGCTCAATACAATATATGATTTTGAACTCTCTCTCTCTCACACACACACACATACACACACACACACAGAGCCAGCCCTAGGTTCCATTTCAACTTCTGATTTTGATTGTCCCTGTAGTACCTGCTGCTGGACTCATAAGATCAACCTTTGAAGCAACATTCCCTAAAGTGGGATCCTTGGACCAAGTGCATAAGAATCACCCAAGGGTCTTCACTAAAATGCAGATTTCTGGGTCCATTTCAGATCCATAGAATTAGAATTTCTGAAAGAGGAGCCCAAGGAGCTTCAAAACTGGGGGTTCTAATGCACATTGAAGTTGGAGAAACAGCACTGAAGAGTTTGGTCGGTTCCTTCTATACCATATACTTGCAATTCTAGTAGTTACTGCCATGTGGCTTTGCAGGGGACGGGGGTTGTGTGGGGAGCCTGCACCTCCACGTGGACAGGTGTGGACACTTGAGAGAAAGCTTGGCTACTACCTAAGACAGCCTGCTCTGGTTTCATTTACGAAAAACAATTATTGATGAGGGTAGCAGACTTCATGCGCTACACCCCTGTTAGTGATCTCTCTTACAACAACTACACAGAAAAAACAGGACTTCCTCAGAACCACATGCCTGAGGAAGGGATGGAGGCTCAGTGGGCCAGGCTCAGTGGAGAACGTCTGCCACTGCTGCACCACTGATCTGTGGCCAGGAGCTGAGCATAAGGACTGTGTTTGCCAGGAGGGCTTGAGGCCATAGGAATTGGAGCTCCAATCCCTAGTGCTCTCTACCATGAATACTGAATGTTCTCTAAATGGCTAATGATGGCCAAAACTAGGGTTCCGGGATTTATCAAACAAAAATAGAGGATGACTAGTTAAATTTGAATTTCAGATAAATAACAGTCTTTTAGTACAAGTATGTCCCATGTTTATCTGAAATCCAAATTTAAATGGGTGTCCTGTAATTTATCTAGCAACTTTACCTAGGGTTTCTCTGTGCCGCTCTAACCACAGAAGGGGCTGAAGTCCCCATGTAGCTTGCCGCCAGCTTGGAGTTCCATGACCCTGGTCTTGGGCGGGTCCTATACCCAAGGCAGGTGAAGAGTGTGTATGGACAGGGTGTGGATTTCCTGGGCAGGGGCAGGAAGCTCATTCGTGCTGATCTAGCTCTATGAGATGCTGGCAGTGTGTTAAACACTTGACTAATATCTCATTTAATCCCCTGACTACCCAGTGAGTTAGGCATTATCATTATTATTCCCACTTTAGAGATGAGGAGACTGAGGCTCCACGATGTTAAGACCACAGGCTGTTAAGTGGAGGAGCAGGGTTGACACCCCTGGGGCCTGTGCCAAGTCTGGTAAGTCTGGGAGTAGCTGAATCTCCCAGGCCATTCTCTCTGGCAATCCCAAGAGTTTAACGCAGTGGAAGCAGCCCCTGCCCCCAAATCCCCAGGACAGGAACCATTCCCAGTTTCTTTTGGCGCTGGCCCAGGGTCTTCTCCAG
Organism: Macaca fascicularis; assembly: GCF_037993035.2. Taxonomy (NCBI): domain Eukaryota; kingdom Metazoa; phylum Chordata; class Mammalia; order Primates; family Cercopithecidae; genus Macaca; species Macaca fascicularis. The sequence goes on from NC_088388.1 coordinate 55,119,460, forward strand.
GCTCACATGCTTGCTGGAGGCTCCAGGCGGGTGGCGAGATCTGCAGGGTCCCTTTGTCGCCGTCCAGCCAGGACAGTGTCCAGTGGCATGAGTTGCCATGGGGACTGCCATCTGCTGTGTGGATACCCATCGGAAGGGCCCAGGGTGAGCGACTGCCCCAAAGGCCCAGCCTGCCCTGAACCCTGAGGCCAGCTGGTCGGCTTTCCCTGCCATTATGCCCCGAGCCAGGCCGGAGGGGGCTCCCAGAGGAGCTCTCGGCTCTAAGTCCCAGCCCCTCTCAGAGGAGGCGTGCGGCCGAGGTTCTACAGCCAGAGGCTTCTCGGCTCCGAGCTCCAGAGCCAGATGTAACATTGACCTTAAATGGTAAAAGCTCCCCAGAGTGAAGGGAGGCTGGCCAGAGGAGGAAAGGAGAATAACTCAGTTTTAGGTAAGCCTCCCCTATATCCTAGAATAACCTGCCTCTTCGGCTGGGAAGCAGAGGGAATCTTCTCCTCCTTAAAGGTACAGGGTGCTGGGATGGGGGCGCTAAACTTTAACTTTCCAGGGGAGCTGGCTTTCTTGGGTGGCATTTCAGCTGAGTATCTTTATTGTTGCTGTCTTAAGTTTTAAATCAGAAGTGAATCTTGCCAGTCCTAACTTAACTAGATTGTGCTCCTTTTGCTTGCTGTTGGAAAGTGTGCACAGCTCAGGGTGAAAATGTGGGTCGTGACAGGCGATTGCAACCCGTAGCTTTCCTGTGGGCCCGTTTGTGGCAACAATGGGGTCTTCAGCTTAGGCAAGTCTGCTAGGCAGGGCTTTCTCCCCTCTGTGCTTCCCATGTCTCTCTCTCTCTGTCCCCCTACGCCCCTCTGCCTTGAACCTGGGCAGCATGACCTGTCTAGATCCTTAACCCTGCCCCTATTTCTGTCTCTGCCCTTCCCATCCTATGTTCTGGTCACAGCCCCTGTTTTTATCTCTGTCCCTGTCTCCTCTTTTGTCTCCAGCTTCCCCTGGCCTGTGCAGTTCCCCGCTCCCTAGAGGGGGTGTATGTGCCCGGCTCATGCCTGGCCCTGCTCTCCTCCAGGGCTCCGAGTTGAAGCGATTCCTAGAGTGAGCAGCATTTGGACTGGCTTTTTCCAGAGGAAAAGCCAGTGGAAGCCAGAGGCCAGAGAGAGGCCCAGCTGTCTTGCTCCCTCCTGCCCAGGAAACAGTTGTAAAGGCTATAGAGGCTCTGCAGTTTGAGTAAACAGCAGCCCGGGGTCTGGGACCCCTGGCCAGCGCTCCAGCCTCCCAGAACTCAGCAGCTGTTGTTTCCTAACACTTTTCAGGCTGCTCACCGAGGTGGCGCAGGGAAGTAAAGCTGGTCTGAGCAGGGTCTTTTGCAGGGAAAAGGAGGAAGCTTCCCGGGACTGTGAGGCTGGGGGGTCCAAAGGAGTCAGGACTTGCCAACGATTGTGTTGCCCCCACAGAGGGACAATGACATGCTAGTGAGGCAGGTGGAGTTGCCCATCCCCCTGCACTCCCCTACCCCAACACTTCTATGGGGGAGGGAACTCAGGTTAAGTCACTTGCCTAAGGTCATTCTACCAAGATGGAGTGGTGCTAGGACTCAAACCCAGGTCTGTATGACTCTAACTCCAGTGCCCGTGCCTCTCAACACAGCCGTGAATGCCAGGGTATGATCCTACTTCCAACTGTGTCTTGCAATTTTTGACCTAATGGAGAAAACCATTGTCATTATCATGTTTGTGCCATCAATGATTCCATTGTGTGTGTGTGTGTGTGTGTGTGTGTGTGTGTGTTTGTGCGCGTGCGCGCATGCATGTTTGGTGGGTGGCTGTTTATGTTCACAGCAGATGTACCTATCTTTATGCTTGGAGGTAAGGGAGGCATTCCTGTGTCCTTTATCATCTTGGAAGGATAACCATGTGCTAGCTGCTACGACATGATTGGTTATCCCCATAAATGTGTTTCCGCAAGAAAATAAACACATGGTTCTTACTGTGTATTGAACACTGTTCCCCTTCCCATACAGTAACTCATGACTCCCACAGCTCTACAAAGCAGGAGTCATTCTTTCCACCCTGGTTTTGTAGAGGACACTTTAGCACAGAGAGGCTGCACAGCTGGTGCTCGGCCCCAGGTTGTGGTCTCCGCAGGCTCTTGACCTCCATGGTCAGCTCCCCTCTGCTTGGGACCTCGTGTCAGAGTGCACGGGGGAATCACTGGCCCCCTTGCAACACGGTGCATCTGAGGCTTTCCACAAGGGACTTTGCATGCCCCTCACAGAATGCCATGAGGGGTGTGTCTTTACCTCACTGCTCCAGGTGAGGACACTGGGGCTAGGGGATGTTAAATGACTCGTCCAAGCTCACCCAGCCACCAAGTGACAAAACAGGGAATTTAAATAGTATCTTGGGTAGGGAAGTTACGGCCATGTGAAACTTACTTGAAACTGAATCCCTGGGAGGCTGAGAGGGCTCATGGTTTGGGGATGAGGAGTTCTGTGGGTCTGTGTAAGGAAGCTAGGTTCCTTGCCCGACGGGCTGAACTATACATGATGGGTCCTCAGCTTTCTAAAAAGCCCTGCGTCTCTCCTCTAAGCCTTTTTAACAGAGGTGGGCAGAAGCACCCCACACCTCCTGGAGGAGCAGACTGAGCCCTGCAAGGGCAGAGACCTTATCCTGTTCCTCACCCGCTATGTGTCTAGCACCAAGAATGATGCTGGGAGCACACAAAGTACTCAGGTTCAACCACGTTTCTGTGAACACATGGACACAATGCTCATAAAGTGGGTTCTGGTTATACAGGGCCCCAGGTTGATTTTGTACATGTGCCTGATGATCAGATTCATCTAGTTTGACTTGAGAGAATACAATGTCGGGGCCTGAAGTTACCCACCTCTCTCCCCCTGCCTCCTCTCCTGGGTCACCTCACAGAGCCTGGACTGCCCCTCAGCCACTTTCTCTGGGGCTTATTTTCAGCGGAGGAATTCTGTTTGCTGACTGAGTAGATGCAGAGGCCTGGGTAGATAGGGAGAAGAGAGCTTGGGGCCCCTAGACTCTGGCCCTGCCCCTGCCCCTTGGGGAGCTGAGTCAGAAGAGGGAGATGGAGAGCTGAGTTCTCAGATAGTGATACAAAAGGAAAGAGGGGAGAAAACTGGTATTAACTGAGCTCCTACTTTGTGCCAGGATCTGTGCTAGATCTGTTATTTAATTTAAGCCTCATGTTAGAGATGAGGAGAGAAGCATACAGCCAGTGGGTGGTAGACTCCAGCTCAAGCCACCTTGGTCCGAAGTGGGTACTTCCTGCATTAGATGTCACCTTGCCTCCAGTTAGTAACTTAGGTCCTGGGGCAGTTATTGAGTATCACAGTCCAAATCATGGGAAAATCATGAATAGAGGGAAAGGGGATATCATGTTAGTCCTGTGGACCTTGGAGGCTAGACTCTGAGTTCAGGTGACAGTCCAGGGAAGCCTCATCAATGGGCCTTCAAATTCAGAGTCTTAGCAGAGGCAGCCCATGCCCGTGACCCTGGACAAGCCCTGCCTTCTCTGCAAGGACTTTCTCCAGGGGAGGTGGAAAGCAGAGGACAGTTGTTCAGACAGGAAACTTGTTTTTTTTTTTTGGAGACAGAGTCTCACTCTGTCACCCAGACTGGAGTGCAGTGGTGTAACCACCACCTCCCAGGTTCAATCGATTCTCATTCCTCAGCCTCCCAAGTAGCTGGGATTACAGGGAGTACCACCATGCCTGGCTAATTTTTACATTTTTAGTAAAGTTGGAGTTTTGCCATGTTGCCCAGGCTGGTCTTGAACTCCTGATCTCAAGTGATCAGCCCACCTCAGCCTCCCAAAGTCTGGGATTATAGGCATGAGCCACTGCACCTGGCCAGACTGAAAACTTTTCCTAGCAGGGAACAGATGTAAAAAAAGTCTGCTAAGGCTGGGCTTAATCAGCTCTGGTTACTTTCTTCCTATTACTTTTTTATTTGTAATTTGTAATTTTTATTCAGTTTTTTCTAGTAAAAAAAGTAATGCATGTTCTTTGCCAGACTTTCTTGGAAAATACAGAAATGGATATAAATAAGAAATTCAGAAATAAATATAAAGAAATAAAAAAACCCTCTAGAATCCCATTCCTCAGTGATAAGTATTGTTTATATTATGGTGTGTTTCTTTCTTTACATTTCTCTATATTTTGTAAAACTAGGGTCTTAGTGTATATATTATTTTTTAGTCTGCTTTTTACAACTGAGCATTCTAATATAATCCTTTTTTCCATACCATTGAAGATTCTCCAAAACATGATTTTTCAATGGTTTTATAACATAGAGTCATTTTAGCTGTGCAGCAATTTAATCACCGTTCCTCTTCTTGGCATTTACAAATGTAATTTTTCTTTGGGGACTTTCTCAGTAGCACATGTGATGTGACGGCTTTTCCATAGATTTATAGCATTTGGAGACTCAGCTCTCAGAGGTGGGTTTGTGTGGTGTGGGCTTGCTCTGCAAGATGATTGTATGTGGGATACGGACCCAGCCTTAAACACACAACATCACATTGTAAGAACATTATTCCTTCTTAAGTTCTTTTTATTCCTTTAAATGAAGGAGAGAAAGCCTCTATTTGAGGTAGGGTGACCAACCGTCCAGGGCCACCCAGGAATGAGAGTTGCTGCAGGACCTTCAGTGCTAAAATTGGCACAGGTCCTGGACAAATCCAAAAGGTTGATCACCCTCATTTAAGCCTCATATGCCTTCAACATCTTTCTGTTTGTTTCCTTTCTTGACAAAATGAGAGCAGGCCTTACCTAAGGTTTAATAACTGTTTTCATTTTATTTATTTTTATAACTCTATTTGTGGTAAGTGGTATTGCTTTATCCATTTAAGGTAGGAATATGAAGTTTCCCTTTTAAATAAAAGTAATGACAATGGTAGCTAACACTTGTTGAGTGTGTGCCATGTGCTAGGCACTTTCCTAATGCTTTACCTGCAGTCGCTCATTTAGTCCTCACAGCAACCCTCTGAAGTAGTTACTGTCATTGTCCTCCTTATACAGATCAGGAAACTGGGGCACAGAGAGGGTAAGAAACGTGCCTAACAATACAAAGTTAGTAAATGGCCAAGTGGGGTTTCAGTCTTCATTTTCTGGCCCATTGCTCCTTAAATGAAAGAATATTAAGTAAATAAATGCATAAGTGAAACACAGACATGGCAAAAATTGTGAGCATGGTGTATGAATGAGTCAGGTCATTCCACCACAGCTTGGTGGAAATCGGGTTGTATGAACTGGGTGGAATCCCGGTATTGGTGAGTGCAGGGTGTTGGGGAAGTTGAGTCATCCCAGCAAAACCAACAGGAATTTAGGAACCAATGGGCTCAGTGAGAGAGGCTGGGAGGGATGAGACTATACACTGCACACAGCCTGGCTCTAGGGGTGGGATGTGGTTCCCAGAGTGGCCACCAGGGAAGGGACACAGAGAGGAGTTCTGTGGCTGACAAGCCAATCAAGAGGGTGTTTCCAGAGACCCCAAGGTTGCTGGCTCATCAGAAGGAGAAGAAAGCCTGAAGACGTCCATGACTTTGCTCATACAGGTGTGGTGAAAATAACCCTGGACCCTGAGTCAGGAGGTGGACTCAGTGTTGGCCAGCTCTTCTCTTATTATCAGAGTGGGGAGATGACATCTTGTAATGGAGGCAGCACAGTGTCCCTATGGAAAGTGCGGACCCTGGAGCGACCGTGTGGCTCCGCCACTGACCAGCTGTATCCCTTGAGCTGCACCTAATCTGTTGGAGCCTCAGTTTCCTCTCCTGTAATATGGGTTCAGTATCCCTTATCCAAAATGCTTGGGACCAGAGGTGTTTCAGATTTCACTTTTTTTTTTTTTTTTTGATTTCGGAATATTTGCATCATATTTACCCAGTTCAGCGTCCCAATTCCAAAAATCCAAAATCTGAGATGCTCCAATGAGCATTTCCTTTGAATGTCTCGTCAGTGCCCAGACAGTCTTGGATTTTGGAGCATTTTAGATTTCAGATTTTTCAGGTTTGGGATGCTCGCCCAGTAATGATAGTGTCCATTTTGCAAAGTTAAATCGCTTAGCCCAGTGTCTATTCTTAGCGCTCAGTATACGTTAGCTCTTATTATTTCTAGCCCCTGTTTGTTCCCCTCCAGAGATTCCAGCAAGAAGACTTCTGTACTGGGTTTGAGGCTCTGACCATGCACAATCCTGGGTCCTATTCTCAACTCCAAAAACACCCCAAGTAGAGTGGTGGACTTACTCTCAAGAGGATTGGGCATCTGTATCTGGTGAAGTCTTTAAGGAGGCCCAATAAATAACACCTCCTCCTTCACTGAAGCTCTAAGGCTTGTTGGGAATTCAGAGACTAATATCACCCTTATGACTGATGAAGCTGGTATTGGAGAATGTGGTTTGGATCAACAGGCAAGTAGGTTTTCTAATACTGTATTGAATAGATTTATCCCCCAGCCCTATGGGATGCTCACTGGGGAAAGTAGGGCCCTTTAAATATTAAAGCTTGGAGAAACAGAGCAGAAAGTGTGTCCCCTGAAAGCAGCTAATTCCCTAGAGAAACAGAAGAGGGAGGGCTGAGCTCTTCATGCAGACATTTCTCAGAACTCACCATCAGATAGCCATTCTCCAGGCATGGAAGAGCCTGGCACTGAACTCTGGGGTACCACAGTGAGGGCCTGGCTAAAGCCCACTTGCAAGGCTGGTCTCTCATGGGCACCTGGTGAGACTTGTGCCCTGCCCTAGTGAGAGACAGGCAGGGCCAAGGCTGCAGGAGTTGCCACATGGTCCCATGGGTACCCCCTCTCCTCCCTTTTCCAGTTGATCAATCCTCACCTTTTCTCCAGAGATGCCTGGTGGGGAACTTGTTTAATGCAGAGACCTTCCTTAGACAAGGCAAGCATCTGACTAGAAGTATCTGTGGGGATGAATTTTCCTTTTTTCACAGAAGTTTCATTTAGGCAACTCCAGACAGGGAGCAAGTGATCACTTAACTCCTTTCTTCTGGGTTACTTCTTACAGGTAGATGAGAAAATATATGGGAAAGGAACTACAATTGTTTGAGCAAGTTTGTATGTGCCAGGCACATTTTATACAATATCTCATTAAATCTGTACTTTAGCCATGTGAACAAACTGATTCAAGGAGGATAGTAACTAGTATGAGAAGAATGAGAGTCTAACCAAAACCATCAGACCACCACGCCCCATCTCTTTCCATCTCTCTGTGGCCTATAGGCCCGGCTGCGGGACAGAGTGATAATGCCTGACCCTTCGTTCCTGCCCCTATAAGACCCTGGAGGTCCCAGTGCTGCTGCTCAGAGCTGAGGTCCAGAGCTATTGGGGCAGGACACTGGAGCAGCTTCCCCACTAGGCTTGCTCTTTTTTGCACCTCTCTTGGTTTCTTTCAGTATGTAACGATCTTTATCAGGTCTCCTAATCTTGTTTATGAACAAGTTCCTTCCTCTATTTAGAAGGAAAAATACAAATTTAGAATCATAAGCTTTTTACTGGCAAGAAATGCCATGTCCTACATTGTGTGTCTTGAGTCGCTTTCTATGGCTCACCAAGATTTGTGCCTAAAAGTCTATAAATGTTGCCAAGGTCACCCAGTCTGTTCAAATCCCAGCCCCACAACTTACTGTTTGACTTGGGCAAATGATCTAACCTCTGAGTCCCCTTACCTATGATACGGATTGCTAGATCTAAAGTACTTATACCTGAATAAGTACCCAATAAGTAATTATTATTATGGAGCCCAGATTAATATTGAACACACGGGTCTCCTCTATTTTGGATACCCCCAAATGGTCAGGTTTCCCCAAGGACTCTCTTGTTATATTTTCGACTTGTATGGGTATGGTAGAAAGAATGTTAGAAAGAATGTAATGTCTTCCTGGGCTTCTTACCTAAGACATCTTTCTTGTTTCCCACCTGAGATCTAACTGGTCCCTGATGTAGGTTGCAAGGCAATGATGATAAGGCTAGGTGTCAAGAAAAACCAGGCTAGTTGGATTCTAAGAGGCTTCCCCAAGGAGCATCACCTTGGGGCTGTTCTAGAGTCCTGGACCTATCCCTAAGCCTGGTTAGTGACCTGGAATTGGTTAGTTGATTGCTTATGCAGAGACCAACTCACAATAATCAAACTCACAAGAGACTGAAGTATACAATTTTTTTTTTTTTTTCAAGAGAGGCAGGGTCTCACTCTGACCCCCAGGCTGGAGTGCAGTGGTATAGTCACAGCTGACTTGCAGCCTTGACCTCCCTGGCTCAAGTGATCCTCCCACCTCAGCCTCCAAAGTAGCTAGGACTACAGGCATATACTACCTCACTTGACTTATGTTTTAAACATTTTGTTTTTAGAGACAGGGTCTTGCTATGTTGCCAATGCTGGTCTCAAACTCCTAAAGCACTGAGATTACTAAAGTATGCAATTCTTTTAATTTTTTTTTTTTTTGAGACGGAATCTTGCTGTGCCACTCAGGCTGTAGTACAGTGGTGTGATCTCGGCTCACTGAAACCTCTGCTTCCCAAGTAGCTGGGATTACAAGCGTGTGCCACCACGCCCAGCTAATTTTTTGTATTTTTACTAGAGACAGGGTTTCACCATGTTGGCCAGGCTGGTCTCGAACTCCTAACCTCAAGTAATCCACCTGCCTCAGCCTCCTTTCAAAGTGCTGGGATTACAGATGTGAGCCACTGCACCCAGCCAAGTATACAATGCTGAATGTCTATGTGCCGATATATAATGGGAGAGAAGCCCTTTCCAATGAGGGGAAGGCAGAAAGTTCTGAGGGGTGGGTCACCTAGGCTGTGATGCGGCCTGATAAGCCACCTCTGCCTGCAGCAGAGAGACTTCCCCAGAGCTCAGGAAGGGCCTCTTTCCTCTGGGAAGTGTGGACAAGCCTTTCTCTTTGCTGTAGAAAAATGCTCTATACAATGGTGGTTATTATGTGATATTTACATAGTCTGTTCCAGCACACAAGAAATTGCAGATCCCACCTATATATTGGTTAAAGTTCTTTGATTGCCAGGTCTCAGAAACCTATGTTGGCTCACTTAAGAGAAAGTGGGATTTATTATAAGGTATTTGAGAAAATCAGAGGAAAAGGTAGGTAGACAGCAATGCCTCAGGAAGGCAGGACCCAGGGCAGCTTTCGGGTCCCAGCAGTAGGAACTTGCCAGCCTTTTCTCTACAGGAGTGGTCTTCAGGTATTTTGGATGTTGCATCTTATTAGTTTAGAGAAAATTTTTTTAGCACGCACCTCCAATTTATGTATATTTCTTTATTATAAATCATATTCATGAGCTATTGTACTAATGTTTTACTTTATAAAACATATAAAAATAGAATTTTTTAAAGAATAAGAAAGATAAAATAATATTTTGAAAATCATGCTTTTTTTTTTTAAACAGTGTCAATGACTTTTCTCCTTTCTCTAAATAAGTGTTCTTTAGTCATGACTCTATGTGCTTCTTCAAGGGGAAAGAGAAGAAAATCATGTTACCAGAAGCCAGTGAGCTCAACAGCCAGGGAAGAGGGTCCATCTAGAATGAGCTGTAGCTAAGGAGAGGCACAGTCACTGTCAGAGATGTGGTGCTGGAGCAAGGAAGGAAAGGCCCAGGCCTCTCTCTCCTCCCATCCCCTACTGGTCCATTGGCCAAACTCAGCCAGCAAGCAAAGGAGCCCAGGTTATACATTCCATAGGTGTCATCCTGAAGCACACAGCAGAGAACCAGGGGGCAGAGCAGAGAGAAAGGGAAGGAGGGCAGAGGAAAACCAACTCAGATACCTCATGTGGAAGAGGGACATCCTTACTTCCTGAATTATTATATTAAATTTTCAGTTTCATCCACTAGTTTGTAAAAAAGTTTTTGAGAGTTACTTTTAGCTTTATTGGTAGAAGTATTTTCATTGTACTTTTTTTTTTTTTTTTTTTTGCATAAGCCTTTGAAGCCGCATACCCATTTTATGATAGTAGGTTTGGTTAAAACTAGATAAATATGTTTTATTAACCTACTTACATGGGCACCCACAAACTGTGTCACCCTTCAGGGAAAGCAAATGGATACATGAGGGTGCTACATCAGTTCCGTAACATTGTAGAACTCCCCGTGAGCCCTTATAACAGCTCACAAACTGGACGTAACAGTGGCCTTTCAATACATGAACCAGCACCATTGCCAACCTGTTTATTAAATATTAAGAAGTGTACTTTGTTACTATTTTTAATTAAAAATTGAAGGTTTTTATTTTAAATTTCCTTCCTATATCCCACCAAATCATCCTGCATTCCCTGGATGACATACTCTACTCTGAAGACCACTGCCCAGGCCACAGGCCCAGTTTGACTAGGTTCCAGAAGCTCCTGGTCTCTAGTTCTTGAGAGAAATAATCTGATAAGTCCAGCTTTGATCAGGATCAATCAGTCATGGCCAGGGGACAGGATTGTGGGGTATAAATGTGGTCATGGGGAAGCCATCCGTCATATACAGGGGTTCGTACTAAAGAAGGGAAAATTGCTTAAAGTAAAAGTGTCTTCGAAGAATGTCAACACCTACTTATTTAAAGTTGTCTTTCTGTCCTGCCTTCTAGAGATGTCTGTTAAGCCTCCCAACTCTGCAACCCCATATACAGAGAATTTCTTGGGTTACTTCCATAGGTAACTAATCATGTCCATTGGGTATAGGGTTTTTTTTTTTTTAACCTTGTTAATACATTGGAGGGCAGCCCCATTTCCTTGTGGTTATCTCCATGTATAGCCAACATTCCTAACAGGTCTGGGGTTCACAGACCTTATCAGACTTAGAGGAAGACTATTTCTCAGGCCAGCTGGGCCCAGAAAGGAAAAAAAAAGATATGGTTGGTTATAGACATCAAGGATCTGTTGCATTAGACCTGAAAACATTTGGCAAGTTGTCCCTATATCACGATTCCTATAGTTTATAAAGCACAAAAGTTGCTTAGGCATATGAACAAAGAGAGCCTGACTTTTTAGAGTCCCAGAGGGGAAGATTCCATTTGCTGAATCTCCAGAGACTTGTTTCACATGTCAAGAACAATAATAATGTGCTTATTTCTGTAACACCTGTGATTTATTGAGCACCAGCTAAATACTATGTTAAGTTCTTTACGTACATTATCCCATATTTTTGCAGCATCCTATGATACAGGTTATAATAATAACTCTATGTTACTGATGAGAAAATGGAGGCTTTGTGAGGCTGAGTAGTCCACTCAGGATTACACAGCTAGAAAGTGGCAGAGCCAAGGCCATATTGCCCTTGGTGCAAAGTGCATGCAGCCCATCAACAGATAGAAACTCATATGTGGAGTTTATCAGGCTGGGAGAGAGTAGAGCTGGGACAATAAGATGTCAAAAAGGGTTAGATCGTTATGGGTTTATAGAAAGGTACTAAGGAAAGCTAGCACCATGGCAAGTTTGCAGCAGGCGTTTGGTAGGGACATTAAGTGAATGAACAAATGCGCGCATGAATGAAACCGCTCAGGTTTAAGGGCAGTTAAGGTCTTCCAGCATCCATCCCTGGTGCCACTTCCTAGGCTGAAATGAAGACAGCGTATAAGCAGTGGTCCTGAGTTGTAGACCTGGTTCTGCCTTCAACTCATGTTGTGCTCTTGAGCAAATCAAATCTTCTTTCCAAGTTCTCATTTTCCTCATCTGTGAACCATTCACCCCCGAAGGCCCAGTGATTCACCCCAATAGTTGCTTAATGGAGCCTGTCCCAGAGTAATAATTGTGCTGGGCACTGTCCGTGACAAGCAGGAGGACTGCAGGTGTGTTTGAAGAGTCAACTGTTATTGTTTGCTTTCTACAATCCCATTCAAGTCGTTTGGTGACAGTTAGAACTGGCATCGGGTCCAAAGTTAATGGAAGGTTGTGTTTTTTGTTTTTTTTTAATTTACTGCTAAAGGGAATGTCTATTTATTCTCCTTTTTATTAACAAGGCTCTTGACTCATGCGTTAGATATTTACTGCTCAGATTGGAAACGATGGTCCAGGCAGCCACTAGAACCTGGCCCCTCTCCTCTCACACTGTAGGGCCAGCTTCTCCAAAGTCTCCAGCTCTGGGAGCAGATGACTATGCCCTACAGGAGTAGTGGGTGGTGACAAAAGGACAGGATTTCTGTTCCTTGGAAGGGATGAAACTCATAGGCACCAGAATTTGAGGGGCCTCCAGAAGGCATTGGGCACCCCCTAAGAGCTCCCTAAGTAGATGAGACCTGGTGAACTTGAAAAGACCCAGGAAAATGGATCAAGCAGCTAACTAACATCTGCATAGCACTTTCTCCTCCCACTGGAACTCACTGACCCTCCCTGAGGACCATGAAACCATGCTATCTGTGTAATCTTTCATTGATTATCTGGATTTTACAGTTTTATGCATCATAGGTAACATAACCCCTCTCACTGCCCCCTCCAACCCGCCTGGCCCCAAGGACCTTATTAAGACTTTTGTGAGCCCTATGTCACGAAAGGCATTGTTCTAAGAAGTTTATATTACTTAATTCACACGATTATTATTATCCATGTTTTACAAGTGAGGAAACTGAGGCATAGAGAGCTGAAGCAGCTTGCCCAAGGTCACATGGCAGGGCTGGGATATGAACCCAGGCAGCACAGCTCCAGGGCCAATGGACAAAATTACTGTCCCCTCTCACCTCTGGACACCCTCTAACCTGAGAGGGTTTAGGGCATTTCTGAGTGGCTATTTCTTTCTCCTTCCTTTCTTTTCCTTCCTTTCCTTCCTTTTCTTTCTTCTTTCTTCTCTCTCTCTCTCTCTCTCTTTCTTTCTTTCTCAGTTTCATTCTTGTTGCCTAGGCTGGAGTGCAGCGGTGTAATCTCTGCTCACTGCAACTTCCATCTCCTGGGTTCAACTGATTCTCCTGCTTCAACCTCCTGAGTACCTGGGATTACAGGCATGCGCCACCATGCCTGGCCAATTTTTGTATTTTTAGTAGAGGCAGGATTTCACCATGTTGGCCAGGCCAGTCTCAAACTCCTGACCTCAGGTGATCCGCCTGCCTGGGCCTCCCAAAGTGTTGGGATTACAGGTGTGAGCCAGTGTGCCTGGCCCAGAGTGGAGTTTTAAAGAGGACACTTTGAGATACTCCCTGGAAAAACATTTCGTGGTCAAATAAATTTGGGAAATATATCCTTTCCCACCCCTCTTGGAGATTATACTGCACATTTGCTTCTTAAAGGCTCTGAGATGTCCTGCAAGACAGAAACCTATCTCCTGCTGATATTTCCAAATATAATGAAACACATAACCTTTCTTTTCAGAGCTCCTGACAACGTCGCCCAGAACTGGAGTTGTATAGAACTCTATACAACTTTGGGAAAAGTGGCTAGTGGTACCCCTACTTGGGTGGACACAGGATGGATCACATGGCATCTAGAGAGTTCTCGCTGCTTGCAGAACTGCTAAGAAAGGCTCTCAGTGAGCCAGGTCAGCTCACAAAGCTTCTGCCTGAGAGACAGACAGTGGGCCAGAGTGGGGAAGGCATGGCTCTGAAGGCTTCAATCCCTGTTTGGCCACCCATTAGCTCTGTGACTCTGGAGGTCACAGCATCACATTGAACCTCAGTTTCCTTATCTGCAAAGTAGCATCCACCTCATAGGGCAGTTGGGGGATTGAATGAGTAAATATGCCTAAAGCACTAAGCACCAGATCTGTGGTTGCCAGGGTCTGGGGGGAAGGGGAACAGGGAGTGACTGCTTTATGGGTACAGAGTTTCCATTTGGGATGATGAAAGTGTTCTGGAACTAGATAAGGGAGGTAGGTGCACAACATTGCGAATGTACTTAATGCCACTGAATCGTATGCTTTTAAAAAGCTCTACGCCTCTGATGGATAGAATGTTGTTATTGTTATCGTTGCCTGTTTTTCTTATTTCTACAGTCCCCTGGTCTCATGTAGAACTAGGACACTAAGATTGGAAGCTTCCAAGGAGCAGGATAGACAACTTCACCATGTCAGGCTGAAGGACCTTGTGCCTCTTTTCTACTCCAAAGAGGTCAGGGGATCCCTCGGTCCAAGGATAGTTTCCTCCTGAGAAAGGGAAGGGGATACTCTTGGGTTGACCTTGGGTTGAACAAAAGAACAGGGAGGAAATTTAGAGAGCTGAGGTTGAGCTTGTGGGGCACACTCAGATTTAGACTCATAGCAGCATCAAAAGGGAACATTAACCTGGGATTGCAGAAGGTGACAGAAGACCCAGAAAAGGTAAACATTGGTCTATTTGGTACAGGCAGAATCTGCCCCAGGAAAAAAGCTTCGATTATAAATGAGGTGCCAACTGGTAGAGTGTGTGCAGAGGTCTGTGCCAACATCGACCAGTTGCCTACCAAGAGGGCATTTCTAAACAATGGTGGGTCTGAGAATACATTTCAGAAGGTGGGTATTTTACAAAGACTTTGGGAAAAAAGGCAAACTGAGAGAGGGCTACTGTGGTGGCGTGGAAAGGGCAGTGGGCTGGGGTCAGTCTCAGCTGGGCTCCTAATGGCCGTGTGGCCTTGCCGCATCACTTCATCCTCTGAATCTGTCAGCCTCCGCATCTAAAATACAGACATAATAGTTTCCTTCTTATCGTATTTCTGTGAGGAACAAATTAAATCATATGTCTGAAATGTCTTAGACAAAGGAAAGCTCTAAACAGCAAGAGGTCAGTATTAAAAACTAAGAACATCCTTTAAGGATTGCCATTGGGAGATGACAAGATGAAATCCCTTCCTTCTGAGAAGCTTGGGCTCTCTCAGGGTGAAGGCAGTTAAATAGACCCACTATGTTGGTGAGGCTTGGGGAGAGCAAGGATAAGCAGCTTCCTGGTAAATGTAAAATTTCCATATGACCCAGAAATTCCAGTCCTAGGTATATATGCAAAAGAATTGAAAACAGGTGTTCAAACAAAAGTTGTATAACAATGTAACAGCACTATTCACAATAGCCAAAAGGAGGAAACAACCCAAATGCCTATCACGTGATGAATGAATAAACAAAATCTGGGATGGATGGATAGATAGATAGATAGATAGATAGATAGATAGATAGATAAGATTAAGATAAGATAAGATAGACAGATAGATAAGATAAGATAGACAGATAGATAGATAGATATGATGGAATGTTATTCAGCCATAAAAAGGAATGAAGTATGGATTCATGCTACCATGTGGACAAACCTCAAAAACATCTAAGTGAAAGAAGCTAGACAGAAAAAGTCACATATTGTGTGGTTCCATTCATATAACTATCCAAAACCAGTTAAAGCCACAGAGATAGAAAGCAGATTCGTGGTTGGCAGGACCTGTGGGAAAGGGGGAACAGGAAGTGACTGCTTCCTGGGTACAGAGTTTCCATTTGCGATATTGAAAAAGTTCTAGAACTAGGTAGGGGTGATAGGTGCACAACATTGTGAATGTACTTAATGCCACTGAATTGTACACTTTAAAATGGTTAAAATGATAAATTTTATGTCACACATATTTTATCATAATATTTTTTTTAAAAAAGAAGCTTACTGGTGAAGAGGAAACGTGACCCAAAGTTTAGGCACCCCTCTCCCACAGTATGGTTGAGGGGAGGTGACAGGGTAGTCAGGGTTTGTCAGCTGGAAGCCAAAGTCTTGTGTCAGAAAATTCACGGAGGGTCTAGAGTGAGCAAATCTTGTGCAAGTGTCCCAGGGGATCCTGAAAGGAGTAAGACATGCTCCCTGCTCTCAAAAAAATGTATAAATTACTCTCACATCATAACCACCAAGAGGTACTATAGTATGTACAAGGGAGACATTGATTCAGGAGAAGGAGACATTGACTCAGTCTGGGGCCATCCATGAAGCCTTCTTGGAAGAGAAGGTAGTTGTGGATCTGCCAGGTAGGTAAGAAGGAAGTGAGGAACTTCCTGGGAAAGGGATAGGGTTGGGAGAGTGGAGGGAGCATTTCAGAGTGGGGAAGAGGTTGGCATGAGTGGGGCACAGAGTATGCATGGACCCAGAGGGGAAGGTCATGGGAGAGATGCGCAAAGGGAATTACGGTCAGATGTGGAGCTTTGCAGGTGGATCTGAGGAAGTTGGGACATGATCTCCAGGCAGTGGGGAGTCAAGGCATCTTTTAAACCTGTGTTTGAGAACAGTCAGTGCAGTAAAAGACTGAAGAACGAGAGACTGAGGACGGAGAGATGAGCTGTGGCATTGTCTCTGCAGAGGCCAAGGAGCACCCCCGCCCCAGAGCAATGGCCGTGAGAAGGGTGAACCTCCAAACATATTGAGTTTTGCATTTGCCAGGATTCTGGTTTGCCTGGAGTAGAAACGGATTCAAATTAGATTAGCAAATTAGCAGAATGTTCTGGATCGTATCATTGAGAGTTCTAGGGCAATTTTGGACATGGCTGGGTCCATGGCCTCATTCCCTCTCTCTCTCGGCTCTCCTTGGTATTAGAAGTATTCTTAGGTGACTTCTCCTGCATGGTGGCATTGTGGCACCTGCAGTTCCCAGCCTATCCTTTCAGCAATGCTTGCAGCAAGAACTCCTCCAACAGTTCCAACAGAAGCCACCGAACTGAATGTATTGACCTGGTCTGAGTCATGTGCTCATTCCTCAATTACAACCCAGAGCTGGGAGCATGGGATATTCTGTGGGGCCAGTCCAGTGTTATAGCTCCAATTCCACAGTGGGGTCGACCACCCGCATCCCAAGCACAAGTGTGATGAATATGCTGCTGTTACCAGAAGAAGGGGGACTGGGGGCCACATGGGCAAAAATGCAGCTGTCCCCGCAAAGTACTGACTTTGTGCTGAGTCATTTACACATCTCATGTCATCCTCTCAACCACTCTGAGGTGGAAACTGTTTTCTCCCACTGCATAGGAATAAGCCAAGGTGTAGATTAACTTATCCTCCTTCTCACCCCTCCATCACTTTCTCTGTTCTGCTCTTCTGGAATCTCTTAGGGAGGCAAAGTGAAGCCACTAAGAGGCAGTACGAGCATCACAGCTAAGAACCTGAGAACTAAAGCACATGATCATAAAGATCAAATCACGATTCTCTAGGCAGAGAGATACCCAAAGTGCATTGAAATCAAGAAGCCCATGCAGTGGTTACAGATCCTGGCCATTTAGTTGTTTGGGAGGCCAGCCTCCATGAGGCAGGGGAGAGGCTTGTTCCTTCCTCACTCCTGTCCATAAATAAGGCAGCTGAGAATCATGGTTGATCAGTGTGCAGAAGAATGCAGGGTGTGAATCTCTAGGCATGGGAGTGTAACCTGGGCGAAGGTGGCCATTCCAGAGCATTCATTGCTGACAAACTTAGTAAAGACTGCAGCTTCCCACTCTCAGGAAGGCGCTACATAAGAGGATGAAGGGGCATTTGTCAGTCAGGAAAGAGGGCGAAAAGGGTGTTTCCTGCATAGAGCACAGGATGTGCAAAGGCACTGAGGTAGGCCTAGAGTGACAAGTCTTCATGATGATGAAATTCCCTGAGATTTCAAAATAATTTTATCAGAGAAAGACAAGCCACTGTGGAAATGGCTCCCTGTGGCATCAGCAGCAGACCAGACGCTCAGGGTTCCTCAGGTGACTCTGCTTCCCCAGTCATCATTATTAGGAATTAAGTCCCAACTCAATGATAGAGAGCCACCCAGGCTACTTCTGCAAGGAGCCATTTCTGCCCTTGCAAGTCATTTGCAGTGTTAAAGTTCTTGGACCTGGTAACAACAAGTGGCAGGCATAAATTAGCATTTCCTCTTTGGGAGGCAGAGCACGTGACACAGTAGAGGGGAATCGGGCAGGAGCCAACGGACCCAGGAGAGCTTAACAGTGGCCCAGATCCCACTTGGGGTCTGACAAAGGCACTCTGGGTGAATGGG
Organism: Macaca fascicularis; assembly: GCF_037993035.2. Classification (NCBI taxonomy): domain Eukaryota; kingdom Metazoa; phylum Chordata; class Mammalia; order Primates; family Cercopithecidae; genus Macaca; species Macaca fascicularis. The sequence goes on from NC_088388.1 coordinate 55,137,358, forward strand.
GACATTTTAGAAATGCTGACATTCCCAGGGGACTGGCCCAGCCCAGGGTGGTAAGCAATTTTAGATGCTCTGGCTACTATTTTTGGAGCCTGAATCACATTAATTCACTGCTGCTCCAAATGGTGCACAGCCAGGGAGGCCTTCAGGGAGCCCAAGGGCTGTTTCCCAGCCCAGTACTGGTGCAGCTTGTCCAGAATCCACAGGGCGGTGCCCACTCCTTTCTGCTCCGGGTCACTCTGCATTTCCTATTCGTGTGGCAGTACACGGTGTCCAAAGCCCCCAACATCTTCTCCAAAGGGAATCCTTCATATGAGGGGATGAACCCTCATCTTAGGATAAGACTTGAGGCTATTTCAGGAATATTGTGCAGCTTGGATTCTTGCTAAATCTGGAGTTAGAAGAAGAGGGACCCGGGCAAGAGATATCCAAAAACGTCCCTGACCTTCCCTCCTCAGAGTAGGCTGAATCTGAGTCAGGCAGGGAACTGACACTGTGCAGGGAGCAGTCACGTTTCTGTGGAGCTTTAATTCCCTTTCATGAGCCTGTCAGCAGCAGAGAAGCCACAAGACAGAGGAAGGGGCAACATGTGATACCTTTATTGGGCCAGGTCGCCAGGTCTGGATGGGATGAAAGGAGCGTGGAACAGAATGTGTTCTGGGAAGTTTCCAGCTGAAAGCCCAGAGGAGCAGTGTGCTTGTCGTAGGCCACATTCCTCTCTGTTTCCAAAGCCAGTCTCTCCCGATGAGAGGGAAAGAGTACTGGGAAGCTCTGGAGTGAGGGATGAGTCCTGTCCTTCAGCCTAATTTTTATAGCAACTTCAGGGTGAGAACTGAAAGGTGTCACCCCCATTCGTGCCCATACTTGTAAAAACCCGTTTATTTGAATGTCTTTGCAGCAGAACTCTAAATGCCTCAGATGAGGAGTGGCTCTCCCTACAAAAATGATTCTACCTTTGGGAATGTTGTGCATGTTGAGTGATGTGGGGTGTGTGTTGCATCTGTGCACTTCTGGAGCATCTTGAACTACTGCATCCCAGCTCTCGCTCTTTGTGCTTGCTTGCAAATTGCCTGCTTACTGCTATGTCTCTTACCTCTGAGCTCAGTGCCCTGGTCTACCTGGTTTACTACTGCACAGAGCTTGGCACTTGGTAGACGCTCTGTAAATATCTGTTAAATGGAAGAACAGATGAGTAATCTGCACATTCATCCCAATGAGTCTGTCTTTCTTTTGGGGTGTAGTCTTGTCTCCATGTTTCTGTCTCTCTGAGCCCGTGTCCCTGCCCCTTCATCTCTATTTCTCTTAATCTTCTTGTTGTTGCCTCCTCCTTCATTTCACCTCACACAAGCCCATCCTAGACACATAATCTATCTCTTTTCCTCAACCTGTTTTCTTACATTATGTACACTCAGCAATTTCAGAGATGGAAGGCACCTTATAAATCACCGAGCTTAATGTCTAATATTTATGTTTGAGGAATCTATGCCCAGAGAGGTCACAAGGCACTAAGGACCAAAGCTAGCTTCCTTCTCTCTTTTTTTTGTTTAATGGAAGTTAGAAAAAAATTTTAAACAGCTTTGTTAAAATATAACCCACATGCCATATGATTCACTTACTTAAAGTGTACAGTTCAATGGATTTTAGTATATTCAGAGAGTTATGCAGCCATCATCTCTGAATTTAGTATATTCAGAGAGTTATGCAGCTATCTAATTCCAGAATATTTTTTATCATCCAAAAAGAAACCCCATACTTATTAACAGTCACGTCTCATTTCCCCATCCTCCCAGCCCTAAGCAACCATTAATTTACTTTCTGTCTCTATAGCTTTCTCTATTATGGGCATTTTATATAAATAAAATAATATGTGTGGCCTTTTGTGACTGGCTTCTTTCACTTACCATAATATTTTCAAGTTCATCCTTTCATTCATTTTAAGTTTCATACTTTAGCATGAAACTTAAAACATATCATTACTTCATTCATTTTCTTTGAGACAGAGTTTCACTCCGTCACCCAGGCTGGAGTGCAAGTGGCATGATCTCAGCTCACTGCAACCTTCGCCTCCTGGGTTAAAGCAATTCTCGTGCCTCAGCCTCCTGAGTAGCTGGAATTACAGGCGCGCAGCACCAAGCCCAGCTAATTTTTGTATTTTTAGTAGAGACGGGGTTTTACCATGTTGGCCAGGCTGATCTCAAACTCCTGACCTCAAGTGATTCGCCCACCTCAGCCTCCTAAGTGCTGGGATTACAAGCATGAGCCACCGAGTCTGGCTCTTCATTCCTTTTTATGACTGAATAGATTCTATTGTAGGAATATACCACATTTTATTCATCCATTAATTACTTTATGGACATTGAGTTTGTTTCCATGTTTTGGCTATTATACATAGTGCTACTATGAACATTGTGTACGTGTTTTTATGTAGATATACATTTTCATTTCTCTTGGGTACATATCTAGGAGAATTGGTAGATCATGCGGTAATCCTATGTTTAACCTTTTGAGGAACTGCTAAGCTATTTTCCAAGGTGGTTACACCATTTTACATTTCTACCAGCAATATATAAGGGTTCTGGTTTCTTCACATCCTAGTCGACACTTGCTGTTACTTGTCTTTTTTATTTTAGCCACCCTAATGGGTGTAAAGTGGTATCTCATTACTGTTTTGATTTGTATTTCCCTGATGGTTGATGATGTGGAACATCTGTTCACGTGCTTATTGGCCATTTGCATATGTTCTTTGGAGATATGTGCATTCAAATACTTTGCCTATTTTTAAATTGTATTACTTATCTTTTTATTATTGTGTAATAAGAGTTCTTTATTCTGGATACCAGTCCTTTATTAGATATGCTATTTGCACATTTTTTTCAATTCTGTGGGTTGTCTTTTTACTTTTTTGATAGCATCACTTTCAATACAGAAGTTTTTTATTGTGATGAAGTCCAATTTATTTACTTTTTCTTTTGTTGCCTGCACTTATGGTGTTGTATCTAAGAAGGCATTGTCTAACCCAAGGACACCAAGATTTACTCACATGCTTTCATCTAAGAATTCTATAGTTATATCTCTCCCAGTTAGATGTTTTGAGTTAATTTTTGTGTATGGTATAGGAAGGGGTTCAACTTTACTCTTTTACATGTGGTTATCCAGTTGTTCCAGAACCATTTGTTGAAAAGACTATTCTTTCTCCATTGAATTGTCTCGGCATCCTTGTTGAAATCAATTAACCATAAATGTAAGGGCTTATTCATGAACTCTCAAGTCTGTTCCATTGATGTGTATGATGTGTATGTCTCTTCTTGTATAGTGTAGAGTATCATACTATATTACAATAGTTTTATAGTAAGTTTTGAAATTGCAATGTGTAGATAATTCAATTTTTTCTTCTTTTTAAAGATTGTTTTGATTATTGTTGGTTCCTTGTGCTTCCATATGAAATTGGAATGAGATGGCATTCCAACAATTTAGGGCTTTAATTTCTTTCAAAAATATTTCATATCTCTGAAAGTAAAAGTTTTGCATTTATTTTGTTAAGTATATTTCTGGTTTTTGTTGTTGTTATTTGTTTGTTGTTGTTGTCGTTGTTGTTGTTTTTAAGACAGAGTCTCACCATGTCACCCAGGCTGGAGTGCAGTGGTGTGATCTTGGCTCACTGAAACCTCCACCTCCTGGGTTCAAGTGATTCTCTTGCCTCAGCCTCCAGAGTAGCTGGGACTACAGGTGTGCGCCATCATTGCCCTGCTAATTTTTGTATTTTTAGTTTAGATGAGGTTTTGCCATGATGGCCAAGCTGGTCTCAAACTCCTGGCCTCAGGTGATCCACTCACCTTGGCCTCCCAAAGTGCTGGTATTACAGGTGTGAGCTACCACACCCGGCCAGCCGTTGGGTGTATTCCTAAGTATTTATGCTTTTGATGCTATTTTGAATGGAATTGCTTTATTAATTTCATTTTTTGATTGGTCATTGCTAGTGTATAGAAATATAATTAATTGTACTATATCAATCATATATCCTGCAGCCTTACTGACCTCATTTATTAGTCCTAATAGTTTTTTAAGTGGATTACTCAGGATTTTGTATATATAAGATCATATCACCTGCAAATAGAGATAATTTTACTTCTTCAAAGGTAGAATTCTTGGGACCTAGTCTAGAGAATTTTTATTTTATTAGAAAGTTTCTGAAAGGAGTTTTGTGGTTGGCCTGGAAAAATACTAAAGCAATTATTCTCCAAAATGTATTGATCGCAACTTCAAAGATTAAGTGTTTGAAACAGACTTGAATTTAAATCTGATATGGCTGAGAGATTCTATCAATAGCTATATTAGTTTGTCAGGGCTACTGTATTAAAATATCACAAGCCAGGTGGCTTCAACAATGGAAATTTATTTTCTAACAGTTCTAGGGAAGTCCCAGGTCAAGGTATCAGCAGGCCTGGTTTCTTCTGTGGCCTCCATCCTTGCTTATAGATGGCCACCTTCTCTCTGTGTCCTCATATGGTCTTTCTTCTGTATAGGCACATCCTTGGTGCCTCTGCATCCCAATTTCCTCTTCTTATAAGGACACCAGTCAGACTGGATTAGAGTCTATTCTAATGACCTCATTTAAACTTAATCCCCTATTTAAAGGCCCAGTCTCCAAATACAGTCACATTATTATGTATTGGGGGTTAGGATTTTGACATAAGAACTAGGAGGAGGATTGGGGGGCACAATTAAGCCCATAACAATAACCTTCTTAGTTTTCCTTTGAGAGATCTGATTTCTGGTTAGTTGCAACTAGTGAAGACAGGATTTGTTAAATAACTCATTCTCCATGACCACCAAATAACAGTGACCTATGGCCAGAATGAGAAAGCACTGCCTATTTCCACTGAGCTAAAGGATCCTTGTGCATGGTTTTGCATGATCCTAGAACTCATTTTAGTTAAGGACTACTCTAAAGCCACGTCAGGGAGGGTGGATGACCAGCCATTAGACTCAGACATGCACATAACACCTAGAATTTTGATTTACACTGCCAGCTTTAAAATACTTCCAGATCCTGTTGTGTGAACACTATGGTGACATAGTTGTATGAGGAGTCCCTCTATGAAGTGAGCTTTATAAAGTTCTAAAATGCAATATCTCGCTTTAATTTTGTTCTCTGTTGGGCTAAGGGTTAGTTTTGGAAGCTCAAGATGTAGCTACTCCTTTCTCTGCAATTCTTGCAATAGCCAAAAACAAGATGCTGCTGATCTCAATTTGTTATGTCAGTAGGAACTGAAAAGCAAGATTCCCATCCCTGTTATCCGGACTGAGCAGTCATCCCACCTCAGCTAGTGGAGCTATCTATCTCCCTCTTTCCTCCGCTCTCTTTTTCAGCATTTATTTTTAACTCGCTTGGCCTCTGAGTGTTTTTATTGCCATCTGGCCACAAGCCCTTTTAGGAAGCAGGCAGTTATAAATCACCTGCTGGGAAATCAATAAAAGTCAGTTCAATCCACAGTTACACCGATTTGCCCCCAGATAACCAGGATCCTGCAGGCTCAGTATTTTATCCCATGGGGGTGTCTGCAAGGAGGGTGAAGGGTAAGCGGGGGAACTACTTTCTGAAAGAGGGGGCGGGTTTTTGCTCCCAAAGGCTCAAGGAAGGGATGGACTTGGGCTCTTATCCATGTGCTTTTCATCTGGCCTTGGGGGAGAGCTGAGTGTTTCCATTTCATCCAGCACAGAGTTTTCCACACCAGGGCATTTTCTTATCTTCTGAAGATCTACTTCAGGGCTAAAGCATCTTCTTTAAGTCTCAAGAAAAGGCAGTAGAAATGAGTCGCTGTATTTGCTGGGGAGGACAGGGAATGTGTTACTGCAGCATGGAAAAGGGAAGACTCTCTATCAAGCTGCATGTTGCCAGGCCACTGTTTTCACTCACCATGAGTTGGTTCATCCCTCTGGCTGGAACTCCAGGGAGTCAAGCCTGAAAGTTGTTATACAGAAGCTGAAAGCTAGGCCCAGAGAGGCGGGTGACTGGCCCAAGGTCACAGAGTAGTTTCATAACCAGCTCACAAAGAAACGGTCTCACTGCTTGGAAATCCTAGTTCTCTTCTCCAAAGGAGCTTTGGTCAGGAAATGCAAATTCATGGGTAGTCAAAACTAAACAACACATAAATCTCCAGAGAAAAAATACCAATCCATTAGGTCATTTATTAAAAATGGGTCCACCAAATTGCCCCCTAAGGACCATGGGGACCATTAGACCATCCATTTGTACACTCTTGGATAATGGGAATATACTAACCTTTGAAAAGCCAATTTCCTAGAAGGAGTTCTTCCTCCCCTCTCTATCAGGAGAAATATTACAGCTGCAAAGCACAGAGTGCTGGGTTTTGGGTGGTGGGAGGCAGTGAGACTGTGGGATCCTGAAGCCAGGAACGAGGCAGGCTCAGAGCCAGGTCTGCTGGCACTTGCACTTACCCCATCTTCCCACCAGGGCTTTCAGGAGATGTGTGTACTTAAACTGGGTTAAAAAATTATTCACTGGCCGGGTGCGGTGGCTCAAGCCTGTAATCCCAGCACTTTGGGAGGCCAAGGCGGGTGGATCACGAGGTCAGGAGATCGAGACTATCCTGGCTAACAAGGTGAAACCCCGTCTCTACTAAAAATACAAAAAACTAGCCGGGCGTGGTGGCGGGCACCTGTAGTCCCAGCTACTTGGGAGGCTGAGGCGGGAGAATGGCGTGAACCCGGGAGGCGGAGCTTGCAGTGAGCCGAGATCACGCCACTGCACTCCAGCCTGGGAGACACAGCAAGACTCCGTCTCAAAAAAAAAAAAAAAAAAAAAATTATTCACTTTAATTTAACATATACCAAGCCCTAATTATGTACCAAATGTTAGAGATACAAAGATAAGAAAGACTTAGTTTTAAAGGACGAATAGGAGTCTGCCATGAAGATCTTTGAGTGTCTCTCAGTCAAATGGAGGAGACCAAACTAAAAACAAATAATTGCAATTATGTTAGAGCAGGGTTGGCTAACTTTTCTGAAAAAAAAAAGCAGCTAGTAAATATTTCGGCTTTGTAGGTCAGACAGTGTCTGCCTCAACTACTCAATTGCCCTCATAGCATGAAAACAGCCATAGACAATATACAAATGAATGGTTGTGGCTGTATTTTGAAAAAATTTTATTTACAAAAACCATTAGTTGGTCAGATTTGGCCCAAAGGCCATAGTTTGTTGAACTCTGTAATAGAGGAATGCCATCATAATATAGGAATAATAATAATAAAAGCTACCATTTTGTTAGTTATTTTGTGCTAGACCCTGTACTAGACACTGTATATCGAATTTACATATATTTACATACTTTTCAAATTTGAATATTTTTCATAATAGTTTGTGAGGACATTGAAATTCAAGAGCCAAAGTCATAGAGCTAGAAAGTGGCAAATAGAAGGTTAAAGTCTATGTTTCCAACTAAACAATTTAAAATGCTAAAAGGAAATAGGGCAGAGGGTTTAATCTGGTGAGGATCATGAGGTGGCTCCTGAAGGGTGAGTAGGGTCTTTCATGGAGACAGATGGGGGGGATGGGCTTCTAGGCAGAGGGAGGGACACTGAGGTTTGATGGCACATGGAATATTCTGGAAACTGAGCATTAGGTGAGGCTGGGGTGCAGGATCCCTTGGTGCTAGTGGCTAGAGAAAAAAACAGAGAGGTTTGGCAGTCTCAGAGCAGAAAGTTTTGCGTGAGTGCCCAGGAACCCACACTTCATCTGTGGACCAGGGTTTCTCCAGCTCTGGTCTTTGGATCAGATTCTCCTTAGGGGCTTTTAGCCATACAGATTTCCGGGCCCTATTCCCAGATATTCTGATTCAGTAGATCTGGGAAGGGCCTAGGAATCTTCGTTTTATCAAGCACCTCAGATGCTTCTAGTAAGCAGCCAGATTTGGGAGTCAGCACACAGAGGGCCACTGAAGTGTTTGACTTGAAGGAGGCCTGCAACCACAGCTATGTTTTAGAATTCCAGCTGTGTGGAAGATGGATTACTTCATAGGAGAACCACCCTCCACCCACCCCAGGAGTTGATTTTCTGGTTATCAGCTTTTCTCATCTGGACATGCAGAATGAACAGGGCTGCAGGATGGCTAGATTTTGATGAGTAGGAAATTGGGAGGTAACTGAGGCAGTAAGAGGATATCAGGAAAGCATTAAGTAGCTGCTCCCTCCCTCCTGTCCTGGGGCCCCTGCCCAACTTGGGCCTTCCAGTGCTGACCTGCAGGCTGAGCAGCAGCTCTGCTGCTGCTCCCAACCAGTCCCAACCACAAAGCCTGCCAGCCATACCCCAGCCAGCATTCCAGCCCAGGGCCCTAGAGGGCCTTTGCTTTTCCCAAACTCTGCCAACCCTAGAGGAAGGGCCTGTGTAGGGGATCCAGAAGATCAGAGGAAAAGAGATGAAAGGCCAAGAGAACAATGTTCCAGGCCTTTGGGGCTTCTAGGATCCAGGGTGACTCCAAATTAGGTGCTTAAAAAAAAAAAAAAAAAAAAAATTCTGTTCTATAAATGTATGTTGTCATATTGAAAGTATCTACATTCCTCTACATTCTATCATAGCATTAATGAAAAAATCATTTTATAACTAGGAAATACCAACTGTGGGCACAGGAAAGAGGGGTGCCTGGGCTGACGTAAGGAGCCTGGGGGCCACCCTGGGAAAATGTTCCCCAAGGTGCAGGAGCTCCACTCAGGCCTTGGTAATGTTGCTAGTGTGATCCAAGAAAACCCTGCCAAAACCCAGTGATTTCCACTGCCTATGCTCCTTGTGGAACCTGGGCCAGGAAGGGGGTCTACTCACCTGCCTGCCCACTCACAGCCCAGAACAGCTCCTGCAAAACTGCTGAGGCATCTCCTGGCAGACCCTGGCCTTAACCTGCCCTCAGATCTCTCTTTACTCAGATTTTTCTAAAAACAAGAAAATGCTTCATAAGAATGACTCAGCTTAACCCCTTGGATAAACTCTGTGCTATTTACCAGTTAAGCAGAGATATTGCACATATAACAAACTGCAGGCTAACAGAGAACATAGGTAAATCTGATTGTTAGGGATGATACCTTCTCCACAATGACAAACTGGTGAAGCCTTAGCCAGAAAAACCTCTTCTGGTCCTATGTCAGCCTTTCATTTTTGGTTGAAGTTGTTGCTGCTGCTGTCGCCTGGCTCTGTATTGGCCTAGAAGACTTCATTATGGTATACTGAGCAGAACCCTAGCCTTGGAGTCAGGCTACCCTGAGCTCAAACCCTGTTTACATTACTTAGTAATTGTGATGTCTGAAACAAATTACTTCACCTTTCTGAGCTTCAATTTTCTCACCTGTAAGATGGGAAAAATTGTACCACACAGAGCTGTTGTAAGGAATGGATAAGATAAAGGATGTAAAGAGTCAGATAGAGCACCTGGTACAATAAATGTCAGTTTCTCTCCTGCTAATGCCTCAGAATCACTCCCAGACCATCCCCACCTCTCCATGGTGGAAAAATGGCTCCCCTGGGGAGAAATTCTCTATGGTTACTTCCAATCTCATATCATTAAGCAGTCACAGTTGCATGTAGGACCTTGAAATACATGTGCCTCCCATCACCAAAGCTTGCTGTTGGGAGAGCCATTCCCAGGCTCTACCCTCCCGGCTTCTACCCACCCCTGCCATTGCATATCACTGTTTGCCAAAGCCTGTTCTCAACTTGGGCTTAAAGACTCAGCTAATGCAGCTGGTTGCATTGATCTGGATAACCAAGGGACATTTACTTTATCATGTAGCTTCTTGTGCACACATCCACCATCCTGCAGTTCAGCTCAGAGTCTACTGGTGACAAAAAGACCCTGGCCAACATCCACAGCTGCTCCCACCCTGCTACTGGCCTCAATGGGCAAGGTGTGAGCTTCCTTCCTGTCCTGTGCATGGGAGTCCCCACCCTAAACTCTGGTGCTGGGATTCCAAGAAGAGGGATGTGAGCCTGTTCACACAGTTAATCATTGTCCAGGTCTTGGGGTCTGCTCTTCTGGGGAGGACTGAGAGTGACAGCCTATCCAACTCTGAGCTGAGGGATAGGCAGGTGGAGTGGTCACCCCCAGGAAGTAATGATGTTTGAAAATCATTTGAAGGTTGAAATTTGACTAAACAAACATATCTTGGTGTGTACCAGTCTATCTTGTAGGCAGGAACATGGAGGTTGGTCAAACCGAGTCCCTCCTCTGGAGCCTTAAGAGTTTAGATGTGTGTATTAGTAGGAAGAAGTAGGGACAGGCATGCTGGAGAGGTGGGAGAAGGTTCTGTGGTTTGGACTGGGGTTTCTGGCCACATGCTGGGCCCATCAATGGTAGCAGGGAATGCAGAAAGAGGAACAGGTTCTAAGGAAAAGGGCATGGTGATATTCTAAGTTACGGAATAACTTAGGGTGAGCTCATCAGCTCTAGATCTGAGTTCCCAGCTTAAATTCTCAGGTAAGCAGCAGAGCAGAGAGGTGAGAGAAGACTTTGGTGCCAAGAAGGACCCCACAGGCAGCATTATAAAGGATAGGCTGTTTGCACCAGTTGGAACTCTTTATTGCAAGTACTAGAAAAGCTCATACAAGCCAACTTAAGAAAAAAGGGGTATTCACTGTTTCTCAAAACAGAAAAGGCTGGGGATATCAGGCATGGCTTGATCAGGACCTGAGAAGAAAGCCTCAGGACCTAGTTTCTTTCTGGTTCTTAGCTGTGCTCTGTCTCACATTGATTTCATCCTTAGACAAGTTCTTCTTCATCATCTTAAGAGGGATTCTGTTTTCACCCTCTGGAACTCAAGGTTGCAGTTAAGGATGGCTTTCCCAGGATGCCCAGTAAAGTCTTCTTGCATGTCATTGGCTCTCATCAGCTCACATGCTCACCCTCCAGCCCATCACTGTGATCAGGGGGATGTGATGGCTGCTTCCAGCCCTGGGATGCCAGGAAGGCCCCTAACTTCCTTCTGTGTGACTGCTTTCAATAGGCAACATGGACTTGAACTCATGGGACAGAAAGCAGGGATCAGGCTGGCAAGTTAGCCCAGCCTTTACTATAGAGATGGAGAGACTGAGGCCTGAATGGTGAAGGAACTCATTCCTACACAGGCAGTTAACACGGCAGTCTGCTCTTCACTACCCAGAAGGCCCTGTCCCTGAACCCCCATTTCAATCCTGTTTTAGCTTTCTGTAGCACGCTTCACACCAGACTCTGCCCAGAAGCCCAGTCCAAGGTTATTGGGCCTATTTCCATGGCTTTGGAGAACTGGGATTCCCAGAGTGGAGATGAACAGGAGGCAGGGACCTGAGCTGGGGTGCTCCATCCCAGCAGGGAAGAACACTCTCTCCTCCTGGTCTTAGATGATCACAGTCACAGCTGCTTCCTATCTACCCCAGGGGATGCCGTGAGAAGGACTTCCAGTTCCTCAGAGAGGGGCTGCGTCTCAGCTGGTGTTGTTCTTGTCGGCCCTGAAGAAGGGCTGGGATCTGGAACGATCAAGAGCCCTGCCATGTCAAAAAATATCTCCTAATACCCTTGTTCTGTCTTTGCTAGGATTAGAGAAGCACAGGAATAAGCTCTCTCTAAGGACGAGCCAAACATCCCATTTTGGGCACAGGAGACCCAGTGTTTAATCCTGACTCTGCCTTCTGACTGTGTGACCTAGAGCGAGTCACTTTGCTTGTCTAAGGCTCTGTTTCCTCATATGTAAAATGGAGATATAATTCCTTTCTCACAGACCTGAGATGGTTCAAGAGCTAGCATATCTACACTGTGCTGGGTGTGTAGTAGGCCATGTGAAAAGTGAGGCTGGATTCCTAGAGTCCTTGCTTTCAAAAGAAGAGATCCACCAGGTATTGAGAACTTTCTCTGTGCCTGTGTTATGTTCCCAGCATAAAAGAAAGTTATCTGCCCTCAGACTTTGCAAATGAGATACAGAAACCACTGCTTGGCAGACTGGGATAGCCACACAGTGCTGTCACAGACCAGAGAGAATATAGCTTCCAGGAGAGGTCTGGGAGGCTCTTCTGGAGGAGGTGGGCTTGGAGGACACACCCCAGAGCCCCAGTGCCCAGCACAGTACCTGATACATAGGAGGCATTCAACAAGCTTTTCTAGAATGGTTGAATGATTTAGGCAGGCACCATGGAGGCCATCTTTTCCTTCTAACTTTCCCAAACCAGTTTCTATGTATATTCCTGTATGTATTCCTACATGTTCCTAATAGACCCTGATGACCTCTTCCTAGAACAAAACTGGGAAGGGAAGGGGAGATGAAGGAGAAGTAGGAGGAACTGAATGAGAGAGCCACACTGGGAACTGGGTGCTAATTTTCTTTTCTTTTTTCACTTATTTATTTACTTATTTGGCTGTGGTGTTGCCAAGGCAAGGAAGTTTTAGTTTTATTTGGAACAAAATTTCTAAAGAATCCAAGGCAATAGGGTGCCGCTTCTGGTTCCTGGTGGTCTAGATGGCCCTTGACAGATCTCTGGGCCTGGACAAAACACCAGCTTGCCTTTATCCATCCTTGCCCCCATCCTAAGAAAAGGGCATCTTCAGGTTCAGAGGCCAGGAGATCCAAGGAAGAGGCCATTGGCTCAGATTCAGCCCACTTGTTGGCTTCTGAAAGAGCCAAGGCCGTCAAGACCTAGTGAGATCCCATCAGGTGGGTGCAATGCCTCCTGCCTTCTCCCTGAAATAAGGTACATTTCCCAGAGGTCTGCTTCATGGGAATGGGCAATCCCAGGTGCTGGATTGCCAGGAACCCTAATACCAGAGTCTGTGCCTTTGCTGGAGCAGGAATCAAGCCATGAGTCCAGGTCTGGGTTTAGAGACAGTGACCACCTTGCAAAGCCTCCTGGCTCTGCTCTGTCAGGAAGGAGATGGTTCCAGAGTACCATGGCAGCAGACACGAGGGTGATGCCTCATTTGAACACACACAACCAGCTGTTTGAGGAAAAGGTTTGGTCAGCATTCCAAGCGAAGCCAGAAAGGCTAGTGGGGCTGCTCTGTGGTCTTCTGTTGGGCTTAGGTTAAAGCTAGAAGAGTCATTGATAAGTTAATCCGAAAACTCACTTTGCAAATTACTCCTAGGTGGTAGGATAGAAGCATGAAGGTGTCAGAGAAGGAGGCCCTGCCCTTTTGTGAGGTTTTAGTTGTTGAATACTATGGGGGAAATTTGCACATCTGTGTGACAAGGAAGACATGAAACCCAGGTACATCATCGAGAGAAAAACTTGGCCATTAACCTGGGGAAGTTCAATGAGAATGAGGGCAGGCAAGGCTACCCACCTGCTTATATAGCAAGCCAGATGATGGCTACGTTTTGTATTTTTAGTAGAGATGGGGTTTCACCGTGTTGGCCAGGCTGGTCTTGAACTCCTGACCTCAAGTGATCCACCCGCCTTGGTCTCCCAAAGTGCTGGGATTACAGGCATGGACAACTGCACCTGGCCTATGTAAAACCTTCTTATCTTCTTTTTAGAAATACAGTGTCATTCATTTATTAATTCAATAAACATTTAGTGAATGGCTACTCTGTGTTTGACACTGTATTGGAGGCAGGTCATAAAAATATGAATATTTATAAGAATATTCATAAAGCTATGAATAAGGCAGAGTTCCTGCTCTTGAGGTGTTCATATTCTAGTTGGGTTGAGTTCTGTGCAAAGTACCCTGGGAGGATAGGGCAGTAGGCTGAATACTACCCCCTCCCCAAGATGTCTGCATCCTAACCCAGGAACCTATGAAGATGTTACCTTAAATGGCAAAAGGGCCTTTGCAGACATGATTGAATTGAGGATACTTAGATGGAGATTACCCTGGATTAACTGAGCGGGTTCAATGTAATCATGAGTTCTTATAAGGAGGCAGGACGGTGAAAGTCAGAGGAGAAGGAAATGTGAAGGGGGAAGCAGAGATCAGAGGGGAGAAAAGATGCCAGCGACTCTGCCGGCTTTGAGGATGGAGAAAAAGGGGTCACCAGCCAAGGAATGTAGGCAGCTTCTAAAGCTGGAAATGGCAGGAAATGGATTCTCCCCTAGAGCCTCCCGAAGAAGCACAGCCCTGCCGATTCTTAGACTTTAGCCTCCTGAGATGGATTTTGAACTTCTGACCTCAAGAATTGTAAGATAATGAAGTTGTGCAGTTTTAAGTCACCAAATGTGTGGAAATTTGGTACAGACACAGTAGGAAACTAACACAGGAAGGGAGTAACTTTTCCTGAGCTGAAGAGGAGGAATGGGTTTAGGAAGGAGGGGATATGTGAAATGGGTCTTGGAGGATAAGTAGGAACCCATAAGGTATAGAAAGAGGACAGAAGGCAGCCCAAGTATAAGGAGGAGGATGTATGCAAAGGATGTAAAAAAAGCAGGGCATGTTTGGAGGTTGGCTTTTGGTCCACTATGGTTGGGGCATAAGGTGTATGAAGGCTGAAAGAGGGGATCAGCCCCGAGAGAGGGGCTAGAAGCTTGACTCAGAACTAGCCCCTATGGTAAAAGGGAATCCTCAAAGAGTTTACGAAGGGGAAGGATGATCCGATTTATGTTTCAAAGAGACTGCTCTGATATCATTATGGAGGGTCATTGGAAGGGACCAGGCCAGAGGTAAGGAGACACATGAGGCTGTTGCAGTGACTCAGGTCACACAGAGCCATGGGCAGGGGTGGCGGGGATGGGAGGAAGGGCATTTCTTAACTAGGATTGACAGGACTCAAAGGCATCTAATTGAATGTGGAAGGTGACAGAAATGAAGGAGTCACGGTGACTTCTGGGTTTGTAGCTTGAGTGCCATTCTCTAGGGCACAAGAGGAGTGGGCTGGGGAGGGAAAGAAACAATGAGCTCTGTCAGGGACATGGTGAGTGTCAGGGATCCATGGTCCACTTGAGAAAAGTTGTCCAAAGACAATTGGCAATGAAATCTCCATAACTATGCTATCTTGGGGTGATATTAAAGTCATCTGTGTTCCTTCTGCACCCTGGTAGGAGCAAGAATCAGGGAGCCTAGGGCTGAGTGGCTCAGTTGTGTGCTGGCAATATTTCACAGCCAGCTGTCTGGGGGAAAAGGCCCTGATATGTATGTAGCATTTGCCGATTTCCATGGTATAGATACTCCCCTATGACCAATGGCAAGCTACTAACTCCACCTCACTGATCATGGAACTGAGAAGAGATGGGCAGTAGCAAATCATTATAGTGTTTCCACCATGCAGAGACAATAGAAATAAATCTTCCTAAGAGCATAGATAATAGTAAACTGTAGTAAAATAATTAAAAAGCAGTTATTTTTAGTATCTCCTTTTTGTTTAATGTAATTTATTTTTTAATAATGTCTGTGTTTAACCGCCAGTTCACAAAATTCTTCAAAATTACATTAGACTCTTATGAGCTAGAACAAGCAGGCTCCTGTGCACCACTAAAGAGATTCCTCCAAAGTACAAGTTAGAAGGTCCCAGAAATCCACCTACTTCTCAGGCTCAGTGACTCTCTAAAGTCACCCATGTGGGGAGGCAGAGCCAAGCCTAGGGCCTAGGAGACAGTTCCTGATCCTCCATGTCTTCCTGGAGACCCCTCGGTGCCCTGCCCTTTATGGGATCTCACAGACCCGGGAATGCCGTGTGGTCCTTGACCCCAGGATGATGACTCATGTCACTCTGGAGTGAGTGACTCAGGGAAGAGGCTGCTGAGCAGTCTGGAACAAACAGAACTGGGCAAGATTTATATCTGCTAGGCACTAAATGGGAGGCTCAGATACTTTGCTGCTATTCTCGGTGCCTTTGAACTGCCTCCGATTGAGCAATTGCACATATTTTGAAGAAGAAAAAAATTTTTCAAGTGGACCTGTTTTTAAAAAAAGAATTCCTGAAGTGAACAAGCCGGAAAGGAAACCTGGGGAGATGTTTGGGCTTATTTCCTGTCATTGGTCTGAGCAGGTACTGGCTCCTTCCCAGGGCACCCCCAGCCAACAAAGCCTATACGAGATCCACAGGAGTGGAGAGCAGGGCTGGAGAATATCAGGCGCTGAGAAGGTTTCCCACAGAGGTGCAAACCCCAGGAGTGCTGGGGTGCATGACTTTGTTTAGGGGACACAGTCATGGGGGAAGTGCCTTCCACTTCCTCATCCTCCCTTTTCTGTTGCCACCGAGGCTTTCTCCCTGCATCTCTACCCTTCACCATTCCTGCTCCCCCACAATTCCCTTCAATCTAGATCCACTTTCAAGAGAGAATCCTGGGGCTTCTACCACACACTGGGGGTGGTCTACCCCCTTTGGTCACTCACTTACCCACTCGTTCAGCACAGCACAAATACCTACGTGGCCAGACACTGTGGCTGACCCTCTTCCAGGAGGGAGTCCACGCTAGGCCTCATGTCTCACCTGTGGAATGAAAACCTCTGTTTTCAGGGAGTCATCATCAGTACAGGGATAGTGGAAAGAACTGTGGCTTTGAAACCAGACCAACCTGGGACTGAGCATAGCACAGACCTGGGGCAACCACAGCACAGACCTGGGACTGGGTACAGCACAGACCTGGGACTGGGTACAGCACAGACATGGGGTAGCCACAGCACAGACCTGGGACTGAGCACAGCACAGACCTGGGGCAACCACAGCACAGACCTGGGACTGAGCACAGCACAGACCTGGGGCAACCACAGCACAGACCTGGGACTGAGCACAGCACAGACCTGGGGCAACCACAGCACAGACCTGGGACTGGGTACAGCACAGACCTGGGGCAACCACAGCACAGACCTGGGACTGGGTACAGCACAGACATGGGGTAACCACAGCACAGACCTGGGACTGAGCACAGCACAGACCTGGGGCAACCACAGCACAGACCTGGGGCAACCACAGCACAGACCTGGGACTGGGTACAGCACAGACATGGGGTAACCACAGCACAGACCTGGGACTGAGCACAGCACAGACCTGGGGCAACCACAGCACAGACCTGGGGCAACCACAGCATAGACCTGGGACTGGGTACAGCACAGACATGGGGTAACCACAGCACAGACCTGGGACTGAGCACAGCACAGACATGGGGCAAGCACAGCACAGACCTGGGACTGACAAGATCATGGACCTGGGACTGAGCACAGCATGGACCTGGGACTGAGCACAGCACAGACCTGGGACTGTCCACAGCAAAGACCAGGACTGAGTCTCTTTTACTTGCAGGAGACAAATCTGGGAGCTCTGAGCCAACTAGGATGAACACCAGAGTTTCTCTGAGCCTGGGCTTGGTTTTGTTGATGCCGTGCTTAGAGAACTCAGTTGCCCTGTTTGGAGAATGGCAAGGGCGCTGAGTGTACTCTATGTGCCAGCAGCTTGCATGTATTTCCTGGTTTAATCCTTACAACAACCCTAAAAGGTAGGTGCTATTACCTCCATTTTCAAATAAGGAAACTGAGGCCAGGGGAGATTTATCCAGCAAGGGAGAGGCAGAGAAAGGATTAGAACGGAATCTGCAAAGCAACAAAGCCCCGTGAGCAGGCCCAGGTTAGGAAGCAGGATGGGGCTTTCCCGAGGCGGACTCCCCCTCCGGCTCACGTGTGGAGGTGCAGAACCCAGTTCTGCAGTTGGTTAGGCCCAGGGGACCCCCAGAGGCACCTCTCAGCACTTTCAGCAGATCTCCTGTGGGGACCATCCTCTCTCCTGCGAGAGTGACCATGAGAGTAAGGACAATGACGAGCCACTGCCGAAGGACACCTGCTTCCACAGCACAGACACAATGGCTTACCCTTTACTATGAGCAAAACCGTCAAAATGAAAAGTCAGAAAGCTGCTGCAAGCAGCCGGGCTCGGGGCGTGGGGGCTCTGGGGCCTCCTCTGACTCTGCCCCTCACCCGTGGGTGTGGCCTTGGTCACATGCCTGCCCCTCTCTGGGCCTCAGTTCCCCATTGGTAAAAATGGGTGCATGGGTAAGACTGGTGGGCTCCCAGTGGCCCCTCCGTCACCCTCTGGATTTGCAGAAGGGCTAAGAGAGCTCCATGTGCAGTCACCCCAAACAATTCCCCCCATCAGTTGTTCATCTAGAGATCGACTCGTGGTATTAATAGCAACCTAATCTCTTTCACATTCTTTGTGCTGCTAAAATGAAAGCAAAAATTCAAAGCTGGAAGAACAAAAAAAACTCCCTTCTGAGAATACTGAGTCACTCCAGAAAGGTCAGTGGAGGCTAGGTTAACCCATTGTTTCCCGAAAAGGCTTCTTGGCTCTTCCCTCAATGCTCAGAGATTCACAGAGAGAATCTGAGAGCCGCTCAGCTTACAGGCCGTGCTCCTGAGATATTGTGGTTTCAGAGAGGAGTTTGGTTTCTTCTAGGCAGGTCACAAGGCTCTGGGAGAGGCATCTTTGGGGCCACGATAAGAGACTGCTGCTGCCTGCCGAGAATAGTGTTGGCCCTGCAAGAAAGGGGAGCATCAGACCCAGATTCAGTGAATTCCCAGCACTGCCATTCATGAGTGATGACATTGGGCAAGTCTCTGGGCCTCTGTTTCCTCATCTATAACATGGGTCTAATTTTAATGTTAATAATAATACTACTTACTCTCCCCATCTCACAGGGTTGCTGAAAGCACTGAAGGAGATAGTCTCTGTAAATTCTGTTCCTGAACCCTGCGTCCTGATGATGGCTCTGTGCTTTCTAGGATACTGTAAGGCCTTTGAAGCCTACAAGGCAGGGTTGACCTCCCCTTCCTCCACCTGCTGCTATCACCTTCCAGAGGACATGCAGGCTCAACTGTAGGCCACTCTTTAGCCCTCATAAGACCCCTGGCCCGACAACCGAAGTGTAGGTCCTGTTTCCTCCCCTCTGCCTCCCACCATCTTTAGCCTCACTGGGAGTACTCACTGTAGCCGTCCCCTGGGAGGCAGGCTTTTCTGCCACACTCAAGCAAAACTCCTGGTGAAGAAGCCAGAGTGGAAGAGAGGAAAGATGACGGGCCTAGGCGTCAGACTAGCCTGGATTATAACCCTTCGCCAGCTACTTACTAGCTGTGTGATCTTGAGCAATTTGTGAAACCTCTTTGAGCCCTAGATCCTTAATATATTAAATGGAAATAATAAAACCTATCTCACGGGGGTTAAAGAAAATAGCACTTGAAATACATCTAGCATAGTGTCTGATGCTCACTAGGCAACTTAGAAATAACTGAAGAATGCAAGCATGAACAAAAGCATATTAGTTTGTTTTCTTTCATGAGCGGGGCAGATAAAATATTTAAATATGGTTTAGGAACTTCTAGCCTCTTCAGTTGCACAAATGATTAGATAGTTATCCCAGCAGAGTCTCTTGGAAAATTTGCACCAGATACAAGGGTAGCTGAACCAGTCAAGTTGTTTCCGTCTCTGCACCTCAGTTTCCAGGCCTGTAAAATGGGCCAGGTTCTACTTAGGCACTAGCTGGGGGCAGAATGAGTAGAGTCATAAGAGCTGATTAGCTCTTGGCACTGGCCCACCTAACCCTTTCTTAACCAGACCGGAGAGGCAGCAAGAAGGGCCCTGAACATGGGTTAAAGAAGGAACAGCTTGGAGACCAAACATTGCTAAATATTTTTTCCTTTTATGGGCTGGTGCTCTAGATCACCACTTCCTGGAGATTATATTCTAAACTTTGCTGTGATGGATGTGAGGTCCGTGTGCCCACAAGCTCCAGCAGAACCCAGATGTCACCCTGGGGGAGGGACTCTGCTTTTACCTTGCTATTTTAAGCAGTGAGTTTATAATAATGGATGGGAGAGACAGCAAACAGGGCAGGAGCAGCGTGGGAATGGCCCTGGCAGGCGGGGCTGCTGGGGCTCCCCCTGAGGAGCCTGGGGTTCCATCTTGTCAAGAGTGGGGCCTCAGCCAGCATCCACTCTACTTTTATGTTGTGGCAGCTGACATCTGACTTAATTCATTTGTTCTATTTTGCTTTCTGTCACAGAGACTGACTTAAGCTCTTTTTGGAAGAGAGGGAGGTGGAGGAAAGAAAGTGGAGGGTTAGAAAATGAGATATGTCTCATGAGACTTCAGACCATAATCCCAGAATCCTGGGATGGAATTGTCAGGTCTTTCAGTTTGCTGTAGCTAAAAAGAGTCCAGGATTTCAGGGACATTCAGAGTTAGAAAAGGCCCCTGAACTGGTTAGGAATCCTGTGACCCTTGTCCCAGCCTTTACCAGAACCCTCCAAGGAATGGGGAGCTCACTACCTTAAAGAACAGCCTGTTTCATCCTCGGGTGGTTCCAACCACTAGAAGGTTGTCCCTTGCCGCCATCTGACCTTTCAGTCATTAGTTATGACATCTATTCTTTGGGGACAGTAGAACCACATGAATGCTTTCCAAACATCTGAGAAGAGATTTTTATTTCTCCCTGCACTTCCTCTTCTCCAGGCTAAAGTTCTCTAGCTCTTTAAACACAAATTTTGTTCTCCTAGCTTCTGCTTCCCGTTTTCAAAACATGTCCCAATTTGTCTAAATCCTTCTTAACAGGCAGAGCACAATATACTTTGTGTAGATTAAGACAAAAGAAAAGTGGAATAGTCACCTCCCATGTTTTAGAAACCATACACCTGTTAAGACAGCCTGGACCTGTACATACATCACACATAACTTAAAAAGGTTTCCTAGGAGATGTAGCCAACTTCCTTTAGTAGAATCAGGGTTTGTAGCTACTCTTTTGCTACCCTCAACCCCTGTTACCAAATACTTTACCCAGCACCACTGATGCCACTGCTGCTGAAATCCAAGTAAAGATGATAGAAATTAATCACAGAGCTTACCTTTGGGTGAACCTGATGCTCAGTTTATTCATATAGTAAGAATTTGGCATGGAAGACATAGACAGCATGACCTGGCCCCATAGTTCTCATTCCCAAGAGCCAGGTGAAGTCTGTCCAGTATGGCTTCTCCCCATCCTGTCTTATCTTCCCCACTAGACACCCAGCTAATCTGCTCCAAGAAATTCCACTCAGCATTTGTGTTCACGGCTCAGCTCAAACGTCATTTCTAATGTGAAATATTTGCTAAAATCAGCTAAAATCATGTCCCACCATCCCAGTTTCCATAGTTAGGCAACCCTTTTCTGGGGTCCTGCAACTTCTCACTTTCAAAATATTTACCCCATTATACTGTTCTCCAGTGTCTCCTACCACTGGACTCTGTTCCTTGAGGGCCAAGATTATCATATTTGTGTCACCAGCCCCTGGCACAGGCCTGGTAGAGTAGATGTAAAGTGTTGGCAGTGAAAGAATGAATGACTCTATGGATGCTCTACTTGAGATTTCTTGAGGTGACCAGTAGGGGTTACCCTAACTGTTCCAGAGCTGAGTGGGCTAACTTGTTCATTGCAGAGAAAGACAGCAGTCAAGATGGTGGTCACCTTGACCAATCCTGGGACTCAAAGTCCCTAGTTCTTTAAACATAAATCAACAATCATTCTTTGCTGAATCTTTTGGGTACCTAGGATGAATCTGACACCTAGCCTATCTCAAGGAGCCCAGTCCAGGAGTCTAGAGGTATGTGTGTTGGCTGGTGGGGAGTGGGGGGGTCTGTCAGAGCTGGGCTGATGGCAGCTCAGGCCTGTTCTGCAGCACTCTGGCTCTAGGGCCTTTCTGAGCCCTTTCTGAAGGACAGGAAGGACACCAAGTATTATGGGAGGTGCAGAGCTTTCTGGCTCTTCCTCCTACAGCCTCCAGCAGTCAGCAGTACCTCCCAGAGGACCTGGAACACAGTTGGTGCTCAGTAAATGACAGTGTCCTTCATCTCCATGCCCACCCACCATGTGTCCCATCAGCCAAAGTTCGCCTGCCTATGTTATCTGCACGGTGGTCTTAATCTACTCTCCAGTGGAGCAGCTCCTTCGGGGAATCTCTAAAAGTTGCAGAACCAGGCCAGTTGTTAGTTCTATAGATCCCTGAAGGTATTGCCCACCCCACTAAGAGAAGAAAAAGGGAGTTTAACAATGGGGAGAGGCCAGGCAGAGCCCTTGGAACTTGGGCCAAACTTCCTGGGCTGCAGACCCCTGTGCAGGTGGCTTCTATGGGAACCTACTCTGAAATGAGTGTGTTTCATCCTTGGAGCATCCTGCTCAGGAGGCATTCTTATCTCTGTTTCAACAAGAAAAGCGGGACTCAGAGATGAAGCCAACTTTCCAAGGTCACATAGACAGTGAGTGGCAGAGTGAGGACTCACACCCAGATATCCGGTTCCAAAGCCTGTGTTCTTTCGACATTGCTATCCTGCCTTTCCCTATGGAAACCTGGCATTGCTAGTCTCCTCTTCTAAGAGGAAGCAGAGGAGCTAGACCCATTGGCTCAGGGTTGTTGGCAGGATCATACTCCTAGGCATCTTGACAGACAAGAAGCATGAAAGAGTAGTGGAGTATGTTTTCAGTTACAAGTAACAAAAACCCAACACAAAGTGATTTCAACACCAAGAGGCTTAATTGTTCGTGTCACTGGCTAGTCCAGAAAGTGTTTGGGCTTCAGGCATACTTTAATCAGGGCTCCAGTTCTGTTTCTCTGCAGGTGCCTTAGCTCTGCCCTCCTCTGTGTGTGTCATTTAGATTCTGTCTCGCTTTCCTCATGGAAGCAAAATGGTGTCCGTAGCACCAGGTCTCATATCTTCACACTCCACCACTCAGAGCAGGAGAAAACATCTGGTCCTAGAACACTACTGGAAGCTCATGGATGTAGGCTGGGTCCATTGTCTGTCCCTGAGCCAGTCACTGTAGGAGGTGGATGAGATTGTGCTGATTGCAGTCCTGATCAGCATTGGGACCCCAGTGGCCCCGGGCTGCTGCACCATGGGGAGGGGATAGCCTGGCTTCTGGGAGTCAATCTAAGGTTGCTGGGGGTGGGCACAGGGCACACGGAATTCACCCTGCCTGAGCCTCCAGGTTTTAGCAGGGCTGGTGTAGGCCCCGTGAGGGCCGAACTCAAATGAGAGAGAGTGTGCTGAGGGTAAGAAGAGCATGAGGGGAGGTGTCAGGGAAGAAGTCAGGAAACAGCACCCCTTACTCCCCATCTACATGGCTGAGGAACACTGTGTGGTATAGCAAAAAGAGCCCCAGCCTCAAAATCAGGAAGATCTGGCTTCAAATTATTGGTTCTCTGTATGATTTGGGGCAAGTAACTTTCACTCTCTGCGGCAGTTCTCTCATCTGTAAAATGGGAATATTAATGCCTACATCAGAGGTCATCTTGAGGATTCAATTAGATCATGGTGATGCTTCTAGGACAGGGCCCGGCACCCAGTAGGTGCTCAGTAAGTGGTAAACAACTGCCAATCTAATCTCAATGGAGTATCTTCCTTTAGCTACAGCTTTGAGGAGTTTGAAGCACTTTTCTCCCTTCTGGGATAGCTGTGTTTACTGTAAAGACCAAATTAGATGCAAAATCTCTAAGGTCACCTCTGACTTTGTAAACAAAGCCAGAGAGCCGGAGGAAATGAAATTCCAAATGCCCTCGCCTAGCCTGGTTTGACCTCCGGTGTTGATGCAAACTCAAGCCGGCTCTCACTGTGGCTTGTGGCTCCGGGAAATGGAACCCAGCTTGGGACAGGGATGGGAACGGATTTGACTTGTCCTTTTGGCGTCTCCCCAGCCTGTGGAGCCCAGGCCTCTTGGAGCATCTTTGGGGCTGACGCAGCGGAGGTTCCGGGCACACGTGGCCACTCCCAGCAGGAGGCTGCCATGCCCCACATTCCCGAGGACGAGGAGCCCCCCGGAGAGCCACAGGCAGCCCAGAGCCCTGCCGGCCAAGTAAGTGCCCCCTCTCTGCCCTCAGCTAGCCTGGCTGGGGGCCAAGCCAAGCACCCTGGGCTGAGGCCACAGCTCTTAGGCTGGCCAGAGGGTTTGCTGACAGCTCATGTAGGTTGCAGTGGGTACCTGGAGAAGGTATGTGGCTTCCATACTGAGGAACCAATTACTCTGAGTTGGTTTGAATTGACCGAGGCCCCAAATATTCTGAGTATAGAACCAACCATCTAGGCTGTGTCTGACTGAGGCCTCAGAAGCCAAACTATAAACCACGCAGGCTCCCTCTGAAACTGGGGAAAGACTTAGATGAGAACCATTAGCACTGAGAACCTCTTATGTCAGGGGAGTGGGCACGAGAAAAGGCCACTTAAAGTGAATCCACTTGAAATGGAGATCAAAATTGTATAGTAAATAGCAAAAAAGGTTTTCAGTGAAATTTTATAATAGAAAGGAAATGATGAAAGCAAGTTAATTTAAAGGGACATTGAGATTTTTATTGTACAAATGAGGCATTCAAAACAAGCTATTTTTAGCTATACAAATTACGAAATATAGGTTATGTACTAATTTTCAGATTGAAGAAAGAATAAAATGTTGATTTTGGTGTGGGTATATTTATTTATTATACCAGCAAAATGATCTGTTCACATAGTAATATCCTCTTCACATTTTACTTTACAGCACCTAATTAAGAGACTCTATCTGTTTAATATAATACTTAAGGGCTTCATCCATTTTCCTAAGGATCTCTTTCAATCCCTCAATATTCAAATTATTCCCTTTTGAAGAACCTATTTGAGCATCATCCTCATTGTATTTTCTTCACTTAATTGATAAGCTCTATCTGATCTCCTTGGTCAAAGACCTTGCATGTGAAATTCTCCATCACTGTTTTCTTTGATTTCATGAACTTTGCAGTTGATTTGCATTGAAATGGTATTATCCTGTTATATCAAACAGTCGTCCAAACTGACTGAGCCAGTGGGATAGACACTTGTTAAGTGAGGGAAGAATCTGTGAGTGGAGCATTATTTTTACAAATGGACAGATTCTTAGTGAATATTTTCATGTTATGATGGCATATATTTTCTGACACATTACGACTCTGGGAACTTAGATAGTAAATACTTAGAAAAGAATGGCCCCTTGTAGCTCCATATCCCAAACTCATGGGATTAAGATGTTGCAGAACTTGGCAGCCTTAGGGGTGAGGGGGTTTTCCTTCCCTTGAATGTCTAAGTGACAGTGGGCCAACCTCCTAGCCCTTCAGCCTCAGGCAGCCCAGCCTAGGGTTTTATCAAGTCCAGGCCCCCATTCTGGGAAATAGTGGGTCCTGCTGCTGGAGGGTGCCAAGTTCCAAAAGCTTAGGGATTAAGGAAAGGAGACAAGACACTCACAACTGCGTTCAAAGGCGACTGCTTCCAGACCCTCAGGCCGTGACTTTCTTGGCCTCTGTCTCCTTAGCATCCCTATTTCCTTACCCTGGACTCCTCTGAAAATGACCATCCCGGGCCCCTTCCACTTCACTAACAATGGTAGTGCCCTTGAATCAGATTCTCAGGCAAAATCTAGCTCCTACATCCTGGGCAACTCCCCCAAACAGCTGCCCCAAGAATAAAAGCATTCCTAAAATATAAGATAATGAAAGACCAGCAAAGATGCACCTCTGCTGTCAGTGAAGACAGGCTTTTATATTGAGTTAAGTTCTTCCTGGTTACAAAGCTTTATAATTAAAAGTTCTTTCAAAGTATATCCTCAGGAAACACAAAACAGACAACATAAACACCTGTCACTTAGACATTCAAGGGAAGGGCATCTCCCCACCCATAAGACTGCCAAGTTCTACAATATCTTGATCCTATGGGTTTGGGATATGGAGATCCAAAGGGCCATTCTTTTTAAAGTGTTTGTTATTTAAGTTCCCAGAGTTGTAATGTGTAAGAAAACAAATGTAATCATAACTTGAGAATATTCACTAAGAATCTACCCATTTGTAAAAATAATGTTCCCTCATGCATTCTTCCCTCATGGGTCCTTCTGCTGGGCCCCAATAACGCAGAAGCTATCAGTACCTGCAAACATTCTGTCTATAGTCTTGATTTCCCATGAGCGCAGAGAGAATCATGGCACTTGAAGGGTCTTCAGAGACCATCCATTATTTAATAAGAGTCTGGTTCTGGCTCAGGGTCACAGGGAGACTGAACTTGTGGGGAACTGGAATTTGGAGCTCCCACTAGCCAATCAGATATCCCCTACTCTCAATTTCGTGGCAGGCAGGCTCATGGAACCCTCCCCGCATTGTGGCAACCTCTAGAAATTCATCGTGCCAACCTAATGGTGCTGTACCTATGAGCATTTTGAAACCATGATGGTTAGGAAGGCCAGGAGGAATTCAGGGGAGCCGGGAGCTGGGAGGCCTAGATCCTATCAGGGAGGACATGTAGCACAGGATTTAAGAATATAAACTGTGCAGTCATACCAAGCTGGGCTTCAATTCCAGCTCCTCTATGTTCTGGTCAAGAGACCTTGTCTTGGCCAAGAAACTTGAGACCAAGTCTGTCAACTTTGCCGTGCTGCTGGTTTCTTGTGTGTTACCCAGTACAAGGGTTAGTTGCTGCCTCCTGGACTCTGCCTGTTCAGCCCAGACCTCAAGTGCCTTCTATAGCCTGAGGGACCATGAAGCTGGGGCAGTTTAGACTCCCCAACCAAAGTCCACATCAAACTCAACTTTCTTTTGCCCTCTTCCCTTACTGCCTTGCCCTGGGCATTTCAAAGCTTTTCAGAAGGCAACCAGGCATGGCGGGTAAAGTGCTTCTCCCACTATTGCACCCACCAGACAACCCACATTGGGTTTCTCAGGTAGTCACGGCCTCGGGAGGGTCAGGCCTCAGGAGCTGGCCTGGAGCCTTCAGGGGGTTGGAACCTGAGTCCCTAGGAGCATCTGAGGCCAGGGAGCCAAGGAAGCGGGGTTGGCCAGGATGACTCGGCTGGAAGTCCCAATCCTGCCCGAATTCCCAGTCTGTGAAGCAGGCAAAGAACAGAGCATCCCTCTAAGTTTACAGCTCCCCGGGGTCCAGCCCTACTTGTGATTCCTCAGGTCCCAGCCCCTATTTCCCATCACTGGCATGAGCACTAGCCGAGGCCTTCTCACATACAAACACAAAATCTGTAGGACTAGATCGTGTTTCTCTTTCTGCACGTACACACACATACACACACACAGACACATGCGCAGATACACATGCATGCACAGACAGACATACCCTTCAGGTCCTTAATCAGAAGCTGCAATCAAATACCACACAAAAAAAGCCCCGCAACAATGTACTCTGCAAGGCTACGTCCTGAGTGGGGTTTTCTGCACTGGCCCTTGAACAGGGAGAGACTCAAAGGGAAGAGTTTGTAGCCAAGGGGTTCTAGCAGGAATAGATGCTGTCAGGACACAAGCGTGGGACCTTAGGGGACCACAGAATGACAGACTGCCAGTGCTAGAAGAATCCCAGGTCCCATCTAAGCTCTGCCTAGGCAGGCAAAGCTCTCTATAATGTGAACCCCACTCAGTCACCCTGGGAATTTTTTGAATACCAGATTCCTCAGCCATCCAAGACCTACTGAATTGGAATCTCTTGAGGTAGGTCTCAGGGATCTGTAGGAATATATCTTTTTATTTTTGAGATGGAGTCTTGCTCTGTCACCCAGGCTGGAGTGCAGTGGTGTGATCTCGGCTCACTGCAACCTCCGTCTCCCAGGTTCAAGTGATTCTCATGCCTCAGCCTTCCGAGTAACCAGGACTACAGGCCTGCACCACTATGCCTGGCTAATTTTTGTATTTTTAGTAGAGATGGGGTTTCACCATGTTGGCCAGGCTGGTCTCGAACTCCTAGCCTAAAGTGATCTGCCCACCTCGGCCTCCCAAAGTGCTGGGATTACAGGCATGTACCACTGGGCCTGGTGTAGGAATCTGTAGGAATATTTCTATAATGAAAAGCTCACCACCTCCCAAGGAAGCCTGTGCACTGGTTGGCCAGCTCTGTCCTGGTCAAGCTGGAATCTGCCTCCCCTAAGACTCTCCCTTGGTTCTGCCCTCCATACAACCTATAGTGGGGTGAAATCCTACAGATGCAGGAAGGCAGTTCTGAGTCTTCCCAGAGTCTCTTTTTCTCTAGTTTCTTCAGTATTTGCTCCCATGACAGTGTTCAGAGCCTTCCTAACCTCCGCTCAGGACACATACCAGCCCACCTCCCCCTCACTGTAGGGTCCCGGACCTGGCCCCAGGCTCCAGATGCAACCTTACCTAGGCCTGGATGATTTCCTGGACTGTGACCAGCAGCCACAGTAGGAAGCTGACTCACCTGGACAGTGCAGCATCTCAGAAGTGCCTTGTAAACCTGAGGGTACAAAGAGGCTCACGTTAACTGAAAGAGCCCAGTTTTCATTGGCTCTCGCTTCCACCTGAACAACTCCCATCCTCTTCCAAAGGGTTTTAGAAGCCCCCAGCGGCAGATCAGTGTGAACTCATAAGCAGACTTCACCTCTTCATATCACCAGTTCCAGCACCCCAGCTACCTACCACCTCCCCCTGCTCCCCTACCTCCATTGCACACAAAGCCACTTAATAATAATAGCTAACCCTGTGCCAGGTACTTGTCTACCGTATTAACTCATTTAACCTATAATTAGCCTTATGGTAGGTATTATCATTCCCATTATATAGCTGAGGAAACTGAGGCACAGAGAAATTAACTACCTTCCTCCAAGGTCACACGGCTCATAAGTGGCAGGCCCAGGATCTGGGCCCGGGCAGCCTGACCCCAGAGCCCATGCTTAGTCCATACTCTGCACTGAGCACTGTTACTGCCCCTGGGTCCTCTGTGAGAGCTCTGGGACCTGGGCCAACAGTACGTTGTCCTGTGTTCCCAAAGCCACTCACCTCAGAGGGGCCAACTTCAGAGCTCGCTGTCAGGGGAATGCCAAAGCACCACCCTTCTGCCTGCCAGCCCTTCGGGAGCACAAGCTCATGGGGCCAGCAACCAAAGCTGCATGTCACATGCCTGTCTATGCCCCTTCCTCATTCTCCTTCAGCCAGGTAATCAAACAGCCCAACTTTAACCTGAGTGGGCTGTCTGATTGCTTGGCTGAAGAATGAGGAAGGGGCATGGACACATTGAGGAAGGGGAAGGGCACGTCGACTCCTAGAAACACAGTCCACCATGCTATTGCCTGGTTTAGGCCACATACATGAGACACTCTGGGTCTCCCCGAGCATCTACGTTGTGTTTCATTCGTTGATGCTCTAGGCAGACATGGATGCTCAGCCCTGTTATGCAGTAGCTGTTGTGACTTAAGGTCACTGCAGCACTCCACTGATGAGTGGCATCCACGCCCCACCCCTCCCCTAACTTTTAAGTAACAAGATGAGGTTAGAGTGTGCGCTGGAGAAGCAGTCCTGTTTGTGTGGCCCTTATAGGAAGGGATCTGCTTGTGGAGCACCTAGAACCTCTGGCCATGGAGCTGCTAGCCTTCCTCCTCTTTTGGCTCAGAAATGGGGACTGACATAAGTGCCACCATAAGAAATCTGGGGTTGGGTAGATAATTGGCTGGCTAGATGATTAAATGATTGCATTAAAGGGCAGAAGACATGGAGGGAGGACTAATGTTAGGAAGGGAGGGAGGAAGGGAGGATAGTAGATATCCTCTCCTTGGAATAAAGTTACTCTCCTTGGAATAAAGCTAACACATATTGTGTGCTTTTCCACACTCCCAAAGCCTGTTGGCATGAGAGTAAAAATAGTGAGCAAGGTTGTAGGAGGCCTTTCCTGGCTTACATCCTCTGTCAGTGGGCTGGGCTCAGAGTCAACCCATCTGTCCTTTTAGAAGAGGAGGATGACCAAGCAGCCGGAAGTTCCAGAAGGTACAGGAAAGGCTCATAGGAATGTGAGGTAGAAGCAGCATGGCAGAGCAGGAAGAACTTAGGCTTCACATCCTTGACTGCTACCTTGGATAAGTGATTCACCTTGCCCCAGTTTCCTTATCTAGAAACTAAGAGTTATAGGAATAGCCACTAACAACAGCTAACCTTTATGGAGAACTCACTATGTGCCAGGCACCATATTAGGCTTGTTTTGTATGTTACATCATCTCACCTAATTCTGACAATACTCCTGGGAATACTATTAGTATTCCCACTAACAGATAAAGAATTTAAACACAGAAGAGTAATATGCAGTAACATAGCTAAGGAAGTGACTGAGGCTAAATTCAAACCCAGTCAGCTTGACTTTAATGATCAGAATAGTATATATAAAGTGATGAGCAAAGTACTTAGCTCACAAGAGGTGCTCAGTCTCTATAGCACAAAATAGTTTGCAAAAAGTTTCCACATGTGTCATTGCAAGTGCAAAACCACTGTGAGGTAGACAGAGCAGAGAGAGTCACCCCCATGAAAGTGTGAATTTAGAGAAGTTAGGTATCTCATCCAGATGAAGGGAAAGAAACTAACACACAGGTTCATAGTGTTTTCTAGGCATTTAACCTTCAGAACACACTCCTACATGGTAGTGATGACTACGTACATTTCACAGATGAGGATACTAAGGCTTGGAAAGGTTAAGCCAGTTGTTGAAAATCACATAATAAGGAAATAGCAAGGACTGATTCTACTGTCTAATGGTTGTAAGCTGAGGAAATGGGCTATAATTAATTGTTTTCTTATTTCTATTCCAAAAATACCCCATTATGTGCAATAGAGCTTGAGCACAGAGGCAAGGGATGACTATTCACTTACACATGGTAGGCACTCAATAAATATGGAATTGAGGAAATGAAGTACATTTACTCAGTCAATGTTTATTGAATTTTGCTCAACAAATGTTTATTGAGCATTAACTAACTAAGGTCCTGCTCTTAGGAAGCTCACTTCCTGGTAGATTTACTACCAAATGCCAGTTCTGTCAGATCCAATTTGCTCTTGTGTTCTCCCACGGCCTTCTCCCATCAGGACCTGGAGAAGCCTTGTTCTGTGCTGTCTATGGGAATATCTCGAGTTTAGCCATATACTTTACTGCTGAAGGCAGATTGCCAACTTCTCTATCCATTTGACTCCTTTTGGCTATTCAAGCCCTGTCCTCACTGGCCAACAGAGAGGTTCTGCCTATACCTCCCTGGAAACTCCTTGGGAACCGTGTGCACTCCCCCACTGGAGAAAAGTTATATGACCCAAAGGACCAATTATCTGTCAGGAATGAGAAGAAGAAGAAACAGACAAAGCATGTAAAACACCTGGAACCTGGTAAGGACTGTGTAGAGTAGGGATCCCCTTGCCCCCCAACTTTCCCAGTGAGAACCCTCATACGGTGCCTCCCATGTGCCAGGCACTGCTCTAGGCACTTTACACATAACAACTCACAACAACTCCAAGACACAGGCATGACTGTTATCCCACTTTATAGATGAGAAAACTGAGGCAGGTAAGGGCACTGTAATCACCAGAAACCAGGCAGTACTTGGATGCTTCCATCGAGGATTCTGAATTCATATTCTGAGTTCATTTCCACTTATCACATCCTGTGCAAGAACAGCCTCAATTAAGGCCTTCAATAAAATAAAATAAATTATCAGTAAAATATTAGTATCTGGTATACAAGATAATGGTAGCAAATACTGGGCACCTGGTACGTGGTCTAATCCCTCCAAGGTAGATATTATTATCTCTATTTTATAAATGAAGAAATGGAGTCTCTGAGAGTTTATGTAATTGTCAAAGATCACCTAGCTGTGCTATGGTCAAATGGAGATTCAAACTCAAGTTTCCTGCTGATGTCATCCTGCCAGGTTGTCCTTCCTTTCCTGGCCCTGGCAAGGACACCAGAGGCCCCAGGCATGGGAAGCAGGTGCTTGATGCCCCATCCTTATGAAAAAGAGCTCAAGAGGACAGTTCCACCAGGCTGGCCTCTAGTGGTTCTGGTCACAGGGTAAGAGCTGTGAGAATTTAGCTGTGGAGGTGCCTAAAACAAGGCAAAAAGTGTTTTAGAAATGTTGATGGTTACGGACAGTCAGAAATGCATATTTACAATTATTTTCCCTTAGTTCCTATTGTAAGCAAATGAAACAGATTGCTGTTGTTTGTTTTTCTGTCTCCCCACATCGGGCTATGTGTGAGCTACTTGGGGGCCACAGACTGTGCCTTTCACATGTGTATCTCCACCCATAAGCATAGGCTCCAGCTTGCGGTGGGAGCTCAGGGAAGGAGGGAGGGAGGAAGGGAGGGATAGGTAGAAAGGTGGATGGATGCTTGATTGTGTTGTGATAGGTTGGGTAGATAATTGGCTGGCTAGATAATTAAATGACTGCGTTAAAAAGCAGAATAAATGGAGGGTGGTGTAGTGTTAGGAAGGGAGGAAGGAAGGGAGGATAGAAGATATGATGGATGAACTATTAGCTGAGTTACTCTCCTTGGAATAAAGCTAACACACATTGTGTTCTTTTCCACACTCCCAGAGTCTGTTGGCATGAGAGTAAAAACAGTGATCAACAAGGCAGTTGTTCTTTATCCCTGACTTCTAGAAATAAATGCACAATGGCAGGAAAGAGGATCCACCAGAGGCAGGGCAGGCCCTTGGTGCAAGGGAGGACACCGTGGAGCCTTCGGGGAGCCAGGGAACTGGCCCTCTGTGCTTGGCAGGGAGGAGTCCCATGTCCAGCAGACCTCAGCAGAGTCACTTCTGCTCTCTCCTGTGCCCCTAGGACTTGCCGCTGGGATAATAATTTTCTTTCAAGTCCCCAGAGATTATTATTATTATTATTATTATTATTTTGAAATGGAGTCTCGCTCTGTCACCCAGGTTGGAGTGCAGTGGTGTGATCTTGGCTCACTGTAAGCTCCACCTCCGGGGTTTACACCATTCTCCCACCTCAGCCTCCCGAGTAGCTGGGAATACAGGTGACCACCACCATGCCCGGCTAATTTTGTTTTTGTATTTTTAGTAGAGACGAAGTTTCACTGTGTTAGCCAGGATGGTCTCGATCTCCTGACCTTGTGATCCACCCACCTTGGCCTCCCAGAGTGCTGGGATTACAGGTGTGAACCACCACGCCCGGCCCAGAGAGTCCTTTTATCCTATTGTAAGAGCACTGGCTGCTTTTGCTGCTGGATCTCCTCTCTACCAAGGCAGTCCCTGTTTGCCCTCCAGGCTATAAGACAGGGATCTGGGGATACAGTCTCACAGTGCCCACTCACCACCAGCACCTTCACTGTCATTATTATTGCTTTCTCTCATTTAATACTTAAAACAAGCCTAGAGAATAGTGATTATTAGCTCTATATAATGTTTTAGACCATGAAAGAGAAGTTTGGTAACTAGTAACTTGCCCAAGGTCACCCAGGTGGGATTCTGGTCTAGGCCTACCGGACTTCTTCACTAGCCCGCGTTGCCTCCCAGCGGGTCCTCCTCTCCTGGGCTATCTGCCAGTGCCCATCTACAGGATCTAAACCCCCAATGCCTGCCTGTGCTGGAGTGGACTGGAGCTGGGGCTGGGGCTATTCCTTACGGTTTCCTAGCCTGAGCCTAGCCGTATGACTCTGGGGAAAGGAAGCTAATATTCCCATCTATGACACTGGCCTATATTTATCCCTGTGCCCAGGCAGTTAGGAAAACTATTGTGCATTCCTGAGAATTTATGAGTGAAATAAACATTGAAATGTTTCTATAAGATTTATTTAAGGAGAACAAAATGTGGCTTGCTGGCTTATTCGAGGGTGAGCTTCTGGGAGATGACCCAGCCCTCAGTGCTTGGCTGATTCCAGGGAAGGGAAATGGACCCCCAGGGAGACTGGGCCCACGGATGAGTGAGAAGGGCAGTGAACCAAGGGCATCCTCTGCCCCTGCTGTCCCTTTCTCCAGCTGTGTGTTCAGCCTCGTGCTGGTTTGAAGGCTTCCTGGAGGAAGAGGTACCCTCTGCGAAGGAGAGTGCAGCTTGGAAGAATAAGAGTGTCAGAGGCCAGCAGGGCACCGGGAACCAGGGGAGGTGAGACCAAAGACTGGGGATGCAGCTGTAAGAGCAGCATGGTGTCATGGGAAGGACACAGCCTGTGTTCAGTCACTTCCACTATTTACAAGTGGCACAGCCCTGGACAAGTCAATTTTTGCATTGATAAAGTGGAGATCAAAATAGAAAAGCAGAAGAGAAAAAAGAAAGATATCAATCTTCTACTCCACGCTCGTGGCCTGCACTTTCATCTTCTCATTTCCTCTTCACAGTTCTATGAGTGCCAGAGGTATTATCACCCCCAATTTGTAGATGGTGTACTGAGGTTTACTCACTGAGTTTCTGGGAGGATTCGGTGAGAACACAAGGAGGGTCTGGGACAGGGCCCACCGTACAGTGGACCTGAGTAACTGCCACTTCCCTCTAGCCACGTTTGTTTCTGTGCTTCCATGTCTGTAACCCAGGAAGGGCATTGATTGGTTTGAGAAGCAGAGGGTGAGAGAGGGAGTGGAGCCAGGTGAAGGTGGCCTTGGAGGTGGGTCCTTCATCACTTGGGCTTATGTGGTCAGAAGCCGCAGGAGAGATGCTGGACCCTCCCAATTTAACTCCAAATGGTTGATGAGACCCAGAACTAAGAGCAACAATCTTCTCCAAACCAAATGCCAAAGTCATTAATTCAATCCCAAAGGGAATAATAAGGGAACATAACATCTAATGCTTAGTGAGCATTTGCTCAGTGCTAGGTGCCCTTCCACAGGCTTGCCATCTAGGGTTACCAGATTTGGCAAATGAAAATATGATTATGTGCTGTACATGGTGGCTCACACCTGCAGTCCCAGCTACTCAGGTGAGAGGATCACCTGAGCCCAGAAATTTGAGACCAGCCTGGGCACGTAGCAAGATTCAGGAGAGAGAGAGAGAGAGAGAGAGAGAGAGAGAGAGAAATAATACAGTTATGTCCATGGAATATTTGAGACACACTTATACTAAAAAGTTATTTGTTGTACATTTGAAATTCAAATATAACAGGGACATCCTGTGCTTTATCCAGAAATCCTATTTCTATATCAACCTGTTTGATTCTTATAACTACCCTGTGAGATAGTTCCATTACAGATTAGGTAACAGAGGCACAGAGAGGCAAGGTAACTTGCCCAAGGTTATACAGCTAAAAAGTATGCCATAAGGTGGTGTGACTTCTGAGCCTGAGGCCCGGAAGCCCCTAAGCCAGTAAGTTGCCTGGCCAGTGATACTTGGTCTCATGGTTCTCCCAAGCTTTCTTGAATGCCTGCCTTGTGCTTGGCAGCTCAGAATGGGAGCAGGGATACGTGTGTGCACTGCGTTAAAATCTGGCAGAATTCACCCCAGAGGGCCCCTAGAATCTTCCCACACACTCTCTCCTGGATTACTGTCTCCCCAGTCCCTGACAGAATGAAAAACAGCCCCCACAAGACCTGAATGTTCCCACAAAAACAGTTTTGCAGAAAAGGAGAAGTCGCCCAGAGCCTGCTCAATGATTCTGTGAGCTGATGAGGGAAATAACACTATGATTTTATGACTTGGGTATTTTGCACACATTAGAAGGCAAGCGTGAAGAGCCTTCCAGGATGTTCCATCAAGGGATTAGAGGATTTCCCCCGATTGCTTTATGCTTCCTGCCTTGTAAGCCACTTAGAATTGTGAGTGTCTGCGGTTACATGCTTGGCACTTGCCACCCATGGCTTCTTTCTGCCTTTTTGTGTGGGCACCTCTGCCCTGGTCCTCCTCCCCAGTGAGGTGCCTACAGTTAGGAGAGCTTTGCTTCAAGTAGCCATTAGCCAGCAAGCAGAGAAAGTTTCTATCGGAAGGCAGCTCACTCCAGTGCCTTGTACCCATTTACCTGGTAGGTATCAACACCAAGGGCACTATTAGTAATAACAGTGGAGGTTACTTCCCCTTCTCTCCCCATTCCATCATGCTAATGAATGAGAAGCATTGTAGAGGCCTGCCCAGTTCACCTTTGTCTCCCCAGACCCTAGCATAGACCCTGGCCACAACAGGCATTCAATGAATGTTTGCTGGATGAATGGACAGAATAAGGTCCAATAATGTGGGAGTGTTCACAGGCTACATGCCTTTCTTGGATGCCAAACAGAATCTGATCACTGCCAGCCCAGTGCCCCTCTCTTCTCCGAGAAGTTCTTTGCTCTGCAAGACTCTTCAGTAAATGTTTGTGAGTCAATCATACGAACAAATGAAGACAATCTGCACAAAAAATAACTAGATGGAGCTGCGGGAGTAAAGGCTGGAGCGGGAGAAATTGAGAGAGAAGGTAGACAGAGGATCTGAGCAGTGAGGCAAGCAGGGGAAGAGTCAGCAGAGAGCGGGGCATGAGAAAAGTGAAGCAAAGAGAAAAAGGCAGAGGAGAGGTGAGGATGGGAGTGAAGATTTGTTCCCCTTCCATGTCGTTTGAAAGGTGAGAGTACAGAAAGAAGTTCCTTCTATGTTGGTTTTGTTTCTGTTGAACAGTTCTGTAAGGCGAGCCTTCTCAGAGACTGGGCCACATGGATCACGGCTTCATTAGGTTTCAGGGCAAATAGTTTAACCACAACCCCCAATCATAGACAGTTAGGAGCATGAGCTTCTCTTTGTCTGCGGGATATTTATGTTTGTCAAATCATCCATCATTCCCGCATTTATATAGTCTCATGTTTTCATGTCTTATATTTTATTGTTGGTTACTTTAAATCGCTTTGAGAAGTAGATAGTGTCAATAAGATTAAAAATAAATAAACAAAAGCCAGGGGTGGTGGCTCACACCTGTAATCCCAGCACTTTAGGAGGCCAAGGTGGGCAGATTACTGTAGGCCAGGAGTTGGAGACCAGCCTGATCCATACGGTGAAACCCCATCTCTACTAAAAATATAAAAATTAGCTGGGCATGGTGGTGCATGCCTATAGTTCCAGCTACTTGGGAGGCTGAGGCATGAGAACTGCTTGACCAGGAGGCAGAGGTTGCAGTGAGCCGAGATCATGCCACTGCACTCCAGCCTGGGAGACAGAGTGAGACTCCATCTCAAAATAAATAAATAAATAAAATAAAATATGTATTTTACTTATTTTGCAGCCTGAATATATGAAACTCTTAGAAATGGATACATACTGTAACTCTCCTAATACCACCACAATTATTTTTTCAGACTACAACATGGAGTTAGCTCACGCTTGGCCCTCCTGCCACTTTAAATAGCTCATCCTCATCAATGCATGCCAGGAGTTTGTAAAGCCCCACCACAAGGGGTGGTGGAAGCCATATGATAGAATGCACGTAAAAATGATATTTTAGCCAAAATGCATTTCTTCTTGTTCATCAGAGGACTCATACAAGAAAGAAATTCTCTAAATATGACAGACATGAAAAAGGCAACTTTCAGAGCTCAAATTTTCACGGTCAGAATAAAATCCAGGGAAAGAAGCCCGTGCATGCTATAAGCACAGTCAGAGTTTCCATTGGCGTTCCCATGGTGATAGGCATGAGGCTGCCCAGATGATGTGGGCGGGAGAGATTTTAAGCACAAACCTCCTGTGCTCTAGAAAACCAGGCCAGGATGAAAACTACATGACACAGGGCAGTAACTCAGATGCCTTTGAGCACAAATCACTGAAGGAAGCCAATTTAGGATAGCTCAAACCGGGTTACTCTGCAGAAATGTGGGCCCAAGATTGTTTGATCTTTCAGTTTAAGGAAAAGCAGGCTATCCAGACCTTTATGTGAATTCTTACAATTATGGAACATTGATAACTAATTAAAAAACTTGTAAACACTGCTAGCAAACAGGCACATGGGTCTCTAATTTGCACCTCTGAGCTCAGAATATGTGTCAGAGGATGCTCATCTCAACTGACATCCAAGAGATCACACCTGCCAGAAACACTGACAAATCCCTGATTCCCAGTAATGCCTTTTGCTAATGCTACTCCTTTTTAATGATGTGAAGAGATTCCTCTGGAAAGACTTCAGCTCTTCCTACTCACCAGAAAACCCACACAGTAGAAAATTCCCTATTCCTTCTTCTTCCCTGGCTCTCCCATTAAGCTTGGCACCTGCCCCTGGCCCTGCCTGCTGCCCCCTCTATCTGGCCACCTGCCATTTGACACGCTGCTTCCCCTTCTTAACCTCCCCAGCCCGTGTGAATACTGTTCCACTGCATGTCCTCAGGACCCCAGATCATTGTTCCACCTCCCTTCTGGTCCCCTGGAAATCCCCAGCTTCTCTGCTGCTTGCTGGCCTCCCACCAAGGGAGCCCACTGGACAAAAGATGGGAAAAACTGGCTCACCTTGAATAGAACCACCGTTAATTTTAATAATGATCATGACTCAAGGGTACTTATAGACCATATGACACTTACCAAAGTGTATACACATTCGTCATTTCTTTTTACTTGCATAATCTTCCTGTGAGACAGAGCAGGCCTTTGGCCATTGTACCCTTATAGGAACGGAGGGATAAAGCCACAGGAGGACAAGCTTGTCACCAGCCCCTCAAGGCATACTATCCAGAGAATGAGTTGTTGCTTTTTAGAAAACTCCCTGGATGTCTCTTCTAGGGGGAGTCCTTGGAGTCCTTGACAGAAGCATGGGTATCTGTCCTCAGAGGGACCGGAGCTCTGGGGTCATGAGGACAGGTCAGCCAGTCTTGGTTTCAGCCACAAGCACCATGCCGACTTCTCGTCACTCCCTCTTGGCCAACTCTAGGTTTCCAAATGGAGAGTGACACAGCTCCAATTTACCAGGGAACTCCTCAGAATTCCTATAGGGGATGATGGATATTCTAATAACTGGGCCTCTTCTGTCATCTCAACCAGTATGAATAGAGGGATGCATGGATGATCTGCTGTCAACATTTCTGTATTTCCCTTTGGGTAGTTAAGCTATTCTCAAGCCTAACCTTCAGGACTTCCCATCTCCAAAACCATAAAGACCAAACTCATTAGAGTAGCTTCAAGGTCCTTCAGAAGCTGGCTCAATCTCTTATTGTAGTTTCACATTTCCCCTAGCCCTGACCTCTCCTATCTCACATGTCATAGTCCATGCACCTGCAACAGCTACACTAACAAATCCCTGATTCCCAGTAATGCCTTTTGCTAATGCTATTCCCTTTGGCCGAATCCTGTCCTCTAACATCTTTGCTGTGCAAGCTCCTATTCATCCTTCAAGACCCAGCTCAAAAGTCCACTCCTCTATAGAGTCCTCTTCAACTCCTCTCACTAAAGAGTTTTCTTTTCCTTCCTCTGAACTTTCACAGAATGTGGTCCATCCCTTGTTACCTTATATTTATTATGAGTTATTTCCTTGTATCCCTTGCTTGACTCCGAGCCCTTGAGGGTCTTCTCTTCATATCTCAAGTTGCTTTTGGCACATGGTGGATAACCATAAAGTGTTTGTTGAATGAAAGAGAAAGAAATCTGAAGTAATATAAACATTTATTTAAAATATTAATCATATGCTAGAAGCCTAGCACATTAAAAATATCAATCATGGCCTGGCATCGTGGCTCACACCTTTAATCCCAGTGCCTTCAGAGGCAGACATGGGAAGATCGCTTGATTCTGGAAGTTCAAGACCAGCCTAGCCAACATGGTAAGACCCTGTCTCTGCAGAAAAAAATTTTAAAGTCAGCCAGGCATGGTGGTGCACACCTGTAGTCCCAGCTACTCAGGAGGCTGAGCCAGGATGATCCCTTGAGCCCAGGAGGCAGAGGCTACAACGAGCTATGATTGTGGCACTGCACTGAAGCCTGGGAACAGAGTGAGAGTCCCTCTCCATACTAAATAAATTAAATAAATAAAAATATCAATCATGCAGTAGGTACCTTATCAATGTTATTTTTAATCTTCACACTAACCTTGTAAGTTAGACTTTATAATCATGGAGCATAGAGAGGTTAAATAACTTGTCCACGACACACAGCTAGTAGTTTAAATTTGAGCCCAGGTTTGTCTGACTCTTCCAATAGGCAATGCTGCTTCCTACTGCTTCTACACAGCCCAAGCTTCCCTTCCGTGTCCCGGGAGATTCTGAGTGCCTCCTTTTCCTTCAGCCACTGTAGCTCCCTGCACTGAAGAGCTCCTGGATAAGAACACAGAGCCCCATGAACATCTCCTCAAGGATCTGGCTCTGAGTTTCCACATAAAAGCATCCTTTCCACAAGAGAAGCAGCATGGTGCTCCCCAGGCTGGACTCTCACCCAGACTTCTCCAGCTCATGTGGCCTTATGCTTGGGGCCAAACAAGGGAAGAGATGAAAAATGAAAATGGGAAAAGCTGGGTTCACTAAAATTGTGGGACTTAAGAAGTCCAGATAGCAGTATGAGACCCATTTCACAACAAGGCATAATGTGAAAAGGAGAGCGGGCCTCCTCCCTACCTTGCAGGGAACCAACACCTGCGCATCGAGGGCTCAAGAACACAGCCTGGCTCTGCCAGAGGCTCCAGCCCATCGGCAGCACCCTCCGCCAGCAGGGCTAGTGGAGGTGAAAACATTTCATGTGCAGGGGCTCTAGAAGGATTTGGCCCCCCAGGGAAAGTGGCAGTAGGGACAGTGGGTACCCACTGCTTTGAAGCTGCAGGAGGCAGCACCAATAGTGGAGGTGGCAGCGACACACTCTGAGGCGCTCGGAGGCAGGTCTTTGGCGGAGGCAGTCGGGTGCTCACAGAGGGAGCAGTGGCAGCACACGCCAGTCAAGGGGGTGGGAAGGAGGAGAAGGAAAATGACAGGCACCCTCTTAAGTTGATGGAGGGACCTAAGAGAGAACTCCAAAAGAGTCTCTTCTAACAAATTACAATTACTGAAATGTCAAAGTTACCCAAAGGTAGGACTGTCATGGAACATCAGGGGTGTGTGGGTGCCACTACGTTTTCTCCAGGCCATCATTCTTCCCCAGCCAGGCTGGCCTCAATCTGAGGACTCTGTATAGTTCTTTTCCTGCATTGCTAGTGAGAACTAACGAGGGATAGCTTGTAGTGTCCCTAATCTTAATGCATGAATAGTGAACTGTGTTAAGCTCAGGTGAGAGCCTGCTGGGGGAATAAAGGAGAAACTGCCTATCTTTTTTGTTTTCTGAGTAAACCAAATAACCTGTATGTGTGCACTATTCACAATAGACAAGGTATGGAAACAATCTAAATGTCTGTCAATGGATGAATTAAAAAATGTGAAAAATATATACACAATAGAATATTGTATCTGTATACACACACATATACACACACAAGGATATTATTCAGCTTTTAAAAAAGAAGGAAATCCCACCATTTGCAACCATGTGGGTGAACCTGCAGGACATTATGCTAAGTGAAATAAGCCAGGCACAGCAAGACAATATTGCATGATCTCACTTATATGTAGAATCTAAAAAGGTCAAACTTGCAGAAACAGAGAGTAGAATGGTGGTTGCCAGTGACTGGGGGTGGGAGAAATGGGGAGATGTTGGTCAAAGGATTCAACTTAATATTTCAGTTATGAGATGAATATGTTCTGGGGATCTAATGTACAGCATAATGTATTGTGTACTTGGAATTTGCTAAGTATTGTCCACTATACAAAAAGGTAACTATGTGAGTTGGTGGATATATTAGTTAGCCTGACCGTGGTAATCATTTCACATCAAAACATCACACTGTATGCCTGGAATATATGACATTGTATAAAAACATTGTATCGAGGTAATGAAAACATCACATCGTATGTCTTGAATATATACAATTTTTATTTGTCAACTATACCTCAATAAGGCTGGGGGAATAAAGAGTAAACTGCATTTGTCCCCTAATCAAGATGGCTCTGATCATCATGATGTGAGAATAAATGCTCCGGCTCCTGCCCCTGGAAGCTCCCACCAGCCCAAGCCTAACTCTGTGTTTTTGTTCTAAACCAGCAGGGTCCTCCTACTACAGGGATATCTTACAGTCCACCCCCCACGATTGTCCTGACTGGGGATGCCACTTCACCAGAAGGAGAAACTGACAAAAACCTGGCCAACAGGTACAGGTGCCTGATCCTTGCATTGTGACGAACAATATGTCCTAGAACATGAGGATCTGACAGCTATATTTTTAAATAAATCTTTTCTTTTTTCTTGTATCATTTTATTGACTAAACTATAATCAAGCAGTTTTTCAAAATACGAGAGAGAAATTGGAATTTTTCCATTTCTTGGCCTCCCATGGAAAGGGCTAGTCTTTAAGAAAAGCATAAATCACCGCAGGGGAGTTCGAGGTCAGGAGTTCGAGACCAACCTGGCTGACATGGTGAAACCCCATCTCTACTAAAAATACAAAAATTAGCTGGGTGTGGTGGTGCATGCCTGTAGTCTCAGATACTCAGGAGGCTGAGGCAGGAGAATCACTTGAACCTGGAAGGCAGAGGCTGCAGTGAGCCGAGATCACGCCACTGCACTCCAGCCTGGGCGACAGAGTAAAATTTAGTCTCAAAAAAAAAAAAAAAAAAAAAGAAAAAAGAAAGAAAGAAATAATATACAGGCATCTTTTCACCTATTTTCAAGTCGTGGATTGATTTTCTGAACAAGATGACTGTTCTGTCTTTCAGAGTTCACAGTCCCCACAAGAGGCCTTCTCACAGACACTTGAAGGTGTCCACTGCCTCCCTGACATCTGTGGGTAAGGACCAGGGCAATCTAAGTCATGTTTGAGTAGAAAGACTGAGGTCTGGCAGCATGGCTGGGCTTGACCCCTTACTCTCTCCTTCTCTTCAAGGTGGTCCCTCCCTATATGCCCAACAAGACAGGGTAGATCAGCCCATCTGGGTCTAGGAGAAACATATTTAATTCAGTTTTCGTTGCTCAAAAGACAAGACCAGGGCACGAAGAGGAAGATGCAGAAGTCAAAGAAAGAAAGAAAGAACAGCTGAGTGAAGCTTGTTTCTGAGGTTTAGGGGGCAGAGTCCTCCAGCCTCTGCTAGAGAGGCCCACATCCAGGTTGGAGTGGGTGCCTGAGTGTAAGGCTGGCTACCCTGGTCATCTGCTCATCCCCAGATGGTGGCTCACGATCTGCCCTGGGCTGTTGGAACATAGATATCATACAGAGTTGGTCACTGCCTTAATGCTGCTCATAGACTATGAAGAGACTGAGAAATGAGCAGATAATTGGGACCCTGTATGATAAGGGACTGCACAGAAGAGCTAGGCCAGCCAAGGCAAGAAGGGGACCAAGCAAGTCTCTCTGGGGAGAGGAAGTTTTAGGAAGGTATTCCAGAGGAGGAATACCTTGAGTTGTGCCTTAGAGAGCTGGACAGATAGGTGAGGGAGGAAGGGCATGCCAGGGGGAATATGAAACACACTGAAAGAGCAGGAACCTCCATGGAGCATGTTGCTGGCAACTGAAACTCTGCCATGTGTACCAATTGGGACTTTTTCAAATGATAGAAACCCAACTCAAACTACCTCACACCAAAAAAAAATTTACAAAAGCCAGCACTTGTGATTTCAGGTAGTGCTAGATCCAGGTGCTCAAAGTGGATTATTAGCAATTGTCCTATTCCATCTCTTGAACCTTTTTTCTTGTGTGTTAGCTTTCTTCTTGGCAGACTCTTCAACACATGGTAGCCAACAGCTACCAGCAACTGCAAGCTCACGCCCCATCAGTGGAGAGTTCCTCTTCCCCATATACTCCACACCAGGATTGCCTCTCAATGGCTTCACATGGCCGTCCCTGAGCCAATCTCTGTGGCCAAGAGGATTGGGTTCATTGATTGGCCAAGACTGGTCCACATTCCCACTCTTGGCACAGGGGAGGGGGGTTAGCTAATGGGGAATCAGAGGGGTTTTTACCAAGTGAAAACCAAGGAGCTGCTGCCCAAAGAAGAATAGAACCTGATGGAGGCGAAATGGGAGCTGTTCACTCCAGCAGGGCTGAAGTGGAGGGACTCGGGAGTATGTGGGGCCAGCAAGATCGGCTGAGATCAGTTTGGGGTTTGGATGCCACACTGAGGAGCATGAGAAATCCCCATGAGATGAGGTAGAGAATGGCTTGGCCAGATATGGCTCTGATAGCCACTCTGATAGGCAGTGGGGGACAGGACGGAGGGGCTTGCCTGAGGGCAGGGACCTCTTAGGTGGCAGACATAGTTGTCCAGGTAAGAGCTAATGAGTGCTAGCGAGGCTGAGGCAGGAGAATCACTTGAACCCAGGAGGTGGAGGTTGCAGTGAGCCGAGATTGTGCCACTGCACTCCAGCCTGGGCCGCAGAGTGAGACTCTGTCTCAAAAAAAAAAAAAAAAAAAAAAAAAAAGCTAATGAGCAAGAATGGAGATGAGGAACAGGCTCCAGAGATGTTTATAGGTAAATGCAGGGAGGACTTGATCAACTGATTGGATGTTGGGAGGGAGAAGTGGGGAATGACTCCCGTGATCCTGAGCAGCCAAGTGAGAGGTGGTACCATTCACCCACCTCATCCAGAGGGGCAGTTTTGGAGAAAAACGGGCGTGAACAATGTGAGTGGAGGGAAGGTGGTCACGGGGTTGTGGCCGTGGCCGATGATCTTTGGTCTCCCTCTTTTATTCACAAACCTTAAGCGCATTAGCTTGTGAAAGAAACAGACCGGAAACAGGAATGCACTGGGGGTGCAGATGGCGCCAGAGGTAGGGCTCCTGGGTGACCTTCCCTTCCCAACAGAGTTTAGGAAAATTCTGTGAACCTGAGATGGCTCCAGGACCATTTGTGATGGAGGACCACAGGCCATAAGCCAGAGGCACCGGGCCTAGAGAGGAAGCCAGTGTCTGTCCCTATGTGACTCTCTTGATGGCACTGGGCTGAGGTTTGGCTGTCTGGTCAGCTGTGGGCAGAGTCCCTGGGATGAGGCATGGTGTGGCAATGGCCTCAGCCTGGGGCCATGGATGCAGCGGCTCTCACCCCAGCTCACCCTCCTTCTGCAGATCCCACGGGGCACATCATTGACCTGGTGAACGACCAGCTGCCAGATATCAGCATCTCAGAGGAGGACAAGAAGAAAAACCTGGCGCTGCTGGAAGAAGCCAAGTTAGTGAGTGAGCGATTCCTGACCCGCCGTGGGAGGAAGTCCAGGAGCAGCCCCGGA
The DNA here is from genome assembly GCF_037993035.2 of Macaca fascicularis. Classification (NCBI taxonomy): domain Eukaryota; kingdom Metazoa; phylum Chordata; class Mammalia; order Primates; family Cercopithecidae; genus Macaca; species Macaca fascicularis. Next base: position 55,182,195 of record NC_088388.1, read on the forward strand.
GACTCCCCATCAGGTAGGATGGGCTGGGATGTACAGGTGGCTACCCTGAGCCCCTCTAGGGTGGGGAGAGAAGGGCCTGGCACCAGCTGCAGGGGGCACCTCACCTCTGAGGAGGTTGCCTTGGACTCGCCTGCTCCTCTCAGGAGAGGTAGGGATTCTGTCCTGGGCTCCCTTCCCCTGATCTCTAACTGTGGGTGCTGGGAAGGATCCTAGGCCCTCTGGGGAAGGGGAGATGGTCTACGGGGAATTTCCGGGTTGGAGGGAACGTTTTCCTGGGCCCAGAAATCCTCCTGCTTCCCCTATGCTAGACTCACTTTTCTTCCTGAGCAAAAAGTTGGGCAAGTGTGTAAGTGTACTTAGGAGGACAAGGGGAGCTTTTGAAGTCAGGGCTACCCTGGGAAGTCTAGAAGGAGCAGCCCCTGGAGCTGTACCTGACAACCAACGCCAGGCCTCAGTTTCTGGACAGTGCCTTGAGGTCAGGCCAGACAGGCTGAGGAGTGTGACTCTATCCTCGAACCCCCAAATGGCCTGAAGACACCCCTCTTGGGCAGCAGCAGGGAGGGGTTGGGCTGTAACAGGAGCATCATATGGCAGTCCAGCATCAGCCCCTGAGCCCAGCAAGGCAGACCCAGTTCCCAGGGCCTGGGAAAACCTAAAAGGATGTCTTTGCCAGGTTGAAGTCCTAAACCTTTACGAATGCCAGCCAATTTGTGTCTGTCTTCACAGCTGTTTCCCCAAACCTCAGCCCCAGTGCTTCTCCTACATCCTCTCGAAGCAACTCGCTTACAGTCCCCACCCCGCCAGGTGAGGCCCAGCTGCCCGGGGACTTCCCGCCCTGCCTCTCGCTCTGGGTGGCAACTCAGCCTGGACTGATCAGCATGCCTGCCAGCCTGCAGACTTCTCCTTCAAGAACTCTGTTTGGCCCCTTCACACCCACAGCAAGACCCCTCTCCAGGGGCCATTTGCTGGGCCACCCAGAGGAGGCAGATAGACTTTCTGTTAGTGTCTTGGCCTTGTGTTGGGAGGCAGATGTACCCCAGGGTCAGGAAGGCTGGGTGGGAAAGGGGACTAGGACAGCCTCTCTTGCTTAGGGAGGCTCAGAGAAGCCCCCAAGAGCTTATACAGAAAGGCCTCTTTGGGGTCTGACTTCTTCCCTTTCATTAGGCTGTGCCCAGAACTACACCCTCCAGCCAACAAGGAAAGAGGGAGGGTGCCAGGAAGGGCAGCTGGCCCTCATCAGTACAGCGGGGCACGCTCAGGTTGGGGCCAGGCAGGCTGGGCCCAAATCTCAGTGCTGACATTTCCTGGCCATGAGACTTTGATTTCTCTGTGCCTCAGTTTCCTTCTGTGGTCTCTGAACATTCGGTGAGGGCCCACCTGAGAACCTGGCACATGGGAAGTAGTCAGCAAATCTTCCAGGCCTGAGACTGTGAAGGGAGGATAGTCTGGGGAGGGAGATGTGGCTGAAAGCACGGCTGAGGGCCTGGGCTGCTGGGGCTCACTCACTAGTGTCTGGACCCTTCCAGGTTTGGATGTGTGCAGTGGTCCGCCATCCCCTCTGCCTGGAGCGCCACCACAGGTGACAGGACCCACCCCTCCCCGCTGCTGGGCTGTTTCTATGCCAATGGGTCTCTCCCCTTACTCCGAATACCAGGAGCCCCTTCGTGACCCACTGGAGATGAGGGTGCTGGGTGGAGGGCATGCTAGGGGGCCTCCTTGGGGATATTTCAAGAGGAAACATGGTCTCTTCCCATTCCTGACTGACTCGTGTTCACCTTCTCCAGCAGAAGGGGGATGAGGCCGACATCTCTTCACCTCACCCTGGCGAGCCTGTGAGTTTGAGCTTTGCTCCCTTTGGATGTTTTGAGTGTGGGAGGCACAGTCTCCTAGAAGGCTAGGCTGGCCCCTGGGCAGCCTTCAAGTGTGTGTGCATGCACACGTATGAGTGGAGGGTCAGGGCCAGGAAAACAGCAGATTCCCCTGCCCTATAGTGACTAGAAGTCTAAGGTGGAGGGGTGGGGAGGCAGGATTCAGGGGGATGAACTCCGTGGAGGCAATACTCACAGCGCTGACCCCTAGTCAGGCTGCTGGTTGGAGACAAGGGGGACCTCCAGGCCAGGTGAGACTGGCTCCTGTCAGCTCCAGTGGAAAGGGCAGGAAAGCGCCAGCCCCTGCCTGGGATTCTGTCTGAGGAAGCCGGGAAAACCTCATGTTTGTTGATGAGCAACAGAAGCACCCCACCCTGCTCACAACGAGGGGCTCACATGCTCAGTGTTGCAAGCACGGCAGTAGAATTTAGTGTCACCTGGAACTGGGTCGGGGATACAGTCCTCTGGAAGAGTCTCAGCACACTTGAGGCAGCCACACAGACCTCCAGACCCACGTGCTGCTCACAGCCCAGGTTTCCCTTGGGGAATGAACAAAGTAAACTAACACTGCAGAATCTTAGAGCTTCTGAGCAGGAAGACATCACCTTTGCAAGAATCGCCCCATCCAATGATCCTTAACCTCTTTGGATCATGGAACTCTGAGAAATTGTTGAAAGCTGTGGATGCTCTTCCTGGAAAAACGCCCCTCCACACACAGACATACACATACGTCATTTCAGAGGGTTCACCAACCTGGGTCCCTAAGAGTTAAGGGCCTTGCTAAGCAGCACCAAGGCTAGATCTGGGGCAACTGAGTTAGGGCCAAAGCTGCTTTCTATTCAAGTTTCCTCAGCTCCTATCCCTTGGGAAATTCTTGGCTGGTTTTGAATTGCAGGTTCCATTTTCCTGTTTTACAAACCTCAGGCAGAAGCCCTCTCCTCCCACATCATCCACTCATACCCCATACACACTTATACAAATGGGCCCCTTGGCAAGGTGTGTGGGGGCAGAGACTCCACAGCAGAAGTGGCCCCACCTGTTTCCCCTCAACCTGCCCCCAGGGTTCCAGCTCTACCTTGTCTTTTTCAGAATGTCCCCAAAGGGCTAGCTGACAGGAAGCAGAATGACCAGAGGAAAGTGTCTCAGGGCAGGCTGGCTCCTCGTCCTCCTCCAGTTGAGAAGTCCAAAGAGATTGCAATAGAACAAAAGGAAAACTTTGATCCCCTCCAGTACCGGGAGACCACACCCAAAGGCCTAGCTCCTGTCACAAACAGCAGTGGGAAAATGGCCCTGAACAGCCCTCAGTCTGGCCCCGTGGAGAGCGAGCTGGGGAAGCAGCTCTTGAAAACGGCCTGGGAGGGCAGCCCTCTGCCGAGAAGTCCAACCCAGGATGCGGGAGGAGTGGCTCCCCCAGCCCCCCAGGGGAGAAGCCCAGCTGGAGAGCCGATGGGGCCCAAGGCTGGCTCCAAAGCTGAGCTTCCACCCACTGTGTCCCGCCCCCCCCTGCTGCGAGGGCTCTCCTGGGACAGTGGACCTGAAGAACCTGGCCCCCGGCTGCAGAAAGTGCTTGCCAAGCTGCCACTGGCAGAGGAAGAAAAACGTTTTGCAGGCAAAGCCGGTGGCAAGCTGGCCAAGGCCCCTGGACTCAAAGACTTTCAGATACAAGTGCAGCCCGTGCGGATGCAGAAACTGACCAAGCTCCGAGAGGTGGGTTCCTGGGGGCCAGTTGGGCAGAATGTGTACTCCAGGTACCCCCTGGGCTGAAGACCTTAGGGCTGAACAAAGTAAACTTAGGGCCCCTGGCCAGGGCAGCTCTGGCCTGGACTTGGGCCTTGTGGAGGCGTAAATTTTGCCACTCTGAGAAGTCAGGCCTATTTATGTGGCATCTCTTTCCTAAACACCCGTTTTAGGTGCTTTTTATGTCAGTTACCAGGCAGAGCTCAGTCTAGAATCTAGGGGAAGGCAGACGTGTGGAGGGACATGTGGGCCCCTCAGTCCTGGGCTGCTTTCCTCCTCCAACTGGAGTGCAGTGGCTCATAAACAGGAATCCCCTGATGGAATGCCCAGTCATGCCTAGGATTAGCTAACAAGGGTGAAATAGTGATTTCCTTTGCGATGGCCCCAAGCCTTCCTTCCTGATGCCTGTTAACAAAGGCTTTAAGTCCATCTGCAAGTGTGACGGCTGCTCCGCCCATGGTGAGTTTCTTCCAGTGCCCATGGTGTCCCCCCCAGCTTCTGCTGGCCATCAAACCAGGCACAGCGGTCTCGCACGGGGCTGCCGCCCTACGCAGGGTGTGGCGGGGCATCCAGAGATAGAGACCAGATAACAGGACAAAGCAATCCTGACCAGTCCTGTCTCCTCCAGAAGGCCCACTTGGAATACAAACCAAGGCACCTGGATTCCACAGAGTGGGGCCCAGCACCCCCAGAGCGGGAGGTTCCTCCTGGCTCCTCTACAGAGGGGAATGTAGGGCAAGGAAGAAAAGAATGTGCCCGATAACACTCAAGCACAAGTGAGGGGATTTCTGTGCTGGCACAGACACATTCCAATGCTGGCCACTATCCTATTCAGAAACCTTCATGATACTCTGAACTGAAGGCTCAGGGGAGCTGGGGTGTGGCTGCTGATGTTAACATTTTACACACAAAACTCTACCTAGTCAGAAAGACCCAACTAACTAGTGGATCGAACAGCACAGGGCCCAGAGGGGTTGCCAAGGTCCCAGATCTCTAGCGGAAGTTGGAGCCAAGGGGCTGACAGCCAGGGATTTGCCTTCATGGGCCTCTGGTCATCAGAGCCTCCTCACTCCCTACACTCCTGTAGGTTTTGCTCACCCAGTGAAGTTACAGGGAACCTGGAGGCCCCATGTCACTAACCACTACCCTGGCACCTGAGCGCCCAGCCCCTACCCGACTCCAGAGTGCTGAAGCTGATGGGCTGTGGGCCTCTGACTTGCTAAGCAAATGGGTAAAGGGTCTTTGACCATGACTTCCACTTGGATCACGAGCACCCTCTGCTGGCCCCTTCCTTTCCTCCTTTCTCGGGGCACAAACCATTCCCAAGTGCCCTCTGCCACACAGCAGACTGAAGATCCATAAGTCACAGGGGCAAGGAGCTCTGCCAGGTGCCTTCACTCAGGGCCTTGGTCTGGTGCTCATTGGCTTAGAGCAGGTGTGAGCCCACTTGGGCCGCACACCTGTGGTCAGCATCCCATCTCTCCCTGGGCTCTGCCAGCTGAGGCCCCAAGCCAGCAATTCTCAGGCCTCACTTTTCTGGAGAGTTTAAAAACTCAAGAGGTTCCATAAAAGGCCATTTAGGACCCGAGTGTGTGGGCTAATTGCAGCTCCTGGAAGTGAGCAGTCAGGAAGATCCAGCCAGCCATGAGAGCACCAAAGCTGTTTCCAGGAGCAGCGCCATACACACCCAGGGGACCCTCCTGTCCCAGAGCCCTTAGTTCTGCCCCTGTATGTCCTTTACAAACCTCAGCCACAGTGAGGCCAAGCAGTTCATTTACCCTGAAGCCAACAGACTTGTTTAAAAAGACCATGCCAAGGGTAGTCCCTCACCTGTGGAATGTGGTGCCGACAGTAGTGTTTCAGGCACCTTCACGGACTGGGAGAGGAACTGTTTCCTGGTGCTTCTCAGGCCTCACCATGGCCATACCTGCCCACCCACCTCTCAGGCTGCCCCGCTTTCCCACCTCAGATAGTGGTTACAGAACCATAGACAGAGCCAAGAGAACAACCCAGCCCAGTGTCATCATCTGAAATGTTGTCTCTTTTACCACAAAGGAGCACATCCTGATGAGAAATCAGAACTTAGTGGGGCTCAAGCTTCCGGACCTTAGTGAAGCGACTGAGCAGGAAAAAGGTAGGTGGGATTGGGGCAGATACTGTCTCAGCGAGTGCTGATTTATCTGTGCCAGATCAAGGAAAGTGAATGTGTAAACACAAGACTTCCTGTGTCTTCCTCAGGAAACATTTGCAGGTGAATGAATGAATCCGATTGTGTCTTCTGCCCCCTCAGCACCTCCAAACCTGCCTCCTTCCAGCCAGCCCCTAGGCCTTGCTGCCAGCCATCCCTGAGCCCTGCTGGCATCTAGTGGGCCTGGAAGGGTGCCTCAGGCCTGAACTTTTGACACTTCCTGTTCCTCGTACACCCAAGAAGCTGCCCAAATTGAAGAGTTCCTCTTTTCGACGCATCACGACCATCTCTTGCTTTCTAATCTGCTGTCACCACAAAGTCCATATCCCAGCCCTGCCCCGCTGGGTAGCTGCAGGCGCCTTCCTCCGAGCCTCCGGTTCCCCACCCACCTCCTGCCAGAACCATCTTCTGAAAATGAGGCTTCAGTCCCCACCCTGCCTCCCTGTCTGCACTCACGTTGCCGATGTTCTCAGTAGGGTTCTGATCCCTCTAGATCTGGCTGGGCAGGTCCAGCCCTGTTCCCAGTGCCCCCAGCACCCTTCCTCGGCCCCGTTCTCCAGCATGAGTATGTCGAGCCCCACTGCGAGTTGGAACTGTAAGCCCCGCTATCACTCAGCCATGTGACCCGGGCAAGCTATTCAGCCTCCCTGGGCCTGATCCCCGCTGCATGTAAAACCGGGCTAAGAACAGTACTTGCCTTCTTAGGTGATTATGGAGATTAAAGCAGCTAATATCTGTAAAGTACCTAAAACAGTACCTGGTATATGACAGGTGTTATCTAGGTGTCAGCTATTATCATCCCTAGAGAAGAAGTCCCCAAGGGCAGGAGTGTGTGTGTGTCCACTGCTTACAACAATCCCTGGCACTACTAGGGCCTGCATAGGTATTTGTTGAATGAACTAATGAAATTGTATGAGATGTGGCAGGGGCCTAGGTGAGCCTGTAATCCCAGCACTTTGGGAGGCAGGTGGCTTGCTTGAGCTGAGGACTTTGAGACCAGCCTGGGCAGCATGATGAAACCCCATCTCTACAAAAAATACAAAAATTGCCCAGGCATGGTGATGCACACCTGTAGTCCCAGCTGCCCGGGAGGCTGAGGTGGGAGGATTGCTTGAGCCTGGGAGGTCAAGGCTGCAGTGAACTGTGATCGTGCCACTGTACTCCAGGATTTCACTCTGGTGTACAGAGTGAGACCCTGTCTCAAAATAAAAATTTTTAAAAAGATGTGACAGCAGCGTTGAGATAGGTATGTGAAAATAATCTGTAATTGTAACCATAGTGCCGTGAGGTGGACAAAGAGGCATGGGCAAGTGGAGAGGAATGAGTGTTTCCAACAGGCGAGACTCCTGGCTCTTCCCTCTTCCCAGGGCCTCTTCTCTGTGGCCACTCACCCTCTTGCCTCTGTGCCTCTGTCCCCGCGGCATCTCCCTCTTGCTGGGCTGTTCCCTTCCTCTCTGAATCTATGATACCTATTCCTTAAAGCAGTGGGTTAGTCCCACCAGCTCTGCAATCTTCCTCCTTTCTTGACTTTCTTTTGTATTTTACTCTATATACTATTCCCTTTTTCAGAGGGGGTGGGGGACTATTTTTTATTGTAAATATATATAACTTTCAACTTGCCATTTTAGCCATTTTTAAGTATACAGTTCAGTGGCAGTAAGTACATTCATATTATGCAACCATCACCACTATCCATTTCTAGAACTTTTTCATCATCGCAAACTGAAGCACCACACTCATTAAAGCAATAACTCCTTATTCCCTCCCTCCCCAGCCGCTGGTGATCACCTTCTACTTTCTGTCTCTATGTATTTGACTGTTCTAGATCCCTCCTAGAAATGGAATCATACAGTATCTGTCCTTTTGTGTCGAGCTCATTTCACTTAGTAAAACACCTTCAAGTTTCATCCATGTCACTTACTCCTTTAAATTCAATCTTAATTAATAAATTTCCCATGGCATTTTCCACAGTATAAACCATTTTCACCTCTGATTTTATGTAATCTTCCCAGTTAGCTAAGAGGAGCAGGGATTCTTGCTCTTATAGTTGAGGAAACTGAGGCCCAAGGATCTCCTGACTCCAAATCTCATGGTTTGGCCATCTCATGAACAGTTTTACAACTTTTTTTTAGCTGTACAACATTTCAGACAAGCTGATTTGTAGGAGACCAGTGTGTTGGGGAGACACAAGTGGGGCTGCTCTAGTTGAAGGGGATAGAAGGGCTTGGATCCTGCATCTTCTGAGACTGTGGGCCCAAGGTACCTCCAGGGACCCAGGCTTCACAGAGCACCATTTGAAATTCCTTGCCCCGCTTCAAGCTGCTGGGAGCCAGTCTCAGCATAAGAGCCCTCTGTTTATGGATGCTTGTGTGAATGTGTCCAGGATGTCACTAACAATGGTGGAAGCCCCTAGTCTGAACAATAGTAACTTACACCTACCTATTTATTCAGCTTTAGTAAGAAGGTTCCCAGAAGTAAAATTTCAAATGGTATTTTTCCTCGAGGGCTAAATGTTTTAAATAAATTAACCATCTTTAGAGGGATCTTTTGAAAATGCAGTATATACTTCTCTACTTATAATTTTAAATTTACTAAAGCATATTTAAAACACTGGAAAAAAAACCTTAACTTTAAAATTTCACCCACAACCCCATAAATTCTGAAAAACAATTTTTTTCCTTTGCAATATTTGCCTGTATTTATAATGTTTTCAGTTGATTCGATGAATAGATACGGCTTCTTTTTCTTATTATTTTATACTGAGTAACTTCTCCTCAGTTATGATTTAATGGGTGCATAATTCCTTTTGTATTAACATATCTGTTGTTCTTTGAACTAGGATTAACAACACTAGTATAAACAATTATGGACTGTTAGCTGTTTTTCTTTCTTCCTTTAAATTATTCCCTTGAGATAAATGTTCAGACTTGAGAATCACAAAGTTAAAGAATAGAAACATTTGCATTTCCCAAATTACTTGCAATGAATAATGCTACTGACAAAGACTGAATGGACATCTTTCTCTTACGCGTTACCCGCACTGGTGTTTGCTTCTGCTCCTTGTTATTCAGAATATATTAAGAATAATCAGTAATTATCATTGTTATAACTTTATTATTATTAGTGTGAAGTTTCATTATTATTTCAATTAATTTGCTAGGAAGCTCAAACTTAAAATGTTAAAATAGTCATTTTATTTTCTTTTTGGGTGAATTAACTTCTCACTTCTTTGCCCGTGTATCCATTTGGGTCTGGGGTTTTTCATTGATTTGTTTGTTTTTTGTTGGTAATATATGTAAACTTGATATATTATAGATAATAGTCCTTAATTGGCTTTATCTCTTTTTGGGGTCTGTATTTTAATATATTTTCAGTCTTTTTTTTTTTTTTTTTTTTTTGCTTTTTAGTAAGTTTTGTGTTTTTTTAGAGGAATTTTAAGGAGTTTATATAATCATGTTTGCCTATCTTTCCCTTTGAGAAGTCTTCTATTATTTGAATCATTATAAAAATACTACTTCTCCCCAGTTGTAATAATAGATCTATTTTTTACTAGTTTATATTTATTTTGCTAATACCTCTGAAACTTATTTTAATATATATGTATTTTAAGATTTAAGGTCTTTTTACCTCAATAATATTTTAATAGTGTTTATAGTTCTCTTGTGGCTTAGTCATATGTTACATTCTTTTTCATATATACACCAAAAACTAGTTCTGGGCTCCTGATTCTGTTTTATTGGGATCAATACCACCCCATTTTAATTACTGCTGCCTTATATTTTAGTGTGCAATGGGGTTAGTTTTTCCTCATTGCTCTTCTTTTTCAGAATATTCATTGATATTCTAGATACAGCGATTCAGTGCAAAATAATAGAGCAATTGGACTACAAGTCAGGAGATTTGAGCTCATGTCCCAGTCCAGACACCAATTAACAGAGTCCTTAAATGTGTTCCTCCACCTCTGTGGGCCTCCATTCCCATTTGAAATGTACACTATTTTGTATAACATTCTAATTGTGTTTGCTGTAAACCTACACATTGAATTCAGAAGAACTGTCTAAGTTTTGTTTGCTTTACAGTTTATAGACCTTTAAAGTACTTTGCAGACATTTAGTTCTCATTCAGGCACATGGTTTGTTCCTCTACTAATTTACATATTTCCTTCTTTCTCCTCTATTGTATACATCTTCCATCTCTCTTACTGGGGCACATTCTATGTAGCTTTTTGCTTAAGACTCTTTTCGTATTAGATTTTCTAGCTAATAATTTGTGGCATAGGTGAATAGTGCTTGGTGTCATACATGTTTCTTGCATAAAAAATATTGTTACCAAATGGTAGAGTGATTACTATAGTGATTAATCAGTATGATTATTATTACTAGAGTGATTACTACATGCCAGATACTGTGCTAAGTGCCTTCTGATACCAAATGCTCACAACAATCTTGGGAGGTGACCTTATTTCACTCATTTTACAAATAAGGAAATCGAGGTTTGGGGAAGTTAAGGTCACGTGGTTATTAATTGCTAAAGCCAGAACTGGCACCCAGATGTGTCTAACTTAAAAGACTCTTGACCACTTTGCAGAACACCTTTCTTTTTCAAATTCACAATCAAACCATCTGTTATTTTTATTTTATCCAATTCGCCATTTGTCTTAGTTGTGTGCTTGTGTGTGTGTGTGTGTGTGTGTGTGTGTATTTCTCAGTGTGTATCTGTATATGTTTTACTACTTTGGCAATATTCCCTAATTCAATAATGGTGATAAGGAGAACATGTGCCTTGATTTTTTTTTTTTTTTGAAACAGAGTCTCGTTCTGTCACCCAGGCTGGAGTGCAATGGCATGATCTCAGCTCACTGCAAGCTCTGCCTCCCGGGTTCACGCCATTCTCCTGCCTCAGCCTCCCGAGTAGCTGGGACTACAGGTGCCCACCACCATGCCCAGCTAATTTTTTGTATTTTTAGTAGAGACAGGGTTTCGCCATGTTAGCCAGGATGGTCTCGATTTCCTGACCTCGTGATCCACCTGCCTCGGCCTCCCAAAGTGCTGGGATGACAGGTGTGAGCCACCACGGCCAGCCTTGTTTCTGTTTTTAACTGAGTTGTTTTTTATATTTTTCTGTCAAGCATCATGTTGTATCTTGTTACTAAATAGAGGCACAATTTCAATTTTTATTTTATAGTTATAAACTAAAGTATATGATAGGTAATATAAAATACTAAAATACAGAATTTAAACTTTTTATTTCTTTAAGAAAATATTTTTCAAGTTTCAAGATATATGTTGAATTTTGTTAAATGTGCTATGGATATCTACTGAAAAATCATGTATTATATTTAATAAATATTTCCCATATATGAAAATGATTTTCCATAGAAATAAACCCTTGTGGTGTGACAGTGAAACTCATTTGATCATAGTTTATTTCTTTTATATGTACTACCAAATTCTATACATGAGTATTTCTTTTAAAGTACTCTGCAACTTTCCTGCATTAGTTAAGATAACATCTAAGTTGCTAGAACATAGAGGCCCAAATACAATAATGTATAGGAGAGAGAAGATTGTTTCACTCTCAAGAAATAACTCCAAGGTGAACTGATCAGGTTAGCAGCAGGCAGTGCTCCATATGATCATCTGGGGACCCTCACTCCTTCCCTGTTGTCATTTTGCCATGCCCTGAGGTGTCAGACTTGATACAAGGTCAAAGCTGGATTATGGACAAATCTGGCTTCTCATGTGAGGGAAGGGGAGAGAATGGAAGTCCAAGCTTCCTTTCTTAGCACAGGAGTTGCACATACCCCTTCAGCTCCCACTGCGTGGGTGATAAGATGGTCACGTGTCCATACCTAGCAGCAAGGGAAGCTGGGGAATGTGACTGCTGGTGGGACAGCTGGCCCTATGCCCAAATTAAACTCCATTCGCATGGAAGGCAGACAAGACATGTTGGGGGATGACTAGGTGCTTCTGTCGCATTGTCGTTTCTACTGAACAACATACTGTAGACAGTTTCTCATTTAAAGCATATGGAACTTTAAACATTTTTAACTGTTTTATTGTATTATGTAAGAAACACTGTATTATTTGACCTATCTCATTAATATTTATGTTGTTTCCACTTTTTTCTCTATTAAAAACAATGTTATAATGAATACACTCTTACATAGATCTTTATAGAGATCTGTTTTTTCCATGGGCTACTATTCTAGAATTGCAATTGATTTATTAAAAGTATTTACTTTTAAATATATATGTGCATACTGCCAGATTAACTTACAAAAAATGCACCAATTTAGACATCTACTACCTACAGCAAAACTTTATTATCCAATATTAATAGGGCATAAGATGGATCTTAGAAGTAAAATTATCAGTCAAATGAATTTGATTCCTATAAGCACCAAATTTTAAAACTAAAATTAACCATGGTCAGTGTCCAACAACATATACTCCCTCTCATTTTCTGTCAGTTCTAGGGTCTGGATGCTTAAGAGCTCAAACTGCGTCACTTACCAGCTGCAAGGCCTTGGTCAAAGTTCTAATTCTCTCCATGCTTCAGTTTGTTCATCTTTAAAAGGAGGTTAATAATAGTACCTACTTTACTAAGCTGCTGTAATGTTTGCATGTGATACTGGTCTTTATTCCAGCAGGAACCTGGCATACATTTTCATTTCTGTCATTTAGGTTGCAGAACTCTATCTTGCCAGCCAAATGGATATTTTCGTACACTGTGCTCCACAGTGCTAGAGATGTGGTGGGCAACCCTCTGTGTTTAATGAATACTTGCAGACTTGTGACTTTCTTTTCTCATATTCTGAAAGCCCCATCAAAGAGCCCCATCCCCTCCCATACCCAGGATAAAAGGCTTTGGGAGCATTTTATGAGAGCTGGCTCAGATTATGTTTATAGGCTCTAAATACAACCCTGCATATGAACTCGTGGGGAAAACTCCAGTCTCTTATGATGGTTGTTGGCTGTTCCTTTGAGAAATGGGAAAAGATAATTATCAGAACATTCTGGAGTCTGAAGAATTTTGGCTCTGCTTCAGTTTGTGAGGACTGGGAGGCTCATTTCTGTGCGGCATCTAGTCTTTCCAACAACACAATCAGTTCCCTTCTCAGAAACTCTATTGTATGCTGTTTTGATCTTTGATCATTTGCAGGTTATTTCAAGCCAAAGATGTGAGACTGACACTGGGCCAGTTCTTAGGTTGTGTGCTGGGGATGCATTAAGTGGAAAGGGTTCAGGCCCTATCATCAGGGAGAAGGCCTTGTCCCAGCTACCATTATCAGTCCCCTTGGCTATCGCAACAGCCTGCAACCTGATTCCTCTCCCTGCATTCCCAACCCCCAACCCAGCTCACACCATGGCCAACATAGCAGCTGCAGGGATCTCTAAAAGGCAAATCTGTTTCAGCATCTTCAGAGGCTTCATTCTGCTCTTAGGAAGAGCACTTGAATCCTCAGTAGAACCTGCAAGTTCCTGGGTGGTTAACCCCACCCACTTCCCCAGAATATTCTAGGGCCACACTCTCTCACTCACAATATTTTGGCCTGCCTTCAGCAGCTCATTCTTTCCTCTTCTTAGGCATGGCACATGCTGTCTTCGGCGTGGAATGTTCTTCCTCTCTCCCTCTTTGCCTAATGAACTCCCACTCAATCTTTAGATATCTGCTCACGTCACTTTTCTTGGGAAGGGTTTGCTGGTACCTTCAGATCCCTTCTCTTTTGTAAAATCTCTCAGTGTGAAATTGTTTGGATGTTTCTCTGATTAATCTCTGTCCCTCTGGACAATGAGCTCCAGAGGATGTGGCATGTCAGTTTTGCTTAGCATTGTATCCTTGGCTCCCAGCTCATTGTCAGGGACATAGTAAACACTCAATAAACATTAAATAAATGTGTGAACAAATGAGCTCACCTTCACTGTCTAGGAGAGGAAACGTAAGGATAGAAAAAGTCACTACGATAAATTATGATAAAACTTTAACAGGCCGTAAAGTACCTAGGAACAAAGAGGAAGAAGCAGCTAGCTCAGTGGGGTTGAGTCAGGGAAGGCTTTCAGGAGGAGCCACCTTGATCTGGGGAAGAGAAAGTCATCCCAAGCAGGGCAACAGCAGAAGCAAAAGCATGTAGGCATCTTTTAGTGCTTGGCATACTTCAGGAACAGAAGGAATGTCATGTGAACTAAGTGTGAGCTACATGTCCCAGAGAGATGGGCAACACGGTGGGAACAGTGGGCTGGGACCAGGGTAAGTGGAGGCTTTGAAGGCCAATTAATGTGTTTGAATTTCATTTAGGACACTTTGGAAAGTCAGAGAAGCCTGCAGGTAAGGAAACATCAGGATCAAATCTATATTTTAGAATAATTCTTCTGGACAGATTGTGAGAGCTGGCCTGAAACAGGAGAGGCTAGAGACAGGGAGACACCAGGTAAAAGGATAGGGAAGTAGCCTGGTGAGAGGTAATGAGGTGGTAGTGAATGTGGACATGACAGTTTGACAGCTATTGGAGATCAGCTTGTCAGGACTTGACGAGGAGATGGAGCTGAGAGGCAGACCAGGAATACCACCAGGTACCTGTCTGTATGGCTGTGAGGGTGATGAATTGTGAGGCAGGAGGAGGAGTCTGCTTGAGAAGGAAGACAGTGAATTTGAGTTTGGACATGTCAAATGCCCATGGAAAACAACTTGAATGCAACAGACAAACGTGGTTTTGCATTCTGGCTCTACAGCGATGAGCTGGACCCTAGAAAATCACTTTAACTTAGCTGAGCTTCAGTTTCTCCAGAAGATGCCTTTCATAATACATTCTTTGTACTTTTAGAAACCAATTTCTCTTCTTTGGAGGAAGCAATTACCAAAATTCAGCAAGTCCTACAGTTTCACTTCACTTCAAGTTCAATTAAATTCTAATACTTCTAATTTCAAGAAAGTATATCTAGTAGAATCTCCCTCTTTTTCCCTTGCTACTTCTGTATTTGTGGATAAGGACGTGTTTAAGCTATTTTTTATTTGCAGGACTATTGTAAGAAGTAACAAAGTGTATCTACTGCATAGTTGATGTTCAGTAAATGGTGGCTCTTGAAATGATTTTTTATTCTCCTTATCCAGGTGGCAATATCTAGGAGGTAGTTGGCTATCTGGACCTGGATTTTGAGGGACATGTAGGCTGAGGCAGAGAAGTACATTGAATGGACAGTCCTTCCAAAACCCCCAGTCTAGACTGAGAGCCTCAGGTCTCGGGCAGGAAAGAGGCCTCCCTGAGAAGAAAGAGGTAAAGAAAGTTTATCCCCAACTAGCAGCTTTGACTTTTAGGAACCATCCTGGGACTCAGAGCATCTTTAACCAGAGCCCCAAAAGCAATTTTTGCAAGTTGCTGACATGGTCAGAAACAAATATTTTCATTGGAATGAGATAGTACTGGGAGATATATTTGAAAATAATTGTATTACTTTTGTTGAAAGTGGCTTATCTTCATATCTAAAAATTCAACCAATAGTGAAAAATACAAGGAAGAAAGTAAAAATAGCTTACACTAAACACCTCCTCCCCCACAAATACAGAAGGAAGAAGGGAAAAAGAGGGAGATTATACTACATATACTTTTTTGAAATTAAAAGTATTAGAATTTAATTGAATTTGAAGTGGAACTATAAGACTTGCTGAATTTTGATAATTGCTTCCTCCAAAGAAGAGAAATTGGTTTCTAAAAGTACAAAAAATGTATTATAAAATGCATAAAGGGTTTGGAGTTACTGAGGTAGTGTTTTTGTACTATATGTTTTAAATTTGATCTAAACTTTGGACCTGGCATTTGTTTTAATCAGGTATGGTATGACATAGAGACCTGCAAATGATTCTCATGAAGGAATGTACTTACAGATGCCTAATAGCAGGACATGTGGCACATCACACAAAGCCCCTTAGGGAAGGACCAGGGTGGGTCAGAAGGTAGAAGTGGTGAGGGGAATGATGGCCCCAAGCCTTTACTGGGGTTTTCTTGGGAAGGAAAGGTAGAGGCAGGGTAGGTACCCTGAGTATGTTTAGAGTTGGCTAGTGTGAATAATTTTGGCAGATTCTAGGCCCCCAGTTGTCAGGTACTGGCCCTGGGGTGATTTAGGGGGAGTACTGGCTTGGTGTGTGAAAATTTGATAAAGGCGATGTTTGCAGGTATGGGTTCTGTATTGGTTGGTTTGTATTTCAAAGACGCACTTGAAGGAGAGTTGTTTCCTAACTCTAAGAATCAGCTAGCCTTGAGAGGGGCTGTCTCTCCAGGATTAAGTCATCAAGTGACAGAACATCAAGAATACAGAAGATAAGAATATTTAGTCACTACAGTGGTAGCTACTGACTTCCTGCAGGAAAAGATGAGAATGGCCGAATATCTTCCCACCTTCACGTTTCTTCCTACCTTTCCATTTCTACCTCTACACATCTTGAATTCTTCTTTGTACATCGTCAAGGTTATAACATTTACATTCCATATTCAGTAATTATGGTTTCCACAGTTATTTAGCCTTAGACTTAAATGTAAAAGGATCTCACGTTCACCACTGGTCCTTTTACCATGGTTCATATTTCCCAAATTTATTCAGATTTATGTCTTGTTTAGCTGGATTTTGTTTTCCAACAATTTTCCAGAAAGAGTTCAGAGGTGCTATGTTCCCTGAGTTCTATCACATTTGAAAATTTTGTCTTAATTATTGAAGGACATCTTGCATGGTTATAAAATTCTTGGGCGACTGTTTTCCTTGGAACTGTGTAGATGTTGCTCCACTGTATTCAAAGTTATGGAGAAGGCTGGGACCAGCTGATTTCTAGCACCTCTTAATCTTCACTTTCCCTTGTAGATGTCTGCCTTTTTTTTTTGTATGAAGCATTTGAATATATTTTTCAACATGATGTGGTCTGTCAACCCGAAGCGTTCAACTTTCCCCTCAAGTGAGGAAAATTTTTCTTCTGTTATATCTTTGAATATGTCATTTGTTCCATTTGTTTTGTTCACTACTTTGGAGACGACATAACACATAGATTGATCATCAGTGTCTCAACTCCAGGTCCATTATTTTATCTCTATATACTTCAATCTTTCTTTCCTTCTTTGCATTCCTTATGGTCACCCAATCTCTACCACCCTCCTGTAATTCCATTTGAAGCTATATCTGCTTTATTCCTTCATTTTTCCAATAAATTGGTTGGTTGTATATTTCCCAATTTCTTGATTAGTCCTTTTATTTTGGTCTTCAATTTGATTCCTTAAATAGCCATCATCTTCCATCTTTGCATGATCTTCTCATCCCAACTCTAATTTCTTAATTTTTTTTCAAGTTCTTATTTTTTCTAGAGTCAAAGTATTTATGGTATATATTTTGCACAGAAGTGTACTTTTGCATTTTTTGATGTGTTTCTTGCAACTATGTTTCCATCCTGACATCTGTCTCCTTCAAGTTTCCCTTTTCCTTCCTTTCTACCATCCTTCCTCTTTTGTCTGTAGTATTTTTGTATAGTTGCCATGCCATCTGTTTTCGTTTTCTTTCTTTCTGATTTGTACATTTCTACCTTGATTCCTTTTCCCTAGATATATTGTATTGTAAGTTAATTTTTGTTGACTCCTTCCCACCTTAGCTGAGATCTCTTTGCCTTCCCTTTAGTGCTTTAGTTGAGGATTGTATATTTTGTGTTTGTTTTGTTACTGCTTGGGTGGTGGAGAAAAGGGGAAGTTAAGATAGAGCTGTTTGTAGAATTGGTTTCTGCTCTTTTTCCATAACTCTCTTCATAGTCCAAAACATGAGTTTGTTATACCAAATTGGGGGCACATCTTATTCCTTTGGAGGTTGGTTAGTAGTGGGTTTCAGATTGTTTCACCAATTTGGGTTGGAATTGTAGAGACAGGCTGTCCGTGGGTTTATTTTCCAGATTTGACCCAATGCTTCCCAACAGCCTCTCACTCCTCTGCCAGGAAAGGAAGGGAAAAAAAAGACAATTCCAAGGAGTTTAGCCACTGGTTTTCAGGAGTTGGGGGAGAACATGGTATTTGGGGCTTTCCATGTGTCTCCTGCCATTCACTCCTTCAGAGGGGCATGTTTTATTTACTTTATCTTTAGTCTTCCTTCCTTATAAATCCCTTCATATCATTCAAGATAATCCACTCTGTGCAATCATTCTGACTTTCCTCTCTTCTTCTCATCAGTAAGAAAAGCAAAATGGCAGGCAGCCCAGGCGGTTTTTTTCTCTCTTTGAAATGCTGGCAAGATGGAATGGCGAACCTTCTATTCTAGGGAAACTTTCTGAATCTCCTCTGACAACTGCCTACTTGCCCCCTCCATCCCTTTCCCTCTCTATTCTGTGGTGTTGCACTCTTTGTAAGAATTTTTTCTCTCCCATCTTCCTTTCAATACTGTTTCTTTGGAGAAGAAGAAAGGGCTATCATGGGTGGAAGCCCTACATTTATTCCTAGTCATGTTTATTCTTTCTGTAGTCAATGTTTTTAAAGACTATTGCCTTTTCTTGTATCTTAGAGTTTCTGGTATATTTTTTCTTTGTTCTGAAGTGTTTTGTTGTTAATTTGGTTGAATTCAAGAGAAAGGAGGTTGGTTCCTGGAACCCACCAATTCTGGCATTACTCTTCAGGCACCATTTTGGGAAACTTTTCTAGGCAAAAACCCTGGTATGGATTTCACTTGATTATTAGACCTCACATGTTTCAATCATCCTATAGATATCTCAGGAGTTTGCTGCTCAGTTGACTCTCTTTTGAGTGTGATAGGGATACAAACATAAAGGTAGAATGATGCCAGGGGTGCCACAAGGTTTACCACAGAAACCTTGTCAGAGAGCTATAAATGCCAGGACAGAACCACAGAGGTAACAGGTAGCTAAGACAACTTCTAGTTCAATCTTATATCCAAAGAAGAGTTGCTAACTGACCCATCTCTGACAGATGATCCTTCAACTCACTTGGATACCTTGAGTACCAAGGAATCCATGCCTACCATTCTCTTATTGGCAAGTTCAAAGTATTTAAATATATTTTACCTTGAGCCAAACTAGATATCCTCTTGTTTCTTCATGGTCTCCCTTGGTGAGACTTCTTTCTATTCACATGATTCCCAATCTTAACTCTTTAGGTGGCTACAACTATGCCTATAGTCCTGGTCTCTAGCCTAGCCTAGGATCCTGGAAAATGACTGAGCAGATTGGAAACATACTAGGTTAAAATCCATGAGAAAGAGTAAAACATGGATAAATATGAAGTTCTGCATGCAAATGGAAAGTAACCATTGTACAGGATGAGGATGCCTGATTTGGGTCAACTAAAGAGGTTGAGAGTTTTGCTTAATGCTAAGTATACTGTAAGCCTGTAGTCAGGCATACAAAATCGGTGCTGCATGGATAACAAACATCAATGCCAGGGACATTTACCAAAGTCCTCCTGTGCTAAGAGCTTGTTAGAGAACATCTGGGCCTCTGGAACAGCAACAAATCAGAATGTGTGCAGGAATGGGATGGTGTCTAGAGACCATGGGCCACAGTGGACCACAGTGAGCTGTTGGAAAAATGGAGTCTGGAGAAGAGAAGCTTTAGAGAGGCACAGGAGCTATTTTCAAACAGAGAAAGATTTATGGAAAAGAGAATACTTGGTTTGTTCATTCTGTCTTCAAAGCACAGACCCAAGATAGTTTTAGAAGGTTAAAAAACAAAAAGCTGTTCATTGTCTCTGTTGACTAGGAGGCACTTATGTTTCTGAGATCTGTAAAAGATCTAGCAACCTTAGGTTTACTCTGGAAAATCTCTTATCTATGGGGAATGGAATCAGATGCTAATTTCTAAGTAGTATACAGAATATAGAACAATTTAATTTATCTGAGGAGGAATAATTGCACAACAGGTCTCCTGAGAAGCCTGCCAAGGAGTAGGTTTTTTCCCCAAACATTATAGCCAAAGAGCCAACCAGCTTCCAATTGCCAGCTTAATACTGTGGGAAGCAAAGGGAAGAACATAACATTTGAAGCAGGTAGACCTTGAAGTCTGGCCATGCCATTTGCTAGTTCTGTAATCTTGAGCAAGTGACTTAACCTTCCTGAGCCTTGGCTTTTCCACATGTAAAATGGGATGACTAAATTCTAGCTTATTGTGAGGATAATGTAAGATAACAAATAAAAAACCCATAACATAGAACTGGATACTTATAAATGTTAAAGCTCTTCCTTGCCCGCTGAAGCTAACTGCCAACACTACTACTGTGATTTCAAAGAGACATTTCATAAGTAAGCACTTTTTTTTCAGGGCTTTCTTCTGAACTCTCCCCAGCTATTGAGGAAGAAGAGTCAAAGAGTGGCCTAGATGTCATGCCTAATATTTCTGATGTGCTGCTGCGCAAACTGCGGGTCCACAAGAGTCTCCCTGGAAGGTAAAATCAGGATGTGGGTTACAGAAGACCCTGTACGGAGTGGCCCCTGTGTTGGATTCTAGGTGGGACACAGAGGAACACCAGTATTAATTCTTGAGCCCAGAAGGGCCAAAGTCCAATTGTCTAGATAGGGATAATGCATTCAAAACAAAAAGAATAATGAAAGGCCAGGCTGGGTGTTTTCAACTCAAAGACCAGGTGGGGTTCTTAGGTGGGCACAGCTCATGAAGGCATGAAGGTCACCAGAAGCTCATGGCAGCAGAGAATGGACTTTGAGCCAGGAGACATGGGTTTCAATCCCAGCTACACCATTTACCCATGACTAGCTAAGTTTTCAAAGCTTTTTTGTAGAGATAGGGTCTTGCTATGTTGCCCAAGATAATCTCAAACTCTTGGCCTCAAGTGATCCTTCTACCTCAGCCTCCCAAAGTACAAATAACATTTAAGTAACCAAATGAATGATTTGAAAAAGTAAAGTTGGTAGAAAGACCATGAAATAGGGCACATCTAGAGAATAGCATGGGAGTGGGACATTGGGTAGGAGGTCAAGGAAGGCCTCTGTGATAAAGTAATAATTTGAGATGTGCAAATGACAAATGACAAAAAGAAGCCACTCATGCAAGGGTTTTGGTAACATTTACAGAGGAAAAAATCATAATTTTAACAAATGGTGCTGGGACAACTGGATAGCCACATACAAAAGAGTGAAGTTGGACCCCTACCTCACACAAAACACACCAATTAACTCATAATGGATCATAGACCTAAATGTCAGAGAGAACACTATAAGACTCTTCAAAGAAAAAATGTAAGTCTTCATGTCTTTGGGTTTTTTAGATACGGCACCAAAAACACAAGAGACAAGATTTTAAAAATAAATAGTACTTCCTCAAAATAAAAACTTCTGTGCTGCAAACAGTGTCAAGAAAGTGAAAGGCAACCCACAGAATGAAATATTTGCAAATCACTTATCAGAAAAGGAACTTGTTTCTAGAGCATATAAAGAAGTCTTACAACTCAATAAAAAGATAAATAACCAATTTTTCAAAATGGGGAAAGGATTTAAATAGACATTTCTTCAGAGAAGATATACAAATGGTCACATAAAAAGATGCTCTGTCCTTTTAGAGGCTCACAGTTCTGCCCCCGGGTACCTATGCTCATTTATGAGGCACAGTTATCTGTATCAGACACCAGACATGCCATGTAGCTTCTCTGCCTAAATCATACTTCTCTGAGTCCTCAGAGCTTCCTCCCGACCCCCACTTTTTTTTTAAGGTGGGTATATTCTATCTGGCTGTGGTGGCTCACACACCTGTAATCCCAGCACTTTGTAGGCTCGAGGCAAGAGGATCACTTGAGGCCAAGAGTTTAAGACCAGCCTGGACAACAGAGTGAAATTCTGTTTCTACAGAAATAAAAAATAAAAGAAAAAATTAGCCAGGTGCAGTGGCATGCACCCATAGTCCCAGCTACTCTGGTGGCTGAGACAGGAGGATTGCTTGAACCCAGGAGTTCAAGGCTGCAGTAAGCCACCTCTGCAGTGATCCTGCCACTGCACTCCAGCCTGGGCAGCAGAGCAAGACCCTGTCCCCAAAAATAAATAAATAAAATAAAAATAAGGTGGGTGTCTTCTATAGCAAAAAAGCAGAATGTTAGTCATTGAAATAGAAAAATGTTTGGTTTATAATTTACGATAATACGTACATTTCACATAATATCCCAACAAACCCAGGAGTCAGAAACAAACCTGGCAAGTTTTGCCAAATCATTTAAATCACATGTGTATGCTGTAGATGACAGTTAAGGCAAGGGTCTGATGGGTGTGACAAGAACTGTAAGCATCAAACATCCCTGCAGCTGTTTGTCCCATGTTCTGGACTCTGCTGACTTCATGGCCATGGGGTCTTGTCACCTCATCCTGACAGGAAGGCACTCATATTATTCCCTAGGGGTGAGAACCAGCCCCTTGCAGAGATGGCTGACCCTTACCTTTGCTCTTGGGGTCCCTTCACACCCGTTCAAGAGAGGAAGCTGTGTTTCCTGAGAAGCTTATCAATGGCATGCTCTGTTGCCAAGTCCTGTGATGCTGGTAGGACCCCTCCCAAGCCTCCCCGCCCCAGCACAGGAAAGGGCCTGTGTATTATTTACATTGTCTGGGCTTCAGATGGGACCAGCTTTAGTTACCAGCAAGAGCAGCAGCAGCAGCAACACCGAGTGGACGTGCACATACAGGGACTGCCTATGGCTGGAGAGCCCTGGCTGTGGGAATGGCACAGAGGAGGAGCTGCTCAAAAGGACACCTCTGTGTCGGCTGGGGCTTTCTTGCCACTCTGTGATTCTAGCCATCAGAAGTTCTTGCTGTGGAGAAGAACCCTGGTCACTCTCTCCTACCATTTATTCTCTGGCCTGAATGCACCTTTGTCATGGCCCTCAGACAGAGGAGGGTGAGGCTTTGCAGACCTGGGTGGATATCCCCAGAACAACTACAATGGCAACTTAGATGTGTGTGAGTTATCAAGTCCTTATCACAGGCATTTTCTTATTTCTCACAGCAAGGCTGTGAGTTCATAGTTAACATGAACAGGTCACATTTTCTGAGAGCCCACTGAGTGTGGATGCCATATATTTATGCATACAAACACATATACATATATACATGAGTACGTATAGTGCTTATAGCACCTCTGTAAGGTAGGTGATATGATTCCCATTTTGCAGATGAGCAAGCCCGGGCTTAGAGAGATTAAATAACTTGTCCAAAGTCACAGAGATAGTTGTGGTGCTGTAAGAGTCAGTATCTCACAGGTGACAGAGCACAGGCAAGGGGACATTGCATCTTTTCCTTCACACCAACACAGCTTACTCCACCCCGGGAAACACATGGTCTGCTGGTCATTCAGAGTCACCTTTGGGTCTATTGACTAGGTTGCATAAAGTTCAACTGTGTGTTTTCTTTTTCACAGTGCCCCTCCACTCACTGAAAAGGAAGTTGAGGTAAGTGGCTCAAGTGTGTTATGAAATTTAGTGCCTGTGCTTGACTGGGCTTATTTAAAACATTTCTTCCTCCAGACTCTAGCCCTGACATTTTTAGACAAAAATGAGAAAGAGTGACTGTGGGATAATATGAACATTCATGACCAGCCCTCTTGAACCATGAGATCCCCATTCCCACATCCGTTCATGGAAGATTTTGACAAATTTGGGCAGAGGGGAGAAGGTAGCTGGAAATTTTACATTTCTGTAAGGATCGTTTATATTCTTTAAATGTGCGACTTAGATACACAAAACCAGCTGGGAGCCTGCAGAATTGTTTCAAATTTATTTCAAAATTACTGAACAATGATCAGATTTCAAGTTCTAAGCTTTGGTTTAGTGGGAAAGGGGGCTGGCCACCTCAGGGTTTCAGCTACAAGAATGCCAGCTCAGCGGAGCCAGGAAGCTGTGCTGTCAGCAATCCGGCCTTCCCTGATTCCTCACTGGGGCCTCCTTGTCCCAGCAGGGTTGTGAGAGAGCTGAGGGGAATCTGCATTTCATTCTGTGGTGGACAAAGAGAACTTATCAGAGGTGAGACAGTGAGAACCGCTGATGTGGACCAGATGAGCAGAGGAAGACAGACAGTATGAAGTATCTACCGCAGATAGTATCAATAACTTGCACATAGGCATTGCACTTGCGGTCTATAACACACTCATAGCCATCCTTTCAGCTGATCCTCCCATCAGCTCTGAAAAGAAGCAAGAATCAGCACAAAAGAGGAAATTGAGTGAGTAAATAACCGCACCAAGTTTCTAGATACTGTAGTTGGCAAAACCAAGACCTGGATCCGAGTGTTCTCACTGAATTCAGAACTTGTCTTGTCACACTGCTGTTAAGGGGTAATCAAAGTATAGAAAATTAAGCATTGAGCATTATTCATAGACTTGGCCAAGTCAGGATAAGGCGGAAAATTTCCATCACTGGGCTATGAGTTCAAAGCCCACCCCCTGACATTTGTGAAGATGGGCCACGGGCGGTTTGTTTAATGTCCAAATGCTGACCGCAGATGTATATGGACGCAGCTTTCAGCACGGTGGAAATAAAACAGGCTTCAAATCAGACAGTCAGAGGTGAAATCCTGGCTCCATTACTCCCTGTGTCACCTTGAACAAGTTAATGATGTTTCTGGTCTTGGTCTCTTTACCCATGAACAGGTATAACAGTTCCCACCCCAGAGGGTTATTGTGAGATCACATGAATTTGTAGAGTGAATAGCAGTGCTGGCATATAGTAGATGCTCAACAAGGAGTAGTTTTCAATATTGCCATAAACATCATCATTGGGTCAATTCTGTGCCTTCAGTTCTGTATCTGGAGATGATTGCCTTCCATGGGCCATGTTACATGAACTTCACAAGCCCCTGTGGTTACTGACTCCGCAGGGTATAAATCTGCTACCACTCAGGGCAGATGATGGCTAAAAAATTGAAGACCATTGCTTCCTTCCTGAGTGACGTCCATCTGTCTATTTCTTCTCCCTAGTAGTTTCCTACTATTCCAGGAATTCCATGTATAACCAATACTACCTTTTCAAAGTCTGTTCATGCAGCCTGCAATTTTGGCATGAAATATTTATTTATTCCAGAAAGCTTAACCTAACAGAATCATACCTGGCCTTATTTAATATCCTGGCAGCTACTTAAAGCTCCTATCGATATACAATTTGGAATACTCGGGCTAGATGCTGGTTGAAGTTTGCTTTAAGTCACCAATGCTTAAATCTCACACGGAGTTTCTTTCAACACAGTATTTTCATGCAAAATCTCCAAAACCCCCCATGCAATAAATCCCAGCATAAATCCAAATGCTTACACAATTAGCTGTGTTGGCCTGAGTTTATCTAAATCCAGATACAGGATGTTATTTTCTTAAAATTCAGGGAAAAGTGAAGTGTTATTCTCTTATTTTTTGGTAGAATACATTTGGCCCTCTAATTCTGGGAAGGGCCTAGCATGGGCCTTGGGTTACTGCTTTACCATCTTTTTTGTGGTTTCCTGTGAAGCGAGCATTTCACTTGCACATGGCTGCTTTGGCAGCTGGTTCCGGGACTGCCGCAAAATGCTCGTACAAGGAACACACCTGTAGCCTTGTCCTCTGCAATAACTCCTCCTAGCACCTCTCTCACACTCTTGTTCCCAACAGAACGTGTTTGTACAACTGTCCTTGGCCTTTAGAAATGACAGCTACACTCTGGAATCTAGAATTCACCAGGCTGAAAGGGAACGCAACCTGACAGAGGAGAACACTGAGAAGGAACTGGAAAACTTCAAAGCTTCCATTACGGTAATTGTGGAGCCTGATGTGAGGAATACTTGGAGCAGGAACTGTCTCCAAGGGCCATACAGGGTGTCATCCTTCTCTCAGGTACCAAGTAGAGTCTCCTGAAGTGAAAAATTGAGCCAAGACTCTGACAGAGTGTTCCTCAGAGAGCTGGGGGGAACTGAGGCAGAGATCCCAAAGGCCTGGTTCCCCCAGGGCTGTGGGCAAGTCCTCCGAACCCTTGGGAGCTTCTCAGAAGGGGGCAGGGTGGCCTGGGTATGACTCCTCCTTTCAGACCAGCCAGGGATAGTGTGTTCACATCGAGCTTCTCCAAGCACCAGAAGAAACTGTGGCCCAGGCCTGGCAGAGGCCACTTCTCTCAGCCTGGATGGGGCCCAGAGCTGGTTTCATGAGAGCTTAGTCTAGGCTTGGTGTGTGTCTTAGTGAGTTTGAGTTGCTGTAACAAAGGGCCATGGACTGGGTGGCTTAAATGGCAAACCTTTATTTCTCATAGTTCTGGAGGCTGGAAGTCCAAGATCAGGGCACCAGCACGGTCGGGTTCTGGTGAGGGCCCTCTCTGGCTTGCAGACTACCACCTTTCCATTATATCCTACGTGGTGGAAAGAGAACAGAACTCTCTGGGGTCCCTTTTATAAGAGCACTAATTACATTCACGGGGGCTCCACCCTCCTCACCTAATCACCTCGCCCAGGCCCCACTTCCCTATCACATTGAGGAGTTAGGATATGTCCCCCCAAAAGTCAGCAGATGATTTTGTGGGGGGCACATTTAGCCCAGTGGTCCCCAACCCCTGGGCTGGGCCGCAAACCAGTACCGAACCATAGCCTGTTAAGAACCAGGCTGCGGAAGATGGCCGAATAGGAGCAGCTCCAGTCTCCAACTCCCAGCGCGAGCGACACAGAAGACCGGTGATTTCTGCATTTTCAACTGAGGTACTGGGTTCATCTCACTGGGGAGTGCCGGACGATCGGTGCTGGTCAGCTGCTGCAGCCTGACCAGCGAGAGCTGAAGCAGGGCAAGGCATTGCCTCACCTGGGAAGCGCAAGGGGGAAGGGAATCCCTTTTCCTAGCCAGGGGAACTGAGACACACAACACCTGGAAAATCGGGTAACTCCCACCCCAATACTGCGCTCTAAGCAAACAGGCACACCAGGAGATCATATCCCACACCTGGCCAGGAGGGTCCCACACCCACGGAGCCTCCCTCATTGCTAGCACAGCAGTCTGTGATCTACCAGCAAGGCAGCAGCAAGGCTGGGGGAGGGGCGCCCGCCATTGCTGAGGCTTAAGTAGGTGAACAAAGCCGCTGGGAAGCTCGAACTGGGTGGAGCTCACAGCAGCTCAAGGAAACCTGCCTGTCTCTGTAGACTCCACCTCTGAGGACAGGGCACAGTAAACAATAACAAACACAGCCGAAACCTCAGCAGACGCAAACGACTCTGTCTGACAGCTTTGAAGAGAGCAGTGGATCTCCCAACACAGAGGTTGAGATCTGCGAAGGGACAGACTCCCTGCTCAAGTGGGTCCCTGACCCCTGAGTAGCCTAACTGGGAGACATCCCCCACTAGGGGCAGTCTGACACCCCACACCTCACAGGGTGGAGTACACCCCTGAGAGGAAGTTTCCAAAGCAAGAATCAGACAGGTACACTTGCTGTTCAGAAATATTCTATCTTCTGCAGCCTCTGCTGCTGATACCCAGGCAAACAGGGTCTGGAGTGGACCTCAAGCAATCTCCAACAGACCTACAGCTGAGGGTCCTGACTGTTAGAAGGAAAACTATCAAACAGGAAGGACACCTACACCAAAACCCCATCAGTACATCACCATCATCAAAGACCAGAGGCAGATAAAACCACAAAGATGGGGAAAAAGCAGGGCAGAAAAGCTGGAAATTCAAAAAATAAGAGCGCATCTCCCCCGGCAAAGGAGCGAAGCTCATCGCCAGCAACGGATCAAAGCTGGACGGAGAATGACTTTGATGAGATGAGAGAAGAAGGCTTCAGTCCATCAAACTTCTCAGAGCTAAAGGAGGAATTACGTACCCAGCGCAAAGAAACTAAAAATCTTGAAAAAAAAGTGGAAGAATTGATGGCTAGAGTAATTAATGCAGAGAAGGTCATACACGAAATGAAAGAGATGAAAACCATGACACGAGAAATACGTGACAAATGCACAAGCTTCAGTAACCGACTCGATCAACTGGAAGAAAGAGTATCAGCGATTGAGGATCAAATGAATGAAATGAAGCGAGAAGAGAAACCAAAAGAAAAAAGAAGAAAAAGAAATGAACAAAGCCTGCAAGAAGTATGGGATTATGTAAAAAGACCAAATCTACGTCTGATTGGGGTGCCTGAAAGTGAGGGGGAAAATGGAACCAAGTTGGAAAACACTCTTCAGGATATCATCCAGGAGAACTTCCCCAACCTAGTAGGGCAGGCCAACATTCAAATCCAGGAAATACAGAGAACGCCACAAAGATACTCCTCGAGAAGAGCAACTCCAAGACACATAATTGCCAGATTCACCAAAGTTGAAATGAAGGAAAAAATCTTAAGGGCAGCCAGAGAGAAAGGTTGGGTTACCCACAAAGGGAAGCCCATCAGACTAACAGCAGATCTCTCAGCAGAAATTCTCCAAGCCAGAAGAGAGTGGGGGCCAATATTCAACATTCTTAAAGAAAAGAATTTTCAACCCAGAATTTCATATCCAGCCAAACTAAGTTTCATAAGTGAAGGAGAAATAAAATCCTTTACAGATAAGCAAATGCTTACAGATTTTGTCACCACTAGGCCTGCCTTACAAGAGACCCTGAAGGAAGCACTAAACATGGAAAGGAACAACCGGTACCAGCCATTGCAAAAACATGCCAAAATGTAAAGACCATCGAGGCTAGGAAGAAACTGCATCAACTAACAAGCAAAATAACCAGTTAATATCATAATGGCAGGATCAAGTTCACAGATAACAATCTTAACCTTAAATGTAAATGGACTAAATGCTCCAATTAAAAGACACAGACTGGCAAACTGGATAAAGAGTCAAGACCCATCAGTCTGCTGTATTCAGGAGACCCATCTCACACGCAGAGACATACATAGGCTCAAAATAAAGGGATGGAGGAAGATTTACCAAGCAAATGGAGAACAAAAAAAAGCGGGGGTTGCAATCCTAGTCTCTGATAAAACAGACTTTAAACCATCAAAGATCAAAAGAGACAAAGAAGGCCATTACATAATGGTAAAGGGATCAATTCAACAGGAAGAGCTAACTATCCTAAATATATATGCACCCAATACAGGAGCACCCAGATTCATAAAGCAAGTCCTTAGAGACTTACAAAGAGACTCCAATACAATAATAATGGGAGACTTCAACACTCCACTGTCAACATTAGACAGATCAACGAGACAGTTAACAAGGATATCCAGGAATTGAACTCATCTCTGCAGCAAGCAGACCTAATAGACATCTATAGAACTCTCCACCCCAAATCAACAGAATATACATTCTTCTCAGCACCA
The DNA here is from genome assembly GCF_037993035.2 of Macaca fascicularis. Classification (NCBI taxonomy): domain Eukaryota; kingdom Metazoa; phylum Chordata; class Mammalia; order Primates; family Cercopithecidae; genus Macaca; species Macaca fascicularis. The sequence continues at coordinate 55,211,239 of NC_088388.1, forward strand.
CATCGTACTTAATCCAAAATCGACCACGTAATTGGAAGTAAAGCACTCCTCAGCAAATGTACAAGAACAGAAATTATAACAAACTGTCTCTCAGACCACAGTGCAATCAAACTAGAACTCAGGACTAAGAAACTCAATCAAAACCGCTCAACTACATGGAAACTGAACAACCTGCTCCTGAATGACTACTGGGTACATAACGAAATGAAGGCAGAAATAAAGATGTTCTTTGAAACCAATGAGAACAAAGATACAACATACCAGAATCTCTGGGACACATTTAAAGCAGTGTGTAGAGGGAAATTTATAGCACTAAATGCCCACAAGAGAAAGCAGGAAAGATCTAAAATTGACACTCTAACATCGCAATTAAAAGAACTAGAGAAGCAAGAGCAAACACATTCGAAAGCTAGCAGAAGGCAAGAAATAACTAAGATCAGAGCAGAACTGAAGGAGATAGAGACACAAAAAACTCTCCAAAAAATCAATGAATCCAGGAGTTGGTTTTTTGAAAAGATCAACAAAATTGACAGACCACTAGCAAGACTAATAAAGAAGAAAAGAGAGAAGAATCAAATCGACGCAATTAAAAATGATAAAGGGGATATCACCACCGACCCCACAGAAATACAAACTACCATCAGAGAATACTATAAACACCTCTACGCAAATAAACTGGAAAATCTAGAAGAAATGGATAATTTCCTGGACACTTACACTCTTCCAAGACTAAACCAGGAAGAAGTTGAATCCCTGAATAGACCAATAGCAGGCTCTGAAATTGAGGCAATAATTAATAGCCTACCAACCAAAAAAAGTCCAGGACCAGATGGATTCACAGCTGAATTCTACCAGAGGTACAAGGAGGAGTTGGTACCATTCCTTCTGAAACTATTCCAATCAATAGAAAAAGAGGGAATCCTCCCTAACTCATTTTATGAGGCCAACATCATCCTGATACCAAAGCCTGGCAGAGACACAACAAAAAAAGAGAATTTCAGACCAATATCCCTGATGAACATCGATGCAAAAATCCTCAATAAAATACTGGCAAACCGGATTCAGCAACACATCAAAAAGCTTATCCACCATGATCAAGTGGGCTTCATCCCTGGGATGCAAGGCTGGTTCAACATTCGCAAATCAATAAACATAATCCAGCATATAAACAGAACCAAAGACAAGAACCACATGATTATCTCAATAGATGCAGAAAAGGCTTTTGACAAAATTCAACAGCCCTTCATGCTAAAAACGCTCAATAAATTCGGTAGTGATGGAACGTACCTCAAAATAATAAGAGCTATTTATGACAAACCCACAGCCAATATCATACTGAATGGGCAAAAACTGGAAAAATTCCCTTTGAAAACTGGCACAAGACAGGGATGCCCTCTCTCACCACTCCTATTCAACATAGTGTTGGAAGTTCTGGCTAGGGCAATTAGGCAAGAGAAAGAAATCAAGGGTATTCAGTTAGGAAAAGAAGAAGTCAAATTGTCCCTGTTTGCAGATGACATGATTGTATATTTAGAAAACCCCATTGTCTCAGCCCAAAATCTCCTTAAGCTGATAAGCAACTTCAGCAAAGTCTCAGGATACAAAATTAATGTGCAAAAATCACAAGCATTCTTATACACCAGTAACAGACAAACAGAGAGCCAAATCAGGAATGAACTTCCATTCACAATTGCTTCAAAGAGAACAAAATACCTAGGAATCCAACTTACAAGGGATGTAAAGGACCTCTTCAAGGAGAACTACAAACCACTGCTCAGTGAAATCAAAGAGGACACAAACAAATGGAAGAACATACCATGCTCATAGATAGGAATAATCAATATCGTGAAAATGGCCATACTGCCCAAGATAATTTATAGATTCAATGCCATCCCCATCAAGCTACCAATGAGTTTCTTCACAGAATTGGAAAAAACTGCTTTAAAGTTCATATGGAACCAAAAAAGAGCCCGCATCTCCAAGACAATCCTAAGTCAAAAGAACAAAGCTGGAGGCATCACGCTACCTGACTTCAAACTATACTACAAGGCTACAGTAACCAAAACAGCATGGTACTGGTACCAAAACAGAGATATAGACCAATGGAACAGAACAGAGTCCTCAGAAATAATACCACACATCTACAGCCATCTGATCTTTGACAAACCTGAGAGAAACAAGAAATGGGGAAAGGATTCCCTATTTAATAAATGGTGCTGGGAAAATTGGCTAGCCATAAGTAGAAAGCTGAAACTGGATCCTTTCCTTACTCCTTATACGAAAATTAATTCAAGATGGATTAGAGACTTAAATGTTAGACCTAATACCATAAAAATCCTAGAGGAAAACCTAGGTAGTACCATTCAGGACATAGGCATGGGCAAAGACTTCATGTCTAAAACACCAAAAGCAACGGCAGCAAAAGCCAAAATTGACAAATGGGATCTAATTAAACTAAAGAGCTTCTGCACAGCAAAAGAAACTACCATCAGAGTGAACAGGCAACCTACAGAATGGGAGAAAATTTTTGCAATCTACTCATCTGACAAAGGGCTAATATCCAGAACCTACAAAGAACTCAAACAAATTTACAAGAAAAAAACAAACAACCCCATCAAAAATTGGGCAAAAGATATGAACAGACATTTCTCAAAAGAAGACATTCATACAGCCAACAGACACATGAAAAAATGCTCATCATCACTGGCCATCAGAGAAATGCAAATCAAAACCACAATGAGATACCATCTCACACCAGTTAGAATGGCGATCATTAAAAAGTCAGGAAACAACAGATGCTGGAGAGGATGTGGAGAAATAGGAACACTTTTACACTGTTGGTGGGATTGTAAACTAGTTCAACCATTATGGAAAACAGTATGGCGATTCCTCAAGGATCTAGAACTAGATGTACCATATGACCCAGCCATCCCATTACTGGGTATATACCCAAAGGATTATAAATTATGCTGCTATAAAGACACATGCACACGTATGTTTATTGCAGCACTATTCACAATAGCAAAGACTTGGAATCAACCCAAATGTCCATCAGTGACAGATTGGATTAAGAAAATGTGGCACATATACACCATGGAATACTATGCAGCCATCAAAAAGGATGAGTTTGTGTCCTTTGTAGGGACATGGATGCAGCTGGAAACCATCATTCTTAGCAAACTATCACAAGAACAGAAAACCAAACACCGCATGTTCTCACTCATAGGTGGGAACTGAACAATGAGATCACTTGGACTCAGGAGGGGGAACATCACACACCGGGGCCTATCATGGGGAGGTGGGAGGGGAGAGGGGGGAGGGATTGCATTGGGAGTTATACCTGATGTAAATGACGAGTTGATGGGTGCAGCACACCAACATGGCACAAGTATACATATGTAACAAACCTGCACGTTATGCACATGTACCCTACAACTTAAAGTATAATAATAACCAGCCTGGGCGACAGAGCGAGACTCCGTCTCGAAAAAAAAAAATAATAATAAAATAAATAAATAAATTAATTAAAAAAAAAAAAAAAAAGAACCAGGCTGCGTAGTAGGAGGTGAGCTGCCTGAGAGCATGACCTCCTGAGCTCCACCTCCTGTCAGATCAGCAGCAGCATTCCATTCCCACAGGGTCACGACCCCTGTTGTGAACCCAGCATGCGAAGGATCTAGGTTGTACCCTCCTCATAAGAATCTAATGATCTGAGGTGGAACAGTTTCATCCCCAAACCATCGCCCCCACCAGGTTTGTGGAAAAATTGTCTTCCATGAAACCGGTCCCTGAGGCCGAAAAGGTTGGGGACTGCTGATTTACTCCATAACATTATTTGAGGACCCCAGTTGATGCTCCTACTCCTCTTCAGTCCTCAGCTTCACTCTGGCACCACTGTGAGCACCGGGAGACCTACCAGAAGTTGCTGGAGGACATCGCTGTCCTGCACCGCCTGGCTGCCCGCCTCTCCAGTAGAGCTGAGGTGGTGGGTGCCGTCCGCCAGGTGAGCCTCTCCAGCCCCCAGTCTTGCCGACTCTGCTCCACTTACATAAAGTAGAGCAATCACCCAAGCAGCGGCAACTACAGATACCACTTAGAGGTGGCTGCCTCTGGGCCAAGCATCCTATGTATACCATTGCAGTATTATTCAGAGTATTTTTGGCAGATCACTGAACCCTCAAGGGGCTTTGTGGAAAAAGGTTTCTGTGGACGCACAAGTTTGGGGACTACTGCATACTATCTTTCTTTCTTGGAAATTTCTAACACATTGGCCTAATCAAGGCTTTGATTGGAGGATAGTGGTGTCTAACACATTGGCCTAATCAAGGCTTTGATTGGAGGATAGTGGTGTCTAACACATTGGCCTAATCAAGGCTTTGATTGGAGGATAGTGGTGTCTAACACATTGGCCTAATCAAGGCTTTGATTGGAGGATAGTGGTGTCTAACACATTGGCCTAATCAAGGCTTTGATTGGAGAAGGCTGGTTCACTTTACCTACGTAGTTCCCAAACATATTGAACTGAAGAATTCCCCCCACAGCCCTCCATTTTATTTTTCTCAAAAAATACCTATTCAACTCCCATCAAGCTAGTATTTGGCAAAACATGCTTTAGGAAAACCTGCTTTGTCTCATTAAATCCACCCAGCAACCCTATAAATATCCTGTTTCCCAGATGAAGATGCAGAGTCTCAGAAAGTAAAAGCACTAGTGAGTGGCAGAGCGGGACACAGGCCCAGGTCTGTCTCTCTCTTGGCCACTTTGAAGTCCTGAACCACAGAGAGCCCCGCCCTGGCCCCGCATGTTTTAGCAGGAGCACACTGCCTGAGTTCCAATCCGGGCTCCACCCTTCATTCGCTGTGTGACCTTGGGCCGCTTACCGAGGTCTCTCTGCTTCAGTCTTTTCAAGTATAAAATGAGGATGGTCACAGTATTTCCCATAGCGGGTTGCTGCCGTACTTGTAAAGCGTTTAGATGTTGTTATTATGTTGCTATGACATGAATCTATGTCCTGCTGCTCTGGTTACAAGAGAGGAGGTTCCTGGGATGGTGCAGCCCTGAGCAGTTCCTGTTAAAGGACTTGCCGCTGGGCCATCCCACCCTGTGTCCTTCAGGACAAGGACACCTGACTCAGCAGTGGTGCGCAGGAAGTCACTCCAGCTGGGAGCAGCAACACAGGAGGACTCTAGGGAAGTGGCTGGTCTCAGCCATGCATGGCTGTGGGACCTGTTCCTGCAAAGCCACTGGGTGTGTCCCTCTGTGGCCAGGCAGGGCCTGAGCTAGATCCTCTGAGGGATCTAACCAGGGTATGAGCAGAGAGAAATTGTTCTCATTGTGTGCAGGCTTCCCAAACGTGTGCCTAAGCCCAACTGCCACTCACGCCATCTGCTCCCTTCTCCAAATGGCTCCCTCGCCTTGGCTTCTATGCCTCAGTCTTTGCCTTCCTCTCTGGCTCCACTGGGCCAGGTCAGGCTTCATTCGGTCTTTCCGTGCTGCTCTCACTGACACCAGTCTCACTCCCTTGAGTCCCATCTCTATCTGTGACCTGATTATGTTACTCTCTTACTTTAAGGGAGATATTCAATGGCTTCCCTTTTCCTTCAGAGTAAGTTCAAGTTCCTTTGTCTAGCATTCGAGGTCCTTCACAACCCAGACTTACAAATAGACCCAACTGCTTGCTGATTCCTACAGAGGCAGGAGACCTGTAGTGTCTGGGCTTTCTGGGCAGCCCTGGTTTATGTCGATTGTCCCAGCACAATTTGTCATAGTGCCTTTCTTCACTCTCCAGAGGACTCCTATCCAGAGGATAAAACCTCATCTACATATAAGCCCTGTGCTTCCCTGCCTCTAGAATCCTCTTAGAGTTCCCTGGCCTGAATGCTCTGTCCCTCCTGCCCTTGTCTATGTGCCCAGATGCTGTTCACATCCTATATCCACTTCATTCCATCTCCATGAAGCCTCCCCGACCTGTTCTCTGCAAGCAGAAACAACTCTCCTCTGCCTGTCACCTCCTGCAGTGTGGTGGCTGTGTTTTTCCCATTCTCCCTGAGTGCAGGTGCTGAGTCCACCTCTCAGCTCAGGCACAGTCTCGTCCCTGTATCCTTTTGATTCTCCTAGCCCAGACCCTTGGGCTTGATCAGAGCAAATAAGTGCCAATGGAGCCTTTCCTCCAGTGGCCTCATGTACTCACACCCTCCATCCCTGCAGGAAAAGCGCATGTCGAAAGCAACAGAAGTGATGATGCAGTATGTGGAGAATCTAAAGAGGACGTATGAGAAAGACCATGCGGAGCTCATGGAGTTTAAAAAGCTTGCAAATCAGAATTCAAGCCGCAGCTGTGGCCCCTCTGGTAAGGACCTAGGCTCCTGCCCCATCTTGGCCCTACAAGGTAGACTTCCAAGAGCTCTTGGCTAGGATTGGAGCTGTCAGAGCAGCCCCATGACTTATTTCCAGTTGAGCAGCACCCCTGTCCAGTACTGTCCACAGGGGCCTCCCAGCAGCTGCTTCAGTGGGCCTGGCAGGGCAGTCTGGAAGCAGGAAACATGAGCATTCCCAAAGTGACTTCCTAACTCCCAAAGCAATAAATCACAGTGGCTGACCATGGAGACAAAGCCCACAGGCTACTAGAACTCTTGGACTTATAGGGTCTGAGAGTGACCCTAGACCCTGTAAGTCTGTGTGCTTTGGGACCCCCTTTTAGGCAGCACATGCTAAGGAAGTTGGGCTTTATTCTGGAAAGCATTAGGGATCCAGCCAATGATTTTAATCAAGAAAATGACTTGATCATATATGTAGCTTAAGAAGATTCCCTTGAACTATGGTGTGGCAATTACATTACTGGGACAAACCAGGGACAGAAAACTCCATGAAGATGTTCTTGCAACAGTCCAGGTGAGGGGTGAAACCTGGGCAGCTAGGGTGGAGTGCGAGTCTGGCTGAAGATGTTACAGAGAAAAACAGTAGACTCATGGATAAGACAAATGTTTCAAAGAAATATTCTTGTTTAGAAGTTCTATATGAATTGCCATAGGAGCACAGAGGAGGGCCCACCTGATTCTGCTTGAAGGGAGACAAGGAAGGTTTCAAAGAGGGATGGTATCTTGGTGTTTTAAAGTAAAAATAGGAGTTCTCCAGTCAATAGAGGAAGATACATCCCAGGTGGAGAAACCAGCATGGACAAAGATGCGGAGATTGGGGGTGAAAAGAAGATGAAACAAACAGTTTTCCATAGTGGCAGTGTCGGGGTGTGGTAGTGACAGGTTGAAAGTGAGACTTGGTAGACCAGGGCCACATGCCAGGCCATGCTAGCAATTTAAACCTCTAGGCAATGGGGAGTTAATGGTAAGTTTATACCTCATGATGTAATCAGGCTTTATTTTTAGATTATTCTGACTTCAGTGGACAATATATTGGAGGTGTGCAAAAGCTGAGGTAAAGAGAGACACATTCGGAGACTCTTTCTCAGTCCAGCAGGAAGAGGTTGGTGCCTTGGACCAGATCTCTCTGTGGGCACTGTCAGGGTTTGGACTCTGGCTGATGAGGGTGGCCAGCAGGAGAAAACAGACCTTTTAGCAACAGGAATCCCTGTGGAATGCAAACATCCGTGTTACCAAGAGCTGCAGAAGGGAAAGTACAGAAAGTATAACAGATGGAGAAACCTTTATAAACAGGAGGTTTCACAAGTTTCCTGGAGAATATCAGTGACACGTCCCAGAGTCCAAAGGCAGCATGCACACATGCTCCAGACTGTCTGCTTTGGATCTGTCAGCAAGGCTCCTGACCCATATGCACCTGGGCTTCTAACAAACCATTTTCCGTCCATGTTGCAAGCTGGGGAAGCTGCCGCCAAAGGAATCCTAATGCCATGGGCTCCTACATTTATTGCTGCACAAGGCCTCCTGCAAACTACCTTATCTAAGATTTATAGGATGAGCAGTTACCCATGAGTCTCATTCATTCATTCTACAGACATTTACTGAGTACCTTTGGCTTGCCCCATATAATACTGGAATATAGAGGTAAAGGGCACACAGTCACAGACCCAAAGGAGCTCCCAACCTTTGGGAAGTCAAGGCAGTGTAGCCAGTGCTATGACAGAAGAAAGCAGACTTCCAAGGAGAACACACGACAGAGTCCCATATTCAGTCTAGGAGGATGATAAAACGCTTACCATAGCAAAGGTCAACGATAGCTGTACATGTTTTTCCAATATTTGTTTCCACTCCAGTTGTTCTTCCAAGCTATACCTCAGCTTGGGCTAGGCAGAGGGGCCGTAACCACTCAGCAGGTGTTTCCATAAGACACTCTATGACTGTTCCCTAATAGTGTTTGTGTCTTAAGCCTTTTATACAACCTCTGCAATCTTTGTCTATGCCTGGGGTTTTGAAGACTACAGTAAATAAAATATCCCTGATTTCAAGGAAGGTGATATACATTTTTAAAAAATAATATGTTTCTTTCTGAATATGAAATTTACCAATTGTCTGCATTTTGGATTATTTCCTTAATGTAGATTTCTAGAAGTATAAATACTAGCTCAGGGGAAATAAATTTTTTAAGGCTCTTAAAGCAAATTATTTTCAAATAACCCATTTATGTTTTCACTGAATGGGTTACAATACTCAATTCACTGTGCCATTGACACCATTCTTGTTCTTTCTTTTGGTAAGTATCCATGACTTCAATAGACCAAGATTGTGTCTTATCTTACTGGTTTAATTGTATTTCTCGGCCTTTCCAAATGTTTATGGAACATTTGTATTTCTACTTTTAAAAATTCTGTATTTATGATCTTTGTCCACTTGTAAGCTTGGTAGTTTACTAATGTATATGAACTCTTCACATGTAAAGAATATTTTCTGGTTCTGCTGTTTTGGCTGACTGGAAAACTTGAGAATCTTTTGACCACAAGCACTTAGAAATTTCTGCTGGACAAAATAAAGCAAACCTATGTCTAAATAGCTGAATCCACAAGAAAAGAAATTGAAATATCCAGATACGAGAAAAGAAAAGAGAACTGAAACCAAGCTGACCCTGCAGCTTCCTTGGGGACAAGTGGCAACCTCAGTTATCTGGGAGCTGAGCTTTTACACTTGCCTGTGATCTGAGACAAGACCTGGAACACCTATGGTAGAGAGTTGACACAGATTCCCACAGAAAGTTAAGGCTGTCCAAGGACTAGATCCTCAGATGGAATTTGGATAAGGAAAAATAATAATCACCAACCAGCAGAGAAACAAGGAAATTTGTTTCACCCTGGGCTCTAGTAGGAAAAAACACTTTCTCCTTCCTCATAGGAAAAGTACATACTCACAAAGTGACAGCAGTGATGATGCAATATGCAGAGGATTTGAAAAGAACAGCAAGATGGTGCCACTAAGACATATTAGAAATAAGTAGAAAAGCACTCTGGAGAGACAGACGCTGCACCCAGACACACAGGATTCCTCTAATAAAGCCTCACTGAAGATGACTTCACAACCGAAAATTATAAAATACGCAAGAAAACAATTCATCATGAACAAAAATCATCAGGTACCCCAAAGAATAGGATCATATCCTAAGAACCTCAGAAAATAAAATGATCTGATAATTTTTTAAAAGATAAGCTTAAAATTATTAGGGGTAGCTGGGTACAGTGGCTTACGTCTATAATCCCAACACTTTGGGAGACCAAGGTGAAAGGATTGCTTGAGGCCAGGAGGTTGAGACCAGCCTGGGCAACAAAGTGAGACCCTGTCTCTCCAAAAAATAAAAATAAAAAACAATTAGTTGGATGTGGTGGTGGGCACCTATAGTTCTAGCTTCTCAGGAGGCTAAGGTGGGAGGATCGCTTGAGCCCAGGAAGTCAAGGCTGCAGTAAGCTGTGATCCTGCCATTGCACTTCATCCTGGATGACAGAGTGAGACCCTGTCTCTAACTTAAAAATCATTGGAGACATAAAAGAATGGATCAAAAACAGAGTAAAAGAAAACAGTTATCAAAGAAGAATAAAATAGAACTTCTCAAAGTGAGGAATAAAGTCACGGAAATTAAAAACTCAAGAGTTTAGGTGTGTTAGTTACTATATTTGAGGCTATTCTTCGTTATTCCAGATCTCCTTCTGGGCACATTTTCCCATCCCCTTAAAGTCACAAGGCAAGGCCATGGGACTTGCTTTGGTGAATGAAATGTGAGTAGAAGGACGTGTCACATCTGAACCTAGGCCTTCAAGAACTAGTATGCAATCTGCCATGTTTCTTCCTCCTAACGTGATAACCATCATTGCTCCAGAATACTGGAAGGCCAATATTAGGCTGAGTCCAGAATGAGGAAACACTGAACCAAGCCTGCTACAGACTCAGAAGTAAATGGGCGTGTAGCATAATCAAATCACATCTTCCTTGTTATCAGCCACTAATACTTTGGAGTTGCTTATTATTACTATGCTGTTAAACTAGTATAACCTAGCTTAGCCTGATTGATTATAACATTTAAATCAAATTGGGCACAGCTGAAGAAAAATTAGTTAACTTGAAGATAGGTTTGAGGAAGTTACCCAATGTACAGTTCAGAGAAATAAATTGATTAAAATTATGAAAGAAGCATTGAGATATGGGATATAGAATGTAGAATGAGAAAGTCCCAAATACATTTATTGGTCCATCCTTAAAGGGGAAAGACAACGAGAGAAAATATTCCAAGAAAGAATGGCTGAGGATTTTCCAGAACTAAGGAAAGTCATCAATCATTGGATTCAGAAAATACAGTGAATTCCAAGCAGGAAAAATAAAAACACACCAAAGAGAAACTATAGAACAGTAAAGACAAAGGGAAGATCTTAAAAGTCATCAAAGAGAGAAGATTATTTACAAAGGAATGACAATTCTCAATGGCAATAGTAGAAGAAGGCAATGGAATAATCTCTTAAAAGAACTACGAGAAAATAACGGTCAACCTAGAGATAACACAAATGGCTAAGATACCATGCAGGATTGAGGGCTTGGTAAAGACCATTTGGAGACAATTGAGGAAGTTTACCTCTCACAGACCCCCGCTGAAACAACAACTAGAGGATGTACCTAAGGAAGATTGAAATTGAACTCAAACACATGCTCACAAATGTTCATTGCAGCACTTTTCACAATAGAAAAGACATGGAATCAACCTAAATGCCCATCAATGACAGACTGGATAAAGAAAATATGGTACATATACACCATGGAATACTATGCAGCCATAAAAAAGAATGAGATCACCTCTTTTGCAGGAACATGGGTGGAGCTGGAGGCCCTTATCTTTTGCAAACTAACGCAGGAACAGAAAACCAAATACTACATGTTCTCACTAAGAAGTGGGAGCTAAACATTGAGTCCATATGGCCACAAACAGGGGAACAACAGGTACCAGGGCCTACTTGAGGGTAGAAAGTAGGAGAAGGGAGAGGAATGGAAAAAATAAATACTGTCTACTAGGCTTAGTACCTGGGTTATGAAATAATCTGTATAACAAATCCTCATGACAAGTTTATGTAATGCACCTGCACATGTACCCTGAACCTAAAATAAAAGTTAAAAAAAAAAATTGAGCTCAAAAGAAACAAGTAGGATACAAGAAGGAATAGTCAACAAAGACATTTGTAAACATGTAGGTAAATCTAAATAAGCACTTTCTGTAGAAACCAACAAACATAATGAATAATTTAGGAATACAAAAGCAAGGTGAAATAAAAATACTGGAAAGCAATATAATTAAGAGGGAGGGTTATTATTTTAAGATTTATTCAAGAAAAGAATAGAGATCTTGTTTAATTTTAAATTTAAAGTCAATATGTTCAAAAGTTAAGAGGACATGCTGAAGGTTAAAAATAGAATGTATAAGTTCCAAACAAATGTGTAGGGTGGAAGGAGGGGTGGAAAAAGTCAATGAATAAAACAAATAGAAAATATAAAATTACGTGGTAGAAATAAATACAAATATATTAATCACAAGAACTATAACTAGTATAAATCTATTGGTTAATAGAGAATCTTAGATTAGATTATGAAAAAAACAGGCCAGGCGCGGTGGCTCATGCCTGTAATTCCAGCACTTTGGGCAGCCAAGGCAGACAGATACTTTAAGCTCAGGAGTTGGAGACCAGCCTGGCCAACATGGTGAAATGCTGTTTCTACTAAAAATACAAAAATTAGCCAGACATAGTGGCACACATCTGTAATCCCAGCTACTCGGGAGGCTGAGGCATAAGAATCATATGAACCCAGGAGCCAAAGGTTGAGTGAGCCAAGATCGTGCCACTGCACTCTAGCCTTCGTGACAGAGTGAGACAGTCTCAAAAAAAAATTTTTTTTGAAAAAAAAAAACCCCAGCTATGTGCTTTTCAAGAGACACACCAAAAATGCATGGATATGAAAGAGAGAGAGATGCAGGCTAAATAATATTGGTCAAACTGAATCAAATTGAATTGAGCTAGCAAATACCTTTCTCTGAAAGTACTCAGGTGTTTCCTGGTGGTAGTATTATCCAGGTGGGAAGTTTAAACATATTACATGAGTTATATCACTTAATGTATGCAGGAAGGAGAAGAAAATCCTGGGGTGGTAGCTTCCTTTGTTCTGAGTCATTTGGTAGGTAACATATTGAAACTACTTTTGTCAGCAAGTTTTCATTATTTACTGGCACCACACCTTCCTTGCTCATAGTTTCTGTGACTGTACATCCTTGAACGAGCATGAAATAACCCAATAAGTCTTGGTATTGCTGAGTAGTTGTCATACACTATCTAGGGTGTTATGCAGAGTGTGTTTAGTGGGGTCAGATAAAGATCAGAGGTCCAAGACTGGGGCTTCCTATAGTGAGAAGCGGAGTTAGGATAAAGGTTTTGTCCAAAAAAACCCCCACTCTGCAGCCCCATCTCAAAGGATGAAGTGCCAAACTCAGCGTCCCCAACACCCAGATCCTTGGGCTATCCCTTGAGGGCCAGTTCTGGCTCATGGATACCATAGCCTAGTTTCTGTTTCCTGCTGGTGCCTAGTCTGAAACTTACTTGTGTTCTCTTCTCTGCTCCCTCCTGCTGCAGAAGATGGGGTCCCTCGCACGGCACGGTCCATGTCCCTCACGCTGGGAAAGGTATGCATGTTCAAGGAATACCAGGGCTCCTGGAAAGAGTATGACAGAAGTTTCCATGGTCACCCAAACAATCATTCATTCTGGGATCCATGGATGCCAGAGAATCTCTGAACAGAGTTTCTATTCGGCTTCCCACGGTCTCAAGTTTAGCCTCTGACATCTTACCTTTCTTGCTCGTGGTTTCCTTAACTATGTATACATCCCTTGAATCAACATGAAATGATCATAAGCCTTCATATTGCTACAGGCAGCTTTAATACAGTCTCCAGGGTGTTACCCAGAGACTGTGGGGTCATTTCCATTCTGTATCTCCAAGATCTCATAAGCTAAAATAGAACAGATTGAGCGTTCACTCACCACCAATTTGGGAAATTTGGGTCAACTTTGGCCACTCTCTCCGCACCAATTCCATCATTGCTACTGCAAAACCAAAATATCCAGTGAATGCCATTTCAGCATTAGAAATGAGTAGGTTTTTTTCCCAAGCCCTTCTGAATTATGGCTATTGCTACCTCCAAGACAATGAGCCTGGTCACTTCTCTCCCCACAGAATATGCCTCGCCGGAGGGTCAGCGTTGCCGTTGTTCCCAAGTTTAATGCCCTGAATCTGCCTGGCCAAACTCCCAGTTCATCACCCATCCCCTCCTTACCAGCCTTGGTAAGTATGATGATGCCTGCCTCCCAGCACGGAATAGTAAAATAACCTTTCCTTCATACTCAGTCCTAGGGGGGTGACCAAATGGGGGCAGGGTCAACAAGGAGAGGAAATTTCCAGAATAGAATCTGAGTGATAGGCGCAAAAACCCAATACAGATCAGGCTGCATGTATTCTACTACTCTGGGAAGTCCTACTGCCCTTGAGCATGGTGTTGGCAGCTCAGCATTCTTTGCAAACGAAAACTCTTTTTGTGCTTACACCACAATCCACCAAGGTGGTTATAATTTTTTTCTACTCTGCAGTGGGCTTAAGTAGCTGAAGTTTGTAATGTGTGATAGGTGGTAGAACAGCTTTGAACCCTAGGTTCTCTGTTTCAGGAGCTTGAGTTCTTCAACCAACCCATTGTTCTCCTGCCTCAGTTCATTGCAGCATTGTTCATAACAATGAAAAGCGGGAAACAACTCCGTGTTCACTAATAAAAGACTGGTTAAGCAAATGGATATCCCTATAAGGGGTTTCTGTAGAATGGTCCATAATTTATTATGAATCAAAAGCAAGTAAAATAGGATATACAAAACCTAGTGTATAAACAGTATAATTCTGTTTTGTACTATTTAAAAGAGTGTGTTTCTGTGCGTAGACAGAAATTTCTGGTAGAAGATACGTGAAACAGCTAACAATGGTTATCTCTTGGCAATGGTAAAATAGTTCATTTCTATTTTCTTCCTGATGCCTTTTTATATTTCTATAATACGAATGTATTAGTAATAATCAGGAAAAATACATTTCCATTTCTTTTAGGCAAAGACAGTTTGGATATAACAAAATATTTTCTGTATCCCAGGCCTTTGTGCATCTGGTTAATTCTCTCTAATTCTTTCTTCAGTGGTTTCTCTATCCCCTGCCTATGACTAGCACTACCGTATAAGGAAACAATCTGATTGTGTAAGCAATTGGAAATTCAAGCCCTATGTAATACCAATGGGTGGTACTCACTGTTTCCTGCCTCAAGCATTTCAATCATGTATGAAATCAACCTAAACTCCCAAATTACCCATTAAAATAGAACAACCTGAAAAAAATGTTTAAGGATATTGGAGAGGACTGGTTAGTGTGTTTTAACAGTTCTATTTCCCATGCTTTGCCTAAAAGCATAAATTTATTTTCCAAATATATGTTCCTTTAGACTAGGAGCTGGCAATCAGGGCCATAGATTAAAAACCACACAGGGTACTTTTAAAACATTCTTCCCCCAGGCCCCACACCAAGATTCTGGAGTGGATCAATACTTTTTTAAAACTTCCCCCAGGTGATTCTAATGTGCAGCCAACATTGAGAACCATTACTTAAACCAAATCCATTGCAACAACACAACGTGGAAATCCTGGGGAACATATTGTAATGAAATTTCTGATTGTTTGAGCTTTCAATAGTACTGGCATCTCTTGAGAATTGTACCTGGAGCTGTGTCTCTCGGGACAGTGATGGGCTTGTGTGAATCTATCACAGGGAGCCTGGGACCTGCACTTGTAGGAGGCCCACTGGTGTTCAGTCACAGTCAGTAAACAGGACAGAGAAAAACTGATGGCTTCTCTCCAGAATGGAGCCTCAAGATGTAAACTCTCCTCTTTGCTTAAGGAAACTTAGCAGAGGCGAAGGAAAAGGAGCAAGCTGCATGTGCCCTAGAGGAAAGGAATGCTGAGGAAAGGAGGACAGGGAAGGCCCGAGGGAAAGGGCCAAGGTCTGGGCTCAGATGAAGATTGGAAAGTGGGGGCATGGAGGAAAGAGGAGAAGCAGCAGCCCCCCTCCCATCATCAGAAACCCAGCAGCTCTGGCTTCTTCCTTGCATAGCACATCCTCAGTTCTCTGTCTTCTGTTTTTCATTCAGTCGGAATCACCCAATGGGAAAGGCAGCCTACCTGTCACTTCAGCACTGCCTGCACTTTTGGAAAAGTAAGTTTGTTGATTTTCCTCTTTGCTTCAGGGATCTCTCAGGAAAATTTCCCCATTTTACTTTCCTTCCTCCCATTTTCATCCCCAAAATGCAGGGGAAAGCAAATTAAGTTTTAAGGGAAATGAATGAGAGTCTGAGACCCACAAAGATTTCAGAATCCGCTTGCAAGATTCTTGAACCGGGAAGATGCCCTGACTGAGGCCAAGTGTACCCAATCTGAGAGAGCCCAGAGAAGACTGGAGCCTTCTCTGCCAGTTGGGATTCTTTGGGCTACAGACAAAAGAAAGCCCCAACTCAATGGGACTTAGTAAGTCCAGAGGTAGAGCTGCTTCTGGTACGGCACAGCAGGGCTCTAGCTCAGCATGCCTACAACTTCCTTGCCTCTGGCCACGCTGTATGTTAACTTCATCATCAGGACTGTGGCAAACGGCTGGTAGTTCCTGGCATCCCCTCCAGACAAGACAATACCTAGAGGAAGAAAGGGCCTGTTTCTTGCCGCGTTCCTTTCTTAGGAATAAACCCAGAAACCTTTCACCAGTCTTCCCTATTATCTCATTGACAAATCTGGAAGGAGGTCCCTTTCTAAAAGAATCACTTTGGGAATGGGATTGTCATCATGGGATTTACACTATTCCCTGGGGTTGGTGAGAGGGTCAGCTTCCCAAAAAGCAAAATGACTCCATGAAGAAGAGTAAATTCCTGAACAGAATCATGTTGCTGTTGGGAACGAGGAAGGAAAATGCATATTGGATTGGCAGCCAGCAGTGTCTGTGATTTTCTAGGCATCTGTGCAATGTGCAGATCTTTTCATCCTCAGCCAGAGGAAGGGAGGCTGTTTCTATGCACTCAGAGGACTTCATAGCTTACTTTTCAAATTCTTTCATTTGCTTGCTGAAAAACATCTGGATCACACCTGCTGCCTCTCGGAATTTTCCCCTTGTGTCTTTTCTCACTTGGTAGAACATATACCTTATTCTTCCTTCTTTCTTGCCTCAAGACAGCTTTAGTCCTTCGTTTTTCTTTGCTGTCAGAAAAGTTTTGCTATCTGGCAGGAAAAGTGTATGTTGGGACCCTTTTCAATACAGACAGGCTCCCACCTCCAGACCCAGCCTGTTTCCTACATCTCTCATTATGTGCAGCCACCAGCTTATCACCCAGAGATTTGTCCCCTGTTAGTCTTGAAGTTTGCCCAGCATTTCTTCTCTTTACCACCTCACCCCCATAAGCTCACAGGTCCTTCGTGTTATAGAGGGTCTCTTGGGGTCTCTCTCTCTGCCTTTTCTTGATCACTACAGGGAAATTGTCAAGAGGTGACACAACCACCACCATGTGGACCACGTGGAAGTGACCGAGTTTACAGAAACTTACCAAGTCCCTAGAGTCATAGGGCCTCATCCTCACCCTAGAGTCATAGAATCTCTCCAGAAATGGTCACCTGATGCTCTGACTGAGAAACCCACTAAAATTCTCCTTGCCAACCTTCCCTTTGGGTGCATGAATCCCTACTTCAGAGAACCCTCAACTCTAGCCCCATTCCCAGCTCTAGGCCTGCAGAGCCACTCAAGGCAGAAGATCTCTTCAACAGACTCTAATCATGACAGAGCAGGGCCTGAACTCTGTAGAACTTATGCCAATCCATTTGAGCACTTCTGTCCAAGGCAGTGGGGATCATGAAAACATGAATTATCCTTGGTAAGGGAAACTGAGATACAAAATTGGAGACAATAAGCAGCAGCCCCAAATTAGGAGCGTCAATGGGTAATGGTCAATAGTGCCATCACCTTTCCAGGGGTTTATAGAACCTGAAGAGATAGGGACAGAGTGGGGATTAAGGCAAGTCAAGCACACTGGGGTTGACTCTCCAGTTGGGAATATACCCATGTAAGAATGGTTGCAAAGAGGGGAGGGCATCTTCAGATTAAGAGGGGTTCAGGATGAACAACAGCTTCCCCTTCTGGATTTCTCAAAGATGTTAAGTGATCTCCATTTAAAACTGGAAACATGGCCAGGCATGGTGGCTCACACCTGTAATCCCAGCAATTTGAGAGGCCAAGGCAGGTGGATCACAAGGTCAGGAGTTCAAGACCAGCCTGGCCAAGATGGTGAAACCCTGTCTCTACTAAAAATACAAATAAATAAATACATAAATAAATAAAAACTGGAAACATTTACTTGATTCCCAATGCACTAACAATCAGACAATATATGAGTAAAAGTGAATTCTTATCTTCTGTCCTATACACAAATACTTAGTCAATTCTAGCTGCCCTAGCCATATTGCGAAAGAGAAATAATGTGTTATAGTTTAATATACATTGCTTCAGAGATTGTTGTATTCAGCTTTGTATTAAAATGATTTCACCTTTCCTAAGCATACAGTGACGAAGCAGGAAGGGTGCTGGCTAAGCAAAGGATAAGAAGGTCAAATACCCTGTGGCTAGTTGACAGGAAAATACTTGAGAGCTGATTACACTGCTCCGTGAGATTTCAGAGAATGCTGAGCCTTGTTCTTGGAGGTCATTTAGTAATGAACTGCTCTTCACTCAACAAGGGCCTAGAAATCTGTAGACTTAAACATATGGGTGGAGAGTGATATTTAAAATTAGTCTTGAAGAGAAAACAAAGCCCAAGAGCAGTTCTGCAAGTAGAAATAGCTATGTAATTGTAGTCTTTTGTTCTTTCATTCCTTTAACAATTAATCACCAAGGGCCAGGCACATAGTATGTACTCAGGGAGCTCACAGTCTAGCGGGAAAGACAGATGGGAAGCAGCCTATTCTAATACAACACGATGGGTGGGATCGTAAGGAAGTGTAGGTTGCTAAGGGAATGACGCAGCAGAAAATGAGCACCTAACCCGATTTTGGTGTAAGGTTGGGGGAAGTGGGGAAGTAGGGGGAAGAGGGAGTTTAAGAAATGATTCCCCTTGGCTGGGCAGTGGCTCACGCCTGTAATCCCAGCACTTTGGGAGGCCAAGGCAAGTGAATCACTTGAGCTCAAGAGTTTGAGACTAGCCTGGGCAATATAATGAAACCCCATCTCTACAAAAAATATAGAAATTAGCCAGGCATGGTGGCATGCACCTGTAGTCCCAGCTACTCAGGAGGCTGATGTGGGAGGATGGCTTGACCCCAGGAGGCAGAAGTTTCAGCGAACTGAGATTGCACCACTGCACTGCAGCCTGGAGCCTGAGTGACAGAACAAGACCCTGTCTCAAAAAAAAAGAAAAAAAAAAAAAAAAAAAAAAAAAAAAACCCCACAAAGTTTTCCTCTAGGAACTTACTTTTAAAGTAAAATCTAAAGGGTACATAATTAACTAGGTGACCAGGAGGTTAGCAACATTCCAGGCTTTGTCCATGTGACAAAGTATGGAGTATTCAAGGAATGATGATAATGATAAGGATGACAATGATAACCGATGACAATGGTAATTACTGCTGACTGTTTACTGCACTGTTGACAATGGCAATTACTGCTAACTATTTACTGCACCTCGTTTTATGCCAAGTGCTTTACTAATTGCTTTGTATTAAGAATCTCAGTTAATCCTCACAGTAATCCCATGAGGTAGGTATACTATTACTATCTTTGTTTTATAGATGAGGAAACTGAAGCTCAGAGAAATCGTCACTTGCCTGAGGTTACAAAGCTGGTAGATAGCAGAGCACATGCCCTTACCCTTTTAATAGACGGCCCAACTGGAAGGATAAAACAAAGTTCAGTGTGACCATAGAGAAGAGGATGAATCTAAGAGCTATTTTTGAAAGAGCCTGGTGACCAACTGGGCATGGAATGGAGAGTAGAGTTGGGTGAGAGACAGGGTATGCATGGAACCGTTCACAGAGGGATCAGCAAAACCAGGATGTAGATGATGCACAGCGTTAGTGTCAGAAAGGGGTTATTATGTTAATGTATCACAGAGCAATTTTAACTGTCTAAAACTAGCCATGTTTCTATACTCTTGAAGCACCCAGGGTAAATTCCTGAAAGATTTCGTAGGACGCTAAATGTGTACAGTCAGCAACTCCCCTTTGCTGGTAGTGTTTTGGAGTGAATTCCGCCCCCCTCCCCACCACCCCAATAAACTTGTGGAGGACCCCAGGTATCTAGGACTGAGTAACGGGGAGTAAGGAAGCTTGGGTTCCCTGGGCTGGGCTTGTCAGAGGGAACCATGTCAGTGGGGGTGACTTGGAAACATTGCTGAGCCCAAGAAGATATGCCCATCACAAAGGATAGTAGTCACTTTCAAATATTGTTTTCCACATGGGAAAAGTTGAATCTAATATACCTGCCTGCCCAAAAACATATTTTGACTAAATAGTTCTTCACATTACTGAGAGCTGAGCACAATGACAAACATTTTTGACCTGGTGCATGTGTGAGAACAATGAGCCTCATTTCCATGAATCATCTCAGAAAGAAAGCACATAGGATTTCAGGCAGGGAACAGATGCCAAGATCCATGAGCCTTTGGGCCAGAAATCCCTAGGGTAGGCACAGGCTGTGCTCAGCTCCAGTTTACAGCCATGATTACAGATTTCTTTAGCCCAACCCAAACACTGGGTTCTCAGGAAATAACCATTTACAGAGAGGACTTGTGCCTTTTACAACATTCCTAGGTGGGGACTGGATAAGTCATAGTAAAACCGATGCAACTTGACAGGCACTTAAAGGTATCCACTGTGTGCCAGGCACTATTTTGACCTAAACACCGTCCTCCTTCCTATGATTACAGTCATATGCAGGTATCTGAAACATCAATGCCCTCCCTGTGAGTCACGCTGTCATAGAGGTGTGGTTGCAGAATAAAGGGAGAGAGAGGGCCAGGTGCGGTGGCTCACACTTGTAACCCCAGCACTTTGGGAGGCCAAGGCAGGTGGATCACTTGAGGCCAGGAGTTTGAGACCAGCCTGGCCAACATGGTGAAACCCCATTTCTACTAAAAATACAAATATTAGCCAGGCGTGATGGTGCACTCCTGTAATCTCAGCCACTTGGGAGGCTGAGGCAGGAGAATCACTTGAACCTGTGAGATGGAGGTTGCAGTAAGCCAAGATCATGCCACTGTACTCCAGCCTGAGTGACAGAGCGAGACCCTGTCTCAAGAAAAAAAAAAAAAAAAAAGGAGAGATCAACTTTAACCAGAGGGTGTGAGGGAGGGGAGAACACCCGCAAAGGTTTCACAGAGGAGAAGACATTTGAGCTTAGTCTTAAAGATGCTTAGGGAGAAACTTCCAGATAGTTAGATAAGATATTTAAAAAACTACAAGCTCAGTTCAGAGGTCAGGAGAGGACAGCAAACATTTTACATATTGTGTTTTCCCCACTTCCCACCCTACCCACAACCCCTCCATTCCCCCCTAACCCCCACACACACATTAAACAAAGGCCCTCCCAACCACTTACACTCTAGACAAGCAGCCTTGAAAAGAGGGACACCATAGAAGCCACAGTCCAGTCTGAGGGCAGGAAGGGCTTCACTCACCAGAGTGAAAGGAAGAGACTTCTATTGAAAGAAAGGCAGGGGTTCATGGGGGCTGGAAAGTCCATCTTGACACAAACGTAGACGACCAAGATGAGAGTCCCAGCACCAATAACGTGAATTTAGGCAAGTCACTTAGTCAACCTGAACTCGGGTTTCTTATCTGTGAAATGGGATAATACCCCACCTAGGTGACAAATAGTGTAGTCAGAAGAATGGGTGCATATCAGACTGCACAGGGTAAAATTTGAGTTCTACCACACACTGGTTGTATGATCTTGGGCTGGTCCCAAGATCATATGACAGATATGAAATCACTTGAAATGCGATCTTCATGCCTCAGCCTAATTTTTCTGAGCCTTGGTTTCCTCATCTGTCAAACAGAGAACAGTAAAACCTTCTTGGGTCATTTGTGAGCCGTAAGTGAGATGTTAGGCCACAGTCTGATACATATAAGTTAATTTTTAGCTCTTCTCATCATTGGAAAGATCAAGTGAGAGGATGTATATGAGAGCCCTATAGGGGAGCTGAAATGGACAGAAGATCTGCATGTAAAAGGGTCAAGGAAATGGGCTTCCTGGCCCTGGTAAGGAAAAGTTTTCTTCTCTAGAGATCAATGACCCAAGGACAATGAGAGCTTTGTTTACGGTCACTCTTCTGCAAAATTCTAAGGTGCATAGTGTGTGATGACATGCAATACATGTGCACCTGAGAAATTTCCTAAAGCCATTTTATGAAAATGTAATTTTAATTTTACCATACCTTAAATTGGTTCACATTTAGGGTTCCTCTGACTCTGACGTGTCTCAGTAATATATAACAAATTCTTCCTTGATGATATAAATAATTGCCTGGATTTTTTATGAGTCATATTTGGAGGTAGCTCAGATTGCTCCCAAAATGAACCAATACATTTCCTATATAACAATAATAATAGCAGATATAATAATTTGTTGAGTATGTAAATAAACATATTCCAGAAAGTTTATTTACAATTCTTCATTAATTCTTACACCCCCACCATCAGGTATGTATTACTATCCCCATTTTACAGTTGAGGAATCTGAAGTTCAGGAAGATTAAATAATTTACATGTCTTGGAGCTGGGATTTGAATCCAAGTTTGCCTCAGGCAAATTTTTTTCCTCTATACTACACTGTCCTCCTTCATGCATGCTTAACCTTAAGGAACCTCTAAGGCTGACAGCTGTGTATAAATCAAAAGTCTAATACCAGTATCTCATTTCATATATATATATATATATATTTCATGAAAGAATTACTTTCCCTGCCCTTGGCTGTAGCTGTGTTTTTCTCCTCTCGCTCTAGTGATTTGGATAAATAGGAAACTGCACATTAGGCCAAGGTCACATGGAAGGGAGTGGATAATGTAATTTGCAAAAGGAGAAATGTTATGAATAGCTGGTATTTTTAGAGCGTTATCTTTCTTGTTCACAATGGGTTGTGGTTTCCAGCCTGACTAAATGTAAATTTTAAAAGGTCTGAGGAAAACTAAGAGATGGGAAACTGATGCCAAGAATGAGGAGAAGATACAAGGCTCACTCATAAACCCTGTCTAAGAGGTCAGGGAGGGTGGCAGCTGTGATCTTTCAGAGTCCTGGCTAGAAAGCTCTGCTCACAGTGTTGCCTTGTTGGAGGACTCCTCCATGACGACGTTGCTCCCATTGGGAATCAGGACACGAAGGTGGGCTGCAGGATTTCTAGGGAAAGCATAGCCATCTGGATACTTCCTTTAAACTTGTGATCTCATACCCGCAATGATCTCCCAGCACCACCCAGACATCCTACCATGATGTTCTAGCATGTCTGTTTTTCTTCTTTCTCATATAACTCTTTTATACCTCTCCTCTCTCCACAGACCTTCCTAGACCCCTCTACCTCTCACTCTCAGCAGATGACCTTGCTGTCTACTTTATAGAGAATACCTAAGCTACACTCCCATAGGAGCCCTCTCACTTTCCTTCACCAGATCTCCAGCCCAACAACTTCATCATCATCTTCCCTTTGTTACAAACAAGGAGAGATTCTCTACTTTTCCAAAGTCTGTCCCTGTTTCATTTTGCAAAGACTGAGTTCCTTTGGGCATCCCTTTCTCTCATCCTCTCTACTAGATCATTTCTACCTACCTTCAAATGTGCATCCTCCCTTGACCTACTTCAGCTGCACACTCCCTCCAACACACACTTCTACACTCCTCCCTACTCGAATTGCTGTGTCTGTAACTTCCCCTTTCCCACCTCCCCTTCTTTACTTTACATTCCAACCTGTGCTTGGCTCCCACCATTACACAGAGGCTCCTCTTGACCTCTGTATTATCAAATCTAATAGTCACCTTGTCTGTGTGCTTCAAACTCAGAAGTGTGTGGCACTGTTAACTCTTCCCGCCTTGATGTGCTCTTACCTCCTGGCTCCCAAGACTCCACCCGCTCCTGGGTTTCCTCCTACCTCTCAGGCTGCTAGTGCTCAGCCTCCTCTGAAGATGCCTTCTTTTCCACCTGAGCCAAGTGTGGCAAAGCCTCATGGCTTGGTCCTGGCTCCTCTTCTTGTCTTTCCTCATATTATCTCCCTAAGCAATCTTGTCCATCCCCATGGCTTTAAGTAACATTTATGTTCTGATGACATCAAATGAATATCTCCAGCCTAAAATTCTTCCCTGACTCACTTTGATGAATTCAACTGTATACTTGACATCTCCCTTTGGATACCTCACAGGCATTGCAAATATCTCTTGTCCAAAAGTTAACTCCTGCCACTCTGCCTCTTTTTAAGTTCTCAAACAACTCAGCACCTTTTGTGTCTCAGAGTCTTTAAATAACCTGCATTATCTTCCTGGAATGATCTCTCCTCTGCTTTTTCACTGAGTTTTACTTTGTCATCCAGGCTGGAGTGCAGTGGTGCGATCTCAGCTCACTGCAGCCTCTGCCTCCTAAGTTCAAGTGATTCTCCTGCCTCAGCCTCCCGAGTAGCTGGAATTAAAGGCATGTGCCGCCACACCTGGCTAATTTTTGAATTTTTTGTGGAGTAGGGGTTTCACCACGTTGGCCAGGCTGGTCTCAAACTCCTGACCTCAGGTGATCCACCTGCCTCGGCCTCCCAAAGTGCTGGGATTACAAGCATGAGCCATCGCTCCCAGCCCTCTTGTCTGCTATTAATACATCTGACTTCTCATGCTTCAGGCCTGTACTTCAACTTCAGCACCTCAGAGAGGCCTTTTCTAACTATTCACTCTAAACACATTCTCTCCTTGTTATTTTCTGTCATTGTACAGTATTTCTTTCATAAAAGTTATAATTTGTAATTAATCACATATTTTTTCTTTCCTTTTTTGGGGTTTTTCCTTCTGCTAAGTTCCATGTTGGTAAAAACCATTTCTTTATTTTCTAATGTGCCCCCAGCACATTACAATGTGCCTGTGGCTTATTTGAGAAAATAAGTGGATATTTGAAAAAATGAGTGAGGGTCTTCTGGTGAAAGACAACAGGAATGGAATGACCTTAAACATGCTGGTCTGCCCCCATTTTCCTCATCTCAGTGCTGTAGAGCACCCATTACAGCACCTCCTGGAATAAGAATAAATGCCAGTTTGGGAGCATGAGGAGAAGGAGAGCTGGTGAGGTATTTAATGGGCTGGGGACTATTCATGGACTAGGACCTTTATAAAATCTTGTCTCAGGGTAGAAGGATTGAGAAAAAATCTGAGAGCTACTGAAAAAGCCTGAGTTTCCTCACTCCTCATCAGGAATCGGGCCAAAAACATGGTTTTGTTTTTAGGCCTCCACCTTTTTCTGAAATGATGCCCTGTACTTCTCTCTTCTCACTAGTGGAAAGACAAATGGGGACCCAGATTGTGAAGCCTGTGCTCCTGCGCTGGCCCTGAGCTGCCTGGAGGAGCTTAGTCAGGAGACCAAGGCCAGGATGCAGGAAGAAGCCTACAGCAAGGGGTGAGTCAGACCTCAGCCACCCGGAGGGCACCTGGCAGGTCTCAGAAGATGCCTTCCCACAGGTCCTTCCCGTTTCTTAGAGGCTTTAGGGAAGTAACCAGTGGCCACAGGACCTCCTTGCCACGGGAAGGAACTACATTGGAAATAGCAAGACTGTTCCACAGGAAGGACAGGAGGAAGCAGGGTCAGAGGGTGTGGTTAGACAATAACGAGACTGCCCTCTTTTTAGGCAGGGAGCCACCAGAATGCCACCGCTAAGAATAGTCTGGAAATCAGGGGCCCTGGGTGGGTTCCTCTTGGTGGTGCCTGAGGCTTCCTGACACGTGCTCAGAGCAGTCATGTTGCAGCCAGCAGTGTCCAGGAGCAGCTGCAGCTCTGCTTCCTAGAACTGCTTTGGTTACTCCTTCCTCCTATAAATGGAGTCTCTTCAACTTCCAACTGCCTCCTCCTCCATTTGAGCTTCAATAGCACCCATGGCCAATTGTCAGCACTGGAGAGACCAAGTCCTGAGCAGGGCCCAAGCCTCAAGGTAGAGAATGACCTCCAACCATGTATGGTGCCCTAAGCGTCTCCTGTCTCCATAGCTCATGAGAAAGACGTAGCTTCCCACTGACACAGAACCCATGGACTTCAGTGGTAGGTTTGCCCAGCCAAACTGCTAGTGTTAGACACTCAGCGTAGGACAAGTGAACAGAGTATGTTTGGGGTAATATTGATCCTGGGGGAGAAAAACCACAAAGGTTTCTCTTGGAAAGTCTGCCTTTTTCACCCACCACTGTCCTCTATCCTTGGAATGCATAGGCATGAACTCCTTCATTGGTTTTGTAAACATTTACTGAGTACCTCTCTAGGTTAAGCCATGCACCTGGCACTTCCAAAAAACATTCCAACACCCTGCGAAATGAGTGTCACCCTTCCTCTTTTACAGATGAGAGGCTGAAGCTCCATGGTCACGTGGAGAACAAATACAATCTCAGCCCTACAGAATGTTTTGTGGGTTAAGAACCCAGTCAGGAGACCCTGTGCCACATTTTTTCCCTGTCAGTTTTATCACACTTTCACGTAAACAGGAAGGATGACTGAGGAGTGAGGGGAAATGGTACTGGCACGAGCTGCCTTGGGATTCAGTGGAGCTTCCCAGCTTTTTCCTGTTTTGTGGAACCACAGGAAGCGCATAATTATTGGAGGTGCTGCTCAAGTCCCCTCCCCTAGGAACTCAGGAGAGGATGCATTGCACCTGGCCTTTCCAGACTCAACTGTTCCTTTTTGCCCCCCAGATTCCAAGAAGGTCTAAAGAAGACCAAAGAACTTCAAGACCTGAAGGAGGAGGAGGAAGAACAGAAGAGTGAGAGTCCTGAGGAACCTGAAGAGGTAGAAGAAACTGAGGAAGAGGAAAAGGGCCCAAGAAGCAGGTAGGAAGCCTGTGTTTGGAGTCCTTGCCATTGCTGAAATGGGTTACAATTCGTCTAATTTGGAATTGCCAGTCCAGGGCAGCAGTGAATCTCGGGCCCCAGTGTGTAGCCAAAGAAACCAAGAGGGCACGCATGTTGGGAAGGAAGTAGAGGAAATCCCAAAGAGCCAAGATAGCTAGCAATGAGAAGTTTGCAAGAGCTTGAGAGGTCAGGGGCAGTCATGGGAAGGGAGAAGGGCCCTAAGTGGAGTCCCTCCCAGCCCAGCCATGGTTAGCTCATTTCCCAGACGAAATTATGGGTAGCCATCTGCATGAAAAGGCCCAAGACCAAGAGAGTTGACTTGAAGGCCTGGAGTGTGTTTCTTACAAGAACAGGGACAGGGAGGACACATGGAATAGAGGGCAAACTCAGCTCAGTGGCAAAGGTGAGTCTCCAGCAGGTGCCTACCATGCTGACCAATCAAGCTTGGTCACCCAGACAGTGTTTTCACTTTAGTTTGGAAATACTTGGGGTTTTCTTTTAAAATACTTTCTATTTCAAAGGTACGTTCCCCTAAGTTGGGGGAGGAGAATATAACATGTAGATAAAGAGAATATAGACCTGTATCTTGTCCCACTTGTGGTTCCTGCCTGGCCTTTAGGATGCAGAATCATAGAAATGACCTCATTTAGTTCCAGGGCACTCCATGCAATAAAGTATTATGGGAATGAGGTCTCGCGCCACCTGGCCTGAATTATCCCGCAGAAGTACATGCTTAGGGATAGGATAAACTAGCACCCATAGAAGAGGTACACTCTACCCCATAGATATAATAACCATGCCAACATTCTGGATTTTCAGGACAGCCCAATTTCATTTATTCAGCTGTGTTGTCTCTATTAGTGTATTTAAACCACAAGTCTTGAATCTTGATTTTTTAAAATGTAGTAATAGCCACCTTGGAAAAACTTTACCAAAATCTTTGCTTTTAGACCCCTGGGCTATCTTGGGGTCCAGGGCAGCTCCAGACAAAATATCTAACCAGCTGCTGAAATATTATCTAATCCGGGTATGTATCTGTGCCTCATTGCTGGAAAACTCTGGAAACCACATGCATGCAACAAATAGGTAATGAAGTGAAGATTAGAAGCAAAATGGATAGGCACACAGGAGCTACCAACAGAGCCCAGTTGGTGGAGGATTCAACTAAAGTGAGAGGTCTCCACCCATGCTAGTCAACCCCATTGTTCAAGGGAAGAGCCACTAGGAGAACTGGAGAAACGCTTCTCCACTGAAAACAAATCACACACTGCCTTCCCAGTGAAAGAACCTCCAGGTTTAACAATTAAAGTGCAATCCCTACTCCAAGCAACCAGATCCTGTTCTCCTTAGGCCTCACCTCCCTCCTGAGGGTTCTCTGCTCGTATTTCTCAGGCCACCACATTGCCCTCCTCCCCTTTAATGCGGTCAACCAAAGCCCTGGACAAAAAGCCCTTCCTCTGGCACCCGTGAATACAGCAGAAACCAACTGGAACCTCTAACACTTCCAAACACTGAGAAAGAACAAAAGAGAAATAAACAGAGAGAGAGAGAGAGAGAGAGAGTACGTGGAATATAAACAGTCTGGTTTGCAAAGCAAGGGGATCAATGTCTTATCTAGCTAGTTCAATCTCAGGCAATTGTTGGCTCCCTCCCATTTCATGAAACCCCCGGGGAAGTAAGGCTTAGGTTGGTTCCTTTCTGTCCAGCTCCTGGTCATCAGTGCGTGGCAATGGTGCCTGTAACATTTATCATGCACCTGCTCTCAAACATGATTTCTCCCCTGAAATGTTGGTACCTCACTCACAAGCAAGGTTTGAGGTTATTAAAAGTTCCATGTCCTACTTAGTGCATTTTTAAAACACTGGGTTCAGCCCAGCTGCTGATCACTTAAGAGATTCAACATCACACATTAAAGTCTTTTTGTCTGAGTCACATATCTGTTATATATAACAATTTATATTACAAATATTGCTCTCCTGAGGATCAGTTTAAATAAACTTTGGGTGAACCCCAATATCTTAACCATATTAAAAGAGAGAGCACAGCCTTCTGACATTGAACAAGTGAGACTCATAAGGGGACAAAATAAAACTTTTGTCTTTTCTCCCAACAGCTGTTCAAACCAGCTCTGTGGGGTTAATAGGACATTCTGGTTCCTTTACTTTTCCAATAACTCTCAAGAAACAGAAGTTTACTTATAACAGCCAAAAATTGACTTCTAAAGAAATTCTATTTCTAATCTATTTCTAACCTCTCTTATAGGCCAGGCATGGGGTGACCAGCTAAGGTCACACAGCCAGATCTTGGTCTCTTCCTTTGGAGCCACAATTAAGAGTGGGATTAGAGTAGGGAGAGGCCACTCCGGCAGCTTGTTTTGGAGGATAGAAATACAGCCCCAAAGTCTCCATTTTAGCATCCAACTCTGTCTAAATAGAATCTAGAGAATCTACAAAGGGCTGAGAGAAAAAAAGCTTCCACTTCTAAACCCTCCCTTCCCAACAGTTGTGAAAATAGTTAATGATTTTCAAATCAGCAAATGTGCTCACTTTCGTGCTTCCCTTAATTGTGACTGAAATGATCTGATGGGGTTCCCACATGGAAGAGAAACCTGTCAATGTTCCCTGTGGCCTTAGCATCCCAGGCAGGCACTCTGAGCATCTGGTCCCTTTCTAAGGATGGCATTTATTGGGTCTTTCAATCCATTGCAAGTCATGCATTTTCTGCTAGCTCTGAATTTGAGCTCTCTGCTTCTCAGCCAATGGCTTGATCATTGCAGTGTGTGTGTGAGCCTCAGGATCTTCAGAAAGCACTTTCGTCACTTTCCCCACCTCCTTGGTTTAGGAATCCTCAGTATTCTCATTCTTCATATTATTTTTTTAAATTGAATTAGAGGTTAAAAACAGCAGGAAATCCTAGCTTAATGAAGGGGCTCAGGGCTTCTTCAGAGAGCTCTAGAATGGACTTGTCAAAGCAGGCCATCTGCCTGTTGTCTTTTTACCACACTACAGAGAGAGAGAGAGAGAGAGAGAGAGAGAGAGAGGACAAAATGAAAGATAGTTGGGAAGGAATCAAGAGGGGAAAGGGGCAAAAATGTAGAGGAAGAGACACATGAAAGGGAAGGAGAAAGAAGTGTGGAGAGAGTGAAGAAAGAAAAGGAGGAAGAGGGAGAAATTAGAGAATAAATATTAATGAGGTCGAGATAACATCATGAACAAACCACCCAGACATTGCAAGAGGCTTCTAATCTTCTGCCTGCTCTTGAATGTTTTGAAGGGAACTCTTGAGGTTGATCTAGTCCCTTGTCATTTATCACTAGATATCAAGCTTCTTAGAGTTTAGCACAGTCCTTCCACTCTGGACAGTTAGATGTGGAACTGAGAACAATGAATTATGCATCTGAGGCAAGGGACAGGTTAGAGCTTGGAACTGACCATTAATGCAGCTAGGTGCTAAAAAGATACATGGCCAGCCAAACCTGTACTCCCAGACTTGGGAGAGTGCAGATATCAGGAATCGCCCCATGAATAGATGAGGGCATGTATGGATGGATGATCAAACAAGTAGGTAGAATGATCTAGACAAGTAGCTCTCAACATCAAGGCTGTGGACTGGTGGAATCAAAATCACCTGGGAAAATGTAGCCAATGATTCCTAGACCATAACTTTGGATATCCTCGTTCAGTATGCTTGGAGTATTTTGAACAATTACTGCCAACCTAATCTAGGCACAGCTGAGTTTGAGAACTATTGCTCAAGACAGCATAGAAGCTATCTGCAGAGAGAACTATGGGTCTGCGTATCATATGTGTGCCCCGTATACTAAAGCCTCTGCCTGTTTTTTTCATTGACAGCAAATTTGAAGAATTGGTCCATTTCTTACAAGTCATGTATCCCAAACTGTGTCAGCACTGGCAAGTGATCTGGATGATGGCTGCAGTGATGCTGGTCTTGACTGTTGTGCTGGGGCTCTACAATTCCTATAACTCTTGTGCAGAGCAGGCTGATGGGCCCCTTGGAAGATCCACTTGCTCTGCAGCCCAGAGGGACTCCTGGTGGAGCTCAGGACTCCAGCATGAGCAGCCTACAGAGCAGTAGGAAACCTCACACCTAGCCAGTGCCCTGCTGTGAGACACTCAGACTACCACCCTTTCCCTAAGTATAACGTCAGGCCCAGGTGTGGACGCACTGCCGCCTATCCCATCCCATCCCATCCCATCCCATCCCATCCCATCCCATCCCATCCCATCCCATCCCATCCCATCCCATCAGGTCATGAGGAAGGTTTCTTTTAACATTTGGCACTTCTGTGGGAGCTATTCATACACAGTGACTTGATATTCTTTGAGGATCAACAAAACTGCCCTGGGAAAGCATCCAGTGGATAAAGAAGTCACCTTCACCAAGGAGCTCTATTGGAAGGGAAGGTCTCCTGCCCCTAGCTCAGGTGGCTGGGGAGAACTAAAACACCTTCACTGGTGGTTGGGGGTAGGTAGCGGGGCATAGGGGAGGAGGAGGTAGCAGGCAGTAAAAAACTTACTCTCTTTTTTCCTCTCTGTAATCAGTTATCAGGAAGAATTTGCTTAATGATTAATACCCTAAGGATCAGACCTGGAATTTGGAGTTGCAAAGTGACTGTCTTCCCATTTCCCATCTCATTTTCAATAACTTCAGCCTCCCATTCTCTCCTTTGGAATGAGAGTTTCTTTTTACAGAAGTAGGAAAGGCTCTCAGAAAAAAAAGTACAGGCTGAATTTAGCTCAGTGCTTGAAATGGGAAGATATGAATTATTATATATATGCATCTGTCCACACACACTGTTGTGTACACACATACAACATGCATGTGCACAGAGCCAAAAACCCTTCAAAAGTGTGCTCTGGGTGTGTACCTCTGGATAAATAAGATGCATGCCAAGCCAACCCACAGATTTTCACTAGTGTGGGGCAGTTACCAGGCACCTGTTCAATGAGCTGTCCACATGGATTGCAGATGTTTTAGAAACACTGAAAACTCATGGCTTCAATGGCAGACTCACTAGTCTCCATTTCAAACGCTGACTCTGAGCTGCTGTACAGCACAATCTATTCCCTATTCTCTCTTTGAAAACAGTTAACCCACCTCACAGGTGAATGAGGAGAGAAGATGTGCTTTCTTCTTCAGTCTCTTACTCTGTGTGTGACTACATGCAAGGGTAAACTTGCACCTCAGTGCTTCAGTTCAAATAGGATTTCCAACCCAAGTATAATTGGGGATGTTTCAGAGCATCCCCAGTTGTTTAGCACAGAATGGAAAGAGCACATCCCCTCTTCAACTTCTCTCCCCACTTTTACAGCCACTGCCTTCATCAGTTTTGTAGGGGTGTTGATTTCCATGTGGGTTTTATTGTCATTGTTTTGCGGTTTTGTTTTGTTATTGATATTGTTTGCTTTCATTGCTAAAACTCATATATGACTTACTATGAACCAAGCACTGTTCTTAGTATTATATAGGCATGAATTCATTTAAGTCCTAAAGAAAAAGAAAAAAAATATGAAGTGGATACTACCCTTCCCATTTTCAAATAAGGAAACTGAAGCACAAAAAGAACAAGTAACTTGACAAGGACACTCAACTAGTAAATCATGGGGCTGGAGCTCAACCCCAGGGTAGGCTGGCTCCAGAGCTGTGCTCTCCTTGACTCTTCTGATAGTCTCCTAGCTGGAAGCCTCACATTCCAGTCTTACTCCCCAAAGTGGCCCATCAGCTACTCCATCTCTGGCTCCCAAACTAAACAGTTTCTCTCATAGCACTGGACCTCCACTCACTAGTTTTTCTCCAGCTGTTCTTCTCTTTTCTTCAGGTTACTCTTCTCGAGCAAGTGCAAAAATTATCCCCTCCATACCAACTTTGATGACCTTCCTTCCATACTCCTTACCAGACACAATGTAATAGGTCACACTCTCCTCTGTGTTTTCTGGCACTTTTTAAACATTATTATTATTGACCTTTACCTATAGTATATCACAGCCTATTTATTTATGTTTCCCCTAGCATTTTTCCTCAAAGACAAGAACCATGTCTTACCCATCTCTCGGGTGAGTGCCTAGCATGGTGGCTGATGCTTGGGAGCGTTGTTCGAATGTTGGTCGGTAAATATTGTTCAAAAGAACAAACAAACATTCAAGGTGGTGGAGAGCAGCCTGGGGACAGCTGACATGCTGCATGCTTCCCAGTACCACCACCATCACCACCATCACAATGCAAAAAGCAACATCTCTCTTAACTTCAGCTTATTCTGTTTCTCAGTCTACTCTGTGAGAGAGCAGGAATGAGACCAGACTAGCAACATCGTTTCCAAGCTCAAGGACTGGGCTCAATGCAGTCACTCCTTCAGAGAGACCCCCATCCCAAGGATGCCCCACTTTAAAACAGGATGTTTACTGAAGGGGGCATCCTTTACAGTAGCTAGAAAATGACTGAGGCCCAAGCCAGGGTTGATCAAGGATGTGCCATTAAGGTAAAGAGCTACAGAGCAGGGCAGAGGGACTTTGGAGGCACAAGTGGATGATTTTCCTGGCCTCTTCCAGGGGGTCTGGATACAACTGAAGGAGCTTTAGCTACATGAGGCCCTCAGAGCCAAAGACAGGATGCAAATGGAGTTCCAGAGAGTGGCCATGGAAGCAGGACTCCGGGTGGGGAATGTTCAATCTCTGCCTCTCTTATTGTTCACTTGGTCACAATTTTCCCACCTTTGTTTCTGGATGAGTAACGGCCAGGAAGGCAGATGTGGAAGCTCCTGCACCTCCAGCTGCCCCACAGAAAGGCCTGCAAGAGTACTTCCAGGCACAGGCCCTCTCCCACCCTATTCCATTTGTAAGAAGGGAGGTCAAGGAAAAGGACATCTCCAAAAGGGAGCATAAGAGTAGCCATATGTGCAAGGGCACAACTGAAAAAGTGCTCATGGGTCTATCTTTTCTGGAAAGCAAAGACCAGCCTGAAGCAGTGGGAGCTGCTGCCCAAGCAGTAGTGAACTGGAGAGAAACAGGCCCTGGATTTTCAATGAGGATGTGGATCTGAAAGAAGAGTCGCCCCAAATGGCTCTGAAGTCTGACATCTCTGCTTAGCCCTAGGAGTCTGGTTCCCTGCCTTCAGTTGCAGAGTAATGTGTTTGTGTCATTGTTGATGTCACCTCCTAAAAAGACCTTCACTTTCTGGCTGCCACAAAGCCATATGTGTTGCTCCCCATATACAGCCTGACAGAGTAAATGGAGAGGGAGTGCTGGATTCGTGTATCACTGGCTGTCAGTTCCTCATGTTGTTAAGCCTCACACAGGTGTGCTAGCATTGAACTGTAGAGTGTCACATACCTGAGTTTGAAAATAAAAGCACATTTCCAAACCTCTGGCAGCAGCCAAATGCCTCCTCATTTTATGGAGCTGAGTTACAGTCTTACCCCAACCAAGAATTAGATGCCTTTGGATATATTAGTGCATCCCAGAACCAAGTCAGAGGTCCCCAACCCTTGGTCGTTGTACTATGGGCTACCTCACAGGGGCTGAATCAGTTCCTACTCCTCTTCCCTTCCCCATTCCTGATCCCAGTTTCCTGTATCTTCCTGGTCTATGATTTTTTTAATTAACACATTTTGCTGTGATTGAGTTTGCTGAGTTTTTAACCAACCTGATTTCCACAGCTGAACTGTTTTTTGGTCTTTCTTACAGTTAGCTGCAGGGGAATGTGGACTTTCCAAATCTAGTTCCCTAAAAATAAACTCTCCCGCCCAATACTTCACACCTTTTTTTACTCCCTTCTTTGCCTACCAAAGCCAGAGGATTCAGATGAGAACACTGAGACCCAAGAACATGGCAGAACCACTAGATGGAAGCTGGATCTTTGAAAGAGCACTCCCAATTTTGAACTGTGACATGAATAAGAGATAAGATTTTTATGTATTAAGCCACAGAGATTCCAGAATGTTTATAATAGTTAGCCTACCCTACTAATGCATACATTTGAACCAGAAATTGGGTACTTTAATAGCAAAATTCCAAAATATGAGGTTCTAGCTTACCAGCTATGTGGCGAGAAACAAGAAAACTGCTAGAAAGATGGTAAGATGGTAAAGTCTTACCTGTGATTACTTGGAAAGCATCTCATGGTTAGCCTATTGCTTTATAAGTGGTGGAAAGGATCAGTGTTGGAGTATGGAAACTCGGCTGCCTTTAGCAAGGTATTATAGGAGAAATAATTGGCTATGTGGGAGCAGAAATGAAAAAGAATATAGAGTATTCAGAAATGTGAAAGATTGAAGGGTGAGAAAATCTGACAACTTCTAAATCCCAGACAGACTAAAAAGAGCTTGGAGTGGGAGCCAATAAAATGTCTCAGTCGAACAGATCAACTCAGCCTTACGGCAAAGGCTAGATTAAGGATGTGGCCCTTTGTGAGTTCAAATGAACTTAGTGTATTCACCACTAAACTTGAGGGGTATGGTGCTGAGAAACAAGAAATACTTCTGGGAATTATGACTGGGAAAGGATTTGGGGTATGATTATTGGCACATGGAAGCAGAAATCTAACTTTATGAGGAAATTTACAAAGAAACACAAGTCAGGACTAAAATCCTCTTTGATCGCTCAAGTGAGGAAACAGCTTTTGGGAGGAAAGAAAATATACCAAAGAGATACCTGCACCCTTATGTTTATTGCAGCACTATTCACAATCGCCAAGATGTGGTATTAACATGTGTCCAGTAACAGATGAGTAGATAAAGAAAACATGGTGTACATACACGACGGAATAGTATTCAGCCGTAAAAAATAAAATCCTGACATTCACAGCAACAGAGATGGAAATGGAGGCCATTATGTGAAGTAAAATAAGCCATGAACAGAAAGTTAACACCACATGTTCTAATTCATGGAAGCTAAAAAAGCTAAAAAAAAAAAGACCTCATGGAAGTAAAAAACAGAATGGAGGATACTAGTGGCTGGAAAGGGAAGAGAAAAGGAAAAGACAGATTTGCTAAAGGACGTAAAATTAGGAGGAACAAGTTGTAGTGTTTTATGACACTATAGGGTGACTGTAGATAATGATAACATTTTCAAATAGCTGGAAGAGAAGATATTGCACACCCCGAACACAAAGGATAAATGTTTGAGATGATGAATATGCTAATTAGCCTAATCTGATCACTACATCTTGTTTGTATGGAAACATCAAAATGTACATGTGTATAATTATGTATTGATTAAAAATAAAATTTTAACAAAAATTAAGAAGACTTTTGGGATCTTAGCTTATGCCAGCAGGAAGCAGACTGCAAAGGCTGTGCTATTCCCAAGGAGGGCATACTCCCTAATATCCACTTCAAATGTGGACAAGGAAGATTATATACAAATTAATCTCCCAGAGGGATGCAAAGGGCTGAGGAAAACAGTGGATGTGGGAGTTTCTCTCAGAAAGCAGATCAGAATCAAATCAAGGTTAAGTGACTGTGGAAGGCGGAATTTCTAGAATAGCCCTCCAAAAATGTCCCACCCCAATCCCTGGAGCCTTTGAATAGGAGCTGTCACTCTTGTTGTGTTACATTAGATGGTACAGTTGACCTTCAGATAGGGAGGTTATCCAGGTGGGCCGATGAGTCCTTAAAAGCAGAGAGCTCTGCTTGAGCCCAGGAGGTAGATGCTGCAGTGAGCCACGATGGCGCCACTGCACTCCAGCCAACAGAGCAAGACCCTGTCTCTTAAAAGAGCAGAGAGCTTTCTCTGGCTAACTGTAGAAGTGAAAGAGAGACTAGAAGTATGAGAAGGACTCAGTGCGTCATTGGTGCTTTGAAAATAGAAGGGCTGTGGGAGAAGAGAATGGTCCCCGGCTGACACCCTGCAAGGAAAGAGGGACCTCATTCCCACAACCTCAAAGAAATGAATTCTGCCAACAACCTGAATGCGCTTGGAGGTGGATTCTTCCCCAGAGCCTCTGAGTAAGAGCCCAGCCCAGCCAGCGCCTTAATGTCAGTTTCTTGAGACCCAAAGCAGAGGACCCAATTGAACCCACTCAGACCTCTGATATATAGAAGCTGTGAAATGATAAATGAGTACTGTTTAAGCCACTAAGTCTATCGTAATTTGTTGGACAGCAATAGAAAGCTGGCACAGCGGCCTTTCTCAGGCCTCTTCGTTGGTATTCCAGAAATTCTATGGCTGGTGATCGCTGTGGCTCTCATTCTCCTCCTTGACACAAAGCCTTGCCTTCCATGATTCATTCTTCCCCTTCCTGTCTTCCTTCGTTCTTATTGTAATAAGTGAACAAATGCTAGAAAGCTAGCTCTCTTTCGGGCATGGTGTTAGGTTTTAAGAATAATCACGAAGAGGCCAGGACTCTGACTGTCTGCCTCCCTGGTACTGTGATGATAGACTCATGCATGTCTCTGGGAAACTGGAGCTTGTGCTCACCCAGGTCATGAGGTCTGTATTGGAGATGTGTAAGGGCTGTTTCCCTGGTCTCTTAGAAGTTCCCTGCATTTGTTTAGAGCAGATTCTTTTTTTTTTTGATTGATATTTTTCACAAAAATATCTAACTTTATGACCAGTACCACTTATATAAAAAAGAATTCATTATCCATATACTTTTCCTATAAAAAACATTCATTTTGGAAAAATCTCATAAACCTTTGCCCAAGACATTGCTTACAAGCCGGAACTCCATAATTACCATGAAGCACAAACCACTGAAAATCCAGCTAGAAAAACATAGAGTACACTCTGCTAGTACACAGCACAGATAAACCTCGTGTTCATCGAACAAGAAAGGTGGAGTCTCACTTGAATTCTGGCCTACCAGAATATTAAAGGAGTTATTAAGAGAAAGTTATTTTATAAAGCACCCCTGCGGTGATTACTATTGTAAAGTTAAAAATCCTTGGGGAAAGTGTAAAACGTTTAATTTTGTAAATTGCCCTCCTGGTTGTGTTATGTAAATGTGAATGTTTATATGTGCCTGGTTTCTTTGAAAAAGGAATCACCTGTAGTGGTGTAGAGATTTCAAATGTGTAAAAGGAGACTCAAAGGAAGGCAGAAGGTTCTAGACTCAGTATTTCAATGGACATTTACTTTCATGAGCTTCAGCATCATACCCTGCAGATCACAAGGCTGAACAGCTGGGTGGAAAAATCACTAATTGTGGGAGGAAAAGAGGCACGACCTATGCTCAGTCTCCTTTAGGGACAGAGATGTTTCTAGGAGTACATAAATGATGGACTCCACAGGCAGTAACAGTGAATGGTGTGAGAACTGAGCTGCTGGGGGAGGAGGAACGGCAGGGAATATGGGAATTGGGAGAACCTTTAGCAGTTCACACTGTGCTATCTGCCTTCCTCATTTGTGTGTTTTCTGAGTCAGCATTAGCTAAATTTTCCAGAAGACCATCCACAAAGTACAGCCTGGGCGTTCAAGGGACGTCACTCATTTCCCCCAGTGACCTTGACAAGTCAGAAGCTTGAAAGCAGGGAAATCCGGATGTCTCGGTTATGAAGTGAAGCAGTGAGTGTGAGCCTCAGCATAGTTCCCGAACTCTCCATCCAGACTAGTGATTGAGCATCTGCCTCTCATACCACCAGTGGCCATCTGAGGTGTTTCCCTGGCTCTGAAGGGGTAGGCACGATGGCCAGGTGCTTCCGCCTGGTGTTGCTTCTCGCTTCCATCTGGACCACGAGGCTCCTGGTCCAAGGCTCTTTGCATGCAGAAGGTAGGTTTCTTACCAGATTTCCAAACTGAAGCAAGGCAAGATCTTGCAAACTGTCCTAAGCCTCCTAAGCTGTTGACTATGGATTTCTGGGAATGAGGGTGACCCTCAATGTCAACAGCAGGTCTAATTGGTGGTATTGCTCTGGCAAAAATATTTTACCATATTGTCAGCTTCACCAAAATGATTGACATTTACCTTTGTATCATCTAGACTTTTACTTTTGGTTATGGAATATTTTTAATGAGGACATTTTGAAATAAAACATTGAAGAGAAACCATTTGATTTTTACTCTTTTTTGTATGGGTGGTGTTTAAATTTTTTGTAGCAATGGGATCTCGCTTTGTTGCCCAGGCTGGTCTTGAACTCCTGACTTCAAGTGATCTTCCCGCCTCAGCCTACCAAAGTACTAGGATTACAGGCATAAGCCACTGCATCCAGAAGTAATAATTTTTTTAAGATTATTTATAAAAATTAAAAGTAATAATTTTTATTAAGATTTCATTGAAGAAGCAAACCATGATTGTAAAAAATGTAAAGCAATCACTAAGCTTGGGAATAATGGGTAACTTTCACTAAAATTGGCCTATTTGTATGTTTTTGGGAGTGTTAGCATAATTATTTTAATTTTAATTTTATCATACAATGAATGAAGTGCAATGTTTTCAAAAAAATATTCAGTAAATAGCAAGTTAACAGGAAAAAAATCTGTAAAAATATAAGTTTGAAAATTAAGACATCGGCTGTCTACTAAAGGAATGACTTAAAGTGATTGCTGGGCTTTTGAGATGCCTAAATGGAAACCTCATTTTGCACTGTAGGCAAAAAATTGTAACCACAAATCACTCATTGCAGCTCTGGGCAAATGAAAATCTGAGCACTTTAATAGGAAAATGTGTGTTCGTATGCTGGAAGATGACCTGAGATATAAAATATGCTAGAAACAGACATCCGGAGTTGATTTATGTATTGTTGCATTACATTTTATAAGGGAGGTCAGAGTTATATGATTAGTTTTTTTTAAATACTGTTACTTTCAGCCGGGCGCGGTGGCTCAAGCCTGTAATCCCAGCACTTTGGGAGGCTGAGACGGGCGGATCACAAGGTCAGGAGATCGAGACTATCCTGGCTAACACGGTGAAACCCCATCTCTACTAAAAAATACAAAAAACTAGCCGGGCGAAGTGGCGGGCGCCTGTGGTCCCAGCTACTCGGGAGGCTGAGGCAGGAGAATGGCGTGAACCCGGGAGGCGGAGCTTGCAGTGAGCTGATATCCGGCCACTGCACTCCAGCCTGGGCGACAGAGCCAGGCTCAGTCTCAAAAAAAAAAATAAATAAATAAATAAATACTGTTACTTTCAAATAAGTTTGGTCTTCTTTTAAATCCTCTGGGGAGACTATTTTTCCCCACAAAGCTGCCATTATTGAAACTATTGGACACTGTTTTTTTGAAAATGACTCCATCACACTCTGGACTACGCTCAGCAAGGGAAAAAACATTCTTAAGGAAATTACATTTTTGGCAACAACCAAAAGTCATCATAACCATATCAGAATAAAGTAGCTGATGAAGGTAAGTGAATGGGGGTGGGAACTATTTTTGAGGGCCAATTATATAGCGATCCAGAGCTAGGTATGTATATACGATTTCATTTAATCCTCTCAAGAAGACAGTTTATAGGTGAAGTGACTTGCCCAATGTCATGCAGGCAGTACATAATAAATAATGGGTTTGAATTCAGCCCTATCTGATTCCTAAGCATATACTATTATCTGATTCCACATCCTTATATCTAACTCCTAAGCATACACTATTTCTACTATGTTTGCTGTTTCCTGAGAAATCTTAAGGGAGGAGTTACTAGAGTCCCCCTTAGATTCCAACTGCCTCTTTTGATCCCTAAATGAAATAGGAAAGCATAAAATGACTAATGTTGTTGACTTCCTACCGGGCCCCGCCTCTGCTAGGTACAAGTTATCTAATTTAATTCTGATAAAAATCATGTGAAGAAGATATATCCATCCCCATTTCAGATGAGAATGCTGACTTGCTTGATGTCCCAACAGCCAGTTAACAACAGAAAAAAATATTCAAAGCTAAGTCTATTCACCTAGAATAAGTCTATCACTGCTCTAAATAATAGTATTTAGAGTACAAATGACATATGATGAGAGGGTAGTAAGACCACCTGATAATGTGACAAATAAACCTCTGCGATCCATTCCCAAAGAAGTAGCTATATAAGAGACCTGAGCAATAGCAAGCTCATGAGCTAAAAGAGCCAAATTTCAGAGTAAATGGTGTGTTCAGGGAGTTCAACCTAGGTGTGTGTGTGTGTGTGTGTGTGTGTGTGTGTGTGTGTTCATTTCCTTATAGCACGGTGAAAGGTAAAACAGTGTCATTGTTAAGAACTGGGGGCTGGGTTGGGCACAGTGGCTCATGCCTATAATCTGAGCACTTTGGGAGGCCGAGGTGGGTGGATCACCTGAGGTCAGGAGTTTGAGACCAGCCTGGCCAACGTGGTGAAACCCCATCTCTACTAAAAATACAAAAATTAGCTGGGCGTGGTGTCTCGCATCTGTAGTCCCAGCTACTCAGGAGGCTGAGGCACAAGAGTTGCTTGGACCCAGGGGGCAGAGGTTGCAGTGAGCCAAGATCATGCCACTGCACTCCAGCCTGGGTGACAGGATGAGACTCTGTCTCAAAACAAAAAAAAAAAGGGTCAGGCACAGAGGCTCACGCCTGTAATCCCAGCACTTTGGGAGGCCGAGGCGGGCGGATCACCTGAGGTCGGGAGTTCAAGACCAGCCTGACCAACAGGGAGAAACCCTGTCTCTACTAAAAATACAAAATTAGCTGGGTGTGGTGTTGCATGCCTGTAATCCCAGCTACTCGGGAGGCTGAGGCAGGAGAATCGCTTGAACCCAGGAGGTGGAGGTTACGGTGAGCCAAGGTCATGCCATTGTACTCTAGCCTGGACAACAAGAGTAACACTCTGTCTCAAAAAAAAAAAAAAAAAAAAAAGAACTGGGGTTCTTGCTTGGCCGTACTGGTGCACACTGTAGTTCCAGCTAGTCAGGGAGGCTGAGGCGGGAGGATCGCTTGAGCCCAGAAATTTATGACCAGCCTGGGTAACACAGCAAGATCCATCCTTGGGAAAGAAGAAGGAAAAAAAAGGAACTGGGGTTTTAGAATCAGGCATAATTGAGTGTGTGCTCCTAATCTGCCACCACAGCAAGGTTCACATGGAGGACTTAGAAATGCTCCTTTCATGTTTTCAAAAAAAAACTTCCATTAGATATCAACCTAGAAAGTGGTCAAAGCATTTGACTGAGC
Organism: Macaca fascicularis; assembly: GCF_037993035.2. Classification (NCBI taxonomy): domain Eukaryota; kingdom Metazoa; phylum Chordata; class Mammalia; order Primates; family Cercopithecidae; genus Macaca; species Macaca fascicularis. The sequence continues at coordinate 55,252,892 of NC_088388.1, forward strand.
ATCCAATACGCAGAGCTGTGTACAAGCAATTATTTGAGAGATTTAAATGCCCTTTTATGAATGTTCATGGATGAAGCCCAGTAGGAATAATGTACTTGAATACAATACAGCTTGGCAATTTCATACAGGTCTGTACATCCCAGAACCCAGAGAAAAGGGTTCAAAAGAATTTCCAAATCCATTAGATTTTGAGTAGAAATATTATTCACATCTTACCTATTCAACAGCCTCAGCTTCTGCGGGGTAATCAATCATTAGCAGACCAAAACGAAAATGCTTTAAAGACAATGATAATGTTATGTGTGATTTATTAAGCACCTACCATGTGGCAGGCACTATGCTAAACATTTGTTTAGAACAAATGTAACTTTCACTACCCTGTTCAGTAGACACTGTGACTCTCTTGATTTATAAATAAGGAGGCTCAAAGAGCTGAAGATTAAAGAGATGAAGTATCTGGGCTAAGGTCACAGAGCTAGCAAGTGACATATGCTAGATCTAAGCCCAAATCTGACTCTAAAATTCTGCTTTCTTTATTTAGTTTTTCTGCCATGCAAGGTTTACTGTCAGCTCCTCCAGGAACTTCTGAGTAAGCCTGCCCCCCAATGGCCAAAAGACCTGGAACTGAGAGCACTCACATTCTTTTATAACAAGTGTGACATGTTCAGCCCATCTCACAAATAGTAGTGTCCCCAAACCACATTGGTTTGGAGTATTGCTAACTATGCTATCAACTAGAGCCCTGAATTCTATCTTTCTCAAAGTCTTGGATGCTTCATTTTATAGACTCCAGAAAGGTTTGCAGTAACTTCATCCCTTAGACTGCACCCCAACAACTGGTAGCCAAAGCCCCCATGTGGTGAGCAAGGCAAGGCATCTTAATGCAGTGGGATGGGATAGACTTTGATCGGGTGACATTTACAGCTTGGACAAGAACAAGCATCCATCTAGCCCAGCAGATTGTCCTTGTGGAAAATGCCTGGTCTATGTCCTGTTATTCTAAACCCCAGTCCCAGCCAGATAGACCTCCCTGCTGCATCAAGACAATATGCTCTGCTAGGAAGGAGAGCCTAAGGGCTGGAAACAAGGACAGCAGCAAACTGAGGACTTATGTGATTCCTTTGCAGAGCTTTCCATCCAGGTGTCATGCAGAATTATGGGGATCACCCTTGTGAGCAAAAAAGCAAACCCGCAGCTGAATTTCACAGAAGCTAAGGAGGCCTGTAGGCTGCTGGGACTAACTTTGGCCAGCAAAGATCAAGTTGAAACAGCCTGGAAGGCTAGCTTTGAGACTTGCAGGTGAGAAACAGCTGGTTTCACTGTCGCTGCTGGAGTTCTTTTTTAGCTCTGTGTTCTTGTTCAGCAATAGAGATGATGCCTTCTAATCATTTTTCTGTTCAACTAGTGTGTATTCTTTTACAGCTATGGCTGGATTGGAGATGGATTCGTGGTCATCTCTAGGATTAGCCCAAACCCCAAGTGTGGGAAAAATGGGGTGGGTGTCCTGATTTGGAAAGTTGCAGTGAACCGACAGTTCGCAGCCTATTGTTACAACTCTTCTGGTGAGTCTGATCTGCAGCCTTTCCATGTGGCATTCTCTGGGTATCTCTCAATCTGAGACCTGTCTGGAAAGAGTAACCCTGAGCAGTAGCAGAAGCAATCACAGCCACGGTCATCTGATTCTCCCAAAACTGTCTCTCTGGCCAGGCTAGGGGTGGCAATATGCCCCTCAGAGGAAAAAGTTAGGAGAAATGTGACCGAATAGCAACACAGGAGAAGACATTCAGGAGGCTCAATTACCACTGCCGCCATCCCTGCATCCTATAAGATAAGCAGGCAGAAGGGAAGGAAACAAAGGTACAGATGTTATATAATGCATCCATTATGGACAAAGCAATGCACGGTCGTCCCTCAGTGTCAGTGGGGGATTGGTTCCGGCACCCCATCATATACAAAAATCCACAGATGCCCAAGTCCCTGATATAAAGTGGGGTTATATTTGCATATAACCTACACATATCCTCCTGTACACTTTAAATCATCTCTAAGCTACTTACAATACCTAATACAATGTAGATGCTATACAGTCACTGTACTGTATTATTTGCTTTTTTATCGTTGTATTGTTATTTTTTTTTCCCCAAATATTTTCAATCCAAGGTTGGTTGATTCCGCCTACATGGAACCTACAGATCCATAGGGCTTACTGTACTAGGATATCTCACTGAACCTTGACAACTTCCCTGTGAGGTATGCTTTATCACCCCCATTTTGCAGATAAAGAAACCGAGTTCAGGCCGGGCACGGTGGCTCACGCCTGTAATCCCAGCACTTTGGGAGGCCGAGGCAGGCGGATCACGAGGTCAGGAGATTGAGACCATCCTGGTTAACACAGTGAAACCCCGTCTCTACTAAAAATACAAAAAATTAGCCGGGCATGGTGGCGGGCGCCTGTAGTCCCAGCTACTCGGGAGACTGAGGCAGGAGAATGGCGTGAACCCGGGAGGCAGAGCTTGCAGTGAGCTGGGATCAAGCCACTGCACTCCAGCCTGGGTGACAGAGTGAGACTCTGTCTCAAAGAAAAAAAAAAAAAGAAAGAAAAAAGAAAGAAAGAAAAAAAAACCGAGTTCAAAGGATTTAAGTGCATTTGTCTAAGGTCTCATTACTGTAAAGGTTCAGACTCAGGTCTAACTCAAACCACGTTCTTTCTACTGTTCAACATTCCTTTATAATTTTAAGAACCAGACCCAGTCTCCATTTTATGAAGGAAGAAATTGACACCTAGAGGGTAGCACTGATTTGTTCATGGTCGTGAAATCACCCACTAAATTTGCTTGAAGACCTTGGCTGCCTTAGCCCAAGTGCTTCACCTAAGCACTTCTCAGAAAGTTTTTCTTTTAATAAATACTCACTTGTTCTCAGTTTGTCATAAGGACCCCTGTCTGATTATTACTCTTCACACATACTCATCTATCTGACCTTGTGAAGGTTAGGTGGCTGAGAGGTCATACGCAGGATAGATTTCAAAATCATTCTCTAAGATCCCAGAGATAAATGTGCACCAGCCAATATTAGCAAAAGCTGTCCCAGAAAGGCAATATAGGATCCAAGTAGTTCCCTGATCCGGAGGGCTTTGGCACAGAAAAGGCCCATGGAGAAACTTTGACCAGTTCCCTCACTTCATAGATGAAACAACTACAATTCAGAACAGGGATTTAGCTTGTTCAAGGTCCTACAGTCAGTAAGTGGCAGAATCAAGACTGGAACATAGGGCTTTTCCTAACATTGTATTTGCCATCCTCCTTCCCTTCTCTGCCTCTTTGGTCTCTCATCACTGGCTGGGGAATTGGTAAGCTACATGCCTGCATACCTCATACCAGCCCATGCCTGTCAAATGACTTTGCTTTTTAACTGCCTTCCTGCCAGCCCGCAATGTGATGATACCCAGCCCTCTGACTAAACAGAGAAGAGCCAGAGAAAGAGGACTTAGATTTGTCTATTTCCTCATGGTTTCATTTAACTTGTACTCCTATCCCATGTATTTCTTTTTTTCTTCCAGAGATTATTTTATTTTATTATTTTATTTTTATTATACTTTAAGTTCTGGGATACATGTGCAGAACGTGCAGGTTTGTTACATGGGTATACATGCGCCATGGTGATTTGCCGCACCTATCAACCCACCACCTACATTAGGTATTTCTTCTAATGCTATCCCTCCGCTAGCCCCCCAACCCCCCAACAGGCCCCAGTGTCTGATGTTCCCCTTCCTGTGCCCATATGTTCTCATTGTTCAACTCCCACTTATGAGTGAAAATATGTGATGTTTGGTTTTCTGTTCCTGTGTTAGTTTGCTGAGAATGATGGTTTCCAGCTTCATCCATGTCCCTGCAAAGGACATGAACTCATTCTTTTTTATGGCTGCATAGTATTCCATGGTGTATATGTGCCACATTTTCTGTGTACTTCTTATGCTGAAAGTGAAGTCTAGAGGCTTGATTAGGCTCATATTCAATATTTTTGGCAAAAGTACTTCATAGATGATATTATGTATTTTGGATCACATCACAACAAAAGACACTTAATGTCAGTATTTCCCACTACTAATTATGCTAACTTTGATGACTTGATTAAAGTGGCAACTGCCCTATCTCGCTTATGAAACTGTAACACTGTATCTTTCCCTTTGCAATTAGTGGGTGATCTACAATGTGATATTTTGACACCATGCAAATATCTTGATCTTCAACTACTTTTTACCTAGACATTTAAGCAGTCATTGATGATCCTTCTTGGAATCAGTTATTATATGGGGGACTGAAAATGGCGATTTTTCTAAATCTATCCTTCCTTTTACATTTATTAGTTGGCATCTTTGATGAAAAATCTTTCTCTGTCTCTCTCTCTCAAACACACACACACCTACACAGATGCACACACACCCTTTTTTCCTCCCTCTTACACTATCATGGGCACATGCATTTTACTTATTCAATATGTTCAACGTCTTATAATCCATTTTACAATTATTATTCTTTTGTTTGTTTGGATGCTCAAATTGTCCTGAATCTGGCAAGTGGGAGCCCCTTCTAGTTGATTTGTGTGTCCTTTATCCCATTTGCTTTTAGGTAATTCCTGATTTCCCTACACAATACCATGTCCCAGGCTCACTTCGTACTTTCTGTATCTCGGGCATGGAATCAGCTACTTATTTCTCCAAGGAGCCTTAGTTCCTTTTAAAGGGAAATGTTAATTAGAAACCAAGATTTGGATACAAGTTGTTCTCATTCCTCCTGGAGTTTTCATTGCTTTTCAGTCCTATCAGTGGACAGATAGACAATTTTATGTACATAAGTTTATATTGATAGTTCCAACTCAAATTTAACAATTCGAGTTCCTTGTTAGTCTACTTTGTTTTATGTTTGTATCTCTTATAATGAAAATATTAATTCACAATAAATAATATTAATATATTTTCTTATCCTACAAGTTTCAAACTTACAAAACCAGCATTAGGAATAATAACCTACTAAGTAAAATTAAGACTTCTTTGCCTATCTTTTAGTCCTTAGAAGATATTTCTCTAAGGATGTACAGTCAGTGAATTGTGTATACGAGTGACTTTAAAAATTTGCTACTCTGTGTAGTTATATTATCATTTTGAAATAACTGAGGTTCATTCACTTCTCTTTGTAATCAATTTTAGGGTTTGACTTTTGTCCTATTTTTATTTTTTTAATAACTAAAATATTTACATGGTTCAATGATCCAAAATGCACTTTTTAAAAACTGTATTCAAAGAAGTCTTATTCTCATGCCTTCCACAGCTTCCACCTACCACTTTCATTCATTTCTGGTTTATTCCTCTGTGTTGCTTTGTGTATAAAGGAGTGTGTTTGTATGTGGTCTTGTTGCCCTTTCTTACAAAAGCTAGCATACTATATACACCACTTTGCACCTAACTGTTTCCACTCAAGTCTTAGAAATTACTCCATGTTGGTTCATACAGACTTGTCTCTTTTATTAATGGCTGCATAGTACTCCATTGGGTGGCTGTATCATAGTTTATTCAACCAGTCCTCTATTAATGAACTTTTGAGCTATTTCCAATCTTTTTCTATTCAAAGTAATTCAAAGGTATGTAACCTTGAAAATATGTTGTTTCACATCTATGGAGATATATCATCAGGATAGAAACCTAGATGTTCAAAATGTGTGTGTGTGTGCACTCGTGTGTGTGCATGTGTGTGTGTGTCCATTGACATCTTGGTGAAAATTAGAGTTCCCTAACCCTGATCCTAATGCTAATCCTGACCTTACCTTAATTTTCTTTGTTTTTGTAATTTCCTTTTTATTGCTATCTTGTGAGATTTGAGGATCGGAGTAACCCTAACCCTCCATATAAACCTTATCCTAATTGTCTTTCTTGTTGCTATCCTTGTGAGAATAGGGGATCAAACCCCACTCCTAGTCCTAACTTTATTTTTTTATTGCTGTTACTGTGAGGTCTGGGGATCAAAGCGCTGTTAATGCTCTGCACACACCACTTGTGTAGTGCTGTTCCTGCTGCCACAATGCCCATCCTCTTCATCACCTGGCCAGCTCCTACTCTTCATTCACATATCAAGTGCCATCTTCTCCAGATGCATTTTCCATAACCCTCTCTCTCCCCTTGGGCTCCCACTTCACCCTGTGTTTAATATCTATCAGAGCACTCAGCACATTCTAGAGAAATATTTGTAGTTTGGAGGGGAAGGAGAGCATCTCACTTCCAGGTGAGATACACTGTACTCTTAATCAGTTAGGGACCACCAATTGCTTTTACTCCTTCATACTGTGTCCTTCTCAGGCACATGTATGAACAGAGAGGTCAAGGAAACAAATTCTTGCAGATCTTACCATTACACCCAGACATTATACTAGGCCCTAGACATTTACTATCTCATTGATCCTCAGTAAAATGAAACCTGTGAATCATTTCTACTTTCAGGAGCAGCAGTTGATGCTTAGAGTGTACCTTTCTTGTGGTCATGGTCAATAAGGGGCAGAGCCAGGATTTAAATCTTGAGCTAAACTGTATTGAGTCATGCTATTTCAGTGTAGCACCTTCCAGGATGATGACCACACATCAGTAATATACAAGGCCTGGGGTGAGTCCTGGACATCAGTAGTTTTTAGAAGCTTCTCAGGTGATTCTAACCTGCAGCCAAGGGTGGGAATCACCTCTCCGTAGAAGATCTCTAGGTTTTAGGAGTCCAGAAACTTCTGATTCTCCTATTTCGGTGGAATTGCAATAACCGCCTTCTTTGCTCCTGGACTATACCCTCTCTGCTCTGCCTCTCATCCTCCACACACTTCCATTGATAATTATTTTACCGCTCTGCTCCATAGCCTCAGATAACCTCCTATTTGAGAATATGATGTAAATTGTGAAGCCTTTTGTACATGAAAGTGAATATATATGAGGACTTTTGTATATAATTTGGAAGATTTGTGAAACTCAGTTGAAAATTCCCTCTTCTACAAAATAAATTCCAAATTCTTTAACATAGCAATTATAAATCTTGATAGTCTGACTCCAATCTATCTTCCCAGTCTCATCTCTTGCTTGCAGTCTTTCATACCTCCATTTACACACACACACCCCCTACATTCCAGTCACACTGTGCTCATTGTCATTTTTCTAACATAACTACACATTAAAACTTCTGGATTCTCAGATTATGCTATTCCTATTGACTGGGATATCCTATTCCCTCTTCTATACTAGATGTGCTGCTTCTCTGTTTCAGTCATCCTGGCCTTCTTATTCATCAAATGGGCTCTTAAACTTTCTGTTCTCTTTCCTTTGAATGTTTCTGCCCCAGATCTTCAATGACTGACTACTTCTCATCATTCAGGACTCAGTGTAAATATTGCCTCCCCAAGAGACCTTCTCTTATCACCCTCTGTCCTCCATTATCCACCTCATCAGTCTAATTCATCTCCTGCTTAATTTTCCTTTCAACATTTATTATCCTCTGAAATTTCTGGCTTATTTATTACTATTTTTTATTATCTCTATCCTTCCAATAGCATGAATGACCCTTTGTCTTGTTTGCTCCATGTCCCTAGCACCTAGAACCATGCCTGGCACAGAGTAAGTGCTCCATAAGCATTTGTTGAATGAACACATTAATCCTCCATACTCTGCCCAAATGCCATGTCCTCTGACTCCCTAGTGATCTCCCCCTATCCTTATCAAAATGCATCCTCTGTTCTTCTGGAGGTGGGAGCGATGTCTTACATTTCTCTGTATTTTCAGTTATATTGAGCTCAGTATGTTTTTTGCCCCTGACACTCAAAAATGTTCATTTTCTGAAGGAAGGGCTTAGCATGTGCTAAAAATGAGAAATGTAGTTAACAGTTCCGGGAAGATAAGGCCAAGGATTATATGTATTTGAATGGAGGTCTTTTCAAAGTAAAATGAATAGTGTAAAAACAGTACACATGTGGTCAAAATGTTTTATCAATAGTATCATTATTTTGATTGGTATTTATTTTAATTTTCAAAAATGAATCACTTAATAGAATAATGATTTATTCATAGCAAACATTTCAGCTGATGCTACCCACTGCCATAAATAATTAGGGACTTAAAATAGATGCAAATTTATATTATAATATATTGTATGGCTCTGCCATTTGCTAGCCATGTGACTTTGGGTGAGTTATTCAATTTCTCGAAACTTCAGTTCCCTCCTGTGTAAACAAAGGTTTGATAATATTGTTCAATGAGGTACCTGTTTAAACACTTACTGCCATGATCAACTCAGATTAAGATGCTTTAACAAGTGTTTCCTCTCTAGCATATTCAACAGATTGGAAAGCAAACCCTTATCCCTCTCCTGGCCCCTTTTTGTTCACTTTTTTTTAAATGAGCCCAAAAATAATAAGTCTTAGCATATCTTTGTCCTGAAGTGACACCACATGTGTATATTTGGTCTTCCAATCTATACTTTCCTTCTTTTCCCTTTTCCTTCCTTCCCTATTCATCAAATAGTTATTGAGCCCGTTCTGTGTACCACACACAGTGCTCATACCATGATGACCGAGACAGATGGGGTTTCTGCTTCCAGCCCGCTTGCAGTCCAGTGGGGAACAGTGTAATGAGAACTGTGACAAGGAGGTACAAGAACATATGCCTAGGGACCCAATCAAGTCAACAAGTCTGCCTGAGAAAAATAGAGGGTCAATCTGAGACCTGAGGGATGAGTCAGAGTAAGCTAAATAAAGAGAGGCAAAGAGTCATAAAGGTGAATAAAGCATCGTGGTGCAAGGCTTGGATGTAAGATAAAGCGTATCAAGGAATTTCAAGTAATTTCAGTATGGCAGGGGCAATGAGAGAAAAAGAGCAGATGAGGCTGGCATGTCAGCAGAGGCCAAATCACAGAAGGCCTTGTAGGCCATATAACAGAGATAGCCACTAAAGCTTCTAAGGATGGAAGTGATATGATTAGATGTGCTTTTTAAAGACCATTCCAGCTGCAGTATAAGGGATTTGGAGGTAGTAAGACTAGAGGCAGGAAGAACAGTTAGGAGGCTGTTGCAATACTTTTATTTCATGTTTCTCTCTCCCGACAGATACTTGGACTAACTCGTGCATTCCAGAAATTATCACCACCAAAGATCCCATATTCAACACTCAAACTGCAACACACACAACAGAATTTATTGTCAGTGACAGTACCTACTCGGTGGCGTCCCCTTACTCTACGGCACCTGCCCCTACTACTACTCCTGCTCCAGCTTCCACTTCTATTCCACGGAGAAAAAAATTGATTTGCATTACAGAAGTTTTTATGGAAACTAGCACCATGTCTACAGAAACTGAACCATTTGTTGAAAATAAAGCAGCATTCAAGAATGAAGCTGCTGGGTTTGGAGGTAAATGGTTTCTGTGTCTACGTTACATATATATGTATGTTCATGTATAACAGACAATTCGTAGAATCCTGCCTGTCTCTAGATGAGGCACTCAGGACCTGTCAAATACTAACAAAAGCTTAACACAAACTCAACTTTCATAGTCATAGAATCTGAGAGCTGTAAAGAACCTTAGTGATTAAGCTAAAAAGTATAAGTATAAAAGAATTTCACTGTTGAAAACTCAAGACTTTTAAAAATAAATCACTATCTGTTCCTATGTAGAAGTTCTTTTTAAAATATATACCCTAAAGGCCTATGACTTTATTCCAGTCATCGCTTTCTCAGGCAGGCTTGTTGACTAGAGTAGGTCTCAAGGCCATGGTGGAGAAATGAACTCTGTCATATTGCAACTGATAGAATTGACAGAGTATGAGAGGCAAGGCCAATGATTCTACAAGCATGAAGCAAAGAAGCTGGTGTGGGCCCAACATCGTAAAGGGCTACAGAGAAGGTTTTTCTCCTGCACTATCTACTGTCTCAATCACCTGGATCATTCAATGAGCATTACACACAATGTTTAAGTGAAGGACCAACAGGCCATGTCTCTGTTCCTTGCAGGTGTCCCCACGGCTCTGCTAGTGCTTGCTCTCCTCTTTTTTGGTGCTGCAGCTGGTCTTGGATTTTGCTATGTCAAAAGGTAGGGTTGCTGGTGCACTGCTAGTCTTGTAATCTTTGTCAAGTTTCTATCCTGTGCTTTTTCAAGGTCGCTATTGGCATTTTGCTGATCAAAATGGAGATAGCAGTCCTCTTATACTGTAAATTTCTCTCTCATCTCATCTCTCTCCCTTCCGCCCAGTCTTTTCTATTTCAGCACATGCATGTCATCTAGCCATCAGTCAATGACTGTCCTTTGAAAATCAAGAAATAAAAAAAATTGACATCTGGGGAAAATGTATATGCTCTATTTGATTTTTGGTTCTTTGTTTTTATGGGAAGAATTATGTGGTCAACCTAAAGTCTGGCCTGCAAACATATTTTCCCACTTAAATGAATCCATTAAGGTGGTGATGTGTTAATGTATTCGAGCATGCATGTGCTAGCATCACCCTGAAATAAAGGTATCCAGTGTACTGTGCCAATATGTACCATGACCAAAAAAGTGTTATCTATTATTATGTGTGTTACACAGTCTCTCACCTTTATTTCATGTTTATGCCTAAAGGTATGTGAAGGCCTTCCCTTTTACAAACAAGAATCAGCAGAAGGAAATGATTGAAACCAAAGTAGTAAAGGAGGAGAAGGCCGATGATATCAACCCTAATGAAGAATCAAAGAAAACGGATAACAACCCAGAAGAGCCCAAGAGTCCAAGCAAAACTACCGTGCGATGCCTGGAAGCTGAAGTTTAGATGAGACAGAAATGAGGAGACACACCTGAGGCTGGTTTCTTTCACCATCCTCACCCTGCCCCAGCTGAGGAAATCAAACGGGCCAAAGAACCAAAGAAGAAAGTCCACCCTTAGTTCCTTACTGGAATCAGCTCAGGACTGCCGCTGGACTATGGAGTGCACCAAAGAGAATGCCCTACTTCTTATTGCAACCCTGTCTGGATCCTATCCTCCTACCTCCAAAGCTTCCCACGGTCTTTCTAGCCTGGCTATGTCCTAATAATATCCCACTGGGAGAAAGGAGTTTTGCAAAGTGCAAGGACCTAAAACATCTCATCAGTATCCAGCGGTAAAAGGGCCTCCGGGCTGCCTGAGGCTAGGTGGGTTGAAAACCAAGGAGTCACCGAGACGAAGGCTTTCTCTACTGATTCCACAGCTCAGACCTTTTCTTCACCTCTGAAGAGAAACACGTCTCCCACCTGGCATGTCCTTCTGAGCCTGGTAAAAGCAAAAGAATGACAGAAAAAAGTTTAGGTCCTGAAGGCCAGGGAGATTCTCATAACTTGAGACCTAATGTCTGTAAAGCCAAAATAAAGAAAGAAATACAACAAGGCTGAGGAAACTGACAGAACACTGTCATCAGGGACTGTAAACACAGACAGGGTCAAAGTGTTCTTCTCTGAACACACGGAGTTGGAATCACTGTTTAGAACACACACACTTACTTTTTCTGGTCTCTACCACTGCTGATACTTTCTCTAGGAAATATACTTTTATAAGTAACAAAAATAAAAACATAAATTTCTATTTTTATCTGAGTTACAGAAATGATTACTGAGGGAAATTACTCAGTAATTTGTTTAAAACGTAATAGAATTCAACAAACGTTTGCTGAATAGCTACTATATGTCAAGCGCTGTGCAAGGTATTACACTCTGTAATTGAATATTATTCATCAAAAAATTGCATATAGTAGAATGCTATCTGGGAAGCTATTTTTTTTTTCAGTTTTGATATCCCTAGCTTAATACTTCCAAACTAATTTTTACTTTTGCTGAGGCTAATCTTACTCATTTTCTGTAATATGGCAACCATTATAACCTTAATTTATTATTAACATATCCAAGAGGTACATTTTTACCTCTATATACCAAAGCACATTTTTAAAGTGCCATTAACAAATGTGTCACTAGCCCTCCTTTTTCCAGCAAGGAGGGCCTGAGAGAAGCAGAAATATTTGTGACAAAAAATTAAAGCATTTAGAAAACTTCTTTGCTCTCTTATTTACATAGATGCATTATACCTTTCATGTAAAATTAAAGTGAGGACCAGATCATACCATATTGTTTGCAAAAATAAAAGGGACAACGTTGGTTGTTAAAATACAAGCATATGTCAACCAAACAGCATATATCATATGGGGCTATTCATGCTCCAAACATTTTATTTTGAGTTGGCCAAGTACATACACATTAAGCAGTCCTTTACTCAAGATGCTGGCCCTACATTTCCATCCATTTCAGAATTCACCAGGGAGCTAGAGATTCAGGATGGCCTTTTGACAGCCCTGCTTTTCTAGTTTTCTCTTTCCCTCTCCCTTAGACTGCTAATTATCTTCTTCCCCTCACCAGTGACTCCCACAGCTCCGTGGTTCCTTTAGCCCAGATGCCACAACCTACTGGCATAATCTTTTTCAGTTGGCCCACGGAGTATAATCTTAAAATTTGGTTTCATTGCCAGGCACTAAAAATCAAGAGATTTCACATGTTTGCATTTCTAGGTTTCCTCTAAAAATGGAAGGATCTGGAAGTAAAGAACCCATGTTCCCTCATAGCAATCATTATCTGATACTGAGTAGTGGCTGTCCCCTTTCAATGGGGTCTGCTTTCTGTTTCACCACAGTCCTCATGACTCTCTATTGCACACTCATGCCAAAGTAAAGGTGTCCTTTCCTATGAACTTTCTAATGCTGTTGCCTTTTTTCCCACACCCAGCCCATGTCCCTCATATATATCACCTGCCTGGCCCTGTAGGTCTATGAGTTTGAAACTGGTTTGTCAATCCTTAAGCTTTATCAGCTTCATCCAGTTCTCAGGGAGTGAAGAAAAGAGGGAAAGCGCCTAAGTAGTGGTCTTCTCTCTGTGTGTTAGCTGAAAAAACCAGATCTCCCACACCACATCTCCCATCTTGTGGGCATCTACTACAGATTAGAATGCTACCATCTTCTCCTGTTAAACGGGTTTGTGCCCTATCCAGGAGGAGGAAGGGGGGAGGAGAAAAACCCCACCCAGCCACATAGAATCCCTCAATAGTCCAAATATGTGCAAACATACTGATAAAAATGTAACTTCCATCATTATGGAAGGAAGGAAGGAAGGAAGGAAGGAAGGAAGGAAGGAAGGAAGGAAGGAAGGACAGAAAGAAAGGAAAGGAAGGAAGGAAGGAAGGAAGGAAGGAAGGAAGGAAGGAAGGAAGGAAGGAAGGGAGGGCTGGCTGATTTATGGAGCATCTACTGATAGTCATTTTACATGTTGCCCCATTTAATCTCTACACTTTCCCTGAGAGGTGAGGATAATTACTGCCATTTTTATTAATTAGAAAACTGGATGTTTAGATAAGTTAAATTACTTTCTGAGGTCACAGGTCTAGTTAAATGGTAAAGGTCAGAGTGACTGCAAAGCCCATGCTCCTTTCCCTACACTACAGTGCTTCTCTTGCAAATGACAATATAGAAATGTAAACTATTCCAATACGCAAGCTTGAAATTGGACACTTACCAAAAACAACAGGGGTGAAGTAAGGAAAACAATTTAGGACTCCTGTGTCAACTTCACAGAATCTATCTTAAAACCGTTGGCAATGACAAGAAGAAAAAGAGAACCACTAAAGAACTTTGAGAACTGCCTCCTCATTGTAGACACCAACCTCAACAAAGACCTACCTGAGCCAGCTCATAGGGTCAGAAAATGTAAGACTTAGAAGGATCCAGAATAATTTCCTCTAAACCCTTCATTCACAGAGTAAATAAAATGAAGCCCAATGTCACAGATAACTAAAGTTAGCACTTGGTCTAGAAATCTTCTCTTTATTTAAATTTTCTTTATTCTCCACTGAACAAGGAGAAATTGGAAGAATACAAGGTATCTCCCCACTTCAGACCTACAGTCCACCTCTCCACAGTCAATCTTCAAAAGAGGCAGGTGGAGAGCCATGTGATGGCATTTTCAACTGTTGCAAAAGATCTTCCCTGCCCTTTCAGAATGCCCCTTCTTCATGCCTGCCTCCCTGGCTCACACAGAATAAATCCACTCCTTCGAGCAAAGATACTCTATCCTGAGAAGGAGTCGTCTGTAAAATTGCATGCATTTATAAAGGCCAGGCCACTATCAAACATTAACTTGCCGATATAGGTCCAATCAAGCAAAGCCGATTTCCAATAATAGGAAGCTGGACTAACGCAGATGACTTGAGGCTCCACACAAGGCTTGCATGCACACAATTAGAGTCTACGGATATCGTTTGGCTTGAACAGAATTGAATCATACTGATTTCTAGACAAGAATCCTAAATTGTATTGCCTCTAGACCTTCAGCTAGTACCTAAAGCAAAATCAATTGCTCTAGGGAAAAACAAGTTTGTAAGGACAATAATAACATGCAAGTAAATACATTTTTACTAAAGAATGGGAGGGTCTCTCACACCAAAAAGAAAATGTTTTACTATTGTGAATAGTGCCGCAATAAACATACATGTGCATGTGTCTTTATAGCATCATGATGTATAATCATTTGGGTATATACCCAGTCATGGGATGGCTGGGTCAAATGGTATTTCTAGTTCTAGATATTAAAGACTTGGAAACAACCCAAATGTCCATCAATGGTAGACTGGATTAAGAAAATGTGGCACACATACACCATGGAATACTATGCAGCCATAGAAAAGGATGAGTTCATGTCCTTTGTAGGGACATGGATGAAGCTGGAAACCATCATTCTGAGCAAACTATCACAAGGACAGAAAACCAAACACTACATGTTCTCACTCATAGGTGGGAATTGAACACTGAGAACACTTGAACACAGGGTAGGGAACATCACACACTAGGGCCTGTCATGGAGTGGGGGAGAGGGGAAGGATAGCATTAGGATATATACCTAATGTAAATGACGAGTTAAGTGGGTGCAGCACATCAACATGACACATGTATATATGTGAAACAAACCTGCACCTTGTGCACATGTACCCTAGAACTTAAAGTATAATAATAAAAAAGACAAAATAAATAAATAAATATCATGCTTATACAAAAAAAAAAAAAAGAAAAGAAAAAAGAAAATGTTTTAAGCCTCTGTTTCAGAAAACCTCCTGAGCCTTGGTTTTCCTCTGCTCTCACACCACCAAAACAGTCATCAACAAAGAACTCAATGATCAAAGGTAAGGGGGTTTTTCCCCACACACCAAGCAGCAGACACCAGCTGCGTATCCTCTAATTAAATTCTGACACTATCTACCTGGAGATAGCGTCAGATCCCACAGGGTGAAGGCTCGGCCCCCAAAATTGCCCCCCACCCCACAGACACCAGTCGCAAGTCTGGGCCTCCAGAACTCCCAATGACCTGCTTTAAGTAGGGATTCTCATGACCCCCTCTTTGGGTTCAATTAATTTGCTGGAGCTGCTCACAGAACTCAGATAAACACATTTACAGATTGGTTATAAAGGTTGTTACAAAGGATGACCTTGAAGAGATGCGTAGGGCCAGGCAGGGAGGAAGGGGCACAGAGATTCTATGCCCTTGTCATCCTCCAGTAATCTCCATGTGTTCAGCCATCCAGAAGCTCTCCAAACCCTGTCCTTTTTGTTTTTCTCATAGGCATGATTGACAACTGAATAGAAATGTGATTGGACAAAAAGGGTATGACCTCATACGAATAGACTGAGTTGGGAAGCCCAGCAAGGCATACCTTTTGAAGCTGGAAACCATCATTCTGAGCAAACTATCACAAGGACAGAAAACCAAACACCGCATGTTCTGCCTGGGGTTCCCCTTGGCCTCTCTGTGCAGCTTTTCTTCCTCCAGAGTGTGGGTCCGGACTCTGTCTGGAATGATGGTCTTTTGATCCACAATCAGATTAGAGGCCTGCCTTGAAGCAGGTAAAAGGGGGACAGGAGAAGGTCAGAGAGATTCTGTTGGCTGGGCGCAGTGGCTCACGCCTATAATCCTAGCACTTTGGGAGGCTGAGGCGAGCAGATTGCCTGAGCCCAGGAGTTCGAGATGAGCCTGGGCAACACAGTGAAACCCTATCTACAAAAATACAAAAAAATTAGCCAGGCATGGCAGTGTGCACCCGTAGTCCCAACTCCTCGGGAGGTTGAGGCAGGAGAATTGCTTGAACCCAGGAGGCAGAGGTTGCAGTGAGCCAAGATTGCGCCACTGCACTCCAGCCTAGGTGACAGAGTGAGACTCCATCTCCAAAAAAAAAAAAAAAGAGAGAGATTCTGTTTCCTGAGACCTGCTCCTGAGCCCTAAAGCACCTCAACATTGTAACAAAAGACTGTAACAAGGACTCTGGGAGCTATGAGCCAGGAACTGTGGATGAAAACCAATATATTAATATTTATATAATCGTAATATCATAGCCTCCAAACACGAGGAAAAGCAATTATTTGTTAGTTGGATTTTCTAGTTAAAGTAAATAAAATTTAGTGGGTTACTCCTGTAATAGTCTATATATAAGGTCAAGTTTGATCTAAGAGCATTTTTCGTAATACTAAAATCAAATAGGAATTCTCTCCTGTCTCTACGTTCCTCAGGAAATGCCCAAATTTCCAAACAGTGCTGATGTGATTTAAGATCTCCTCCGTTAGCATCTAGAAGACTATTTACTTTTTTAAAAATAAACTTATTTCAGAATAAATTTACCAAAAAAATGTGAAAATAGTGCAAGAGTTCCCATACACCCACACCAGTTTCCCCGTTATCATTATCTGATGGTGCACTTGTAACAACTAATGAAACAATGCTGATATGCTATTATTAACTGAAGTCCATACTTTATTTCGATTTCCTTAGTTTTTACCTAATGTCCTTTTACTGTTCCAATATCCCACCCAGCACACCACGTTACATTTAGTCATCATGTGTCCTCTTGGCTGTGACAACTTCTCTGACTTTTCTTGTTCTTGATAATTTTGTCAGTTCTGAGGAGTACTATTTGGGTATTATATAGGATATCTCTCAGCTGGGATTTCTCTGATGTTTTCTTATGACTACACTGGGGCTATATGTTTTGGGAAGGAAGACCACAGAAATACAGTGCCATTTTCATCGTGTTATATCAAGGGTACATAATATAAACATGATCTATCACTGCTGATGTTCACCTTACGCACCTCGCTGAGGTAGTGTTTGTCAGGTTTCTCCGCTGTAAAGTTACTCTTCTCTATACCATATTCTTTGGAAAGACATCACTATGCACAACCCACACCTAATTAGACAGGAGTTATGCTCTGCTTCCTCAAAACTGGAATATCTACATAAATTATTTGGGCTTTTCCTGCACAGGAGATTCATCTATTCCCCCTCATTAATTTATTCTTTAAATAATTTATTCATATCACTATGGACTCAAGAATATTTTCTACTTTAGGTAATAATACAATACTATTTTATTTATGCTGTTGCTCAATGTTTTCCAAGACTGACTATTGGGAGCTCTTTCCATTTGCTCCTGTATCCCTTTGACATACTCCCTTCTTTGTGTTTTTATTGGGCACTTCCCTACTTTCTGGCACTATAAGATGCTCCAGTGTCCTCTTATTTTGTATCTTTTTTTTGTATCTTATTTTGCCCTGATTCTAGAATCAACCATTTCTTCAAGGAATTCTTGCTCCCTCCTTTTCTTTAGAGAGAGAGAATATCATTTCTTTACCTCCCTGTCACATGACTTCCCCACACTCCTTGACCAGTCAGTGATCTCCATACTCTGGCCCATTCCAAAACCCTTAAAAACCCTAGCCTCAAATTCCCTGAGGAGACAGATTTGAAGTTTCCTTCTGTCTCCTCATTCAGCAGCCCTGTCTATGATTAAACCTCTTTCTCTGCTGCAACCCCCGTGTCTTGGCATATTGACTTCCCATACACATTGAGCAACAGACCTATTACAGTTGCATCTCCTGCTTCCCTACTTTTCTTATTATGGAGGAGATGGAAACTTCCCTAGTAGACCCATTCAGAGATAATTGTTCTGGGAGGCATTCCTGGGGCTGAGACTAGAATTACTCCAGCCTTTCCAATGATTTTATAAGTACCTAATTTCCTGTCTTAAACTTTTTTTTGTTGTTTAAAATAGTTGGCGAGGTTTCTGTAAGAGAACACTAAAATAAATGACGCTGAGTGCATTTTACAATTTGACCTTGAATCCTCTTTTCAAACCTTATTCATTCCTGCAAGGATACTTCATGCTATGGCTACACAAATTCATTTACCATTCTAGAATTTAATTTCTACGATGCCCTCTCATTTTGCAACTGCCATTCCTTCTATTTTAATCACCTTCCTTTTCTTCCTAATTGTATGAGTTATCAATTGTTGCAAAACAAATTATCTGAAAACTTCATGACTTTTACAGCATTTATTATCTAACATTGTTGTGGGTTAGGAAACCAGGCATGGGTACCTGGGTCCCCTGCTTCAGGGTCTCTCACAAAGCTGCAATTCAAGTGTCTGCCAGGGCTTAGTCATCTCAGGACTTGACTGGAATAGAATTAACTTCCAAGTTCACTCGCGTGGTTGTTGACAGGATTTAGTTCCCTGTTTGCAGTTGGCCAAAGGCCTCCCTCAGTTCTTTCCTAGCAGACCTCTCCTTTGACACAGATCACAAAATAGCTGTTTGCTTCATCAGCGCAACAAGCAAGAAGAGCCAGAGAGGAAGCATGCGCAAGCAAGATGAAAGTCATCATCTTTTAGATCTAATCTTCGAAGTGACATCCAATTATTTTTGCCATATTTTATTCATTGGAAGCAAGTCACTATGTCCAGCCCATGCTTAAGGGGAAGGGATTATAGAAGGGCATGAATACCAAGATGTGGAGATCATTGGGAGCCATTTTAGAAAGCTGCCTCCTACCACATTAATGAATTTTTCTCATTCCTTCTTTTTAAAATTTGTTTATATATCTGTGTTATATGCCACATTCTATTATGTTAATTGTGTACATATTTTATTTTTCCTTGCATTCTTAGCACTTGGGTAGTATATGTAAATCTAGCACATTTACTGAGTAGGCTGTGAGTAAATGTTGTTGAATGAATACATGTATATACATTCATCATGTATACATTCATTCATTAAGATTTCATGAGCTGCAAGTTATACCTTTATCCAGTTATCTGCATTAAGTGCTAAGATCACTCAGTACAGGGCTGTTTCCGTCCACTTAAATTTTGTTCTTCTTGAAGACTTTATTTTGGTGTAGAATGCAACTGCGAACAAGCCAGAAGAATGCATAAAGGCTACTATACTTGAACTTTAGTCTCTGAGTTGGCCATTGACTCACCTCTGTGAATCAAACTGATATTTATCTTAATAGAGACACTAAACTGCAATTAAGTAATTCTTAATTACTTAATGTGAGTAATTAAGAACAAATTGAGTTCCCTCAGTAACAACAAAGCTAGTAAGTATTGGCAAAAATTTGATTCCTTGGTCTCCATAGTTCTATTTTAGTGTTTGAAGCCTAGGATGCTTTCTTGGCAATCTGAAATTCTGCACTACATGCTATCATTTTCTGAAAATTAGAATCCTTTCTGATAACTTCCAGACTCATTTTACAACTCCACCGTTATTTCGTTTGAATTTTGCCTTCAGTGAAGTTGAAAATATTTTTGTGATAGAAAAAAGACAAAACCAATTAAGAATACCAAAAGACCAGCCGAGCGTGGTGGCTCACGCCTGTAATCCCAGCGCTTTGGGAGGCCAAGGCAGGGGGATCACGAGGTCAGGAGATGGAGACCATCCTGGCTAACATGGTGAAACTCCGTCTCTACTAAAAATACAAAAAACTTGCCAAACGTGGTGGCGGGCGCCTGTAGTCCCAGCTACTCAGGAGGCTGAGGCAGGAGAATGGCCTGAACCTGGGAGGCGGAGCTTGCAGTGAGCAGAGATCGCGCCACTGCACTCCAGCCTGGGCGACAGAACAAGACTCCGTCTCGGAAAAAAAAAAAAATACCAAAAGACCTAATTCAGTACTCCACTCTGCATATTTTTAACCTATGAAGATCATCACCACTTAAGCAAAGTCAACATCATAAATGATAACAGTAATAATAAAGACTTCAATGTTGTAAAACATTGATGTTATACAACATCGATATGATGTTATAGTATAACCAAATATCTTAAAATCATGTTACATTTTCTCCATTAGTAAATATTAGTAAAAGAATGTATCAAAGATATACTAGCAAGTTAAAGAACATAATAGAAATTTCTATGTAGTAAAAATATTGGGAAAGAATATTTAAATCTGAAGATCCAGCATGGAAAATATGTCTGGGTGGTCAATCTGGAAAGGAGGGTGGGATGAGGCATACACCATTAGTAGGCATCAGAGATGATGTCAACTCACACTTGGTATTGACTGGCATCTGGGCAGAGGCAAGAGGCAAACTTGATCCTGATTTGGACAGAAACAAGACTTTGCCTGCAAGAGATCTCGCCCCAAGCCTGAAACCCCAAGGCAGGTAGATCAAAGCACCAATATACTCAATCAAAACGATATAATATTCATTCAGTAGTCAGTGGGAAAGCTGAGGAGTCTGCATCTGCTTGAAGGAAAAAACTCATGTGGTGGCAATCGGAGCTGGGGAACACTTCAGACTGTAACATAAGCAGTAGAATATTCCCATCCTTGCTCCCACTTCTTCATGTCCACTTTCCAACTCCCCCCTTATAGGAAGAGGAGTTACTAAGCCTACTGATAAAGACCAAGACTTTTACTGGTAAGCACACACATTTTACTGATGCGTGAGGTTATCCTTAAACTTCTAGGTGGCTGAGCTACCTTAAAGCTCAGCATCCATTCATGGTACTCATTTGTCTGCTTCCTGTCTCCGCCTCTGGCAGGACTTGAGCCCTAGAGGCAGGTTAGCCACTTTCTACCATTACTTCTATTCTACATATGGAGTTAGATAGCTAGACTCATAGCCCCTGTTGCATCTTTCTCTTTGTGGATCCTACTTAGGCCTCCAGGCCTAAGCCATATGCTTAAAAGAGTTTTCTCAGAGAACTCTGTACTGAGGGTTATTAGTTGATATTAATGAAGTATGGATTGGGGCAAAGATAATTATTTTTGTTGTAATATCCAAACTTCTTTTATTCTCCTTTCCCAGAATGATGGCTTGGGATGTGCCAATGTAATCTTTTCTCTGAATCGATTAAAGCAGAATCCTGCTCCCTACAAAACAACAAACTTCTAAAATATCTGGAAGCAGGTGACTCAAATATGCTCACGAACAAGTGTGATCAGCTTCCATATGGCATTGTGTTTTCCCACTGCTCTTGATCTAATTCTACTCCAATGAGTACTATCATATCTCCCACTAGGCATACTGACCACTTCCACTTGTTTTGTCCATTTTCCTCCATAACTATTTCCTCTAGGTATCACCACATCTAGCTGCTTCTATATCTTCTGGGCACTGCCACACCCACAAGGCACTGCTGACTCTCCCAGACTCTACTGCTGATTCCCTGGTAATATCCTAGGTGGCATCTACCAAGTAACAGTGCTACTTCTCTACATGATGTCTTGTCCACTGGAGACTGCTGCCTTTTCCTACAGCAACCACAAAATTCTCCAGGCTCTGCCATCTCTGCCAAGTACTATTGTGGTTGCTATTGACTGAAACCAGCATGGATATGCTGGAATTCTGAAGCCACTTTAGTATGGAAATCAAGGCACCCTTGCTGTGGTACATTCATTCCTATGGGAGGTATTATGTGTAAACATGGAAATACAGGATTAGAACACGAATGAAAGATAATAATTGGCAATGTAGATTTGGAAACCATCTGAATTCTGGTGAAAATTAAAGCTGTGAGTGCATGAGCCCTGCCCCACCCCCCACAAACATTTAAAAAATTAGAGCAGAGGGCTGAGAACAAAGTTTGAGTAGAAGCAGCCAGAAAGAAGAAATTAATGAGATAGAAAAGCTTCAAAGTCCTAGAAAATGATGAAGCTTTCATCTTAATTGTAGGTGACTAGGTGTTCCTCTTATTCTACACTGATAGAATTAAAAGTAGTAATGAATTGTTAGGAAAAGCACTAGACTAGTGGCCAAGAAATCTGGATTCTAGCCCAGTTTAATTAACTTGCTCTGTAGTCCTTAGATGAATCACTTTCCATCTTTGGGTCTCAGCTGCCTCACCTCTAAAAGAAGAATATTGGACCAGGTGATTGTTAGGCAGTTTTTTTCAACTTTATGATTTTATGAATTACATACAGAAAGTCAAAAATGTTTATAATCCATAGCAACTCAGGGTCTTCCTCATATATTCCCACAGTCCTAACACAGATGCTTAGTAACCTTACAAAAAAGCATGAGACACTGGACGTACTTTCCTAGAAAAAAATATACCAGGCTGGGCTCGGTGACTCACACCTGTAATCCCAGCACTTTGGGAGGCCGAGGCAGTCAGATTATGAGGTCAGGAGATTGAGACCATCCTGGCCAACATAGTGAAACCTCATCTCTACTAAAAATACAAAAATTAGCTAGGCATGGTGGCACGCACCTGTAGTCCCGGATACTCAGGAGGCTGAGGCACGAGAATCACTTGAACCTGGGAGGCAGAAGTTGCAGTGAGCCGAGATTGCGGCACTGCACTCTAGCCTGGCAATAGAGCAAGACTCCACCTCAAAAATAAATAAATAAATAAATGAAAAAATATGCCCTTCCAAAAGTCGCCAATTTTCCTGATCTTCACTACAGGACCATGTTTATTAGAATTTATCAAAGCCTCTGTGTTTTCTTTAACTGAAAAATACTTATTTAAAAAACTATGAAAATCTGAACATACAAATTACAAGACTCATGGCAAAATGATCCTTCTTCTTATAAAAAACTTATAAAACTTATAAAAAACTTAATGGCTTCTTCTTCCATAACTCTTACTATTTATACATGTGGTTTCCTAGAAATAGTTTTCTCATACTTTTTTATATGTAAGAAAAATAAAGGTTTCCTTATTCTGCTGCAAAGTAGCTTCAAAATTCCTATTCCACAGAGGATTTCTAATATCTTCTATTTTGGTTTTAAGATAATCTTTATTACTGTCTTTATTACTGCAGAGCACTTTTCATGACTGTTTAGGCCACAATACAAAGCCCTTTAAAATTCAACTAGCTATGTCTTTTTTTTTAACAAGTTTATTGAAGTATAATTGTCATACAATAAACTGTGCATGATTAAAGTGTATGAGTTGACAAGTTTCAACATATGCATCTGTGAAACCATCATTTATAATCAAGAAGATGAACATATCCATCACCCCAAAAAGTTTCCTTTCACCCCTTTGTGGTACTACTGCTCCACCCATCTCCACAACACCGCCCCCGCATTCCCAGGCAACCACTGATCTGCATTTTGTCACTACAGATTAGTTTGGATTGTCTAGAATTGTATATGAATGGCATCACACCACAGGTACTCTTTTATTGCAGGGGAGGATCTGGCTTCTTTCACTCAAAATAGTTATTTTGAGACTCATCCACGTTGTTGAGGTACACTAACCATTCCTTCTTATTGCTTAGTGATATTCCATTTTGTGGATATACCACAATTTATTTTCCATTCACCTATTGATGGACATTTGGGTTGTTTCCAGTTTGGGCCTATTACAATTAATGCTATGTATATTCATGTATAAGCCTCTGTGTAGACATACACTTTCATTTCTCTTGGGTAAATACCTAGGAGTAGAATGGTTAGATCATGTGGTAGGTGTATATTTAGCTTTTAAGAAATAGCCAAACTCTTTGCCAAAATTGTTGTATTATTTTATATTTCCAACATGTAGTATACAAGAATGTCAGTTGTTCCATATGCTTGTCAACATGCGATATGATCTGTCTTTCAAATTTTAGCCATTCTAGTAGCTACAGTGCACAGCGAAATCTTATTTTTCTAATTTGCATTTCCCTAATGATTAATGGTATTAATTCATGTGCTTATTTTGTCATCTATAAATCTTTGGTGAAATGTCTGTTTAAATATTTTGCCCATTTAAAAAAGTTGGGTTGTCTTCTTATTGGGTTGTAAGAGATATTTATGTATCCTAGTTAGAAGTCCTTTGCCAAATATATGTTTTGCAAATACTTTCTCCAAGTCTGTGGCTTACCTTTTCATTTTCTTAACAGACTTTTAAAAAGCAGAAGCGTTTAATTTTGATGAAGTACAATTTATCCTTTTTTTTCATTTACAGTTTGTGCTTTTTGTGCCATATTTAAGAAGTCTTTGAGAAATCCAAGGTCACTAAGATATCTTCTAGAAGTTTTGTGATTTTAGCTTTTACATTTAGATGTATGATCCATTTTTAGTTAAATTTTATATATAGTATTGATGGCAGTGGTAGCCCCTCTGAAGCAGCTGCTGCAAAGATGCAAGCTGCAGTGAGGGAGGCCTGGCCAGGGCTGCACACTCCATAGAACCACGAAAACAGGAACAGGCAGGAGCCCCACCCACTTCCGAGTTGGTGGGGTGGGAGCCCTGCCCTCCTGGCACAGCTGCAGCTGCCCAACCACAGCTGTGGACCTGGGCGTCCTTGTGCTCTCAGGGGCCCAGGAAGCCCCTTGCCCCCACAGGCTTGAAAGTGCCTGCTCCTGCTGTCTGGCCGCTCCCTGCTTCTGGGGCAGAGCAAAATTGTGGCCAAGCTCAGATGCTGTTACAATCTGGCAGGTGCATGCATGCTTGGGGCAACATTGACATGCTAGCCCCCTGCCACTTCAGCCCCCTCTGGACTTTGGATGCTGATGAGCATGGGAGGGGAAACTGTGGGGGTACTGAGGGCAGCTCAGTGTGGCCTGCAGGCTCCCCTTGGCCCAAACAGCCTGGGTGCCATGGACAGTGACATGAGGTAGACAGACTCCTGGGCAAAAAGGGGTGGGTCCTCAGTGAAACCCTACCTTTACGTAACTGACAGTCTGAAGCCTGGGGACTGGGCTGCCAGGTCCTCGGACTGGAGTGAGAACTTATGGTGCTTTTTCTGCTGCCCATGGACCAATCAGCATGCACTTCCTCCCTTTTGAGCCCATAAATACCCTAGGCTCAGCCAGCCAGACTCAAGAAACATGGGGACAATCTGCCTGCATGTAGGAGCTGCCCACTCCAGGTCTCCTCTCCGCTGAGGGCTGAGCAGACATCCTGACCACCTGCCTGCAGAAAGCAGCCACCCACTGTGGGTCTCCTCTCAGCTGAGAGCTGGTCAGACATCCGGACAACCTGCCTGCAGAAAGGAGCTACCCACTTAGAGTTTCCTGAGAGCTGCACTGTCACTCAATAAAGCACCTCTTCACCCCTACTCACCCTTCAGTTGTCTGCATACCTCATTATTCCTGGATGTGGGACAAGAACTCGGGACCTGCCAAATGGCAGGACCGAAAGAGCAGTAACACAAACAGGGCTGAAATACCCCCTCACTCCCCGTGTTGCAAGCGATGAGAAAAGAGAGAAGGACAGAAGAGCTGTGACACTTCCGGGAGCCCAGACCTAAGAGCTCCCTGAGCCAGGACTGTAATACCCTCTTTGGAGCTCTGCATTTCCTGGCATCTCAAAGCATCCAGGTGCCACCACATTCCCTGGTACCAGCAGTGGAAGTCACTTGTGGTACTCCGGGTACAGCCACAGCTTTGCAGGAGCCGGTACCCATGCTGGCACCTGTAGCCGCCCACCCCACCACAGCTGGTGTGCCTGGCTGTGCACAGCGGCCAGACCTCATGCTCACTTGGCTCACACACCCCTCACCACTCTGCCTGGCTCGTCCTTGGCAGGCATGGGATCTGGGCCAGTAGCGTGAGCCGAGTGCAGCCTGCAAGGCCAAATGGGCAGAACAAACCCAGTGGGCCTGAGCAAAACTCAGGCAAAGGAGCCGCTGGCCACAGAGGTTTCTGGCTGGAAAAGCAACACTCCAAGGATATAGGGAACTATATGTGACTATATGAGGAAAGGAGCAAGAGATTAAGAGTTTTTTGGCATATGCTGTTCAATTTTTTCAGGTTTATTTGTTGAAAAGATTATCTTTTCCCCCATTGAATTGCCTCAGCGTATTTGTCGAAAATCAACTGACAACATGTATATAGATACATCTCTGGGTTCTCTATACTGTTCCATTACTCTATCTATTTTCATACCTATACTATACTGTGTTGATTAGCTCTTATTATAATGTCTTGAGATCAGGTAGTGTAAGTTCCAAAACTTTGTTTTTCTTGATGAGATGAAAGTCTTGACTATCCTAGGTCCTTTGCATTTCCACAAAAATTTTAGAATTAGTTTGGTCATTTCCATCAAAAAGAAATCTGCTAGAATTTTTATTGAAATTTCATTAAATCTGTAGATCAATTTAGGCAGAAATGATATCTTAGAAATTCTCAGTCTTCTGATTCATTAACATAATGTATCTCTATTTAGGTCTTCTTTAATTTCTTTTAACAATGTTTTTTATTTTATTTTATTTTAGATTCAGGGGGTACATGTGTAGGTTTGTCACTTGGGTATATTGAATGATGCTGCGGTTTAGGCTTCTAATGATACAGGTCACCCAAGTGGTGAACGTAGTACCCAATAGTAGTTTTTTCAACCATTTTGGAATCCCCAGTGTTTATTGTTCCCATATTTGTGTCTGTGTATCAATGTTTTGCTCCTACTTATAAGTGAGAACATACGGTATTTGGTTTCCCGTTTCTGCATTATTTTGCTTAGGACAATGGCCTCCAGCTGTATTCATGTTGCTGCAAAAGATATGACCTAGTCCTTTTTGTGGTTGTATAGTATTCCATGGTGTATATGTACCACATTTTCTTTATCCAATCCACTATTGATAAGCACCTGGGTTGATTCCATTTCTGTGCTATTCTATAATATTTTATAGTTTTCAGTATATATGTCTTTCACATCTTTGGTCAAATTTGTCCCTAAATTTGCTACTTTTTTTTTTTTGCTGATGAGATATTTTAAAATTTTCCATTTCTAGTTGTTCATGGCCAGTATATAGAAATACAACTGATTTTTGTGTATTTGATTTTGTATCTTACAACTTTTGTAAACTCACTTTTTAGTTCTAATAGCTTTTTTTGTAGTATTCCACAATTTTCCTATGCAATTAAATGCAGTGCTACAACTTCCTTTCCAGCTTGGATGCCTTTTATGTATATGTCTTGTTTTATTTCATTGACCAGAACCTCCAATACAATGTTTAATTGAAGGCAATTTTTATAGAGTGATATTTCTAACTCCCAGGCCCGGATTAGGCTGCACTATGGAATCTTGTTGTATTTGATATCTTTTGGAATTTAGTAAATCATTATTTATACTTCATTTTTAAGCTTTTCCCTTTTCCACTGTTCAAATATTCATCATGTGTTGAAATATTGAACCACCACTATGCTGGCTGTCAGGGAAATAATGGTGCACAAACAGGCATGAACCTAGCCCTAACGAAGTCTTACCATACTATGGAGGCAGTTTGAAAGAGGAATTAAAAACACAGGTTCAGGGTTCTGTCTGCTTGGGTTTGAATCTGGCTCTGCTCCTTAATGGTTGTTTGACCTTGGAAAAGTTAATCGACTTTTCTAAGCCTGTGTCTTAGTGAAGGTATTAATAACACCTACTCACAGGATTGCTGTGAGGATTAAACGAATTAACACCTTTAAAGTCCTTAAAATAGAGTTTGACATATAGTAAATGGTCAACGAATATTATTATTAGAGGGAAGAATTAGCTCTTCACAGGGTAAATCTACAAGTGACTGGTGAAGGAGGGGTGTCCAAATATTAAGAAGCATAAGAAGCCATTTAACTACTAAGCATAGAGGCAGCAGTGTCAGCTGTACCTGGATTAAAATCCTTGCTCTGCTGTTTATTGTCTAGGCAACTTTGAGCAAACGACTTAAACCAGAGCAATGTCTGTAAAGTGCCTAGTGCAGTATTTGGCACACAACAGATGCTTAACAGACAGCAATTATTGATTCAGACGTCCCGAAGAGCAGCAATATCACTAATATGTGTTCATCATCATATCTATCATTTATCAAAGCTCAGGATTTTGAACTTTGTAATTACTTTTCATACATTCTCTTATGCTTAACAACTCGGCTAGGTGAACACAATCCATTTCCTGATAAAGAAACAAGATGATCTTTGTGTATCTATGATCAGTGGAGAGGCTGGAGGTCTGGGAAGTGGTATCTTGGAGCCCAAACCAGGGCTCCCAGTGCGGCCTTGGTCGCCAGTGGGGCGCTCGACTTTCCGCCCCGGAGATGGCACCAGGAGAGATGGGAGCCGGCCAGGCCGTTTCCAAGGCCACCTCGTGAAGCCCCTGCTCCAGGAGCCTGACAGGCGAGACTCTCTTTCGCCGCCCCTTCTCCTCTCAGATGGCCATCTGGGCTCGGAAGCCCTCAGGAGCTGCAGAGCGCGGGTCGCTAAGGGCGCTGGAGAGGAAGGTTGGGCGCCGTCTCCAGGCAACGCCCTGGGGGCGGGGCTTTGCGTCACAGAGGTGCGACCGAGTCCCGGGCTGAGTCGCCGCCACCGGCAGGTCTGAGCTGCGGGCCGAGGCGGCGCCGCCGCTGCCGCAGGGTGCGCGATGCCTTGAACCTGGGGTGAGCTCCGCGGCGCTGTCCTTTCGTGTTTCCCTTGCTAGCTGCTCCAGGACCCTGGGGCTGGGAAGAGAAACTCCAGCTGGCCCTCCGCTGCCGAACCAGACTTCCCCGGGGAGATAGGCCCGGCCCCGCCGCCCTCCCCGGGCCTCGGATTGGGGCGTGGGGCAGGCTGGGGAGGCCCTTCTGTGGCGCCCGTCTTCTGCCCGGCGGGTTCCGGTTGCCCGGGGTGGCGGTGGTTGTCCCGCTGCGGGTGGTTCTGAGGGACCCGAAGAGAGTTTTTTCTCCTCTATCCCAGAAAGGTTGTTTGAATATTGCCGCCGGCTCAGTCATTCGGCC
Source organism: Macaca fascicularis (assembly GCF_037993035.2). NCBI lineage: Eukaryota > Metazoa > Chordata > Mammalia > Primates > Cercopithecidae > Macaca > Macaca fascicularis. The sequence goes on from NC_088388.1 coordinate 55,281,901, forward strand.
ACCGGACTTAGCTGTTGGTTAAATGTCCAGGTGCGCTTGAGGAGGGGCTGAGGCGGCGTAGCAAGAGCCAGCGCTAGGGTGGCCCGCAGGCTCGGTCCCCGCCGAGCTGGATACTCCAAATAAGAAACCTTTTGCCTGGGACGATAGCTCAGAAATAGCCACGTCGATCTACTTAGCCAGCCCCACACTTCTGAACTGACTTAGGCTGCTACCCCTCCCAGAGATCTTTCCTCGTCAAACTTGCTGCTACCTTGAGACCCGGCTAAGAAAAGAACGTTTTCTTGCTAATAATAAGGTAGTGATTACACAGCAGGACCATAAGGCTTCTATGTTCGCTTTTGAAATTATTCCTTCAGTTATTTGTCTCGGGTTACAAAATGTGGATTTACGATTGTTATTGAAATCGTTCCCTATGCCCCTTATTAAAGGTAGTGTACCCTTCTGTATTCTGACACTGCTCAATTTAGCGGTGCCAGATAATTCAGTTCTTGCCTCTGGCATATATGTAAAGCTGCTGGAACACTTCCAGTTGTTTATAATTCTTACATCTTCAGCACGAATTTATTCGTTTTCACTCCCTTCCACCCCGTTCTTCTTGATATAAAATAACCTCTATCCATCCAGAATTTTGTCTGGAGACATGAGCTGCCACCGGCCGACGATCCTAAATTAGTCACCTCTATGTCGAAGTCACCCATCTGAGAAGTGATGCTTTCTGAATTCAGAGCTCAAAAGTAGTATGGATTTTTCTCCTTTTCTTTCACATTGCCTGACTTCAGTTTCTAAAACTTTTTCTCAAGAATACGACTGTATGTTTCAAAAATTAATATTTGTCATTTGGTGTAAATGAACTTCATATTTGATGTGTGTAGCCTGATCCTTCTTGGTTCCCGTCTAAATACAAACACACTTTCCTTCCCCTTCCCTTCCCAAACTGGCAAGGAAGGTCCAGAGAGAATTCTTACAACTCTAGCGTGCTTTTTCCAATATGAAATGCATTTAGTAAACACACTGGTACTGTTAGAAATCCATATTCTTAATCTCCTAGTACAGCACTCTATCCTTTTGTAGTTTCTCCCTCTCTCTCTAATATATATATATATATATCTTTTTCTGATCAAGATCTTTGATCCTGGAACAGGCATACCAGACTCTATAGTGACTCTGGTCTAATTATTTCGTTATGTATCTATGTTAACTTGTCTTGAAAAAAAAGTTGATACCTGTTTACAGATCTGCAGTTCGAGTAAACAATGAGTAATAAAGTAAATAGTATCCTTAGGGACCCAGTACTTGGTATTTATTACTGATGTTAAAGTTGACTTGACAATGAAAATCATTGATGTTTATTTCAATTAAATCTTTTTAAATGAGGTTGATACAAAATTTGATGGAGAACTGGTTTCAGAGAGGTTTTTAAAATACTACAGTACAGTACTTGTCATTTAGTCATTTTGGTGCATTTTCAGCCTTTTCCATTTTGCTTTAATTTATGAATGAATTATGGTTTAAATTTTTAGGAGTTTTTGAGCAGTTTTTTCGTTTTTGCTTGGCCAATTACCCATGATGTAATTTTTATATTTTTATAAAGAATATTTGAACTACCACAATTCATTTGTTAGAAAAATAAGTGATTCTGTGTATGTACCACCCACGAGAGAATGTGGCATTTTTGGAATCCTTGATCTTGTGCATTTCAAAATAACAGTTCTTTATTTAGAAAATCCTTCAAATGCTTTTTGAAAGCATGTTTTTATCTTGCAAAAAATGACTGTGTTATAGGTGGCACAATAATATGAGAGCTGCTAGTTCTTTGAGAAACCTTAACCAGAAATTTGTCTTTTGTCGAATTCTATGCCAGTGGTCTGCAAATTATGTTCCGATGTAATACCACTGTTGCATGATCTAGGGGGAGGTATTTTGTTAATATCAAATAGTGAATGTTTCTCAGTTTACATAAGCATTAATTTAATGATAAATTTTCACAGTTTTACATTTTCTTTCATATGTATTTTTAACTTCCGCTTCTGCCAACCTAGTACTAATAGATGGCTGACCAAATTAACAAAAGTCAAAAGAATGCTAAGTGTATAATAAAAAAACAAAAACTGCCAATGGTATTTACTGCATTTATTCAGTAAACATCTATTGAGTGCTTGTGTATCTGCCAGAAGAGAGACCATGGCTGCTCTCCTCAAGAAGCTCACTAGAGGGAAATGGCCAAGTGACTTAATGAATGTCGTAGTATGATAGAAATATGTGCAGTCACCAAAGAGGGACAGTGAAAAGCTGTGGTGGGTGACTGACTAGAGGATGGCTTCAACAGATTGTCTTTGTGAACATGCACTCTGTGTTGTGGTTTTATATTGTATGTAGATCACAGAGTCATATCTTATTTTCACACCCATATAGTGATAGATGTTAATATTTATCAATATTTTATGGTTTTCAAAATAAACTAAATTTCAGGCCCTCTTTCTTGAACCAGGTTGAGAACCACTTTTGCAGGCTCTCTCAGTCTCTAGATAGTGTTGCATTTTAATCCAAGGAGTTAGTGATGAAGTTTCCCAGATACCAAGTACGGTGACAAGATAACAAGTTAATATGCTGCCTCAAATTATAAACCTTACTCAGAGTTAGGGCAGCAGATGAAAACAATGCTGAAACAAAGAGGATCATTTTCTATTAATAACTCAATACATAAGCAACTAACTCTTCTTTTCAAATATGGTTTTGGTGGGTAATGTAGGGTAGCAAAATACGCCACTTTGGCATAAGGATTATTTTGAGCTAAAGGCACATTGAAAAGCAACAGATGTAAGAAGGGCCCTCTGACCCTGCTTATTCTTCTGGAAGGCTGGAGATAAAACAGCCATGTGAAAGATATCCTCCCTATGCCAGGAGGAAGACATTATCATTACTAGAGGTGGGCAATCAAAGCTGAGAGAAATCTGTTCAAACAAGCCTTCTTAAAGTAACCCTTATCTTCCTAGTCACTTTTCTACGATTAACTGCCCCAACCCAAACCCTTATGTCTTGTCATGTTTTCATAGTTTACTTCTCCTTCGTCCAATCTACTATGTAAGCTTTTGGCCTTAATTCGTTTTTTTAGTCCTTATTTTTCTTGAGGGCTCCTATGTATGTATAAAAATTACTAAATAAAATTTGTATGTTTTTCTCCTGCTAATCTATCTTAGGTTAGTTTAATTCTTGGGCCCAGCTGAGACCTTAAGAGAGCAGAGGGAGAGAAATTCTATCTCCCCTATACCACGTTGGTTAAATTATCATAGGTATTTATATTAAATATTGAGACTATATATTTCAAAAGTTCAGTTTTTTCTTTGTTAAGTAATGTAGATATTATTTAATGTTTCAACCTGGTTGATTAGAATCTTTTTTTTTGTGAGATGGAGTCTTGCTCTGTTGCCCAGGCTGGAGTGCAGTGGAGCAATGTCGGATCACTGCAAGCTCCTCCTCCCGGGTTCACGCCATTCTCCTGCCTCAGCCTCCTAAGTAGCTGGGACTACAGGCACCCGCCACCACGCCCGGCTAATTTTTTGATTAGAATCTTGATTACATTTTCATTGAATTGGTACAGGAATGTTAGAGGAAGGTTGTTTCATTTTGGGAATAAAATGTTAGGTTAGAGGTCACCTACTCCACTTCCCACCCAGGTAAAAATCCCTATAACACTTATTAGATGTACTTCTAATCTTTACCTAAACACTTCCATACTTCCCATGAGAGGGGCTCACATGTAGCAGCCATTTCCACTTCTGGATGCTGGGACATGCTTATAAACTGAAATCTGCCTTTCTAATTTATACTTACTAATTTATACTTATTGGCCATCCTGTTCTCTGTAAATGAATCTTGTTTTTCCACATGACAGCTCCTCAAATATTTAAACAAACTTATGTTGCTTCATTGTTACCAAACTATGACTGTCTAGAATAAACCTCTTTTTTTTTTCTAGGCCCATGAATATGTTCTAATTTATTAGTATCCTTTAAAGCCAACTGTTTAGAGCTGAATACAGACTTTTCAGTGTGGCCTGACCATTGCAGAGCATAATGGACTAGTAGGCTGCTTGCTCAACACATCTATTTCTAGCAAGAGTTTAGGATTATTTTAGCATACTTGTTGCCCCTGTTATACTGTTGACTTATTTTGATTAAAAACCCCAGACTTGGCCAGGTGCGGCAGCTCATGCCTGTAATCCCAGTGCTCTGGGAGGCCAAGGCGGGAGGATTGCTTGAGCCCAGGAGTTTGTTACCAGACTGGGCAACATAGAGAGACTCCATTTCTTTAAAAAAAACAAAAACCCAGACCTTTTATATTTTAACTGTTTTTGAGCACATCTTACATACATGTTTTTGTGCAGTTGACTCTTCAGGATTTAACTTTTAGTCATATTAAATATAATTCATTTAAGCATGTAAGTATCTGTTTTAGTCTTGATCCTATTATTCACTGGATATTATTCATTTATTCCAGTTTTCGTCATCTGCAGATTGGGCAGGCATACAGTCTTCAACAAAAATGTTAAACAGCCCAACTCTTGGTGCCAGTTTCCCTCTCCCTTTGCCTCTCTGCTTTAGTCATTGTGGCCTTTTTAAAAATTACCTCAAAGTCACCATGCTGCTTCCTATCTCAGGCACTTTTCATAACCTCTGCCTGGAGTGTCCTCCTTTTGCCATGTCCTTTGCCATGTCCCTAACCTCTTTTTTAATCCCTGACTGACCGTTCTGACCTCAAGTAAAATGTTGTTCGCCCAGGCACTTCTTCCCTGATACAAAACTAGGTCAAGTCCCTCTTTTATGGGCTTTCATAGCACCTGTACTTGTTCACCTAGCACTTCTCATTTTGTAATTACACATTTATTTGTATGGTTACTGTCTCTTCTCTACTGTATTGGATGCTCCAAAGTGTTTCTTTTGTTCACTGTTGTAGCTCCAGAACATAAGCATTAGGCATGTGCTACTTGTTGAGTTTAATTTTTAAAAAGTCCTGTAGCACAGTGGCTCCCTAATACCCGTCTGCAACCCTTGACTCCTGATGATTTTTCACAAGCTTGGATTCAGTCAAGAAAAATAAGGACAATGTATAGTATACCTGGTAAATACATGGTATACCTCATTGTGAAGTTACTGCCCTTCTTGGGAAAGATTTTTTTTCTAATATTATATCCTACTTTTCAGGTTATAAGTTCTTTTTAAGATTTTGTTAAGTTTCGGGGAATTTTTGTTTATTTTTGGAAACTGTGCTTACTTAGAATTAAAAGAAGTATCCAACACCATGGTGCTTTGAGATTTTACTAGTCTTTGAAATTCAGCAATCACTGATGTTGAGTGCCCTAGAGACCTCTTCTAAGCTAAGATATTTAATTGTTTCTTCTTGGATACAGTTGCTGTAAATCCACTTGGCAATATTTACATATAATTTGACTTCGGGGATTTTTTTTGGGTTTTTTTTTGGCCTGGATCTTCCTCAACAGCTTCCTTTCATTCATCTCTATAATGTGATATTTACTATTACCAGGTAGGCTCAGATTCAAAATTGTAATTGTTGTTTTTTTTTTTTTAATTACAATTGTCCTTTTCCTATTTTAGGTAACTAAAGGAATAAACTTCAAATATAGTACATTAAATTTTAATACCTAAAGAAAATTTTACATATTTTTGGGTTAATAACTTCATAAAGTTATATATTTTATATTTTACATTTATAACTATTTTTTGATTAATGATAAAGCAATCTTCCTACAAAAACTTTTTCCGTAAGAGTATTACTGTTTCACCTGCTTTATGTGATGTGAGTATTAATTTGGATGAAATAAAATGATAGTCTTTGATGGATAAATAAAATAGAATTTCTTGGGGGGGCATCTGATTTTGGGGGCATTTAAAAAATTGATAATTAGATATATATTTTGGGGGTACCTAAAAGACTTAATGAACAAAAGAGCTATCTTTTTCCAAGCAGAAAATGTGAGGTGGTTAAAATATCTAACATTTTAATTTTCTTAGGTTTTTCAAGCCACAAGTCTGTTTATATATTTTTAAAAATTAAAACTAAGGTACATGTCTATAAATAAAGTAATTCAACAGCAGAATTATTTAGCTGATGTAAGTATATTGTAAGTCAGTATGTCATAGTGGATAAGAATGTAAGTACTAGAATCTGAAAACCAAATTCAAAGTTCACTTTCACCACTTACAACTGTGTAACTTTAGATAGTCACCTAGCTCAGTTTCCCTGTCTATGGGAAATAGGTAGGGGTATAATATTGTCTGTTTCTTAGGATTGTCGTAAGAAGTAATTGACACAATATATGGAAAACAGTTTGGAGCCTGACATGTGATAAGCAGTCAGGAAATGTTCTTAGGAAAATTATAGAAGATAGACAAACTTCCTCTTAAATACAATTACTTGAATATGTGTGTGGTGTGTGTGTGCACGTGCACACGTGCTTTAGTGGTTTTTGACGTGATAAAATTATAAGAATTAGAGGTTCATCACCCTCCCAATAATATATAAGTGAATCCTGTTTTCTCATTTGGCTATGTGAATCTGAAAACAGAGTCATTTAAATTCTACCTTAGACTCATGTAGGTCTACTCAACTCTCACTTAAAGGTATTTCTAGTTTTTCTTTATTTTTTTGAAAAATGAGTATGTTGCCATTTTTGTATTATATGTAAAAGTAACTTTTCTGTATATTTGACAGAAACTATGTGAAGCAACACTCTTTCTGGATTTTGAAAGACATCATTTCATCATGGGACAGCAAATTTCGGATCAGACACAGTTGGTTATTAACAAGTTACCAGAAAAAGTAGCAAAACATGTTACATTGGTTCGAGAAAGTGGCTCCTTAACTTATGAAGAATTTCTTGGGAGAGTAGCTGAGCTTAATGATGTGTAAGGCTTGCTCTTTTTGTTTTTCCCTTTGTTGTATGTATGCCCCATATGTCATGGCTGTGTAAGATATAACCAGAGGTATTGATTGGTAAGACTTAATGTTTTCAGTTAGCATTAACAAATATTATTGAGTATTTATTATAAGTTGACTTTCTATGTAGCTTTTTAAAAGTATATAATGGGGACAGAAGAGTTGGAAAGAACTTAAAATGGAACCTGGAACACAGCACAGGCATATTGAAGCAATTCTAGGATACAGTAGTACAACCCAGCATCTCAATTTTATACCAATAGACACTTGTTTGAAAGCACTAAAGGGGTGCATAACAATGGAATATGAGAATTAGCCACTTGGGAGAAAGACTCCTAGGATAGTCAAAGGTAACACAGAAGGTTTCTGTACATGAAGCAATTCATTCGTGTGTGTGTGTGTATGTACACACATACATACATATATACTGTTTTTTTAATGAGTCATTATTTTGTCAGAGGAATACATATGTAGTAATAGCTTATTTTCATCACTGAGAAATAATATATTTCATTTATTAATATTTTCTAATTAGCTAACATCTTTAAATTTCTACTTAACACTGACTAAATTTCTAAAATGAAATATAAAATTCTCTGCCTTCTTAAAGAGCACACCTAATACAACTTAGTCTTTTACTTGTTAATTTATTTATCAATTTTGGTATTGATCTATGTAGGAGCTATAAAAATATATAGGGCTCTTTGTCTCTGAATGCCCCCAGACCACTGTGCTTTTAAAATATGACTTTTTTGCTGTTTGTTTTCTCCCTTGGTGACAATTGGTCAGATGTCATGTCTTTCTTTTAAATCTGCCTCTGGCAACATCCACATCTACCTTTATTTATATATCTCTTCTAACCCCTGGGAGTATAATTAGAACCTATGGAGTCACCTCTTAAATGAGATCTTAAAGGTTCTCTGTTTAGTCTCTTCAACTTAGCTAACATTCACTGAGCACATAGTATATGCAGGCACTCTACTAAGGATTGGACCTTTGAGGGCTAAGTCGATTACCCAGGTATTAATGGCATGTCCACCTCTCTGAATCTCAGTTTTCCTGTTATCCCACATTACCTCTTCTTAAACTCTAAAAAGGCTGAATGAAATTGACTAGCAGTTCAGGACCCCTTAATATATAAACTTACAATACTGTAGTCACTAATAATAGTTTAAGGTAAGATATATGAACCCACTCCCTAGGCATTATAACCATGGTGTTAGGTGATAAGAGACATACCTGGCAATCTGGAACACATTAGATAAGCTTGATATACTGCCTTTATGTGAAGACCTACTGTCTTTATTGGGAAGAATAAAGACTGTCTTAAAAGTTATCTTAGAAGATGGTTTCTTTTAAGAAGACTGGATTTCATTCATTAAAACAAAACTAAACAAAACAAAAACCTGTATATAGATGTAGGGGGTGTGTGTGTGTGTGTGTGTGTGGAAAACGAACTAAACTATTCCCAGTGCTTGTCTCTTGGTTGGGAGATGGTGGGAAAAGAGGGCAGAGAGGGAGATTTTACATTTTACTGTGTGTATTTATGTATTATTTTTTATGATAAAAATATAGTTGGTCTTAAAAACTCTAGCATTTTACTTATTTTTTAAAATTATCCAAAGGGTAGTGTGCGAAGCATTACTTCTGGGACCATATTCTTAAAGAATTTTAAAAATAGGATTCTGAATTTAGTAATATAAGAGTGGAATGCTTTTTTATGTTTATGTTTTCAACTCTTATGAGCAGTAATCAATGACATTTACCATTCCTTTAGAGTCTTGAAATTTATATTCATAAACCCAGTCTATTATATAAAATTTTGCCCTTTTGCCTAAAGATACAGGTATTAGATAAAATGTACCCTATAAAACCATCCACAAACTAAGCTTACCGTGTGATACAGATGTCTTCCTTTTAATTATTTAGCACAGGACATTTCTGACTGGATTTGATTCTTAAAACCAATTCCCATGAGTCAGAGTTGGCATTTCAGACATGCAATGATCTCCGAGAACTGTAGAATTAAACCTATACAGGACGAAGCTTGGCAGATAGAAAACAGAGCTGGAAACTGGCACAGCTGAATTATTTTCACCGAAGACTTTGTTTCCTAAGCCTAGTTGCTTAACTTTCAGTGGCCTCATTTTATTTAGCTGTTAGTTGAGTGTGATATCCCCAGTGGTGCTCAGAGAGAGTTGTTAGTAATGATAAAAGGAAACTGCAATACTTAAGCATGTCTTTGAACTAATTTAAATTAATGTTGATAGCATGATATTGAATTATCTTCTCAAAGTGATATATTTTTATGTTAAAATCCTGTAGCTCTCTAAATTAGGGGAGGATGGTAGAGCTACATAAAAAGTGTCTCAAGTCATTTGTTTTACTTGATCCAGCCCCAAATTATCTGAACAAAAATTTTCAAGAGGTTTGTTAATATCATTGCTTAAACAAGGACTGATCCAAGAGCAAGATATTTTTCATGCTTTATATACATCCAAGGCAACAGTCAAAAAATTTTGATAAATGACACTAGCTAACCTTTTTTTTTCTTTTGAGACGGAGTCTCTGTCACCTAGGCTGGAGTGCAATGGCGTGTTCTTGGCTCACTACAACCTCCACCTCCTGGGTTCAAGCAATTCTCCTGCCTCACCCTCCTGAGTAGCTGGGGTTACAGGTGTGCACCAAGCTACTTTTTGTATTTTTAGTAGAGATGGGGTTTCACCGTGTTGGTCAGGCTGGACTCGAACTCCTGACCTCGTGATCCGTCTGCCTTGGCCTCCCAAAGTGCTGGGATTATAGACTTGAGCCACTGCCCTCGCCAACTTTTTATTTAATTCCCTGATTTCTCAGACTTGTTTTTCCTAAATGTCTTTGTTAGAAATTTAAAGACCATTGAGATATAGATGTGACAAAGAGAGATTTATAAATATCATCTCACCAATCTGTTGACTTTAAAAACCTTAGAAATTAAGTTGCATGTTTATATTCAAAATATTCTCTATCCCTGTTTTAAGAATCCAGTTATTATAATTATTATTATTTGTCTTTTTGTGTTTCTTTGTATTTCCTTCTCTGAAAGTGTTTCTTGAATCTAGTTTCATGGCTGTATTATTTTATTAATATATGATTTTTCATAAAATTAACATGTTCTTGTGTCTTTTCAGAACTGCTAAAGTGGCTTCTGGCCAGGAAAAACATCTTCTCTTTGAGGTACAACCTGGGTCTGATTCCTCTGCTTTTTGGAAAGTGGTTGTACGGGTGGTCTGTACCAAGGTGAGACTGATGGAGACTTCTGCCTCTGAGCTTAAGCTATTTTGGTGGCTAGAACCATATTTAATAGTGTAAGATAATATAATGCATATAAATTTTAATAACTCGGTGGTTTTGTAAAACATAGTTTTGATACTGTTATTGCCTTCTAGCTAGCTGTTTGAATCTTAGAGTTGTCTAATTGCTATACAGCAGGGGTTTTTATAATCAAATTCTTTTTTGCCTCAATATCTGTAACCATTACATCATACTAATCTATTTCTGTTTTTGGATTTTTAGCTGGCTGTGGAGTGCTAAGGTGACATCCTATTTAGCTCTAGGATGATACCTTAAAAATCAATGTTATCTCAAGATCTTTTCTTTTGAGAATACATTCATTCATTAAAAAGAAAAAAGATAAAGGGCTTTTTTGTTTTTTAGTAATTTTTAATTATGGGATAGATTTTTTGCCAACTGTCATTGAGTATTAGAAAGCCTCAACCACCACTGAGTGGATTCAGATAGAAAGTTCTTAACCTTTTTGGGGCCACAAACTTTTGATTAAATGAAGGCATGAATTTTATTAGGCCACCTCCTGTCCCCATCCTGGCTCTAAAACAAAGAACAAAATCATCCATATGCATATAAACCATAAATTGGGCATTCATGAGTGCTCTGAAGTTCATTCCTGACCAACCCATAAAGACTCCTTGGGTTAGGAGATTTTTCCTTTGAGTCACGGACCCTGGAGGTTACCCAAATAATATGCGTTATTTCCTCAGTAGATTGTCAGTTTTACCCATACTATGTTTCGCTTCCAGTTTATTCAAATAAACATTTGAGCAGGTGTGAGAGGCACTAGGAATATATGATAAATAAGACAGATTTCATGCTCTCAAGCAGACTGATCTCTCTCTTCTGATCAAGATTACCACAGATTTTGTATGAATCTCTATACTTCCAGACTCTTCTCCAAATTCTGATTTATGCTCCTGTGAGATTAACCTTTCTAAAGCACAACTTTCACCGGATTTCACCTTGCTTAAAATTCCTCAGTAATTCCTTCTTGCCCACCAAATAGTCCCAACTCCTACGATATGACTCTAAACTATCTTTTCTGCATTAGTCACAATTACCTTCTTTTGCTCTGCATTCTTATCAGGCTTAACTAACTTAAGACTGGATCATTGTTACTTTTCTTTTCCAGTTCATTGCTTCTGCTTATTGTGTTTTCTCAACTAGGATGTCCATTCCTTCCATTAGGAAGTCACGGAAAATTCCTGTTAAACCAGTTTAAACAAAAACAATACTTATTTTCTCACTTATCGAGAAATCCTAGCTCCATAGACTAACTGCAGGATTGGTTAAATTAAAGACCCAGCAGATGTTGCTTCTGAACTCACTGGTCAGTATTGGGTCATATCCCTTTCATACACCTACACTGACAGAGGGAATATAATTAGCCTGATTGGTTTAGATTAGACTAACCAGGATTGACTCCTGAGTCATTTCAGGGAATGGTGGACACGAAAACAAAATCAGGTTCTGCTGGCAAGGAAAAGAAGGAACAGTATTTGGATAATCAGCCAACAGTTTCTGCCACACCTTTTATTTCTGCATATCTAAACCTGATGTCTCTTTAAAGGCCCACCTCAAATACCGTCTTATCCATTGTCTTCCTGAATAGGAGTTCTCTTGTCTCTTCCAGATTCCAACAGCACATTATTTATACTTTATAATTCTACAATACGAAAAAAGTTTTTTAGGTTCTTAGCTCCCCTTTAGAGAGTAAGCTCCTGAGGGCAGGAACTATGTCTAGATTCATTATTGTATCTCTTATATCTGTAATGCAGTGCTTTGCACATAGTAGGAACTCAGTATATATTAAGTGAACAAAATCTGTTGAAATAATACTCTCTTTTTAAATGACTGGGATAGGTTGAAGCTTGTTTATTGATGCAGTATATTATCTAAATTACACTTACTGTGTGTTTGTATTTCATAAAGTACTCAGCTCACATTGAAGAGGCCAATATAAATTGTAGAAAGCTAAGGGAATACGAATATGTCAAGCTTTTCATCCCTTAGTTTTTTGTTGCTCTTCTTTGACAAACACAGACTTAAGGTTTAATTTTATTAGTAGTCAAATTCCTTTTCACCTCAATATCTTTAACATCTGTATGTGATTAGTTTAAACATCTTCCTTAAAATAAGATTCTAAGTAGAGAAACAAAAGTACTAAAGGCAGAGGCAATTAGATAATTTTTTTGTGTGATTTTTCTTGATTTTAGAGCTACTCTAAAGAAATTTTTTTATTTGCATTCCTTAGGTTCTTTCTGAAAGAATCTGAGAGGTCAGTGTTTATATTAGAAAGAGGTCAAGTCTACCATGAAAAACTGATAGGAGACTGAGAGTTTCACATTTCTTAATGTTAAACAACTTTAAAAAAAATTGTACTTTAACCCTGTGTATTTACATTCAGTCTTTATCTTGACTCTCTGCCATCTGCTATGATGATCCTTAAATAATATTTAATCCACTATAAAAAATGATCTAATATGTTTAAGTGGAATATTTTATGGAAATAATATTAGAAAAATAAGAGATTAATTAAAAATTAGGTACTAAGGTGACTGTTAAGAACTGCATGAATTATATTATTTCATCCTTCTTTTTTCTTAGACCAACTTCTTAGAGTCATTCTGGGCTTTTCTTTGTCTCTCATACCTCACAATCAATCCGTAAGTGAATCCTGTCACATCAAAATGTATTCAGAATCTGGCTAGTTCTCACCATCTATGCTACTACCACCCTATTCCTAGTGACCATCCTCTCTCATCAGGATTATTCCAGTAGCCTCCTAACTGATCTCCCTGCTTCTGTCTGTTCTCAGCACAACAAGCGGTCTATTCCAAGCACAACAACCAGCCTATTCCACATCACAATTTGAAATGTAAATTAGATCATATTACTCCTTGGCTCAAAACCCCCTAGTGACTTCTCATGCACTTAGAATCAAAGCTACAGTTATTACTGAGATCAGCAGAGTCCTATATATTCTGCTCCCACCTCACCCTCTATCTACCACTCCTTCCTCTGTCCCTCTGTCACTCTGTTCCAAACATTCTGGGCTTCTTGTGAGACTCTTTGTGCTCCTTGCCAGGTACACGTCTATTAAACAGCCTTTGCATTTCCTGTTGTCTCAGCCTGGAATGATCTTCCCCCTAGACATCTATATGACTCATTTCTGCACCTTTCAGTTTTTAAATGTCAGCTTCTCTGTAAGGCCTTCCCTATAACCCCTCAGCATTCCTTCTCCCCTGTTTCGTCTTCTCCATTACACTTATTTTCATCTAACCTAATCTGTATCTGTATTTTATTTGCCTGTCTCTCCTACCTATCATGTAATTTGCTTGAGGGCAGGGATTTTGTTTTATACACACTGTGGCTAGTGCCTAGAGTAGTGCACATAATACCAATAACATCCACATAATGGTACTCAATAAATACTTGTTTCAGGAATCCTATGATGAGAATAGTTACAGTGTGATACACTTTGCTATTTCTGTATTAACCTTATATGGATTATTCCATAATTTCTTCTGTACTCTGCAGTTCCAAAGGACTACCCCAATTTCCTCAGCTCTGAAGATCTATTTTGTAAGCCTCTTAAATTCCTGTTACTTTTTAATTCTGTTTTTTCTGTAACTCATGTACAGTCTCGTATTTCAAAGAACCGTTTATATTTGCATCTCCAGATAGATTTTACCTTCCCAAAATTTAATCAACTTTCTGATTATTAAAGATGGTTCTAAAATTTCTTAATATGGTATATGATGACTCATTCTTTTTTTTTTTGAGACCCAGTCTTGCTCTGTCACCCAGGCTGTAGTGCAGTGGCGCAATCTCGACTCACTGCAACCTCCACCTCCTGGTTCAAGTGATTCTCCTGCCTCAGCCTCCCAAGTAGCTGGGACTGCAGGCATGTGCCATCATGCCCAGCTAATTTTTTGTACTTTTAGTAGAGATGGGGTTTCACCGTGTTAGCCAGGATGGTCTCGATCACCTGACCCCGTGATCTGCCCACCTTGGCCTCCCAAAGTGCTGGGATTACAAGCGTGAGCCACCACACCCAGCCCCATGACTCATTCTTGTGTCTCAGTATTTTTTTCACTGCCTTTTCAAATAGTAAGCAATTAATAAATGTGTTACAACTATTATTTTCATTCAAAATATTCATATGTATAATAATATTTTTCAATATGTAATATACCTCACTTTCTGATATCCCTAGTTCCATCAATGCATTCCAGAATCTAACTTAAGTCACAATTTTATGGCCCTGTATCTTTGTCTGTCTCCTATATTCTTCATTTCTTTCTAAATATTTTCTGATTTTGCTTGTTCCACTTACTCTTATATGCACTTAATAGATTTCATGGCTTACTTCTTCTTCCCCAGTCTTCCATCCTATGTCTTGTGCTGAAAGGAAGTCTTTCACATCTCTAGTCTTTCTCTGATTACAAGTTCTTCATCCAAGAACATTATACCTTCACCTTACTGGCCTCGGTCATTTCATTATGCCTCACTCCATGGCTCCCCAAAGCTTATGAAAGCAGTCCCCTCTACTTGCCTCAAATATCTTCTACATTCGATTGTAAACTGGATGGGGGAGAGGTGCAACCTGTAAAGGTACAACCTTTGGGCCACTGGTTTCACTTCATATTAAATGAGTTTTTTGATAAAGCTCAAAATGGCCTGGGAAAAGT